>NC_135723.1:17950556-18550556 GCF_964656455.1 Halichoerus grypus | reverse complement strand
TTTGACAAGGACGGAAAAGTTTAGCCAGGCTAATATAAAAAGTTAAGAGTGCCTTGGGAGATTGTGACCTATTTCCCGGGTGACCCCAGCCTGGCACCTTGCAGCTCGGGAGTCCCACCTTGTCCGGGCTCCTGATGTAGACTCTTGGGTTCTAGATCTCTTCCTTGAGGCCAACACTTTACAGCCTCTAGACTTCTTCCAGGTTCTCTGAGGGCTGGCTGTTGCTCAGCCTTGACTCCCTGCTGCCTTCGAGTACTGGTCCTCACCTCTCCTTGGCTCAGGTTCGTCTCCTCGGTTTCACCCCATGCCTCATTCTTGGCCGTGGCCTTCGGGCTCCTGGCCTGGCTCCCACCCAGCACCCAGAGTGCTCCCTGCCCACCCTCGCCCGATGCTAGAGTTAACCCAGTCACCCTTGGTTGAGTCACCTTCTGAGGGTTAGTCCAACACAATATAATGATTTTTCCTTTCCCATAATTTCTGAGTGGATTAAGTTAGAACATCCATATTTACGCTCTTAGCTATTCATGTTATCTAAATTACATGAAAGAAAAAAAAACCTTTACCTTGAACACCTGACTATGTGTCAACCAATGTGTTAAACATTGGTGTGTTTCATTTAATCATTGCTAAAATACCCCTTTGAGGGAAGTATTATAGCTGCACGTTTCCAGAGGGGGTATAAAATGAAGCTCTATAAAATTAGGGTATTGCTGAAGGTCACACAGCTAGCAAGAAGTGGGGTTAGGAGTCTGAACTAGGTTTATTTCATCCCAAAGTCCATTCACTCCCTTTCCATTCCACAATGTTGACTGTGACCACATTCTGGGCTACGATGATTCAAACAGGCCTATAGAGTTCAAGGTGAGCCTGGGGAAACAGAAAGTACCAATGTACAGGGACGCCTGGGTGGCTCAGTCGTTAAGCGTCTGCCTTCGGCTCAGGTCATGATCCCAGGGTCCTAGGATCGAGCCCTGCATCGGGCTCCCTGCTCTGCAGGAAGCCTGCTTCTCCCTCTCCCACTCCCCCTGCTTGTGTTCCCTCTCTTGCTGTGTCTCTCTCTGTCAAATAAATAAATAAAATCTTAAAAAAAAAAGAAAAGAAAGTACCAATGTATAGGGTATCTCCTGGCCATCAGAATAATTCATATTTCTCTTAGCAACATGGATAATAAAACAGACAAGTGCCCATCATTTGGCAGTGACATTAAGGTGATTAGTTGAGCAGCAGTCAAAAATAATCAAGGTGGGGCATCTGGGTGGCTCAGTCGGTTCAGCAGCTGACTCTTGATTTCAGCTCAGGTCATGATCTCAGAGTCCTGAGATCGAGCCCCACGTTGGGCTCCATGCTGGGTGTGGAGTCTGCTTAAGATTCTCTCTCTCCCTCTCCTTCTGCCCCTCCTCACTGTGCACTGTGTGCACACTCTCTCTAAAAAAATTTAAAATTTAAAAAAATCATGATAAAATTTAATAAGGATAAAACTTCAAAAGGTAAAGTACAAATGCACCCTTCGGAGGGATCAATTTTGCATAAGCTTACTTAAAAAGTATTCTCAGGCTCATAGTGACCCAGCAGAACAACCCTACTGTTACATTTTGATGTTGATGATTGTGTTGAATATTTTATTGTTATTTTTTTAAAGATTTTATTTATTTAATTGACAGAGAGAGAAAGCAGGCGGAGCAGGAGACAGAGAAGCAGACTCCTGCTGAGCAGGGAGCCCGATGCAGGGCTCAATCCCAGGACCCTGGGATCATGACCTGAACCGAAGGCAGACGCTTAACCAAATGAGCCACCCAGGTGCCCCATTGTATTCTTATTTTTTAAAGCACATCTCCAGGAGTTATTACCAAAAGCATGGCATGCAGAAACCATGATGTAATCTTTCCATTGTGTTCAACCTTGGTCAGGACTTCATTGGATTATGCGGCCATTTTTGGAGCCACTCATTGAGAGTGATATGTGAAGATCTTGGACATGTCTCAGGGCAAAGCAAGAAAAATTATTAGCTTGGGGTAAAGAGCCTTATTAACAAAGCCCAGGGGGACCAGATTTATCGAGTAGCAGAAGAGATCCGTGATTAGGATGAAAAAAATAAGGAATTTCTGTCACTGTAGTAGTATTTTTCAAAGTGTGAACCAGAGCCATATGCATTAGCATCAACTAAAATGCAAGTAAGAAATACAGATCTTGGGAAAATCCCAAACCTACTAAGCCAAATTTCTGTTGGGGGAGGGGGGAGCCCCCCCACCAAGGATTAGGCACACTGAAGTTGACAATCTTTGTACCAGTGATTCTCGGCCTTAGCTGCACGTTGGAATCACCTGGAAACCCACCCCAGAGATTCTGATTAATTGGTCTGGGATGACCCTAGGGCATCAGACTTTTAACAGCTTTGGCAGGTGATTTTAAAGTCCTGCCAAAGTTGAGAACCTCTGCTCTGTGCTAGTCTAGAAGGTATGAATGCCAGCAAGCAACTGTTCAACTTCAATTGAATAGTTGATAAATGGGCTTATTAAGTTTGTGGAACGGGAGGAGGAGCAAGATGGCGGAGGAGTAGGAGACCTGGATTTCGTCTGGTCCCAGGAATTCAGCTGGATAGGGATCAAACCATTCTGAACACCTACGAACTCAACAGGAGATCGAAGAAAAGAATACCAGCAACTCTCTGAACACAAAAGCGACCACTTTCTGGAAGGTAGGACGTGCGGAGAAGTGAATCCGAGGCGACATTGGGGAGGATAGACAGCGGGGGAGGGGCCTCCGTCGGCCGCTTCTGGCAAGTGATAGAGCCACGGAGCACAAAATCGGAACTTTTAGAAGTCGGCTCCGCTGAGGGAGCGGGGGGGGGGGGGTGGAACCCTCGTGGGACAGTGTGGTCTCAGGACCCTCGGGGTCACAGAAAGACCGGGGTGCCTGAGTGCGGCAGAGCTCCCAGGTATCGGAGCGGGGAAGCCGGCTGCAGAGACGGAGCCCAGGCGCGGGCTCTCAGCTCGGGGTTGTCCTAAACCGTGATCCGCGGCACAGTCGGGCCACTGCTCCTCCAGCAGGGACCCAACAAGCGGCAGATGCGGGGAGACTCCCCTTCCTCCCCTGGGAGGAGCAGCGCGGGAGCGCACCGCAGGGATCTGCTGGGTTTGGAGACTCCACACGGGGTCGGGTGCCAGAGATAGAAACGCGCAGTCACAGGCCGGGTGAGCACGGAGTGCGGCCGGAGACCGGGGAGACGGGAGTGACTGACGGGGGCCCACTGAGGAGTGGGGCCCTGAGCTCTCGGCTTCTCCGGGGCGGAGATTGGGAGACCGCCATTTTCGCTCTCCGCCTCCAAAGCTGTACGGAAAGCTTGCAGGGAACAAAAGCTCCCGAGAGCAAACCCGAGCAGATTACTTAGCCCGACTGGAAAGGGCGGGGCAATTCCGCCTCCGGCAAAGACATTTGGGAACCATGGCAACAGGCCCCTCCCCCAGAAGATCAGCGAGAACAGCCAGCCAAGACCAAGTTTACCAATCAATGAGAATGGCAGAACTCCAGAACTAGGGGAATACTGCACATAGAATCCATGGCTTTTTTCCCCCTGATTCTTTAGTCTTTCAAAGTTAATTTTTTTAATTTAACTTTTTTCTTTTTCTATTTTTTTTTAATTTTTCTTTTTCCCTTTTTCAACGAACATCTTATCAATCCCTTTTTTAAAAATCCTTTTTTTCATTTTTAGAGTCATATTCTATCCCTTCATAGGAGTTAACCTTATTTTTGGTATATATATGAGTTGTTCTCTCTTTAAAATTTTGTGATACAGTTTCTTCTAACAGACCAAAATATACCCTAAATCTCTAGTGTATGGCTTTGTTCTAATCTCCTGCCTGATCACATTCTCTCCCTTTTTTTTTT
This sequence comes from Halichoerus grypus, assembly GCF_964656455.1. Classification (NCBI taxonomy): domain Eukaryota; kingdom Metazoa; phylum Chordata; class Mammalia; order Carnivora; family Phocidae; genus Halichoerus; species Halichoerus grypus. The sequence continues at coordinate 18,546,671 of NC_135723.1, read as the reverse complement.
TTAATTTCTCTTCTTTCTTTTTTCAACCAACTTCTTATCAATTCCTTTTATAAAATCTTTTATAATTTTCATCTTTACAGTCATATTCCATCCCGTCATCGTATTTACCCTTATTTTTGTACATATATAAGCTTTTTTTTCTTTAAAATTTTGGGAGCAGTTTCTTCTAACAGACCAAAATATGCCAAAAATCTACTGTGTGGCACTGATCTATTCACCAGCCTGATCATATTTGATCATATATATTTTTTAATCTTTTTCTTTTTCTTTTTTCTTTCTTTCCCTTTGTTTTCCCCCAGTTTCAGGTCTCCTCTGATTTGTTCAGCGTATATTTTTCTGGGGTCGTCGTTACCCTGTTAGCATTTTGTTCTCTCATTCATCTATTCTCCTCTGGACAAAATGACAAGACAGAAAAAATCACCTCAAAAAAAAAGAACAAGAGGCAGTACCGACTGCCAGGGTCCTAATCAATACAGACATTAGTAAGATGTTGGAATTAGAGTTCAGAATGATGATTATAAAGATACCAGCTGGGCTTGAAAAAAGCATGGAAGATACTAGAGAAACACTTTCTGGAGAAATAAAAGAACTAAAATCTAACCAAGTCGAAATCAAAAAGGCTATTAATGAGGTACAATCAAAAATGGAGGCTCTAACTGCTAGAATAATTGAGGCAGAAGAAAGAATTAGTGATATAGAAAACCAAATGATGGAAAATAAAGAAGCTGAGAAAAAGAGAGATAAACAACTACTGGATCATGAGGGCAGAATTCCACAGATAAATGATACCATAAGATGAAACAACATTAGAATAATTGGGATCCCAGAAGAAGAAGAAAGAGAGAGAGGGGCAGACGGTATATTGGAGCAAGTTATAGCAGAGAACTTCCCTAATTTGGGGAAGGAAACAGGCATCAAAATCCAGGAGGCACAGAGAACCCCCCCCCCCTCAAAATCAATAAAAATAGGTCAACATCCCGACATCTAATAGTAAAACTTACGAGTCTCAGAGACAAAGAGAAAATCCTGAAAGCAGCTCGGGACAAGAGATCTGTAACCTACAATGGTAGAAACATTAGATTAGCAACAGACCTATCCAGAGACCTGGCAGGCCAGAAAGGACTGGCATGATATATTCAGAGCACTAAATGAGAAAAATATACAGCCAAGAATACTATATCCAGCTAGGCTGTCATTGAAAATAGAAGGAGAGAGAAAAAGCTTCCAGGACAAACAAAAACTAAAGGAATTTGCAAACACGAAACCAGCCCTACAAGAAATATTGAAAGGGGTCCTCTAAGCAGAGAGAGAGCCTAAAAGCAACATAGACCAGAAAGGAACACAGACAATAGACAGTAACAGTCACCTTACAGGCAATACAATGGCACTAAATTCGTATCTTTCAATAGTTACCCTGAATGTAAATGGGCTAAATGCTCCAATCAAAAGACACAGGCTATCAGATTGGATTAAAAAACAAGACCCATCGATATGCTGTCTGCAAGAGACTCATTTTAGACTGAAAGACACCCCCAGATTGAAAGTGAGGGGGTGGAAAACCATTTACCATGCTAATGGACACCAAAAGAAAGCTGGGGTGGCAATCCTTATATCAGACAAATTAGATTTTAAACCAAAGACTATAATAAGAGATGAGGAAGGACACTATATCCTACTTAAAGGGTCTATCCAACAAGATCTAACAGTTGTAAATATCTATGCCCCTAACATGGGAGCAGCCAATTATAGAAGCCAATTAATAACAAAAGCAAAGAAACACATTGACAACAATACAATAATAGTGGGGGACTTTAACATGCCCCTCACTGGAATGGACAGATCATCTAAGCAAAAGATCAACAAGGAAATAAAGACTTTAAATGACACACTGGACCAAATGGACTTCATAGACATATTCAGAACATTCCATCCCAGAGCAACAGAATACACATTCTTCTCTAGTGCCCATGGAACATTCTCCAGAATAGATCACATCCTAGGTCACAAATAGGTCTCAACCGGTACCAAAAGATTGGTATCATTCCCTGCCTATTTTCAGACCACAATGCATTGAAACTAGAACTCAATCACAAGAGGAAAGTAGGAAAGAACTCAAATACATGGAGGCTAAAGAGCATCCTACTGAAGAATGAATGGGTCAACCAGGAAATTAAAGAAGAATTTAAAAAATTCATGGAAACCAATGAAAATGAAAACACAACTCTTCAAAATCTTTGGGATGCAGCAAAGGCAGTCCTAAGAGGAAAGTATAGAGCAATACAAGCCTTTCTCAAGAAGCAAGAAAGGTCTCAAATACACACAACCTAACCCTACACCTAAAGGAGCTGGAGAAAGAACAGCAAATAAAGCCTAAACCCAGCAGGAGAAGAGAAATAATAAAGATCAGAGCAGAAATCAATGAAATAGAAACCAAAAGAACAGTAGAACAGATCAACGAAACTAGGAGCTGGTTCTTTGAAAGAATTAATAAGATTGATAAACCCCTGGCCAGACTTATCAAAAAGAAAAGAGAAAGGACCCAAATAAATAAAATCATGAATGAAAGAGGAGAGATCACAACCAACACCAAGTAAACACAAACAATGACAAGAACATATTATGAGCAACTATATGCCGGCAAATTAGATAATCTGGAAGAAATGGATGCATTCCTAGAGATGTATAAACTACCAAAACTGAACCAAGAAGAAATAGAAAACCTGAACAGACCTATAACCACTAAGGAAATTGAAGCAGTCATCAAAAATCTCCCAACAAACAAAAGCTCAGGGCCAGATGGCTTCCCAGGGGAATTCTACCAACTATTTAAAGAATTAATACCGGGCGCCTGGGTGGCTCAGTTGGTTAAGCGACTGCCTTCGGCTCAGGTCATGATCCTGGAGTCCCTGGATCGAGTCCCGCATCGGGCTCACTGCTTGGCAGGGAGTCTGCTTCGTCCTCTGACCCTATCCCCTCTCATGTGTTCTCTCTCTCTCTCAAACAAATAAATAAAATCTTAAAAAAAAAAAAAATAAAGAAGAATTAATACCTATTCTTCTAAAACTGTTCCAAAAAATAGAAGTGGAAGGAAAACTTCCAAACTCGTTTTATGAGGCCACCATTACCTTGATCCCCAAACCAGACAAAGACCCCATCAAAAAGGAGAATTACAGATCAATATCCCTGATGAACATGGATGCAAAAATTCTCACCACAATATTAGCCAATAGGATCCAACAGTACATTAAAAGGATTATTCACCACGACCAAGTGGGATTTATCCCTGGGCTGCAAGGTTGGTTCAACATCCGCAAATCAATCAATGTGATACAATACATTAATAAAAGAAAGAACAAGAACCATATGATCCTCTCAACAGATGCAGAAAAAGCATTTGACAAAGTACAGCATCCTTTCTTGATCAAAACTCTTTAGAGTATAGGGATAGAGGGTACATACCTCAATATTATAAAAGCCATCCATGAAAAACCCACAGCAAATATTCTCAATGGAGAAAAACTGAGAGCTTTCCCTCTAAGGTCAGGAACACGGCAGGGATGTCCATTATCACCACTGCTATTCAACATAGTACTAGAAGTCCTAGCCACAGCAATCAGACAACAAAAAGAAATAAAAGGCATCCGAATTGGCAAAGAAGAAGTCAAACTCTCACTCTTTGCAGATGATATGATACTTTATGTGGAAAACCCAAAAGACTCCACCCCAAAACTGCTAGAACTCATACAGGAATTCAGTAAAGTGGCAGGATATAAAATCAATGCACAGAAATCAGTGGCATTCCTATACACCAACAGCAAGACAGAAGAAAGAGAAATTAAGGAGTCGATCCCATTTACAATTGCACCCAAAACCATAAGATACCTAGGCATAAATCTAACCAAAGAGGCAAAGAATCTGTACTCAGAAAACTATAAAATACTCATGAAAGAAATTGAGGAAGACACAAAGAAATGGAAAAACGTTCCATGCTCATGGATTGGAAGAACAAATATTGTGAAGATGTCAATGCTACCTAGAGCAATCTACACATTCAAAGCAATCCCCATCAAAATACCATCCACTTTTTTCAAAGAAATGGAACAAATAATCATAAAATTTGTATGGAACCAGAAAAGACCCTGAATAGCCAGAGGAATATTGAAAAAGAAAAAGCTGGTGGCATCACAATTCCGGACTTCCAGCTCTATTACAAAGCTGTCATCATCAAGACAGTATGGTACTGGCACAAAAACAGACACATAGATCAATGGGACAGAATAGAGAGCCCAGAAATGGACCCTCAACTCTATGGTCAACTAATCTTTGACAAAGCAGGAAAGAATGTCCAATGGAAAAAAGACAGTCTCTTCAACAAATGGTATTGGGAAAATTGGACAGCCACATGCAGAAGAATGAAACTGGACCATTTCCTTACACTACACACAAAAATAGACTCCAAATGGTTGAAAGACCTGAATGTGAGACAGGAGTCCATCAAAATCCTAAAGGAGAACACAGGCAGCAACCTCTTCGACCTCAGCCGCAGCAACTTCTTCCTAGAAACATCGCGAAAGGCAAGGGAAGCAAGGGCAAAAATGAACTATTGGGACTTCATCAAGATAAAAAGCTTTTGCACAGCAAAAGAAACAGTCAACAAAACCAAGAGACAACCGACAGAATGGGAGAAGATATTTGCAAATGACATATCAGATAAAGGGCTAGTATCCAAAATCTATAAAGAACTTATCAAACTCAACACCCAAAGAACAAAGAATCTAATCAAGAAATGGGCAGAAGACATGAACAGACATTTTTCCAAAGAAGAGATCCAAATGGCCAACAGACACATGAAAAAGTGCTCAACATCACTCGGCATCAGGGAAATCCAAATCAAAACCTCAATGAGATACCACCTCACACCAATTAGAATGGCTAAAATTAACAAGTCAGGAAATGACAGATGTTGGCGGGGATGTGGAGAAAGCGGACCCCTCCTACACTGTTGGTGAGAATGCAAGCTGATGCAGCCACTCTGGAAAACAGTATGGAGGTTCTTCAAAAAGTTGAAAATAGAGCTACCATACAATCCAGCAATTGCACTACTGGGTATTTACCCCAAAGATACAAATGTAGGGATCCGAAGGGCTATGTGCACCCTGATGTTTATAACAGCAATATCCACCATAGGCAAACTATGGAAAGAGCCAAGATGTCCATCAACAGATGAATGGATAGAGAAAATGTGGTATATAAATACAATGGAATATTATGCAGCCATCAAAAGGAATGAAATCTTGCCATTTGCAATGACATGGATGGAACTGGAGGGTATTATGCAGAACGAAATAAGTCAATCAGAGAAAGACATGTATCATATGATCTCACTGATATGAGGAACTCTTAATCTCAGGAAACAAACTGAGTGTTGCTGGGGTGGTGGGGGGTGGGAAGGATGGGGTGGCTGGGTGATAGACATTGGGGAGGGTACGTGCTATGGTGAGCGCTGTGAATTGTGTAGGACTGTTGAATCACAGACCCACCTCTGAAACAAATAATACATTATACGTTTAAAAAAAGGAGAAGATAGTAGGAAGAGAAAAATGGAGGGGGGTAATCAGAGGGGGAGATGAGCCATGAGAGACTATGGACTCTGAGAAACAAACTGAGGGTTCTAGAAGGAAGGGGGGTGGGGGGATGGGTTACCCTGGTGATGGGTATTAAAGAGGGTACGTACTGAATGGAGCACTGGGTGTTATACGCAAACAATGAATCATGGAACACTACATCAAAAACTAATGATGTAATGTATGGTGTTTAACACAACATAATAAATTAAAATTTAAAAAAACAGTTTTTGGAACACTTAATGTATGGTGATTAACAACATAATAAAATAAAATTTAAAAAAAAGTTTGTGGAACACTTTAGTTAGATAATTCCTTAACATGCTCTGTGAGTTACCTTTCCAAGATAAATGCATTTTATTTTTATAGCAGTGATTTGTCTGCTCTTGTAATCAGAACCTGGGAGCCCAAGTCATCGTGAACAAAAGTCATGATTTTCTCTGGCTTTTGGTTCTTCACTCTCCCTTTGATTCTGGTTTCTCTCACAAGGTGGCTGTGAGCGATGACAAATAAAAATATTACAGAGTGTTTTTAAACAATGGCGTGTGTCAGACAATGACCTGAGGCATTGGGGCTCACCGTGGTCTTCCTCTTCTCTGTGGTCACGTGTTAGCTTCGACTCCAGGTACCAAATCTGGTCATTAGCATTGGGGACAACGAATGCAGGTGTATTTGCAGATACATTTTTTTTTTCAGTATTTTTTTTTTTTAAAGATTTTATTTATTTATTTGACAGAGAGAGACACAGTGAGAGAGGGAACACAAGCAGGGGGAGTGGGAGAGGGAGAAGCAGGCTTCCCGCCAAGCAGGGAGCCCGATGCGGGGCTCGAACCCAGGACCCTGGGATCACGACCCGAGCTGAAGGCAGACGCTTAACGACTGAGCCACCCAGGCGCCCTTGCAGATACATTTGATTAGGCCCCAGAGAACAGGTACTTTTCCAGTTGGGGAAATGTCCTGGTTAGTCATCAGGTACAGGAGGCAACTATTTCATAGCAGATTAGGGGTGATTATGCCGCTGATATTAGTCATTTGTGCCTTAGATTACATCTGAGTCCGTCCATACCAGGGATCTTTGCATTCGGGACCTTATCTGATTGTGTAGTGACATTAATTGGCCCCTGAAGGGATTTGACTGAATTTCTAGTACTGGTTCTTCCCTTACACTTTTGAAATTACATTTTAGGTAATAACCCTTTTTCTCTATAGAGCATAATTTTTTTTTTTTTTTTAAGATTTTATTTACTTATTTGACAGAGAGAGACATAGTGAGAGCAGAAACACAAGCAGGGGGAGTAGGAGAGGGAGAAGCAGGCTTCCCGCGGAGCAGGGAGCCCGATGTGGGACTCAATCCCAGGACCCTGGGATCACGACCTGAGCCGAAGGCAGACGCTTAGCGACTGAGCCACCCAGGCGCCCTCTATAGAGCATAATTTTGCTCGTTATCTTTCTTTTTAATTGTGGTAAAATACACATAATGTAAAAGCTACTATTGCAACCATTTTTTAAATTTAAACTCACTTAATGTGTAATGTATTATTGGTTTCAGAGGTACAGGTCAATGATTCATCAGTCTTATATAACACCCAGTGCTCATTACATCACATGCCCTCCTTAATGCCCATTACCCAGTTACCCCATCCCCCCACCCACCTCCCCTCCAGCAACAACCCTCAGTTTGTCTCCTATAGTTAAGAGTCTCTTATAGTTTCTCTCTCTCTCTCTCTGATTTCGTCTTGTTTTATTTTTTCCTCTCTTCCCCTATGATCCTCTGTTTTGTTCCTTAAATTCCACATGAGTGAGATTGTATAATTGTCTTTCTCTGACTGACTTATTTCGCTTAGTATAACACCCTCTAGTTCCATCCACGTCGTTGCAAATGGCAAGATTTCATTTTTTTGATGGCTGAGTAGTATTCCGTTGTGTATATACATATACCACATCTCTATCCATTCATCTTATTGCTACCATTTTGAAGTGTACCATTCAAAGGCGGTAATACACTCACATTGTGCAACTGATCTCCAGAATTCTTTTCACTTTGCAACACTGAAACCCTACCCATTACACAACTTCTTCCCATTCTCCCATCTCCCCAGCTACATACCGTCTTTTGAACATGAGAATTATCAATTTAATCTACTCTTTAAAAAGTTTCCTAAACTTCACTGGCCTATGAAGTTGACCTGGTGTTGCCCCACGTGCCGGTCCAACCTTATTAAATTAACATGTTTCCTTTCTCCTTTGAAAGTCCACGTATCACTGGGCTAAGACACCAGATGCTCCCAGAGCAAGTACATTCTGGTTTTTCTTCAGGTAAAATGTCTGACCATTTAACAAAGAATAAAAGTGGAATACTATAAACTGAATTTCATTGGGTGAAAATTTAAAATTCTCATAATATCTGTGCTAGGGAAATAGTTAACTCTCAAATGCTGGGGGAAGAGAAAACTGATTCCACAAATTAGACAGTATCTATCAAAATAAAAAATGTAGACATCTCTTCATTGGCTATTCAGCTGTGAAGCCTTTACATATATATTCAGAAAAATAAAATATAACTTAAATCTGAATCCACAGGGGACTGGTTAAATACTTACAGTACACTATATAATGAACTATTATGCAACTGTTAAAATAATGTGAGAGTTCTATGGGTGCTGATATAAGATCTAAAATATATTATTAAATGAAAAATTCAAGGCATGTGGAATGACAAACTTTTTGTGAAAAAAAAATTTTACTTTTTTTTATTTCCTGAGAGAGAAAGAGAGAGAGAGAAAGGAGGGGGAGGGGCAGAGGGAGAGCGAGAGAGAGAATCCCAAGCAGACTCTGAGCTGAGCACCAAGCCCAACATGGGGCTTGATCTCAGGACCCCAAGATCATGACCTGAGCTGAAATCAACAGTCAGACACTTAACTGACTGAGCCACCCAGGCACCCCCAAAATCTTAATTTTATACACACACACACACACACATCTCTCGTGGTGTCTAGAGATATAGTTCCTTTTCTGGAAAGATTCACAAGCAATTGTTAACAACTGCAGCTTGGTGGAAATAGGCAGGTGGTTGTGGGGTGGGGGAGGGGAGAAACACATTTAAACCTCTTAGTACTATTGGAATTTTTAAAAACATGTGCTTGTATTACTTTAAAATTGTTTTTAAATGTCAACCACATGGGGTGCCTGGGTGCTTCAGTCGTTAAGTGTCTGCCTTCAGCTCAGGTCATGATCCCAGGGTCCTGGGATTGAGCCCCATGTCGGGCTCCTTGCTCAGCAGGGAGCCTGCTTCTCCCTCTCACTCTGCCCCTCTCCCCTGCTCATGCTCTCTATCACATGCTCTCTGATAAATAAATAAAATCTTTTTTTAAAAAAATGTCAACCGTGTTATCTAGTCAGTGGAATTACAGGTCATTTAAATTTTACTTTTATCATTTTCTATAGATACAGAAGTACATTTTAAAAATCTCTATCCAGGGGTGTCTGGGTGGCTCAGTCGTTAAGCACCTGCCTTTAGCTCAGGTCATGATCCCAGGGTCCTGGGATCGAGCCCCGCATCAGGCTCCCTGCTCCGTGGGAAGCCTGCTTCTCCCTCTCTCACTCCCCCTGCTTGTGTTCCCTCTCTCGCTGTCTCTCTCTCTGTCAAATAAATAAATAAAATCTTAAAAAAAAAAAAAAAACAACTCTATCCATTTGAAAGGCAAAAAATATATATATAAAGTTTTATTTCATGCTTTAGATATTTGGGCAAATAATTACTTTCATGACTAGTTTAAGTCATATAGTCTTCCATGGTTTATGTGTCTACAAAAAACCAAGCCACAACCAAATCAACCAAACAAACAAACTTGCTTTCTTTTCTTCTTCTTTTTTTTTTTTTTTACCACAGCGCTTTATTTTCCTCACACAATGACACGTTGCTGGGGCCTAATGCTCTCACATGACAGTAGAAAACCTCAATTTGTTGTCATCTCTTGAAGAATTGAGAATTGTGTGCAAAACCTTTACATAAATTAAAAGGATGAATAAATTTACAGTTGTAAATGCAAACTGTTTTCCAACTCAAGGCAATTAGCAGCCCAGGGTGTTCTGGCAGGGAAACATCAGGTAAGAAAGCAAAGTGGGTCCTAAGGCTCTGACTTTCCCAACCCTGTTACCCTGTTAGACCTGCAAGACAGAAATGACAACTGGTTCAGGACTCTTGCCAGCCTCTAGAGAAATCCTGGAATAGGCAGCTCTTACACATTAATACCCTGCACAAATCAAGAACCTCATGGTCTTGCAGATTCTCCAATCAATGGATTTCTCTTCTATAAACATGTTCTCAACCTCAGCCACGAAGTGACCCCCCCTCCCCCCCACCGAGGTGCTAAGGGTTTAAATCAAAGGTATGTACTGGGTATTAAGCATATACCAAGGGAACAGTTAACTTGGATACAAGGTCAAGATCAGCAACAAGTTCTACAATCCAGTGCTGATATCTGATAGAAGCTTCAAGGACAAATTTCTTTTCAAAGGCTTATTCCAGTTTCATGAGGCTAGCATGAGGCATATACATTTACCAGGGCAAATTTATAGTCGGGAATTCACTCATGCAGCAAATGCTACACATCTGCTCGCAGTCCATGTAGAAGCATTTGCCGTGGACAATGGAGGGGCCCGACTCATCACACTCCTGCTTGCTGATCCACATCTGCTGGAAGGTGGACAGCGAGGCCGGGATGGAGCCCCCAATCCACACCAACTACTTGAGTTCAGGAGGAGCGATGATCTTGATCGTCATCGTGCTGGGTGCCAGAGCTATGATCTTCTGCATCCTGTCGCCGATGCCGGGGTACATGGTGGTCCCGCCACACTGCACTGTGTGAGCGTAGAGGTCCTTCCGGATGTCGACATCACACTTCATGATGGAATTGAAGGTGGTCTCACTGATGCAACAGGGCTCCATACCCAGGAAGGAAGGCTGGAAGAGCGCCTCCGGGCAGCGCTGCGGATGGTGATCACCGGCCCCTCGGGCAGCTCGTAACTCTTCTCCAGGACCGAGGAGGACGTGGCCGTGGCGATCTCCTGCTCGAAATCCAGGGTGACCAAGCAGAGCTTCTCCTTGATGTCACGCACTATTTCCCGCTCGGCAGTGGCAGGGAAGCTGTAGCCACGCTCCGAGAGGATCTCCATGAGCTAGTCCATCAGGTCCCGGCCAACCAGGTCCAGATGCAGGATGGCGTGGGGGCAGGGCGTACCACTCGTAGATGGGCACAGCGTGGGCGACCCCGTCCCCAGAGTCCATGACAATAGCAGTGGTGCAGCCACGGCATACAGGGACAGCACAGCCTGGATGGCCACGTACATGCCTGGGGTGCTGAAGGTCTCGAACATGATCTGAGTCATCTTTTCACCGTTGGCCTTGGGGTTTGGGGGGCCTCCGTCAGTAGTATGGGGTGCTCCTTGGGGGCCACGTGCAGCATGCTATAGAAGGTGTGGTGCCAGATCTTCTCCATGTAGTCCCAGTTGGTGACAATGCCGTGCTCAATGGGCTACTAGGATCAGGATGCCCCGCTTGCTCTGGGCCTCATCACCCACATAGGAGTCCTTCTGGCCCATACCCACCATCACGCCCTGGTGTCGGGGTCGCCCGACAATGGACGGGAACACGGCTGCGGGGGTCATCATCCCCAGCAAAGCCCGCCTTGCACATGCAGGAGCCATGGTCGATGACGAGTGCGGTGATCTCCTCTTCCATTGCGGTGGATGGAGGTGGATGCGGAGGATGCGCGGCGGTGGAACACATAGAGCTCGCCGGCTGCCGCCAGTGAGACCGCTCTATTCTCTTTTTTGACAAGAGAATAAATGACCTTTACTAAAAATCCCCTCAGTTTTCTCCTTGGTGCTCTGAAAGCAGTCTTTGTAGAAGCTTTGTGGTTTTATTACTTCTTTAAGCCTTCGTGCAAGATGCATCATTTCCTATAGATTTTGCTTAGACACTTTTGCTCAAAGATTGTGTTACTGCATTGAATAGAATATAACATCTACAGATCCCTCAGGGTCTAAGGCACTTGAAGTTCCTGTGTTGTAATAAGATTGCCTTTTTTGCTTCTTGTAGTCCTAGGAGTTAAGCTTTATTACAAGTGAAAATATTCTGCTCTTCTCAGGTCAAAGAGATATAGTCTTAATATCCATACTCTGAAATTTAGTGCCGTAGAAAAAACTGTCTTCCCACTTCTGAAAACAAGCTCAAGATTTCCATAGATATCACGCACCAAAAGTTAGGTAAGAAAATCGTTTCTTTTTTTCTGTTGTGAAAAGACATATGATATTGATTTTCTGGTTATTAGAGTTAATATAATGTTTATCTCTGTGCATGAATAAACACATGAGCAGTTACACAAAGCAATGGTGTAAGTCAACACATAAGGCACACTGTTGTAAAATCAATTCTTGATGACTTTTTTAAAAAGAAGATGTTTTCATTTAAAATGGATTACTTTGAAAGACAATAAACAAAAGCCAAACTCACTTGTAGTTACCAGAATATTAGAATCACAAAAAAGAGTCCAGGCTGCATTATACAATTTTTAATGGCATTCCTGACTGAACTTACCCCTACTATGTCCCAGCATAAAAATGCAGAATGTACTTATTTAGAATTGAGTAGTACTCATTGGAAAATAAGTTTCTGGCAAAAGCACAAACTATGTGTGGTTCCCATAGAATTAAACAAAAATAGATCTTGTTCAAAATAACAATAAGAATCCCATGGGACTGACTAATAAAAGATGGCTGGCACAATTTGAATTCCATTGCAAGGGCTACAGAGAACTTTAAAAATTGGTAACACAGTGGAATCATTTATCATTCTTTATAACTCTGGCTGCCATCTTGGAACACTCCTGGGGACCATGCCTTCAATAAGAGCTCAGGCTGCTGACACACTGGGGAAAACAGAGGCTGCATCTTCTGTATTTGGGGTTTCAGCAGACCTGCAGCGGGCCATCCAGGCACCACAGTTGTAGGCATCGTGCCGATCCCAGCAGGATCATACCTTCGATGCAACTTCTTGTTTAATTTGTGCTAAAGTTTCTAAAATGTCATTCCACAGATCAGTTGCTTTTCTTGTTATCAGATTCTAAAATAATATAATCAGAATATACTGTTCTTTAAGGTTTTTCAGATAAGGATGAAAATTATCAGGACACCTGGGTAGCTGAGTGGTTAAGTGTCTGCCTTCAGCTCAAGTCATGATCTCAGGGTCCTGGGATTGAGCCCCGCGTTAGGCTCTCTGCTCAGCGGGGAGTCTGGCTCTCCTCTCCCTCTGCCCCTCCTCCTTCTCCTCTCTCTCAAATAAATAAAATCTTTTTTTTAAAAAGCATGAAAATTATCATGTCACATACCATGAGATTGCATTCATATGTAGAATTTAAGAAACAAAACAAAGAAAAAAAGAGACAAACCAAAAAACAGACTTTTATTTTTTTAAGATTTATTTATTTATTTATTTATTTGACAGAGAGAGAGAGAGAGAGAGAGAGCACAAGCAGGGGGAGTGGCAGGCAGAGGAAGACGCAGTCTCCCTGCTGAGCAGAGAGCCCGACGTGGGGCTCGATCCCAGGACCCCAGCATCATTACCTGAGCTGAAGGCAGATGCTTAACTGACTGAGCCACCCAGGAGCCCCAAAAAACAGACTTTTAAATTAGAGAACAAACTGGTGGTTACCAGATGGGAGGTGGGTGGGAGGCTGGTGGAATAGGTGGAGATTGAGTCCATTTATCATGATGATGAGCACTGAGTAATGTATAGAATTGTTGAATCACTATACTGTACACCTGAAACTAATATAACACTGTACATTAATTATAGTGGAGTTTAAAAAATAAAATAAATAAAAATTAAAAAACAAAGAAATTATATCAGATTTTGTTCACTTTGTATACTATAAATGCAGCATAGTCCCAAACCCCTTCCAGTGTCATGTAATTTTTACTGTATTCAATAAAAACAATTGATTTTAAAAAAGAAACAGCTAAATGGCTATTTAATTTTTTTTAAAATCTTTTTTTTTTTTTTTTTTTTTTTTTTTAAAGATTTTATTTATTTATTTGAGAGAGAGAGAATGAGAGACAGAGAGCATGAGAGTGGGGAGGGTCAGAGGGAGAAGCAGACTCCCTGCCGAGCAGGGAGCCCGATGCGGGACTCGATCCAGGGACTCCAGGATCATGACCTGAGCCGAAGGCAGTCGCTTAACCAACTGAGCCACCCAGGCGCCCCTAATTTTTTTTAAAGTAAACTCTACACCCAACATGGGGCTTGAACTCATGATTCTGAGATTAAGAGTCACATGCTCTACTGACTAAGCCAGCCAGGCACCTCTATAGTTTTTATACCTTTGTAAGAATTTTTATATAATAAACTCAGTAATCAGGAAAGATCCTTCATTTATAATATGTATCTTACAAAATATAGTCATTTAGAATAAAGATTCCTGTGCCTATTTATTTTCTGGGAAGAGTTTTTTTTTATTTTTTTTATTTTTTTTTATTTTAAAGATTTTATTTATTTATTTGAGAGAGAGAGAGAGAATGAGAGAGAGCACATGAGAGGGGGGGAGGGTCAGAGGGAGAAGCAGACTCCCTGCCGAGCAGGGAGCCCGATGCGGGACTCGATCCAGGTACTCCAGGATCATGACCTGAGCCGAAGGCAGTCGCTTAACCAACTGAGCCACCCAGGCGCCCTCTGGGAAGAGTTTTCTAAGAGACGTTAGAAGGAACAGGTCCCAGTGAGGAATGCATGAAATGCAAGCCATTTGTGTGTGTATAAGTGTTAGTTAGCTGGCTTGCCCTTGCCAATGGCTGGATGGGATTATTCCCCACTCCCGAGTCCTTTCAAAAGAAAAGACAAAAATTCCTGCTGTTTGTTGTTACTAGATCAGGTGACCAGGTCCACACAAGCCCCACAGACTAGGGAGGAGTTCTCAACAGGGACCTCACACCTGCTGGTGGGCAGGGCTCCCATCTTCCCACCTCCATGGTCTTTGAATGGCCATGCAGGTAGGACAGAGTCATGGCTGCTATCAGGGAAACTGCCTCTCTAAAAGACTCAAAATTGGGGGCACCTGGGTGGCTCAGTCAGTTAAGCGTCTGCTTCAGCTCAGGTGATGATCCCAGGGTCCTGGGATCGAGCTTTGGGTCAGGCTCCCTGCTCGGCAGGGAGTCTGCTTCTCCGTCTCCCTTTGCCCCTCCCCCCTGCTCATGTGTGTTCTCTCTCTCTCTCTCCTTCTCACTCTTTCTCTCTCTCTCAAATAAATAAATAAAATCTTAAAAAAAAAGACTCAAAATTATTTGGACGTCACTGTAATATGTTTGTAGAATGACATTGTTATCAAGGAGCATGGTGGCAGAGCAGAAAGAATATGGATTCTAACCTCAAAATCTTGGTTCTAGCTTTCCAGCCGTGTCATCTTGCACACATCATTTTACCTAAGCCTCAGTTTCTGCTTCTCTATAACGAGGATAATAATTGTTTCATAGATTTTTTTTTGGAGGGGAGTAAATATGATATCATTTTTTTAGTGTGTCTTGAATGTAAAAGGCTCTTTAGCAATTATTAGCTATTATTATTGTTCTTGTTGTGACTGTTGGCTATAATTTCCTTCTTTAATTGGTACACTTAAAATTTATACTCCCTCCTTGCCAATCCAATATTTTTATTCTTAAGTCTCTCACGGTGCTGGAATGTTGGTTAAACAACTGTCTCCCCCACCAGGTTGGAAGGGCCTTGGGGGCAGAGATCTGGTCAACTTCATCTTTGTACCCCTCCCTCTAGCCTCGCATTCCCAACCTGAGTTGTTTTCTGAACATGGCTGAATGTACCAGAGCCTACTTAATTAAGCCTACTTGAACCTTTTCCATTTGAAATTACTAAAAAATATGCCAGTGTTTCGGAAAGCCTAAATTCACCTCCAGAAATGCTTATGAAATGTATTTCAACACACGCAATCAATGCCAAGACATAATGGCAATGTCGAAGCACATAGCAACCTCTTACTGCTGCTTACAGCTATTCATCAGGAAATAGCTGGGTGCATCCATGCATCTGTTCTCATTTGAAGCTTCCCCCATGAAATCTGTGATGCGCAAGTATCATCAGCCTCATTATGTAGGTGAAGAAGGTGAGACAAGTAAGATTAGTAAATGCCTTCATGAAAGTCTGTTATTTAATCATTGGTGACACTGGCGCAGAACTAACATGTCCTATACTTCACCCCCTTTGAAATAGAACATTTATGTCTCGGGATTAAGCACTGGTGTACATATGGGGCCTAAGCGGAGAAGTGAATACATAGCTGCTACTATTATTACTATTGCCAATGTAATTTCCTTCCCTGGTTGGAATTTGTTGTTTCCTCTTTCTGTTCCCGACACTCTGTTGGTACCTCTCTAATGGCATGTGGTAGACCATATTCTGTCAAAAATAATGTGATTTTTAATTTTTCAACCTGAAGTACCCAAAGTGTCCTTTACAGAGTGCGGCTGATATTGTCACAAAGATTAGGGGTCCTTGATGGGTAAACTTTTCAGGGAAACAGAGGAAAAGCTGTGCATACTGCTCCATGGTTTGGGGAGGGCTCCCTGTGACATTAATCCACAAGCTTTAACAAGGAGGCAAAGTAAGACAATAAGTCCATGACGTACAAGGAGGGAACGTTACTGATTAAGAGACTTGTGTTTCCTGGGTAAAAGGAAGAAGGGCGGTTTCATACCTAATGTTGCTTTGGTATTTCTTACCATAATTGATTGCAACTGTGTAATAAAAATTTCCCCTTGCTTTCTTTATAAAAATCATCCTGAGAAAAGACAGTGACCCTTCTCAGCGTCTGGCTCCTATTTTGGGTACGATGTCTCCACCCTCACCAAAATGGGCTTCAGCTTGGAAACTTGTATAACTGTTGTAAAGTCACGTTAGGCCCAACTCTTGAGGCAGTGCCAGGCAGGACAGGAGGAAATGCCTCCTCCACTCAGCCATTTTCCCTGACACACACAAGCACAAGTAGATTTCTGAAGGGCTGTAAGGGGACCATCCACCATGTTAGTGGGAACCCATTGGGGCTGGCCTTGCTAAAGGCAGAGAGACAACTAGGTAGGGTAGATGACGTTCTCCCTGCCATCCCAAATTCCTTCCCACTGGGCTAGCTGATGCCTGAAATTCTATGAACAGAGTTTCATCCCTTAGTTTCCTAATGAGGATACTTCTGAGAAAGAAAACAACATCAAACCTTGGTTTATTTTCTCTTTTCTGACTCTTTGGAGAAAGGAGTTGATCAAATTGTTTCTTGAAAGCAGTGTAATAGAGAATAAGGCTACTGGGTAAGGGGGTAAGGAGAAAACAGAAGAGGGAAAAATCTCTAGCCAGCTTCTCTCGGGCCATGTGGAAATGCTAGGTCCCTTCGTCCTGGGAACATCCTCACCATTAAGGGAAGAGTAAAGAATCCTAGAACCAGTCCTTTAAAGGAATTAGGGTGTTAGCTAGACTTGGAGATGAAATGTCATTTTCTGCAAGTCCTCCACAACTAAGTTGTCTTTTGCTCAGGTTCTGATATAATGACTCATATCCTAGAGGCTTTGGAAAGATGTCCCTATGAGATAGTCTAAATTCTGAGTGTGGTCATTGTATCTAAAACAGGAGTGCAACCCCTTTTGCTAGAAACACCGCAAAACAGAAGCCATTCATCTTCCATAGCCCTGCTCAACTGTTCTTAAGAAACTGTACGCTGATAAAGTCTTCAGCACTGCTATTTTTCTCTTTCCTGGTCTATCAAGGGTTTCAAGGTCCAAGATCTCCGGCGGCCTTGTTTCCTTCTGTCTTTATCAGGGCAACTGCAGCCCCAGCTATGGTGGTGGTAACTCTGATAGCCCTCCCTATCTTTGCCCCTCTTTCTCTAATTCTGAACTTGAATGTGGTCACCCCTTTCCTTTCAGAGATACCTACGGGAACACAATAGCTCAGGGTATTACTTTGCCATAATGCAAAACCACGTTGTAAGCACTGCAGTAATTTCAAAGTATTTGAAATTATCACTCAGACATGTGAGAAAGTTCACAAAAATGAAGGTGATACATACTTGCTTTAAAAAATAATCTGTTAACAATATATACTATATATGCATATATATATCACATATAAAATAATATGTACTATACTGTATACTTGAAAGTTGCTGGAGAGTAGATCTTAAACATTCTCACCACACATACACACACAAAAATGGTCAGGTGGGTGGGGGGAATGGATGAAGGTGATCAATAGGCACAAAGTTCCAGTTGTAAGATGAGTAAGTACAGAGCAGGTAATGTTCAGCATGATGACTATAGTTAACACTGTTGTATGCTATATTTGAAAGTCGCTAAGAGAGTAGATCCTAAAAGTTCTCATCACAAGGAAAAAAAAATGTTTTTGTAACTAAATGAAGAGATGAATGTTAACTAAACTTATTGTGGTGATCATTTCACAATATATGTATGTTGAGTCATTATGTTGTATACCTTAAACTTATACAGTCCTGTACATCAATTATATCTCAATAAAACTGGAGGGAAATAAAGGTAACATGTGAGATGATGGAGATGTTAACCAACTTTCCTATGGTAATCATCTTGCAATTCATATGTATATCAAATCATCATGTCACACACCTTAAACATATAATGGTATATGTCAATTATATCTCAATAAAGCTAGAAAAAATCCCTGGCTATTTATATATTGTCGGGAGCACAAACAATAATAATAATAATCCACTTTATGCTTGGACAGTGGTCTATGTGAGATGTTTTTTGGCTAAAATATTTTTCTTATCTTGCTCAATACTTGTATATAAGCTAAGTTGACATGGTTCACAGGAAGCTGGAGCTTCCTTCTAGGCTCAGCGATGAGCCTAGAACAGACCTCCATTTTCCATGGAACCAAACATTTGTGTGGCTCCTATGTAGCTTAGTAGCTTCCTATTGACACAGGAAACATGGCAGCTGAAGAAGCCTGTGTACCCCCAGGGCCAGTTCCTGAGAGCTCCTTCTTTCAAGTTCCTCCACATTGACTCCTATTTTTTTTTAATTTTTATTTAAATTCCAGTTAGTTAAAATACAGTGCAATATTGGTTTCAGGAGTAGAATTCAGTGATTCGTCACTTATGTACAATACCCAGTGCTCATCACATCCCCCATCTAGCCCATCTCCCACCCAACTCCCCCCTTCAGCCCTTACTTTGTTCTCAGATGTTAAGAGTCTCAGGGGGCGCCTGGGTGGCTTAGTTGGTTAAGCGTCTGCCTTGTGCTCATGTCCTGATCCCAGGGTCCTGGGATTGAGTCCCACATTGGGCTTCTTGCTCAGTGGGGAGCCTGATGCTTCCCCTGCTTGTGCTCTCTCTCTCTCTCTGACAAATAAAATCTTAAAAAGAAAATTTCACATATGAGTGAAATCATATGGTATTTGTCTTTTCTCTCCACCTTGATTCCTATTGAACCCTCTCCCTCAGTCACTTAGTTTATCCTACCCTGGCTCTCTAGAAATAAAGTCACTTCAGTTTATGACCCGGCTATCTCTAGAAATTCTCAGTGTTTTGTAGACATTTTCCTCTTCAGCCTGCAACACCAAGAATAGACCCACGAGAAACAGTTCCATTATTGCAGCAGAGCAAATTTGGTGTGTACAGTCTGAAATATTTGCATACGGCAAGCTGATAACGAAGCAGTCACAAGGAATCAAAGCCTAATCCATTAAAATATGACTGCCTCATTCCTTTAGAACCCCAGATTTTTTGGGTGTGCCGTTGTGGTGGAAGTATGCAGAAATGTTTCTTAGTAAATAGAAAAAAGTAATTTAACCTTTCCGAGAAAACTCAGCAAGCATGAGATTGTCACAATTAGAAGCAGTTGTCTTTTCCAAATTTAGGTGACCTTTTTTAAGTGGAGCAATTGAAGTCTAATTAAACACAAAGAAGTTAAGGTTTCATTCAAGAACCAATATCTAAATTCCAAAATTATTTCAGTGCCAAGGCTTACTTTAAAAACTGAAAAAAATAACTAATAGAGGATTTTTTAAACACTGGACATGCACACTTAAGTATTTAATATTGTCACAATGAGTATATTCCATGATTTTTTCAGCTACTTTCAGATGTCAAAGAAGTAGAAAAGACTTGAAAAGTGAAGTCATTGACAATGAGGGCTGCAATCAGTTTTGGCAGAACAGTGACCAGATTGTTTAGGGAAATAAAAGTATTCAGTACCAGACTGTCCCTTTCATCTGTGACTTAAGGGAGGGTTAGGGGATCAACAAGTGGCTTTTTAGCCAATTCCCTTCAGGAGCTCCACGGAGAGTATTAGCGTAACAAGAAGATCTAGGAAGGATCCAGCATGTTCTTTTCCCTGACCTGCTAGAAGAAAAGCCAAGAACCCCCTCAGGCCTGGTGTGTCCCTATTCACCGTAGTTCCTCACCCTAGGACAGTTTACTAGGCTTACGGTTTACTCGCTTAAGAATAATAATAACAATTCTTGCACCTAATGTGTTTTCAAAACACTTTCTTATCCTTTCTCACTTTGTCCTCACCCAGCCGTTATCTCCATTTGCCAAATGCTGACCCAACTCATGCTCTCTGAAATCCAGGCTGCAACCACTCCTCAACCACCATGAGATGCTACGTTGAGATACAATCCATATTGGCGGCAGATCGGAGGAAAACGTCTGTGCCCCACCCCATGCCTGGCCCTCAAAGCGACCGCCAGACTAGAGTGTGGTTCTCTCCGGGGGTGGACAATCCACTTGACCTCTGGGGTGGGGATAAAGGACAGAGGGTTCTGTGCCATCCTGCCCCCAGGTCCCACCTTCCCAAGCTGCGTCGCTGCTTCAGATGAAACAGAATGTGCCCTGTTGTAAACTGGCCTTGTGAGTTATCCCCATGTTTCAGCTGCACAGAGTGCATGCAATCAAGCTCACTGCAGAGTATGTATATTACAAGCATTCTAGCTCATATCTGATCGGTTGCAGCGCACAGAACCCATCATGAGGTCTGGCATGAGAAACTCACATTCTGCCTTTTAAAAGGTCCAATAGGGATTAGTTCCACCCTTGACCTAAGCTAAAACGAGACACATGAGTACATTTTATATCAAAGAATGCCAAGATAACTGTGCAATGGGTTTCAGAGAAATATATCTCCACTTTGAAAGTGAGCCAGAATTACCCCCTGGAAAAAAAAAAAAAAAAAGTGCTTCTTTACCAAAGCCACATAAGAAACTTTAAAACTTTCTTTAGAAAACTCCTAGTTTTTGGTTGCAGTGGTGAAATGTGAAACCCACATATCTATCGGAAATATCTATTGCTTTAGTAACCACCTTACTTTGGATAGTTACATGTCTCCCAAATGCCCCAGAGAAAGCATTTTCCTGTTTTATGAACAGGTGTAGATTTCTGCCTGCCACTATAGCAGTTTTCATGTTATAATTTCAGAATACTTTGAAATACTATTATTATCACCATATGTTTACAAAAAGGAAACTGTAGCAAAAAAGATAGACCAGCACTTATAGTCAGTGATTCTCAAAGTGTAGGCAGAGGATCACTGTGAGCCCAGAGATCTTTCGGAGGGTTATGTCAGGTCCTTCCTTTTCCAACCACAAATCTGGGTGAGGCAGGGTTTTCTTCATCTATGTACTTCAACAAAAACGACACGTGGCAATTGGTGTCAATGCAGAAGCAGATTGTTGAATCCAACTACCTTTTGTTAGGCCAGACATCAAAGAGATTGGCAAAATGTAAAACAATGCCATTCTTCCCGCTGAATGTGTTTTTGCTTTGCAAAATACTGTTATCTGTCATAAAATATGTATTTATGTTAATATGTTATAGGTTTCTATTGTCACTTTAAAATGAAATATTAAGTATTTTTTAAATTTCTCATTTTTAATTTCTAATATGGCAAACAGCAATAGACATAACTCACATAACCAAAAGCTCTTTGGGGTCCTCAATGAATTTTTAAAGGAATCTTGATACTAAAAAGTTTGAGATTTGGGTGAAAGAATAAAAAAGCAAGTCAAATCATATTATCAAAAGAGAATAATAAGGTTGAATTTAAAATTAAAATGAAGATCACTGTTGTAGTTCACCGTTGTAGAATTAAAAAAGAAAAAGGATATTTTCAATAAAATTAAGAAAGAAAATAATGCTTTAGGCAAAAGATCCATATGCAAGGACCAAAGAATATGGGAAAACAAAACTCAGACAAGGGCCCTGTCCTCCTGAGACTTTCACAGCAATTTGTTTTTGAAGGAGACTTTGGGTGTATTTGCACTATGGACTAATAGCAAAATGGAAAGGAAGAGAGTGTTGTTAGCAATGGAAGTATTATGGGTGGATCAAAACATAGGTCTCAATCTGTCAGCTAAATTAACATGAGATCTCAGGTTGATACATGAATCGATTTTAATTCAAGACAAGTCAGGATACAACCTAAATGTTTACTAACTGTGAATTGGTTAGAGTGATATATCCTTATCGTGCATATTCAGCCAATTATGTTCTGAAAAGAACATTTAATAACTTGGAAAAATGTTCACAAATATAAAGAGCAGGTTACAAAACAATATTTGGAAAAATATAAGTATGAAGAGGGGCGCCTAGGTAGCTCAGTCGGTTGTGTCCCACTCTTGGTTTCAGCTCAGGTCATGATCTCCTGGGTCATGAGATGGAGCCCCACATGGGGCTCCCAGAGAGTCTGCTTGAAGATTCTTTCCCTCTGTCCCTCCCCCATTCTCTCTCACTCTCTCAAATAAATAAGTTTATAAATAAATAAGTTTATTTATTTGAGAGCAAGAGAGGGAGCATGAGCAGGGGGAGGGGCAGAGGGAGAGGGAGAAGCAGGCTCCCCACTGAGCAGGGAGCCCGATGAGGGGTTGATCCCAGGACCCCGAGATCATGACACGAGCAGAAGTCAGACGCTTAACTGACTGAGCCACCCAGGTGCTCCAATAAATAAATCTTAAAGAGAGAGAGAGAGAGAGACAGGAAGGCTACATACCAAAATGTTAATATTGGTTATCTCTGAATGAGTGATTATTATTACATTTTTTGTATTTTATTATATATTTAAAATTTCCCCCAAATAATAATAACAAAACTAATAATCCGACAACAAATTTGTTTTTGTAGAGCTAATAACATTCTTCTTGTCTTCATGCAGTGGGCTAGCTAGAGCCATCTCTCCCCAGACAAGCCACACCCACTGACTCCTCCCTGGTTTTAATAAATAGCCCTGGGAAGTCAGTCCCTTCCTTCTCCTTACAAGGGCCACAGGAGCGCTCCGTTCTGCTTTTGAATTCAGCAGCTCCAGCATGTGCTAATTGATTTTATTCTGCGAATTTAGAATTAGGTAGTTGGGAGCCAAGTGAACTCTCCCTGAAATAATGAATGCAAATTAATGTGAAAGTATATCCCCAGGATTTCCTGTAAGAATCTTTTATTACAGTGACAGTGAGGAGTTTTTACAAGTACTTATCATAAATAATGTATCGCCTCTGGTGGCAGGCTAGATCCCTTTCGTGACTGTTACTATGGGAACATCAGTGTCCACATACAGTTTCATTCTATTCCCAGAAGCTGAAATGAAAGTCGGCATTATCTTAATGTTACAGATGTGAGAAGTTAGGCATTCAAAAGCTAAGTAGCTGGCCTGGATCCAACAACAAATCAGAGGAAGAAGAGCTGGAAGGAGTCTGTGGACACCCAACCCAGGACCCTTGTGGCTCGAGCTGGGAGCCTTCATGTCATGTGCACGGTGAGCTTGGTTTCCATGGACTCTCCTGTGCTAGGGTGACTCCAGGAGAGCCTATCGCAAGCCCAGGGTGGGCACCAACAGTCTTGTTACCTGGGGGCAGTTTATAGGAGGAAGAAGAGGGTGCCACTCCAAGGCTCCGAATTACCCGTAGGGGTGAAAGTCAACAGACAAAGGCTAAGCGTGACCCTTACTTTGCCCAAGTAGGAGAAGCCAGGGCAAGCAGGAAGCAAAGGGAATGTATGTGTGCATGAAAAAGAAAGTGCTAAGAAGCATTTAGACAAGTCAAAGGAAGGCAGTTTCATTTTAAATAAATGTGACAGAGAAGAAATGCAGGGCTTATTTAGATGGAAAGGTTAAGAGGTTTTTTAAATTGTCACAGGGCTGGAGTGACAACAGAGTAACTTTTCTCCTGCCATCCCCATTGTCACAGGGGAATGATGACCCTTCCTCAGCTTATCTTCTAATCCTCTGTTTTGGGTACAAGGAAAAAAAAATATTGAAAACCCCCAGAAAAGCTACATGGGGAAGGTCCTCATTTTATGTGGGAGTGATAGTCTAGGAAAACAAAGTTACAGTCATGTGACTTAACAAAAGTGAATTACTATCTTGCAAAATTGATATAAAAATCTACCTTCTCACTACCCATCACTTTTCATCGTTTAATACTGTTTAACAATCATAATAAATAATACTTAATAATGCTTTACATAAATAACAAATTATTAATAAAAAAGACTCTAATATGTACACCATGAAACTTTTTACTCTGGTCTTGAAAGAATTAGAGGTCACTCGAAACCCGGGGTCAGCAAATACTTTCTTTAAAGGGCCAGATGGTAAATATTTTAGGCTTTGCAGGTTATATGGGATCTCTTTAAAAATGTAAAACTCATTCTTAGCTCGGAGGTACAAAAACATAATTTGCTGTCCCTACCCTAAGCTATGGCAGCAAACATAAGGGCCATAAAGGGCAGGAGGGCAGAGCGGACAGGCCATCCAGCCATCCACATCCACCTCCGGCATTTCCACAGACTTAGTCTATCCTGTTCCTATTGTAGCCCCAGCCCCTCAAACGGTGCCTAGTGGCCATTAGGCCTAAATATGTGGTTGCTGATTCAGTAAATGATGGCTGGGCTCTGACGGCTGGAGAGAAGTTGCCACTTGTTGAAAGTCTCCCATTTGGTATTGATTCCTTTCTACTAGGAATCTTAGTGTTGAGAGTCCACAGTAATAAGCCTTTGCTCTCTCCTGGCCCACAGGAGTATTATCAATAATGAAATGACTAAATATTATAACTTAGAGCACAATATGTCCTACATGTATGAGCATCTCAGTGGAAAAATAGTATTGAAAGGGAGTTATGTAACAGAGGCCTCTTTTATGTGCAAATCATCCTGGATGGAGGAACACAGGTATTTCCTGATGGAGTGGAAGGAAACTAACAGTTCCTGAGCCAAATTTATGCTAATGTGTTTAACACATTATTTCATATAATCCACATACGTCATTGCAAGGTAGAGGATATTACATTTTACGGGTAGAGAACTGAGCTCAGGGAGGTTGAATAACTTGTTCAAGCTCCAAAAATAAATATGTAACAAACTGGGATTCAAACCCAAGCCTGCCTGGTCCCAGTCTTCACGCTCCTTCTGCTACACCTGACTATGAGAGCGGTAGTATTTCTAGCTCTACCAACAATTTGCCTTGTGACCTTTGAGATGATCGCTTCACCTCATTCATTAAACACAAATGTAAATAGCTACCCATCTCTCGGTGAGTCGAAAGAATTCATGAATGTTGCAAAACCAAGCACATAGCACTACCTTGCACTCAATAAATATTTGCTGAGTTTGAATTGTGTTGAACATCTGAATTGGCGGGCACTCAGGAGAAAGGAGAGATAAATGCCTGATTTATCACCCGAGAGGGAGGAGGAAAAAAGTATGAAATGCAATTCAATGATTATGTAGACAGGGGTATAGGTTCAGGCAAAGTAGGGTGCAAGGCAGGATCTAGAGAGTAGAAGAACTTGGGTTTCTAGGAGAACTGACATAAACGTTACGTCAATTTTCAAAGGATTTTTGTTTTTGCTTTTGTTAGCAACAGAACCTTTCTTCAGAAACCTTATTTTGAAGCCCAGTATAGAAAACAAATACAGAGCTATTCTTAGCCCTGCTCTCTGGTTTCCATGGTGTCCCCCAAGGAACTTTTATAGAAGCCCTCAGGCCAGCTCAGGGCACGGTTTGAAACTTCCTGTTCTTATATCTGCCTCCTTGCTCAACACCTAGTCAAACAGAGTATTTACAATTGATGAAGGCTGGTTGTTCCCTTTATCCTAATAATGGTATAGTGTTCTTGCTCACGGTTGTCATGTTCAGGGGTGGAGGTAGCTGTAGGCCTGGTTTGATTCAGGCTTCCAACTATGGGGTCCGGAATATGTCTCTCTGTTTTTTGATACCGCATTCTCTGTGAAGACACCATTCTTAAGCCAGTTGTTTCTACTCAGGACAGAAATGGCCACCAGCAGTTTCGGGCCTCCGTCATCCCTAGTATCTACAATCTCGGGAGAGAATGACTCTTGGTTAATAGCACAAGACCTCTTGAAGATTTGACACCATCAGTCATGTGTTCATCCTGGTGCAATAACTTTGGGTGGAGTCATTCAGAATTATGATTGGCCAGGCCTGGCTCATGCACCCACCCCTAGAGGCAGGAGGAAGGCCAGTGCCACCAGCACGCATGGATCAAGAGGGATGGGAGTGAAGGGTGATGCCCCAAAGTGATACTAAGCAGAGGAAAACATATGCTCTCTCCAGTGATCAGAGACATGATCACAATAGCAAGCAAGCCCAAGATGGGGAGATCTGAAGACCAGGTTGACTGAAGTATTGATATAAGAAAAAGGTAGAAGTAGAATTCGGAGAAAAGGCGAGAGAAGTCTCCTGTTAGTGTGGACCTGCATTTCCATGGGGGAAGAAAGATGTCTTTGGTCCCTGAAGGAAAGGCAAGTCGCTTGTGAAGCCATCCAGAGGACTATTTGTCATCAGGATAAGATGAAAAGTGGTCAACAAGTGTCTGCATAAGGAGGTTGTGTGGGAACTCAGATTATAAAGTCACTGGGGAAGACTTCAAGAGACATTTTTGCAGTGATTCTGTTGCCAAGGGTGAGAGGGTGGAAAAGAGGAAGACTTAAGCCTCAGGAGTTGAGCGATTTCTTATTTATTTTGGACACAATATCTAGAGAGAAAGACTTAGAGTGTTGACTGGACACAAATAGCACCAAGCCAACCAAAGATAAAGACACATCCGTGGTAGTACGGCCCAGCAGTTAGATGCTCGAGTTCTGGAATCAAATAGATCTAGATTTAAATATTGACTCCTCCCCTCAAGGGTGGTATGACCTTGACACGTTACGTTTCTCTCTGGACCAAGGCTTCCTCATCCGGAAAATAAGGATGATAATAGTTTCTAGTTCATGGGCTTTTGTGATTTAGGATTAACAGAGATGGTAACATTTACCGAGAACTTTGTACAGTGACCAGCACATACGTGTACATAAATGTTGGTGTTCACATGATTTAGAAACAAAATGGCTGATAGATACAATGCAGATATTGTATAAATGGTGATATCAAAACATGTAGCCTAAATCAACTGAGTGAAAAGTTACATTGCCTCAGAGGAAAAAAGCTGGAATTAGAAGGGAGAGCGGACCACTGCAAAGAATTAACCAGGATACCTGATTTTTTTACTTGAAATAGATAAGTCATTGCAATAAATTTTTTCATGCATGCATTCCGGAACTTTTTGTTACGAGCCATTAAGTGTTGGGCACCATGTGTGCCAGGGATGTGAGGGAGAGGTTACAACTCCCAGCCCTAAAAAGCTCAGTCTAGAAGAGGAGAGAGAGAAGAATATAAATGGTATCAGAACAGCACGGTGAGAACTCCGTAGGTTTGCTCAGAGTGTGTGAAGGGAGCAGGGCAGTGAGCAGCCAATTCCACCGGGACTTCTCTGGCTCCAGAGGGCTCTCAAATATGATCTGTTTTATACGTTCACACTAGAGATGGAGCTCAGTAATATATCATCTTAGAAGGTCCCATCTAGAAACAAAACAGGCAAATGTTAATAATTGTTGAAGCTGGGTGATAGGGATTCTTTCCAGTGTTCTCCCTACTTTTATGTATCTTTGAAATTTTGCCTTATAGAACTTTTCTCTTTTTTTACTGAAGTATAGTTGATAGACAAGGTTACGTAATTTTAGGTGTAGCACAGAATGCTTCAACAAGTCTCTGCGTTATGTTACACTATGCTGTCCCGCTGTGCTCACCACCAGTGTAGCTCCCTCTGTGGCCATACGACCCTGTTACCATATCATTGACTATATTCCCTGTGCTGTACCTTTCGTCCGTGCGACTTACTCATTTCGTCATCGGAGGCCCGTACCTCCCACTCCGTTCACCCATTTTGCCTATCCCCCCATCTCCGTAGAGCTTTTGGAAAATGGCATGTGAGACCTAATTTCTGAGACCAAAAAAGAGCGGTTAGGCAAAGGAGCACTTGGCCACAGCCATAACCAGGAACTTACAGACTGTTTGACAGAAAGAGGAAAATCGTGCCTCACTTGATATGGATGGAGGAGTAAATGGAACAAAGCAAGGGGCAGGAATCTGGGAAAGACAACTTGTGGCGGTGATAGTAAGGGGAAAGGAATAGAAATGGAAAGACAAATGGGAGCAAAAAGGAAAAACTAATAAACACAGGAACTCTGAATACACACTTACCAAAAAAAAAAAAAGGAAGGAAAGAAAAAAAATATGCTGAAAGCAGGTTGGGGTGAAAGCGTTATAGTGAAACTGAATGACAAAGGTTAATGCACAAGTAAAAAATATTGTCAGAGATAGAAAGGGATTAGGATTCTGTTCCAAATGAGGAATCATGAAAAACAGAAGGATGCTCCATGAGGAAAGCAAGCACGGAGGGAAAGCCAGAGCTCCAGATGAGCTTTCCAGCAGGATCTTGATGTAAGGTGCTGCAGTTTAAAGAAAATTTTCAGAGTGAGGTCAGGTGACTTTGGGGAAGATCCATATATATATAAATTCATTCTTTTTTTTTTTAAGATTTTATTTATTTAGTTGACAGAGAGAGACACAGCGAGAGAGGGAACACAAGCAGGGGGAGTGGGAGAGGGAGAAGCAGGCTCCCCGCTGAGCAGGGAGCCTGATGCGGGGCTCGATCCCAGGACCCTGGGATCATGACCTGAGCCGAGGGCAGACGCTTAACGACTGAGCCACCCAGGCGCCCCTATAAATTCATTCTTGATAAGTTAATTAATTCATTCGTTCATTCATTTATTCATTCATTTCAACAAGTAGTTATTAATCTTGTTTTCTGGCAATAAATCTACCTGTCGATCACATTGCCTAGAGCCTAACAATGGAGACAAACGATGAAACAAGCAATTCTAAATTATAATAAACTGTGACCAATGCCAACATAGGTAAATGCACGGGTCAGGCCCTCACGGGGTGCCTTCGTTCCCATGCAGGGTGTTTCCTCAATTCAGGGGCTGGCCCTTGAACATTGTAGGTACCGAAGCGTGATCTGCTTCCATGCCTACATCCGTCTCTTGGGGATGGGCACCCCCTAGCCAAGCTTACAAAGGCATAACCACCAGAAGGCCAATTTACTGACTTAGGGTAAGAAAAATAAATATGAACGATTTGGGTATTTGTATTCTCTGATGAGCACATTCTTTCATGATAGACAGATCAAAGTGGGAGTCAGATTACCAGCCCAAGATGACTCAAAGAGAATGGATCACAGCAAAGGAGGGGTGAGCTGGATGATCTTGATGCCCAGGGTCACCTCCAAGTCATCATCTGCCTCACAGAAGATACTGGTGTTCGTGGGTCAGGACATCATCCCTCCGGCCACTGCTAGAGGAGCTGTCATACTCTATCTCTCTCAATATCCCTTTTATAGGCTCCCCTACTTTTATGTACACATTTGTTCTCCAGACATGGTACAATATAATTATCTAAATGTAATCTTTCTTAGATATAATCACAATCCAGTCTTGCCCCTGCTAAGGTGATACACAGATTACTCAAATTCTATCTGGGCACTCAAAATCTGTTGGGTCCCTTCTGTGTAGGTCTGATTTTAGCAATAATGTTTTAATTATTCCTATCTTCTTGTTCAAAGTGTAATTTAACCTCATTTTGTGCTGCCTGTTTTCCATTTATTAGATCTACTCTCTAGCCAGCTAAGGTTGGGTTTGGCCAATGAATGGGCCATCAGAGATCAGAGGGAAGGAGGAAAATGAGGTAGGGGTATTTGATCCCTCAGCTCTCTCCTTATGGGGTCACTGCAAATAGGCTACTTCTCCAGACCAATGATCACAACTTTGTTGTGAGGGTCCTCTCTGTTTCTGAGTTTTGGTGATAGCTCTCATCCTTTTCCCCTTTTAGCCTTGGGGTGGTAACAATTCCCTGGCGTTGCTAGTCCCAACATAATTCACTGTGCCTTGTTGGTCTCCCTAAATCCTGCCCCCACCACTGTAACAATCTCTTTATTAAACTTTCCTAATTTTCTCCTTCGGACATGCCATCTCTTTCCTGCTGGGACCCTGATATGGGTTGGTGTTGACTTTAAACCCATATATTACCAATGGGTGGTAAAGGCTGGAGCACAAATATGTAGCCAACTAATCATACAGTGATAGAGACCCAAAGAACTAGGAATTTAATCTTTGGGTCTCTGAAAGAACAAATGTTAGGTATTACTTTCCTGAAAAATAAATGAATGAAGTAAAATAGAATGTTTAGTTTAAAAAGAACCTTAAAGGGTGTAAAGTTTCTAGACAATGCATAAAACTGAGGCAAGTAAGGTTCAGTGGCTCACCCACAATCACAAAGTCCCTTAACTACAGAATTGAGAATAAATTTGGCTTTCTGGTTCCCAGTCCTCTGCTACTCTATTTCCCCTGGGCATATTATTTTGATTCCTTGAAGAAGAAAGCAACACGGGTGTCCTACAGTTCTCTTTTATCAAACAAGAATTCTAAAAAGAGAGGAAGATGGAGGTAGGTGTGGTGATTTTAAAATATGCCCACAATTTCTTTGATAATTCTCCATTCAAGAGGTGGAGCTAGATTCCTCCCCTCTTGAGTGTAGACTGGATTTACTAACTAACAGAATATGGTGGAAGAGATGGTGTATCATTTCCAAGACTAGGTCATAAAAGGAAATGTGACTTCCTCCTTGCTCTCTCCCTTGGACACTTGCTCTGGGTGAAGGCCACTGCCGTATTGTGTAGGCAACTCAAGCAACCCTATGGAGAGGAAGTAAGACTAACCGTCAATAGTCCTTTGAGTGTACCATCTTGGAAGCAGATTCTCCAGCGCCAGCCCAGCCTTCAGATGATTATAGCCCCTAGATAATAGCTTGACTTCAATCCAGAGCCAGAACCACCCCTCTAATCTTTTCTTGAATTCCTAACCTAGAGAAACTATGAAGTAATAAATGTTTGTTGTTTTAAGCTGCTAAACTTGAAGGTAATTTGTTACACAACAATAGCTGACTAATAAAGAAAGGAAGATGAAGGAAGGCAGAAAAAGAGAAAGAAGGGATAAAGAGTAGTCAGAAAAAAATGCTGCTTGTAAAATATTCTTGCATAGCACAGCCAAAAATTGTTCAGAGAACAACTACATAAAACACAAAACAGAGAGGCTGATGAGTTGGGGAGTTGCCAAATCAACATATTTGGAGCATAGAATGTCATGGTTTCTGTATGGATGAAAAAAAATTTCGTAATTTAAAAACTTGTAAAGTGCCACTCTGGTCAGATCATGGTCTATATAAGCCCAATGTTCTATTTACGATGGCGGAACAAGATGTTGTGGAAGAATATGAGTACTCTTTATGGCACTGATCTCTGAAATCACAATAATGTATCCAACTAATGTCAATATATGTATGTACACAGAAAGACCTTTTTTCAATATTTTTTTATCCTCTTTTTATTTTTTTTCTCTAAAACTGCCTCCAAGCTCTGAGAGTTGATACTTCCATCTAAAATTCTTGTGACGGTCTTTGTTGGAAGATCTGGAAGCCTTGAGGCTAAAGGAGACTCTGCTAATTCAATGTTAATATTTGGGGAGGGAATAGCTATCGGAGACTAGTAAGGCCCCATAAAATACCCAAAGTTTCAGTCACTACCCATCTCAACAAAAGATTTAATCTCCTCGAAGATCAGTTGTTTATCTTGTCAATTCTATGGTTTGGGCCTTCACAAAAGACACAAGTTCTTTCTTTTTTTTTTTTTTTTAATCTTTGTTTTTTAGTAATCTCTACACCCAGTGTGGCAGGGTCTATGCTCTTCCGACTGAGCCAGCCAGGCGCCCCTTACACAAGCTCTTGCTACATATAAATGCCTCCCTATGAACCTCTCTTTCTGTGGTTTTATGTTACATCTAATACAGGATGAGTGGTCCTCTAAACTTTCTGCTGAAAGGCCCCTAATTGCTGCTTCTGATATACGGTGGATGTCACTCAACCTCAATGTGGATTATTTCTTTTATAATCCTTGATTCCTTTTCCATTCAGCTTTCATCTTCTCAGACTCAACAATGGACAAACATTAAAGGAAGAAAGCAAAAATAAAGACGTACGAATATCATAAAAAGTAAAGCTGAACACTTGTGGTGAGCATAGCGTAACGCTGAGCTGTCCGATCACTATGTTGTACCCCTGTAACTAATGGAGCAATACGTGTCAACTAGACTTCAATAAAACAAAGGGAAGTTGAATTTTTTTGAACGGTGTCGTATAAAAGCTAATAATTTGCTCCCAAACAAGCAAGGATGTGTGGTAAGAGAGTAGCAGTGCTTCATGCCTGGAATGAGAAGAGCAGGTGAGTAAAATGCCAAAGCTAGCGTATGTGAGATTGGGGAGCGACATCAGATCATGATCTAGAACGGCAAGTAGAAGGCAGGCAGGCTGGGGCGGGGCATCTATGTGTGACACCAGGCTGGGGCGGGGCATCCATGTGTGACACCAAGGAGGCAGCCCGCAGAGTGGCAGTCAATCAAGGAGAGGAAGAAATCACTGAAATTGAAGAAGACATGAGCAAGCAAGTTTATGAAAGGTGAAGGAGGGTGTTGACTCCGGCAAGTTTCATCAAGAGACATCCTAACCTACGTAATCAGATAAAGGAGAAAATGGTCCAAGGTTTGATAGACAACTGCATAGCTAGCTAGCTAAGTGAGAAAGTAAATAAGTAAGCACATAAATTTGTGTCAGTAAAAAGAAAAGAAGGGGGGGCACCTGGTGGCTCAGATGGTTGAGCGTCTGCCTTCGGCTCAAGTCATGATCCCAGGGCTCTGGGATCGAGCCCCGCATTGGGCTCCCTGCTTGGCGGGGAGACTGCTTCTCCCTCTCCCTCTACTGTTCCCCCTGCTTGTGCTCTCTCACTCTCTCTTATCAAATAAATAAATAAAATCTTTAAAAAAAAAAAAAAGAAAAGAAAAGAGGAAAAGAGGGTACTAGAGTTCACTGCATGCTGTTTGTTATCCCCAGAGAAAGAGAAGTCTGTAATACCTTGCGAGTGACAGCGAGACCCCTAGATGATGACCATCCACGTGGTCCAGCTCCAAAAAGAAAACCTCTCATGATTACGCAAGTCTTCGGGGGGCAAAACAGGACTCTGTCTAATGCTCTGGGGTTGCACAGTGTATTTTCCTAATGGAAGACTGGATTTTAAGTGGCACAGGCAAATGTCTGAGAGCTGGAAAGCATAATAAAGTTCAGGAGGGAAAAGAGAGTTCCTGGAACAGATTGGCTTACCACTGCATTTGCAAATAATTCCCCTACTGTTAAAATCAGCCTTTGGCAAATATATTTGGTCTGATTCTGGAGAAAAGGGAAATAATAAAATCCATGACACCCGTGCTTTGGACTATCTCATTTAGTGAAGCTAGTAAAAGGATAGCAGTAATTGGAGGTACTCAACATTTTTGGATGCAGATGAAAATTTTTTTCATAATCTCACTGCAAAGGCTGGTAGTAGCAAGTGACCGGAATAACAGCTCCAGCCTAAAATTATGCTACAAAAGAAGATGACAGACTTGACTTTCCAGTATGTTCAAATCAATAACAGAGTGACCAAAAAGGGTCTGAATAGTGCCTTTGTCTCAGGAGACAGTCGTCAATACAATGAGGCATAAATCTTTTAAAAATAGAGCCAGCATATGGGTTGCCTTCTAACTGTGTGAAATATATAAAAATGCTAGGAAAATGTGATTAGAATTCCAATACATTATGGATAAAGCTTGAAATAAGGCAAGAATATTCATGCATCCCTCTGCGATATGCATAACAATAGAAACTGAAAATACACTGCATGGTAAAATGCTAATGAAACATTAATAAGCAAAAATTTCTGTGCATAATCAGTGAAAGTAGAGGGTTATTAGAGATGGAAATCTACTGTTTAGGGAAAAGTGAAGCTATATAAATAAAGAGGACAGAATTAGAAACGGTACAGGCAATCTGTTTTGTGTATCAAAGGATCAAGAGAAAATAATATATAAAGTATGATCCCAAATTTCTTTTAAAAAATACCAGCTGCTGGCTCTGGATATTGGGAATATGGGAAATTCTAGTTTTTTCTTTAGGCTTTCTTGTTTTCCAAATAATCTCATGTCTTATTATTTAAAATATCATTTTTAAAAATTGTGATGCAGATTTAAGGCCATATATCACTATGAGGATGACAAGAACAGTTGGATTCTGTTTTCATTTTGGTGACAAATACGTAGGTCTAGATTCAGTGTAAACAACTATAGAGTGATTGAGACAGAGAAGAGGAAAACATACGAAAAGAATGAGAAAAGAAGAAATATCTTCATTAGAATTTTAAGAGTGATTCTTTAAAAGGTGAAAGGTGCAAGACAATACTTGGAAGAGATATTAAATAGAAAGAATATTCAACAGAGTTGCTTTCCTATAGAGTTTAAGATTTTAACATGTATGTGCATTGTATAGCATGTTAAATGTTTCTTTTGAGACATCCATGAAATCCTAGAACTCTAGACTTAAAGAGAACCTGAGAGATTATCTAGTATCAATTCCTTCATTTTATAGAAAAAACTGAGACCCAAAAAGGCAAAGTGACCCAAACCTAGTTAGAGAGAGTTTGGGATTTGAACATAGGAATGCAGCATTTGGGGCTCCTTTTATCTGCTTTGACTGTAGTTTATGCTGCCTGTGAGCACTGCACTCTTCCTCTTACCACTTCCAAAAAAGAGTAGGAACATTCATTAGGGTAGGCCATGACATGATAAATGCATATTTTAAAGGGATGTGTTCAACTTTCCAAAACTGGAAAGGATTAGATAACTAACCAGGAACTAAAAGAAAGAGAAATTGCTTCCAGACTGAAATGGAGAGAATGGGGGCTGGGGGCCACGAGGGATGTCAATGAACTCAAATTTAGAAGTAAGAGAGACTAACCAACCCAGTGAGACTGGTCTTGAATCAAGGACAGTAATGGATAAAATGGGGTTAGCACTCTATAGAAAATTGATGGCTGATGAAAACAATGACATTCTAGATGTTTGGGGTCTCTGTTGGTAGAAAGATGGTTAATCAGAAATAATTTTTTACGAAGAGCCAAAGAGCAAAGTGTTCTGAAAGTCCTAAGTGGAAAACAGAAGGTTAATGGGATTCTTCTGTTCACAGAAATATCACTTAAATACAAAATAAGAAGTAGAAAGAGGGTAGAGCAATTAGGAGATGTGTGACAGAGGACACTGAACACAAGACCCAGAAATAGGTTGGATTTTCAAGGAATTATTTGACATGAAATAGTGCCTCCAAGCCTTAGGAAGAAAATCCTCTCTAAATGAGTAGAAATAAAAATGTACAACAACAACAAAAATGTATGACAAGTTGGGGATATTTAAATTCAGGTTTCTGTTATATTAACAATGAAAAAATCTGAACCATAAAAATGAACAGAAACTCATCAAGATATAAATGATAATGAAAGAAGAAAAGATCGTCTCTCGATAAATATTACGATTGTGCAGGTTTCAAGTTTCCTCTCTTTTTATATCAGCCAGAAAAAGCGTTTTAAATTAAAAATATTTATGAGGTTTTGTGACTAAAGCATTGGCAGCTGAAAAGTTAAAAAAAAAAAAGAGAAGAAGAAGAAGAAGAAAAGAAAAAAAAATAGACTGTCAAGTATTTTCTTCCTGACTAGCGCTAACCTGCCTGTCCCACTTCCCAGGAGAATCAGAGCCTCCTGCAATTACATAGTCGAGCTGGCTGAGGAGGACCACACAGGAGCCCTGCTCACTGCCAGAAGGCGGGTTTTCAGGGAGGTGGTCCTAGGGAAGATGGCTCCCTTTTGCCAACTGCTGTCTCTGGGGCTTTGGCTCTGAGCCAGGGATCTGCATCATGTTATGAGCTGTTCTTGCTGTGGCAGCCCAGCGGCTAACATTCTCCGGCTCTATTCAGTAGCAAAAGATGCGTGTCTATACCCAATGTACATACCCAGCAGTCAACAGAGGATGCTCACCTCCCAATTAACTAGGTCTCCTCGTCTATACTCTCTCAGACCCTCCTATATTTCTGCATAATTGTTCAATCTTGTTTTCTATCTATCTGTTTAATGTCAGTCTCCGCCCCCCCCCAACTGGAATATAAAGACAGGAACATTTTACTTCTATCCTAATTGTCCCTTTATGTAACTGTAACTCCTCGCCCCGTGTCTGTAGCACAGAAGAGGTGCTACAAATAATGTGGACTTCGTGGATGAATTCCCTCTCAGAGAGCCACCCCCAGCGACTAAAGGAAACGTTCCTTAATCTACGTCAAGCAGGTAACTTTCCATATTTTTTAATCCTGGAAAATGGTTGCATTTCAAATATCTTTCAAGGCTACTTCTTATTCATTTTGCTTAGTGCGACTCTCAGCATTAATATTTTTGATTCATTGGGATGTGCTCCAAAAATAGGAAATCAAATCTAAACACATAAATTGGCTCAGGAAGCAGCATCCTGAACATATTATTATTCTTATTGATGATGAAGTCTCTTGCCAATAGCTTCCCATCCTCCCTGGATTATTGCACGCCAAAAAAGGCATGCTTCACAGAGCTCTTAGTTCTTTAAGTGGCAGCTTCTATTTAAATACATAGATAAGGCTTGTCAGGCTGAGCTGCTCTTAAAGCATGAACTACTATTGTAAAGTCACACTGCAGTAGAAACAATACTTTTGGTAGCTTTCCATGTTCCTTTAATCCTTTCTCATTTTTCAGAAACCTTGTGGATTGAAGGGCCTGGCTTAAAAGAAATTTCAATGGAAAAAAATCAAGTACTAAACAATGCTAGAGATGACATTATAACATTAACATCAGACGTGCCAGCGTACACGAGCAGCAGATGTATTTGGTATTCTAATGACCGCGTGATCTACTTCGATCTAGTCCCTGAGATATCATGGGGAATACTATATGCTCAAATCTTTGTTCAATACTTACATTTTGTGGAGCTTATATGATTTGTAGCTTGTGTCCAGCCTTTTCAGACAACCAGCTTATTCTGTTAGATCCATGGTGAACAACGCATTTCCTGAGAAAACAAAATCTTTCATAGTCTTGAAGTACCAAACAGTGCCTGGAAGAAATGATTTAACAAGATTTAACCTTAGGTGCCCTCACTGAGTTACTATGATTCATTTCAGATGTTATCTTAATTTTCCCATCAGCAGGGTAATGTCTTAAAAGATGAGGCCGCTAAGCGGCTCTACAAATAAGTCTTTCCGATTGATACAGTTTATATATATCTTGCTGATTCTGTTTCTGCTACTAAATAGTTGGGAAACCTTGGGAATGTCATTTTTTATCTCCATCTGGCCTCGTTTTTCTCATTTACAGAAGGGAGGAGTTGAATAAGATCAATGGTTTAAAGTATTTGGCAACAAAACCCTTTCTTCAAATAAAATATTTTGTCAAAGCCTGAGGTATGGAATAGAATATGGCTCCAGTTGACATAGCTTGAAAATCACTAATCTAAATGCTATCTTATGTCAATTTGACTATGAAATATTATAATTCCCATTAATAGATTCATGGTTCATATCAACAAGTAGTCACAGGTGTCAGGTTCAAGGACTCTGCTGTACTCTGCAAGCCAAGCCATTACCCATTTTTGCCAGCAGATGACTTTCCAGAGGCAGACCACAAAATCCCACAAATAAAATTAAAAGTTAATATAAGTACAAAATGATACACAAAACAGGGAGTGACTACTTCTGGCCAGGGGAATCAAAGAAGTGTTCATGAGAAGGTAGCAGCCTTTGACCCACAGGTAGGATTTTTGGCCTGGGGAAGATGAGTGTTTCCAAGTGGGGCAAACATAATAAGCGAAGGTTTGGAGGCAGGAAATTGAAAGACATGTTAAGAGAAAGGCAGTGTTTTGTTTGGTTGTGGTATTAATGGTATGATGGGGACTCTGAGTTAGCACTGGGAAATTAGGTTGGAGTCAGATTATCAGAGTCCCTGAATTTCAAGATAATGAGGTTTGCCTTTATTCTCTAGGAAACATAAGTCATTGGAGGTGGGTTTTTTTTTTTTGTTTTTGTTTTTGGCAGAAAGTAACATAAACAGAAATGTAGCTAGAAAAGATTTCTCAGAATAATGTGTAACTAGAAGTGGGAAAGATTGGAGACAAGAAGGTGAATTGGAAGACAACAGTCCAGTAAGAAGTGATGAAGATCCAGCCTGGTACAGTGCTAGGGACGGAAATGCCTCACCCTAAAATTTGTATGTTGAAGCCCTAACCCCCATTGTGACTGCATTTGGAGATAGGGTTTTAGGGAGGTTACTAAGGTTAAATGAGGTCATAAGGGTGGGGTCCTAATCCCATCGGATTGGTGGTTTTATAAGAAAAAGGAGAGCAATCACTCTTTCCAAGTGCTCGGACTGAGGGAAGGCTATGTGAGACTCAGTGAGAAGGGGGCTATCCAGATATCAGGAAGAGAGTCCTCACCAGAACCTGACCATCCCGATCTGTCTTCCAGCCTTCAGAACTGTGAGAAAACAAACTGCTATTGTTCAAGTCACCCAGTCAGTGGTAGTTTGTGATGGTGGCCTCAGCAAACTAAGACAGACAGTGACATTAGGAATGGCAGGGAGAGGACAAATGTCAGCAAGTCACCACGGAAACAGAATCAACAGGATTTGACAACGAACCCACTTGGGACTGTGAGAGGCAAAGGTCAACAGTGGCTCTGAGTCTAAGTCAGTGACTAGAAGGTGTTATGATGCCATTTGCAGATTCAGAGAACAGAGGGGGGAAGAACAATTCTGAGGGAGAAGAGCTTAATTTTTGTTTCTGGTAAGTTTGGTGATTAAATTGGAGGTGGTTAAAAAAAATGACTGAACTAAAAATATAATTCATTTTGGAGTCATCCCAGAAGGATACCACCAAGGACTGGTCGTGAGTGAATAAAAACATTCATGCACGAAAGGATCTACATGATCCCGAGTCTACCAAGAATGATACCTATCTCTATGTTTGCTACCTAGGCCTGGCTTACATGTGATTTTTACAAATTCTAGACCTTGTGCTGTAAAAGAGCTGGGAATATAGAAGATCTACCTTTGAAATGGTAAATAAAATGTAGTTTAAACACCCGAAGTATCCCCTTCTGCTTTGATACATGTGTAATTTGTTTCCGTTGGCAAGAAGACCAAACAGAATTTACAAGGCCATACAGTTCAACAAACAAGATACTATGACCCTGAAGCAGGATAAAGGGTCAACTGTTCTTCAAATAAAGTACACACTAGCTCTAAGAGGACTAAAAGCAAAAATGAAACATTCTATCCCATAGGGATGCTGATTAGCAAGAGAATTCTACACCTGGGAATCTTAGTTCTTGAACTTCACAAGTGACAATGGAGTAACCAACTTGGAGAGAGACAGTAAGGAACAAAAAAAGAAAATAAAGTAGAACAAGATTATTATAAAACAAAAGAAAGTTTCACAAATATTCAACTAAGTGGGACAATAAATAGGCTATTTAGCAAATAAATACCTTTAGGGTCCTTCTTGTAAAAAGTGGTCACCTGTCTTAAGCACAACCAATTTCTAAAATTCATAGAACTTGAAGATGCAGGCTTGGGATTTCCCACTAGACAGGCCACTAAATGGGGACTAGAAAATCTTAGCCACATGGTCTCCCAAACCCAGAAATAAAGAGTTGCATGAAACATGGGGATTCCTTTAACTTAATACCTGCTATAGAAAATCATAGTCTTTAACAAATATGTGTATATCATTCCCATTTCCCACAAGGAATGACTTTCAATTATTTAAGCTATTTCTTTTGCTATTTAGTGACATATTTCTAAATTTTATATATATGTTACTATTTCTGGACTCTCCAATTTAGACATTTCTGTGGACTTCCTGTTATGGAATGTCAGGATTTAGTGCTCTTATTCTATGCTCCCACAACAGAGACACACAGACACACATTGTTCTCTTTCTCTTTTTCTGCCCAATTTGGTCAGACCACACTTTATGGTTGTATCAGTTCTCATTGTTTTCATTGTTATGACTCCATAAATCCTGCTCATGGCTGAACCTCCTAGTCTTCTTTGATTTTATTTTCTTGCCTATTCAATCTTCTGTTTTGCCTGGAGTGGTTTTAGCTGCTTAGTTTTCTTTAACTGTCTGGTTTTCTCTGAGACTATTATTTATTCATTTCCCAAACTCTCTGCCAGAGGTGTTGTTTTTCTCAATATAATCAAACACAGCAGATAATTGACCAGTGCCTTTCTTTTGCCTTGGTGATTTCCCTCTGCATGTCTTTGCTTTCCTGCTTCATTTGGACCTGGATCATCTCCAGACCTGTTAACAGCTGCTGCCCCAGGTCCTTGTTCACGTCGATCCTAAGAAGCCCCTTAGTCTTTTTTCTGCATGCCTTGCCCTCCCCCACAACTTCTTTATTTTTCCCCTCCTTCTTTTTACTCAATAAATACTGAGTGCCCACTATGTTCCAGGCATTGTTCTCGGCGCTGTGGATAGAGCAGAACTAGTAATAAAGATGTCAGCGTTAGACATGCTGAGCCGGAGTTACCTTTTAAACAACTCAACGCAGTTGTACATAGAATTATGGAGTTCAGAGAGAGGTTAGGGCTGGAAGCATACATTTGAGAATCATGCACATATAAATGGTATTTAAAGCCAGTGGACTTGATGAGGTCACCCAGGGAGTGAGTGTGAAGAAAGGAGGTATCCGGGATACATCAACATTTAGAGGCAGAAGGGAGGATAAAGCATATCCAGTAAAAAAGAATGAGATGTGTTTCAGGGAGGTAGGAGAACCAAGAAAAAGTGGTGAAGTGAAGAAAGCATTTCACATGGCTGCTTACTTCCTCAAGCCAGCATGGAAA
Organism: Halichoerus grypus; assembly: GCF_964656455.1. Classification (NCBI taxonomy): domain Eukaryota; kingdom Metazoa; phylum Chordata; class Mammalia; order Carnivora; family Phocidae; genus Halichoerus; species Halichoerus grypus. The sequence continues at coordinate 18,505,752 of NC_135723.1, read as the reverse complement.
CTCCCCGCCCATCAGGGAAGCCCCAGTCCCTCTTTACGGGAGCTTCAGCTGATTACATGAAGCCTTGGACAAACTTCTTGATTGACTCAAAATCAACTGCTTTGGGACCTTAATTCATCAGCAAAATCCCCTCACTCTTGCCAGATGTTATCGGCTAGAAGGAAGCAACAACGGCAACTCATACTCAGGGAAGAGGATTCTACAGGGCTTGAATGACGGGGGGCAAGAGTCAGGGGTCCCTAGAGTCTGTTTGCCATTGAGAGGTTCAGTGGAAAGGGAATTATTGATGACTCAGAAGAGAGGTGGCCATTGCAAAAGCTTATTTCCTTGCATCGGTCAGAGGGAACAGGATGGAGCACAGGTAGACAGAGCATAGCCATCTGAGTTATCAGGCAGAAGGTAGAGTATGTGAATCCAGGAGCAAGTAGGCTGGTTGATGGGGGGGGGGGGCTGATGTTAGTTTCCATCCCTTGCTGGATCCTCCATATTCCTATTCCTCAGGTGATTCCCAAACTTATTCCAATTCTTGACAAAGGGTAACAGGAGTCTGTATTCTCTAAAATCTGACATGTCTGAAAATATCCTTATTCTACCTTTAATTTGCTGGATACAGAATTCTGGGTTGTAAATAACTTTCCCTCAGCATTTTCAAGATATTGTTCCATTGTCTTCTAGCTTCCAGTGCTGCTACTAAGGAGTCTGATGATTGTCTGAGCTTTTACACTCTTCCGTTTATCTATAACTGTTCTGAAGTATGAAATTTCAGTATCATTAGCCTGGTGAGGGTGTTTTTATTTATTGTTCTGTGGGGCTGTCCATGGGCCCCTCCTGTCTAGAGATTCCTATCCTTCAATTCTGGGGGAAATTCCTGTATGATTTCCTTAACAATTTTCTCCATTTATCCTTATTTTCTTTCTTGAACTCCTGTTATTGGATATTGAGCTTTCTGAGTCAGTTCTCTAATTTTCTTATTTTTCTCTTTCATTTTCTAGATTTTTCTCTTTTGTTCTATTTTCTAAGTTTCCTCACCTTTAACTTGACCCATTTTATGGATTACATTTTTACTATCATAATTTTAATTTCTACGAGTTCTTACTCCTTTCAGTTACAGGATATTGGATATAGAACCAGACTGCCTGGGGTCCCATCCCAATACCATTTGCAAGCTGTGTGATCTTGGACAAATTACTTCATCTCTCTGTGTCTCCATTTATTCATGTGCAATGTAGTAATATGCACATCATAGGGTTCTTGTGAACATTCAGTGAGTTAATAGATATGAAGTGCTTAGAATAGTAGCTGATAAATAAATGTTAACAATTACTATTGTGTTATTATTATATATCTGAGGATATTAAAGTGCTTTCAGAATTTTTCTTCTGTTCACTGCAGTCTTTACTTCTCTGAGTTTATTTTTTTAGTTCATTTATTTTGGTCCCAGTCTCTCATACTAAAAGTTTTTCTTGGAAATCTGATGATTCCTACCTGAATTCATGTTTATGAGGTGTGTGGTGGTGGGTATTGACTGGTGAACTTCAAAATGGGGTGGAAAGAAAGAGAGCTGGGCCCTCGAATGTCAGCATCTGTAAGTCTTGACTCCTGAGCTGGTCAGCTCCCTCAAGAGGAATCCTTGATTTCCTGCCTGGAAGGGTGTACATTTGGTTCTCAGAATTTGGGGAGTCCGGTGGGGAAAAGAGGTCACTGAAGAGTAGTTCACCAAATTAGAATCAATCCCCGTCTCCTCACTGCCGCATCTTATCCCCACAATTGGCTGTGCAAGTCTCAAGTCAGCCCCTCCACCTCCTGCTGGGAATGAAGGAGCACAGTTGCTTGCCTATGTAGGGCAGAGAAGGGCCGGGGGTGGACAGTGTTATCAGCTCCTTCTACAAACATTTCATTAGTCCTTGCTCCTTATTGCTTTTCAGAGGCACCCGGCATCTTCAGATTCTGTGCTTTTGCGCTCTGTGGTACAAATGTGATCTTGCTTCTCACAGGCTTCCTCTCACTGAGCCCTCACCCAAGCTTAGGTTCCAGTATTCTCCAGTTTGCTTAGTTCCAAAATTTTAGTAGACAACTCTCATCTGCTCTTGTCTCTTTTCCTGTTCCTTTTTCTTTTTTTAAGTTTTATTTATTTGAGAGAGCGAGCGAACACGAGCAGGGGGAGGGGCGAGGGAGAGGGACAAGCAGACTCCCTGCTCAGCAGGGAGCCCGACATGGGGCTCGATCCCAGGACCCCGAGATCATGACCTGAGCCGAAGGCAGATGCTTAACTAACTGAGCCACCCAAGTGCCCCCTTCCTGTTCCTTTTCTAAAAATTAAACAATTTAAAAAAATTTTAATTGTCATAAATTACATATAACAAAGTTTACCATCTTAACCATTTTTTAGTCTGCAGTTCAGTCGTGTTAAGTATACTCACATTCTTGCCCAACCAACCTCAGAAGTTTTTCATCTTGCAAAACTGAAACTCTTGACCCATTAAACAACTCCCCATTTCCCCCTCCCCTCAGCTCCCGAAAGCCACTGTTCTACTTTCTGTTTCTATGACTCTGCTCTAAGTGCTTCATTTAAGTGGATTCATACAGTGTTTGTCTTTTTTGACTGGCTTATTTCCCTTAGCATCATGTCCTCAAGGTTCATCCACGTTGTAGCATATGTCAGAATTCCCTTCTTTTTTAAGGCTAAATAATTTAAAATTTCTCATTATCATTTTTAATTTTTATTATAGGTCTCTTGTTCTTTTGTCCTTATGAGTTTATAATTTTGTTTTATCTTCCCCAGGCCTTTAGCCATGGTTTCAGTGGAACTTCAGGAAGCAGAGATAAACTTGTGAGCCCGACCTCGTCCTTAAGAGGAAACCCATATTCTATTTATGAAATGTAGCATTTAAGGATATATTCTCTGTTGCTTTTGAGAACCTCTTTAGCGTACATGACTCCTTAAAGGAGAACAGAATTATGAAGTTGCATTTACTCTTCATTTAGCCAGAGAAAAACTTATACTTTTATGATAAGCAGAAAAGTTACTTCAAGCAGTTGTCTTCTCAGTGTGAGTATAAGCTCCCCGCTGGGGAATCGAGTGGAATGGATCCCCAAGGGTGGTCCCCAGACCCGCAGGAGAAGCATCACCTGGGAGTCTGACAGAAATGCAAATTCCCAGGCCCCACTTCTGACCTACTGAATCTGAAAAGCTGGGGGTACAAAGCTGCATCTAGACAGGAATCATTTTATTTAGCCTTAGTCCAAACGTTTCCAAGATTTCCGGCCAAGAGGTGGCCATCCTTCATAAGTCGTGAAGATGCCGGTACCACCGACAGTGCCCGTGTTTGGGACTTTCCTGTTTGCTGAAGAGGTAGGTCTTGCACTCATAAATATGTATTTATTTATGCTACCCAACCCTTTATCCTGCACGCCACTGGCCACACCGACTGAATCAGGAGAGAACCTCTCACGCAAGGCCAGCCCATCCACTGGATGGTCAAGACCAAACTAACTGGGTTTCCTCTCTTCAGGATATGAACCAGAGACACCAAAACCATAGTAGGTGCTGAACTGCTAAAGGTATATAAAATGGAGAGAGACAGCCACAGCGGGCTCTGTGTCAGCACAACCCACCCCCGGGTCCTTTCCATTTGTCTTTTGGTCTCGAGTGGGTATATATTTCTTTAACCAAAGAGACGTGATCAGAATACATATTAACTATTGGCAAGAAACGCTGTCTGATTGATGGGTCACAGTTATGATTACGCATCATAAAGCTTGCCTAAACTATGGCTTGTCCATGCTGTCATCCTGTGTTGGCAGCTGCTTATAAAACCAACTGATGCCTCTGTCCGATATCTATTTAATTTTTCATGTGTGAACACAAATTGGGTAGCATTCTTATTTCATTCCAATGCTGAACTCTTGGAGTTCTTTTGCAATTGCTTCTACTTCTCTGAGACACTAGTGAAAATTGCTTTGTAAATCAACAACCAAAGAATCAATTTCAGTGATGTTCTTTTAAAGAATCCAAAGATAAGTAGTCCCCATAAGCCACTGTCACTGCACTCCAAGGTTTGGAAGGAAATATTCTGAAAATGAAAGCAAAGGAAATCACAACATATTACCCAAATAGTTATGGGGTAGGGAATAAAAGCCAGAATAGGAGTTTAGAAGTGAACGTTGGTTCTGAGAACAATATTAACATAATAGGACTACCAGGATCAAGCTTTAATTTTTCAGGTCATGGTTACTGATTTAAGAATTGATGCAAATAAAAATTGTTATCAGAGAGCTGCTTGCAAAGATGTTTTAAATCCCACATGTCTTAATATTAAACTGTTGTAGAATATCCCAGGATGGGAGAGACCATATAGGTCATCTAATCCAATTATGCATTTCATGCCTGACTCACTTCTATACCCCTAAAGAAATGACAGCCACATGACCCGGACATTGCCACTGATGACCGAGCCATGCATCATGCCTCACGTAGAAAATCTACAAAAACAAAACAACAACAAACTACTTTGAAACACAAAATATGCTACTTTGAAATATGGTTCTTGTAAATGTTTGGAAAAGCAGCGCTTTTTTTCCCTGTCATTCCTGGGGGAAAGAGTGTTAACCATTTGGCGGACACTGGTTATTGTCCCCAGAACTGGTTCTCAATTTCCAAATGTTTGCTTGGCACATGACTGTTCAAAATAAAGTTTACGTTCCCAAGCTTTCCTTATGACTACGTGCTTCAGTCCTATTGCTGTGTTACAAATTATCCCAAAACTTTGAGACTTAAAACAACATTTTTATTATGCTCACAGATTCTGTGGGTCAGGATTTTGGGCAGGGCATCTCAGAGCTGGCTACTTCTGTCATCCTGGCATGATTTCTTTCAAAGCAGTCACAAACCCATCCAGATTCAAAAGGAGGGGAATTAAGATTTCAACTCTTTTTTTTTTTTTTTTTTTTTTTTTAATTTTATTTGACAGTGAAAGAGACAGTGAGAGAGGGAACACAAGCAGGGGGAGTGGGAGAGGGAGAAGCAGGCTTCCCGTGGAGCGGGGAGCCCGATGCGGAGCTTGATCCCAGGACCCTGGGATCATGACCTGAGCCCAAGGCAGACGCCCAATGACTGAGCCACCCAGGCACCCCTAAGATTTCAACTCTTGATGGGGGGGGGTTGGCAAGGCCACACTGTAGAAGAACACAGGGGCAGGAGATATTTTTGGAGTCACCTTTGGAAAATGCAATCCACCACATCATGGATGTGGCCATCTGGCCAAGAGGGTATAAGAGGAATTGGTGTATTTAACTTTCTGGAAGGGTTCTGAGAGGTGTGTGTGTGTGTGTGTGTGTAAGTGTGTATTTGGATGGGAGATGTGGGGAAGGGGGTGGGGGGGTGGAATCCCTTTTCTTTCCCACTTTTCTCTTGGCTTAAATATGAATGAGATGACTAGCAGGGCAGCAATTTTGCACCAGAAACTGAGAATTACAGAGCAATGAGCTGGAAGGAGCCTGGGTACCTGAAGGTCATGGAACCACCATATACTAGCCTTGAACTGCTTACCTTTACGTTACAGAGAAATAAGCTTCTATCTTGCTTAAGCTACTGTATTTTGCATTTTCTGCCACATGTGAGCAATGCTAATCTTAATAAAAACATCATCATAAATGAAGGCAGATGATGAAAATTCATCTTAATTACTGGATCTATAAAGATAATAATGCTTATATGGTTTATATAATACTTACATGATTAAGAGTTGGACTAATATTGTCCTCTATGAGGATCATGGTATTTTTATAAAACCTTACTGCTTACAATGCCCGGCACAATTAGAAGTACTTTACTATATTTAAAAACAACATACTATTATGAGGTTGATAAGAAACAGAAATCGAGAAATACATTCACTCATGGAGCAATTACAGGCTGGATTATAAACAAAGGATTAATATAAAGATGAATTTTTATAAATGTTATATCTCGATTTCTAGGCTTTGAATTTCCTGAGTCATGTATGTAGTCTTCTTTGTGAGTGGAATGATAAATCAGAATAACTGAGTTTGCTCTTTAAATATTTTATTTACTATATGATGGTCATTGTAGAAAATGAAGTACGTGTTTTAAAAAAACATTTAATTGGTAAGCAATTTTCTAATTCAGAATTGTAAATATTTGCAGAATAAGCCTCATTTTAAAGTCAAAGACTTCAACTTTAAAAGTACACGTTTCTAGTTCTATTTCTCTTTATATTAAGTAACCTATTTTGGAGATATAATTCAAATCACTCCAAGGGTAAGGGAACGTTTTAAAATAAATACTAAGAGCCTCATCAGGCAAAGCATTTTTTGCTTTAGGACCATCTGTCTTGACTCTGACATTTTATTCAAATTGATGCACTTATCCTGTTTGAAGGGCCTCATAATAAATGGTGCATTTGTCTTAATAAATAGTAGTAAGTGCATCGAGTGGACAATGCATTAGCACCAGTAAAGCAAAACATAATAAACAGGATGTATGGGGAAAGGCTGGATAAGCAGCGAAAGAGAAAGAAAGGTGTCACAAGGATGGGGTATTATTTCTTTGTCCAAAACAGAACCAGTAGCACAGATGACTTTAAACAAAAGACACTGCCAACACTTATCAACGCAACTCGATTCCCAGAGGAAAAGAAAATGCCGCTACCGAGGTGGAGGCTGAAGTTTCGGGGCAGATCGCAGGGCAGCAGCTCTGCGCGGTTTGCCGTGCTGAATGACTTGTGGAATTCGGCCGAGCGGCCCGCCCGCTCCGGGGCGCGGACAGGTGGACGGCGAGGCGCGCCTGGGGGCCACCTGGGGCAGCGATGAGCTGGGCCCGTGCCCGGCGCGCGCGGAGCGCCGTCCCCCGCCAGCCCGCCGCCGCCCTCCAGCGTCTTCAACACCGCAACCTTCCCAGCCGCGGTGTGCGGCGCCCGCCGGCGGAGGTTGCCATGGTTTCCGGGGGTCACGTGGGCGCGCTCCGACGCTCCCTCCCGCGCGGCGCGGCGGGGCGGGGGCGGGGCGGCCCGGGCGGGGGGCGGGGGGAGGTGGAGAGGAGCGGCCGCGGCGGGAGCGGGAGGAGCCGGAGATGCTGCCAGCCCTCCCGGGGCCGCGCTCGCTCAGCCGCCGCCGCCGCACGGAGCAGCCGCGCCCCGGGAGCCGCGGGCCGGGCCAGCCGGGCCGCCGGGGCCCAGAGCGCCGCGCTCGCAGCGGGTAGCGCCTCCAGCGCCGTCCGCGCTCGCTCGGCGGCCGCGGGGCCGCAGGCCGGTCCGGGGAGGCGGCGAGGGCGGCGCCCAGGCGCCCGCCGCCCGGCAGGCAGGATGAGCATCGAGATCCCCGCGGGACTGACGGAGCTGCTGCAGGGCTTCACGGTGGAGGTGCTGAGGCACCAGCCCGCGGACCTGCTGGAGTTCGCGCTGCAGCACTTCACGCGCCTGCAGCAGGAGAACGAGCGCAAAGGCGCCGCGCGCTTCGGCCATGAGGGCAGGACCTGGGGGGACGCGGGCGCCGCCGCCGGGGGCGGCACCCCCAGTAAGGGGGTCAACTTCGCCGAGGAGCCCATGCACACAGACTCCGAGAACGGGGAGGAGGAGGAGGAGGCCGCGGAAGCCGGGGCGTTCAATGGTGAGGACCCGACCCCCTGCGCGTCCCCGCTCGCCCGCACCGTTCCCCCTTTGCTCTAGAATCCCGCAGCTTTGCTCACCCTCCTCTCCCCGCGTTCGCCGCCTTCCCTACCTTCCCATCTCGCCCACCCCCTCAGCATCCATTTCTGTCTTTCCCACTCGCCCACCTTCCTACTCGGCTTTCGAGTCGTGCCCTCCCCCTCCTCCCCTCCTCTGGAGGTGGTGGGGCGCTGAGAGGGTACGGCTGTCTGTCCAGGTGCCTCCTTTCGTCCTGGGCTCGCCGGCAGAGGACGGCGGGTGTGGGGTGGGCATCTGAAAGACAACTTTCACTGTGGTTGGAGAGATTTCGCTGGACGGATACCATTGTGCGTAAAGGAAACTGGCCCACTTGGCATCCTCTTGCAGCCCTTGTATTTATTAATGGAGTGTCCAAACAGAAAAGGCGAAGGGTATTCAGTTGGATTGGGTTTGCTGTCGTTAAGACTGCATAGTCACTAAAAGGAGCATGAAATTATATTCACTGGGGCAGAACAAAATTTATGGTAATAAATAAGTTCATCCTAAATGACATTCTTGGAAACAGAGTAATCTATTATTTTCCAATTTACCAGTACTGCGTTGTGTTATTTTTGGACACACAACAAAGGATCCTGTTTAGCCTGCAACTCATGGGGTCTTTGGAATGAGGAAACGGACTAATGGTTTGCTTTTTATTTAAAACAAACATTCAATGATTTGGTGCCTTTTTAAAAAAAAGTATGTGAAAAACGCTGTAGGAAGTTCTGAAAGCTTGTTGGTTGTCTTTAGAATGAAAAGTCAGTGAGTAATTGTAAGGACTGTGCCAGACACAAGCTAGAAAGAATGAATGGGAAAGAAAAAGGAATTTTCTCAAATAGCTGCTCCTGGCAAGTCCCACCCCTTCTGCTTACAACCCCTTTTCCCTAACACACACAGACACACACGCACAGTTACAGCCTCCTGTATTTACACCACATGCCTAAATCCCATCTTTATGACATCCCAAGCTAAAATACCACGGTGTGCAAGTGTTTTCTCTTTGTGGTGGAAGACAAACAAGCATTTCAGCATTGCACCAGTCTGTATTTATTTACACTGCTTGTGGTTTGTGTGTCTGCAGTGTATTCCATATAATGAAAACGTTTTAAAGTGTCATTTCCTTGAGTGTTCCTAGGAAGGTGTTTTCTTTGTAAATTTGTTGAAATGTGTTTTAGAATTAATGTATTTTTAGCTTGTCTGAAATGATCACAAAAACCCTGGACATTAGTGTTCTATGAAGATAAAAAAGGGAAATTGTTACTTTAAAAATGTTAATTTTTGACTCTTTAGTGTTTCCAGGGATAATATGATCACAGTCTTAATTGTTCTTTTTGCACAAGAATTTAATCAAATGCTTTCCTTGCTAGAACTAAGGAAAAGGTAAAAGAAGGCATATTTTAAATAGAGGGGAAGGAGAAGCTAATAACGGATGATACAGAAAGGGCAGAAGCATATAATACTTCTTTTATGCTCCTGGCACAGGCATGCACACACACGTACATGCACTTGCACACACACAAAGGAAGAAAAGAGGACTCATTTTCCAGGTTGCAGGAAACTAGGAACTAAGGGAGGTGGGAAAAAACCTATATATGTTTGGTACGATTTATTGTTAGTATAACTAAAGTATTTTCTTTGTACTACAGGAGTTTTGAAGTACTTTGCTTTGATGATTCCGTTTTCTCCTTACAACAATGTAGATTGTACACAAAACAGATTTTATTTCCATTTTGTAATGAATAAGCCATTAACTTCTGAACAGCAGGAATTGTTTTATATGGTTTTATGTTCTCCAAGGCACCTTTATTGTAAAAATTAGTCTGTGTGAGTTGTAATGAATACTCGTTAACCAGTTGCACTATTTATTTCCCACCCTTACCCACAAGGACTTTAAAACTTTCTGACTGCAACCAAATACAATTTGATCATTATCCGATACACATATATGCGTATGTAACAGAAACTTTGGCAATGGTACTTCCCTCTATTAGGTGCATTAGAAAATATCGACTAGAGTATCTCCTATTTTAACAGATTCTCTCTTATTATTACTATTTTTAAGTATGTAAATTGTGTTGAGACCTGCAGTTAAAAAAAAATTATAGGCTACCATGGGTTGACAAACGTTTTTGTAAAGGGCTAGACAGTAAATATTTTAGGTTCTGTGAGCAACATATGGTCTTCATCAAATATTCTTTTTTTTTTTTTTTTAAATACATATTTTCTCTGGAAGTTGGGGTTGTACAAAATTAGCCACAAACCAAGGCCATAGTTTGCTGGCCCCTGGCTGGAGGGGGGGAAAAAGTCAAAATAGTGCTGTTGGAAAACAAATAAACAGAAATACAAGTGAGCCTATCAATTTAATGTTTAGGTGCAAAAAGTGCCAAAATATAAAAACATCAGATACCAGGTAATTCTCCTAGCATAGCATAGTAAAGAGTAAGTACTAGAAGGCAAGTCTTAATTTACTGTGACCCAGCACAAAACCAACTGGGTCACTAATTTCTTAATTTTTGTATGCATCTCAAGGAAGTTTGATTTAGAAATGAATATTACCTGGTACTGCTCTTGGAGAGCGGTTTTGAATAGGTTGGGGAGGTGGGACATAGGGTCCTTTTTTTTTTTTTTTTAACAGATATCCCAGGTCATTCTGATATTCATTGTTCCCTGACCACACTGTGAGAAACACTGATCAACAGATAGTGATCATAATGTCTTTGTCTTATCAACATTTAAAAAAGTGGCCACCATTTATTGACCTTGGCCGTGTGCTAGGCATTATCTAAATGCTCTGATTCATTATCCTGGCTGTATCCTGGCCGTCACTTGCCCAGTGTTTCATAGCTAGTGTACTACAAAACCGGGATGGAAACACAGGTGGGCCTGGCTCCATCCCTCTGCTCTTAACTCCCAGGTTTTATCTCTGGAAGGGGCTGGGGCCAGCATCACTTGAGCATCCCTTTTGTGTCAAACTCTACCTGAGACTCTTGATGTGTTTTGTCTATAAGGCTCTGAAAAGTGAACTTGTCCAGGGTTACACACAGGACTAGTAATTAGCAGAGCCTGGTTTCTTACTCACATCTGTCTGACCCAAGACCATCAGAGAGTTCATCCTAAATGAAACTTGTCCAATGGACTGACTCACAGGTCAGGTTTTCCTGGTTATTTTTCCAGTAATGGTGATGAATTTGCATGGATTGGTTAGTACCCACTCTCATGAATCCCTTTAAGACAAGTGATGGTATTTATGAGAGGTTGGGCAAATTTTTGACCATGAGACTGCTGCCCATTTGACTCACGTAGGGGATCAAGCATATGACCTTGACCTCAGTGTGGTGGTGGGATCAAGTAAGTGAGCTAGGGTCTGGTAGCATGACCATTGATAGCACTGGGCAAAATGGTCAGATGGGTGAAGGTGGTCTACTTCCTTCCCGTCTTTGCAAAGAATCCCTTTCTCTGCTGGTAGCTGTCCCATTTCTTTCCTGTTTTCTAAGTTTATTCTATTCCTTTCAGTTTGCTATCAATTCTGGTTAAAAGGGCAGCCTTTAGGTGTTAGAATGATAATAGCGTATGGTAATAACCCTTCCTGGGAACTCTTGAATTTCTGAAAGAAGCTATAATGGCCTACCTCAGCCCCATCCAAGGGAAAGCAAATAAAGCATGACATGTCGCTTCTGAAAGGATAGTGTCCCCAGGCTTAGACTATATTAGAAGGGTTAACAGCAGGCCAAAGAGTTGGATCAGTACTAATTTGGAGTGGAATCTGTGGTAATTAATGGTTTCGTGCAGGCATCATTGTGAGATCTTGTGTTGCTCAATAATTTCTTCAGTGAAATTGCTGAAATTATAAAATGAAGTAAATAAAATTCCAAATTACCCCTATAAATTGACAAGTGGTCAGAAAAAAATTAAATTACATGTGGGTATGAAAAGCAATCAAACTGGAAGAAAAAGAACTACTGTATATAAAATACAGAAGAACTAATTTTCCATATTGTGGAAGAAAAATCTAGAGTTCAAAGTAAATACGTCAAAAATTTAAATATCTTATAAAGCAAGCATGTCAAGATATATAAATAGAAATTCACCATGTACAAACTATGATTTAATCCTCTTAACTTTGACCTATGTCAAACCTTTGTTGGAGAATCAGATCTAGCTATGATGTTTTTTACAATTTAAAGGGAATGTGGGGAATTTATAAGAGGTCTTTAAAATCACACAAAATATCGGAAAGTTGGAGCTCATGATGGTGGCGGGGAGATTAAGAGAACAAATTTATTTCATGAGAGAAATGGTTGCTTAAGGAGCGGTTGGAAGAACAGTCACGTGTCGAAGAAGTTTTCTTAGAGGATTATGAGCAAATATTCTTTACCTCTATGTCTCTGCTACAGAATCAGAAGAACTAAGCTTCATTGTAACTTGAAGAATAGAGCTCAAAAGTTCAGCTGTCTGAAGTGGCTTATGTGGTCTTCCTGAAATGAGTTGGTAAAAGGCATCTGGGCAGTAGATATATTAGCTCCCTAAGAATCTGCTGTGAGAATGTTCTTCACCGAGCTCAAACTGGGAGTACAAAACACTTTGACTGATTGACTTCTTGGTCTCACTGAGAGCAGGAACTTGCAGAGAATCATCATAGCTGTAATGAATTGCTCCTTTGGCTGATTTATTAGGCTCCCTTTTATCTCTGTGTTCTTACCTAAGAACCTGCTCTCTCGGTGGCTACTAGAGATGATTATGAGACAAAGCAGCCAATTGTTAGCTCTTCATCCACCTCTTCAGTTCATTTCACTGGTCTGAAAATGTTCATGAAAGTCAGACGACATTCAGTTTCCTTCACGTATGAAGCGCTGTGCTAGGCATAATGACATATTATCATACTAATAGTCCTTACCTCATAAGGTTGTTAGAGGATAAATGGATTGATATTTATAAGGGCCTCAGGACCAGTGCACATAGCCAGCATTGTTTCCGTGTAAGACAAATGATCTCATTAACATGAAATCTTTCAGAAGTGTAAACTTCTTGCAGAATAGCAATTTCATTGTTATTTTGGGGAAATGAATCTAGTGTTTGCACTTTTTAGAGAAATGAAGTAGGAAATGAGCTTACGTGGCATTTCCCACTTAGGATTTAATGTGAAGTTATGTTGCACAGTAATAAAACCCACATCCTTTCAGCTCATAATTTGTAGCTGAGAGCTGCAGAATTTTATAATTAATGAGACTTTATGGTCTTTGGCTATTAGAAATTTACATGGTAAGTTTTAAATTTATATGGTAGGTTTGAATCCTCCTGAAATGGGAATCACATCATTCATTACAATGGCTAAAATATTGAAGCCATTATTTTAATTATGAGCATAAAACAATGATAGAGAAGATTTAAAAGAGATTTTGAGTTTAGATGGTAATTGTGATTTTCAGAGTTGAACAGTGAGGAACATTATCCATTTTAATAGTAGTATTAAGTGAATAGGGAAATCAAATGACTTGAAATAGTGTCCTGTCTCAAACTCTTACCCATCTGTTAACTTTAGACCTGGAGAAGAGGGAGGAAGGGAGGAAGAGAGGAGTAACATCAGTTGGGACTTGCGGAAGGTTCTTCGACTAATTTATATCTTGAAGAGAGCATAGAATGAGAACACCTGAACAAAAAGTGAAGGATACTTTAATTTGTCTACCGGTCTTAAAAATCAAACTGTTCAACCATTATTTAATGTAAGACAGTTATAAGCTTTCCATTTGAGGTTGCACGTACAGTGACATGCTGTGTCTGGGTGGGATGGAATAAATATTTAATGGTTATTATTGTTGCAAATCCCATTCCATGGGTTCCAGTAAATTTCCAGCTGTCAAGATTTTGTTCCTAGCTGCCTCAAGAAAAGCAAATGTGTTTCTTTTTCAACTGTGTAAATACCAACAAGAGACCTTTGAATTCCTCAATAAGAAGCTTATTTGTGGACCCATTAAGGAAGTCATTTAATGAGAGTAGTAGCAATTAGAGAAAAGCCTGTGGTGGAGCTTGGGATTCAGTGAAGGAGTTTGACCGCGGGGTCTACCTGAGTAGTGTCTACACTCAGTTGATACCAGCAAGGGGCTGGGACCTCGGGTGGCCTGTTAGCAGAAGGAATGTATGAAAGTTGAAGATAGAATGCTGTGCTCATTCACTCACTCATTTACTCACTGCAGAAATACTGAGTGCCAATTCCTTCCTTTTATTTATTTACTTATTTATTTATTTATTATTTTTTTAAAAGATTTTATTTATTTGACAGAGAGAGACACAGCGAGAGAGGGAACACAAGCAGGGGGAGTGGGAGAGGGAGAAGCAGGCTTCCCGCGGAGGAAGGAGCCTGATGTGGGGCTCCATCCCAGGACCCTGGGATCATGACCTGAGCCGAAGGCAGACGCTTAACGACTGAGCCACCCAGGCGCCCCTCCTTCCTTTTTTTTTAAAGAAAAAAGAAATGATTATTCTCTTAAGTTTACTATCTCTGGACTTAAGAAACAATCTTTTTGTCAGATACTGTCTTCTAGATAGTATATGTAATCTATTTCATTTAACAGATGGGGCAGCTAAGAGCCAGAGAAGTTCCTTGCCCCAGTTTAGTTGATTTTGGTCTTCTTTGTTCATAGAACTAATCCTTGCATTATTTATATTAACTTACATATAAATTCTCTCTTCCATCAAGGTGGTAGTTAAGGTTTAAAAGCCAAGGCTAACAAGAAGTACTTTTGTACTCTTACCTTCAGAATTACCAATTTTTTTGTTCTTTAATTTTTTTTTTCATTGCAGTGAAATCTAATACAAACTTTATTTTTATGTCAATTGCTTAAGGACAGACAATGGGAAAGAAAACAGAGTGCGGTGATTTTTCTGAGTTGGATGAATTATCACTATGTTCTTGGTCCTATTCTTATAGTCCTTTCGGTTTCATCCATACCATTTAGGTATGGTTGAAATAGTCGGAAAAACCCATATAAAAACCTCACTATGATGCTGATCATTATCTTTATTTTATGGGAGCGAGTTTTGTGTTTCGGAAATTCAAAATGACTCAGACTGTTCCATTATGTAATTATTTTGTGGAAAGAATTTGAGCTAAATTTTTTAGGTCATGGCTTATATGAAAACAAAACAATCTAAAAAAAATCGGAACTATAAACACAGTTGGTGTAATATTTATAAATGTTTCAGCAATAGGCAGTGCCATGTGTAACTTAATATGTTTGGAAACTTAAAAAAAATCATTCCAGTTGCTGCTGTTTTAAATGCTGTTTCTGCATTTAAAAAAAAGACAAAAGGTCAAAATATAAACACATGTTCCACATAAAAGTGAAGCCAAGAAGATATACTGTATACAGTTATTCCCGTATCCGTTTGGCTAGGGCCTGACATTGTTTAATTTACATTAGCTGTTCCAAGACAAAAAAGTTCATGGGAGTGTTACTGAGGGATTTTTTTTTTTTAATATAAAAAAGAAGGCAAAAAGCTTCCATGTGCTTAAATACATTTCAGTTGGACCCAAAAAGCATCTTTCCAAAAGGTGAAGCTGAATTAAAACATGACTCAGTTGTTTCATTTCAGTTACTGTAGAAAGCTAATGTTTGTTAAATGATGCTCCTTTTATTTAATAATAATTGTTAACATTTTTGGTGGCTTAAGTGCCAGACACTGGACAAGGCCATTTATACATGCACCATTTAGCCTTCCCCAAGTTAAGTGATGGAGTCAGGATTTGAACCTGACCTTGAGTTCAGAGCCCATCTCCTTAATTGTGGTACACTTCATTTTCAGTAACTCCTATAGCAGGACCATGGTTGAAAAGAACCACAAATCAAAAAATAAGCTCTCTACTTTTGCCTCTAAAAATTTACAGTCTAGCCAAGTACTGATCTGTACCTTTTACGATTTGTTTTCTCTGTTTCACTCAAATTTGCACTTCATATACTTTAGAAACTTGATAAAGTATTTATTTTTAGAAATGAACACCAGATATACTGAGCTGTTTATTTCTCAAAACTTTTTTGCTACCTCACTAGCAGAAGGTATTTGAGTATGCACTCTCATTATATGTCTTTATAAGTGTTACACATGTACCATTTTATTAGCTTATTTTGTATATGATAAAGCACCCCACAATATGAACTTTGAAAGGAAGAAGTAAAAAGTAAGAAGTAAAATGCATGCCAGAGATTGCCTTATGCTCTGCATGAACCATTTTGGAGACCACAACTTAACTTGATAGTCTATTGTATGTAAGGTGGCTCTGATCAACTTTGCTTTCCTGATTTAAGCTGCTAGATTATAAAGGACCTGCAGGTAGATAGGGTCGTGTGTGTGTGTGTGCGCGCGTGTGTGTGTGTTAATAGACATTCATTAGATAAGTTAATTGTTTGATTCAACAGAAGTTTGGCAGAATAAAGAGGAAAATCCTATCTTATAAAAAGGAAATAAGGTAAGATCCAGGCTTTTTCTTTTAAACCTGTATTCCTGTCTGCATCTCGAAGTCCAACCTAGATTGTGGAGTACTTGTGCCCTTGGTGCAAATTTTGGGGATGTGACAAAGAGAATCATCTCATATTATAGGTGTTTAGTTAAGAATCACTAAATCATGCACATGCGAATCAGAATTAGAAGAAAATCAAAGTTTAAACAGTTTAAAGAAATGCAGTTCCATAGTGTATCTCAGGAGGGACAGCTCTGGAGATGATAGTTGGTCAGGAGGGAGACTTTTCAAGAGCTTCTTTTTGGTAACCTTTGAAAAAATGATTATGATATACTTGTATTACCTATTAAATAAATTTTAACTGTAAAAAGACATGAAAGGCAAGTCTTTTGTAGATATCCACTAAATAGTAAATAAAGGACAGCCTTTAGAAGCACACGATAAGGTGCTCAGTGGATATATTCTTCACAAGTACTCTTGTGTGAGTTATTTTCTTGGTTCTTAGTGCCCAGTCCTCTGTCCTTAACGTTCTGCCAAATCCTGCTCCTTTTCCAGAGGTTAACTTATATTTCACCCTATGAATGATCTTCACAGGATTCTCTGTTGCATTAATGCTATATAAGGATGGCAGGACGAATATGCTATACATCAGCATAAGCTTTGTGGCCGTGAGGTGTCCTCACCACAGGCGGGCGGGAATATGTAGGCACATGCTCTCTCCCTCCAAAGCTTTCCTGCCCACAGGAGGTGCTCCAGTGTATCTTAAATTAACGTCACTTGAATACTAAATGTGTAATAATCGTAAAGGTCCATAAATGTGTATTTCTAAAGTGATTGAAACCTTCTGAAGGCATGTAAACATTTAAAATAGTCTCCTAATAATCCATTACATTAATGCATTTTAAAATGTTTTCATGAAATGGAAATGCCTTAGCCTATCTTCAGATTCAGAGAATTACACTTCATTATATTAAGAAATGAGGTTTTATCATATATTGCCCTGATATTTGGTCATTCTGCAAAATGCAAAAGAACACAGGTACAGAGGTTTGTCTAGTGGGTAAGGATTTCTAATAGAATGTTTCTTGTTTTTTTTAAGATTTATTTTATTTTAGAGAGAGAAAGAGAAAGAGCGGGGTGGGGGGAGGAGCAGAGGGAAAGAATCGCAAGCAGACTCCCCGCTAAGCGGGGAGCCTGTTGCGAGGCTCCATCTCAGGACCCTGAGATCCTGACCTGAGCTGAAATCAAGAGGTGGCCGCTTAACCGACTGAGCCATCCAGGCACCCCTCTAATAGAATGTTTCTCATTGAGGACATATTCTGACCCACCCAAACTTCCATGTCACTGCTTCTGCTTTATATGAGCCCCATGCTAAATCTGAATCTTGTCTGTGGCCCTGAACCTGCTTTGTCCTTTTTTTTTTTTTAATCTCTTGGCCTTTTGTCATCATTCCTACCCTTTATTGCATGAATCCTGCCCACCCCCCAAGGCTCGCTTGCCCTTTGGCTTTTCCCCCAGCACCAGCACAGACCTCCCCTGTCTTTGAGATTCAGACTGACATGTCTGCATGCTTACCAGCCATCTCCACTTACATGCTCCAGATAATTTTGTCCTAAACTGAAAATGTGATCTTCTGCCTCAGTCCCTCCCTGTACTACCATGTCATTCTCTTTTTTTTTTTCCCCTCCACTAATGTGAGAAATATGGTCAGTAGAGCCCCTTGTGCTCTGCCTCACATTTGTTAAACTCGGTAGTTTGTGGAAAACAGATAGATTGCGTTTAGTTGCTGAAAATTTATAGTGACATGAAAAATCAGAAACAACGGAAACTTAAAAAAAAAAAAGGACTGACTTCGGCACGAATTCTGGATCTGAATCCTGGCTCTGCCACTGATAACTTTTGGCACCTTGAGCGAGTTACTTTGCCATCTGTGTCTCAGTTGCCTCCTCCATGAAATGGGAATAACGATAGTACCTACCAGAGAGGGTTGTTGTAAGAATTAAATGGGGTAACAGTGTTTGGCATATACTAAGCGTTATATATAGTTTTGTTAAAGAGAGGGAGGGAAAGCGAAAGAGACAGTAGGCGAGCTCTAAAAGTCAGTGAGAACATGACACTTTTTAAAAATGAAGTTTGATTGGAAATGTAAGAATCTAGAGATTGCAATCAAGGCATAGTGATGGTGCTTTTTCAAAAAAAAAAGTTATTAATGAAAAGTATAAAGGTAAAGTCTTTTAGCTAAGTGTTTCAGACTTTAACAAGCCCGGGCTCCTTTAAATCTCAAGTCCTTCTTGAATTCCATTTGAAATGCAAGGTAAATAGTCCAACTTAAAAAAAGTTTTAAAAACAATGGCATAAAGCTCTGCTTTGTTTTCACACCATCCCCTCCCTTGGGAATCCGGGGTTAACTGGCAGAATAAATAAATACGTGTGTGCAGTAGCTCCCCTGTTTATGGTTTCATTTTAGTTTTCACAAGTCATTTTAAAACATCTTAGGAAGATGTAGGTAGAAGTCTTGAAAATAGTCACTTTATTTAAATGAGGCAGATGCTTATAGTAAAAATATGAATATGTGCCTGAAATATAAATTAATTGGAAAAAATAGTTGTATTAAATTGACAGCTTTTTGCCATTTCCTTGTGTCATAATATTTATGAACACTAAGCTCATGGTGGGACAGATTTCTACCTCCCGAAGTTTTACATTACAATGTGGTTTTATGCTGAAAACCCAGAATTCTCTACTTGCTCCACTACATATTGCTATCTCTATATATTTTTAGAAGGAAAAAAAGACCGTCCTTTTGGATACCTTTGTTTCTCAATGGAGTTGTTCACAGGTCTTTGATTTCTTATTTGACTATCACTAATGACAATTTATCGACAAGGCAATATTAGGACTTTTGATCCATAATAAGTCTTAAAATGATTTCTTTGTAATCCCTTAAAAAGAATCCAAAAGGTATTTCAGTGTTTGAATTCTAATCAAAACTCATTTGTAAAAAGTGTTCTGTGAAAAATATTTTAAGAGTACGTTTAGCATCAAAAGGGTACAAAGTTTCAGTTAACACAAGATGAAAGAGTTCTGGAGATCTTCTGTACGGCATCCTCATGATAGCTACTGATACTGTATCATATACTTGAAATTGGCTCAGAGGATAGGGGTTAAATTAAATCTTCACACACACACACATACACAAGGGTAACTATGTAGAGGTGATGGAGAAGTTATTTAGCTTGACTGGGGTAATCTTTTCAAAACATATATATCAAAACATCAAGTTGTACATCTTAAATATCTACAGTTTTTATATGTCAAAGATCATAAAGTTAAAAAAAATACAATGTGAATTAATCTGATAGTGTCAGAGCATATTTGAGAGATTTTTATCTGCCAACACTAAGTAGAGCAGAACATTTTTTCCTTTTGTTTATTGTGAGACATTTCCACTATACAGAAAGGAACAGAGACTAAGTAAGGAACACTCACGTAAGTCATCTCCTAGCTTTTACAAATTTTAACATTTTTTAATGTTTTATTTTAGTCTTTTTGAGAGAGAGAGAGAGAGCGAGAGTGTGCACACAAGGGTTGGGGAGGGGCAGAGGGAGATGAAGAGAATCCCAAGTAGGCTCCACATCCAGCATGGAGCCATCATGGGGCTTAATTTCAAGACCCTGAGATCATGACCTGAGCCGAAATCAAGAGTCAGATGCTTAACTGAGCCACCCAGGTGCCCCTGTTTTGCATATTTTCAAAGTTTGTAGGAATTGGGTCATAAAAGTTTCATTTATGTAAGTTACAATTTTCCACTTTTCCACTTTATTTTTGAGAATAGTTTTTGAGATGATGTTCCATTGATTCACGTAGCTTTAGTTCATTTATTTTAGACTGCTATGTAGTATACCTTTGTATAAATAGAAGCTTTATCTATTCTTTGATAAATACTTTGGGTATTTCCAATTTGTTGGAAACAAATTACAGTCTGTAGCGAATATTGTGTGTGTGTGTGTGTGTGTGTGTGTTATGCACATGTACTAGAATTTGAAAGGTGGTTTTCAAAGTGTGGTCTGGGGACCCCTTGAAGGATCATTCCCTCCCAAACCTAGACTTTTTCAGCGAGTCTCTAGGGTGAAAACTATAACAACAACAACAATGTTCTTTGCCTTTTCCCCCTTCTCATTCTGTCATAAGTGTGTATAGTAGAGTTTTTCAGAGGGTACATGATATATGATATTGTAACATCTGAAAGTAGCAGCAGATATGAGAACCCAATTTTCTTCCATTATATTGGATTTGCAAAAATGTAAAACAAAGTCATTCTTTTTCTAAATTTTGCTTGTTTTGGAAAATATAGTGATTTTCCCTAAAAAAATGTTATTTATAATACCAGGTGTTGTTTTGCTGTTGGTAGTTTTAAATGAAATACTGTTTAAATTTATCAATTTTAATTTCTAGTACGACAAATAGCAATGGATATGACCCATAAAAGCAAATAATTTTTAAGAGTGGACAGAGGTTTTGAGACCAAAAAATTTGAGAACTGCTACTCTAGGATAAACACCTAAGCGAGGAAAGGCTGGTTGTAGGGGGTGCAGAGCTGTAACATACGCCTCATGCTGCCATTTTGCTCCGTTAAGTTGTTAAACTACTTCACTTCTCAGCAGAGTGTAAGAGTTCCTGGTTTTCCACGCTAACATTTGCTATGGTCAGATTTTAACAAACTTTGCCAAGAGGATGCATGTTAGATAGAATCTCATTGTGAATTGAATTTGCTAGTTCCTGATTACTAGTAACACTTAGCATCTTTTTATGTTCATTGACCATAATTGTAGTTTGTCTTCTGTGGAAAATTTTTTTGTTCTGTGCCATTTTTCTTATCCAACTGATGGTGTTTTTCTTACTGATTTGTAGGAGGATTTCTTTCCTTCCTTCCTTTCTTTTTCTTTTCTCTTATTAATATTCTGGTTATTAATCCTTTGTTGGTAACATGCATTGGGAAAATCTTCTTCCAGTCTTGGGTTGTCTTTTCATTTTGTTTATGGTAATTTTGGTTGAACAGAATTTCGTAATTTTAAGTTTCTTAATTTCTAAATTTTAAGTTGAGTTTCATACTTAAGATTTTAATCCATTGATAATATATTTCTGTGTATGGTTTGAAAGGGGAATTTCATTTTATTTTTTAAAATATGCATCATTTATTGACCTTTTTCCCCACTGATTTTTAAATATCAAATTTCCATATATACTTTGTGAATGTACTTAACATCTCTAGTCTGTTCTGTTGTTTTTTTCTATCCTTCATCAATACCTCTTTACCTAATTAAGATTAATATGACTTTATATGGTCTTGGTATATGGTAAGGAGGGTAACTCTCACCTTATTTTTTTTTCAGAATTGCTTATTCATAGGTTTTTATTATTCCATAGATCTTTTTAGGATAAGCTTTTTAAATTTTGTGAAAACTTTATTGGCAGTTTTATTGGAATTATACTTGATTTATAAACAAATTTGGAGAGAAAAGACATTTTAATGATATTGAGTCTTAAATTATCCGTGAACATGATATATCTCCATTTATTCAGTCTTCCTTTAATTTTCTCCGTAAAGGTTTTTCCTATCTTTTCTTGGTTTTATTTCATTTTTGTTCTTACAACTAGGATTTCTTTCTGTTATGTATTCTATTATGTCATTACTGATAATATATAAAAGGAACTGTTAAAACTCAATAATGAAATTCCAATCAAATTGAGTAAGAGACTTGACTAGTTCAATGAAAAAGACATCAGAATGGCCAGTAAGCACATAGGATGGTGCTCGGTATTTTTAGTTAGCAAGGATATGAAAGTGAAAACCACAAGGATACACCATTCAACACACACAAGAATGGCTAAAATAAGAAGACATTCCCTATGTTGTCAAAGATATGGAGTAACTAGAACTCTCATATATTGCTGCGAGAGTGTAAAATGGTACAAACACTTAGGAAAACTGTGGGTTTTTATGAAGTTAAACATTTCCCACCTATGACCCAGCAATCCCACTCTAGGCATTTACTCAAGAGAAATAAACACATATGTTCACAAAAAGGCTTGTATATAAATATTTATAGACACTTTATTCAAAATAACCCAAACTGGAAACAACCCAAATGCCCATCAACAAGAGAATGGGTAAACAAATTGTGATGTACTTATGCAACGGACTACCCTCAGCAATAAAAAAGAACAAACTATTGGGGCACCTGGGTGGCTCAGTTGGTTAAGCGACTGCCTTCGGCTCAGGTCATGATCCTGGAGTCCCTGGATCGAGTCCCGCATCGGGCTCCCTGCTCGGCAGGGAGTCTGCTTCTCCCTCTGACCCTCCCCCCTCTCATGTGCTTGCTCTCTCTCATTCTCTCTCTCTCAAAAAAATAAATAAAAAATCTTTAAAAAAAAAAAAAAGAACAAACTATTGATCCTTTGAACAGCTAGAATGAATCTCACATTTATATGAAATTCAAAGAAAGGCAAAGCTAAATATGGTGATAGAGATCCTAATAGTAGCTTCCTATGGGATAGTGGGGATTGACTGTGTAAGGCGGCTCATGGCACCTTCTCAGGATGCTGTAAATGTTTATATCTTTTTTTTAAGATTTTATTTTTAAATAATCTGCACACCCAATGTGGGGCTTGAATTTACAACCCCGAGATTAAGAGTTGCACATTATACCGACTGAGCCAGACAGGCAAAATGTTTATGTCTTGACTGGAGTGTTGGTTACATAGATGTGTACATTTGTCAAAATCCTTCATATTGTGCATTTCATTGTATGTCACATTCACCTTGATTTTTTAAAAAAATGGAAACATGGATCTCTTGAAGTCCTCTTTTCCATATTTTAAGTAAAAATTACCATTGTTTTCTACACTAATTGTCTTGTGAAATTTTTCATTATTTCTGTTGGACACTAACATCTGGGTTACATTTTCATAATTATGAGGCATAAATGAGATTGCTTTTTGCTCCTTGTACAAAAAGCCAAAGGTTAGTTAAGCTCTACTGTTTTTAAGTCTATTTTATATTTTCACCCAATACTGTATTTTAATTTACAGGTTTCACGAATTTAATACTTGTGTGAATATCACTTATATTTGCCCATATAATCGCTGTCAGGGAGCACCCCTGTTGTATTAATTTCCATCGGCACTATTCATTCAGTATTTGTTGAACCTGATGTATTTCAAGCAGTGTTCTAGACGCTGGGATGCAGTAGTGAAGCAGACAGACGAGGAAGGACCCCGCCCTCACAGAGCTTACACATGGGGGCGGGGAAGCTGACAGTAAACATAATACCCTGAATCCCTTGAGATAGCACTTATAGCTCTGGGAGGAACTCTTTTTTGTTTGTTTGTTTGTTTAAGATTTTATTTGAGAGAGAAAGGGAGCACAAGTTGGGGGTGAGGAAGGGGAGAGGGAGAAGCAGACTCCCCACTGAGCAGAGAGCCCGATTCCTTCTGGGGCTCCATCCCAAGACCCTGAGATCATGACTTGAGCCAAAGGCAGATGCTTAACCGATTTGAGCCACCCAAGTGCCCCTAGGAGGAGCTCTTGAGGGGAACTGGAGGGAGCTCCTCTCAACTGGGTGTTCACAGAGAGGCTTCGGAGGAGGCATCTGAGCTGAGACTAGGATAGCAGGAACATCTTCATTCTGTGAAGCGATGGAGAGGGTTTGAATGTAGGTATTTTCTATAACTGTACCTTTATGATTAGACCAACCTTAATCATATCCCCAGATTGTTTTCTCGGTTGGTCTCCATTTCAAAGCCCTTATATTTTTCTTAATTACCTTTTTCTGAGTCTGTTTTGTTGTGACTTTATGAATGTGTGACACTTAGAACTCTTGTAACTTTGGGCTTTCTTGATATTAGTAGTAGTCCAGTCTGGATTGTTCACTCTTACCAACAGACTATTCTGTCTCCAAAAATATGCCCTTTGTACATATTTAACCACGTATGTTTAGAAGAGACCATTTCAGGGGCACTTGGGTGGCTCAGTTGGTGGAGCATCCCAATCTTGATTTCAGCTCAGGTCATGATCTCAGGGTGGTGAGATTGAGCCCTGTGTAAGGGTTCCGGCTGGGTATAGAGCCTGCTAGGGATTGTATCCTCCTCCCCCTCCTCGCCTCCCTCTTGCACATGTGCACTCTTGCTCAAAAAAAAAAAAAAAAAAAAAAGCTGTAAGAAGAGGGACCATTTCAATATGCACAGAAACAGAGATTGAATTTATGTAGTTTTGACAGTGGCCCTTCTTATATCTTACTTCTCTCCTGAGCTCACATTTTAGAATCCTGAAAGTATTTGGGATTCTTTCTCTCAGCATTGTTACTACATCCACTCTCTGTGTCGTTCTGTAAGTTCAGCAACCTTAGGACTCTCCTAGCTGAGACTATTTTTTCTGTTCCTTAGAGGGCATTTTGAGTAAAGTTCTCATGAATTAAAAAGTTGACAATCAAGTTCATTCATAAGCAAGAGCAAGTAGGTGTGGTTTTTTCCTAGTGTAATAATATTTTATTGGTATTTTAAAATATCAGTTATATTTTGAGGAGTTTGGTTTATGAATAGAAAGAACGAAAATGTGTGTCTTTTTAGTGGTCGTGCAAGCTCTGGTACTTTCTAAAAGCTCGAGTGTCTGTATTTTATCTGACTGTCAGTCTCCAGCATGTTCCCTATGTCTAGGTGGGTTGGACCTGACCTCATGCTGTATAATCAGAAAGGAAGAAAAAAATTGGTTCCCCAGATGCCTGCCTCTCCCACAATTCCCATTATGTCTGATCACAAGTACTTTGAGGGTACATGGCTTATAATCTGTGTCTCCTCGGGACCAAGACTGGGAAGCTCTGGAGAGTACCCTCCAACTGTAGTTCTGTCCTAGTCCCCAGCAGCCCCTCTAGGAGCCGAATCCCAGTGGACTCTTGGGCACCATGCATCCATCTGGAAACAAACTCAGAGGCTCACAAGGACAGCACAACTAGAGTACCTCTGATTACTTACGAAGATGGTCAAAGCGCCTCATCCTTTAACAAAAACATATAGAAAATAAGTGGTCCTTTTCAGTGTCAGGAATTAAATATGTATAAGAAAGTTTGAAAAGGTGCTTGTTAGGTTAATGAGCAAAATATTTCAGGCTTTGTTGTTTATTTGCTTTTTTTGCTGTCCGTCTTTTAAAAAGTTAATTCTTCCTTGGTTGAAGGGTGCAGCTTACTTCACTTTTAATTTTCGAAACACAAGCATAAAAGAATTTAATTCATTCTGAGCTAAGTGTTTACTGTGTCAAAAATAATTAGCTAACATGGTCTCAATTTACATAATTTCTAGAATCTTTTATTTAGACAGTTAACAGATTCAGAAAGTGTTTACTGCTAGAAAACGCAACTAATAGGAAAATAGGGATGCTAATTATTTGGTCAACTCCAAGATTATTGTGTACATCTCCCTTCAGGGTATAGGAACACTTCTGCAAAAGGTCCATTTCACTGATGTGGCTCCAGTATAGACAGGGTGATTGTGTGTGTGTGTGTGTGTGTGTGTGTGTGTGTTTAGTGACCAAAGACACAACTTAGGGCTCTTATTTCTTTAACTTGGAGCTTCTTTCCCAGTATTATGCTCAGAGATGCAAACTATATGCACTGCTATCGACCTGGCTTGCTTTTTTTTTTTTTGGAAGGAAACCAGAAGTAGCTTTATTATTTTTTTCAAACTTAATTTTTTAATTTTTTATTAACATATAATGTATTATTTGTTTCAGGGGCACAGGTCTGTGATTCATCAGTCTTACACAATTCACAGTGCTCACCATAGTACCTACCCTCCCCAATGTCCATCACCCATTTCCCTCCCTTCCCCTATGATCCTCTGTTTTATTGAATTCCACATATCAGTGAGATCATATGATAATTGTCTTTCTCTGATTGACTTATTTTGCTTAGCATACCCTCTAGTTCCATCCACGTCATTGCAAATGGCAAGATTTCATTTTCTGATGGCTGCATAATATTCCATTGTGTGTGTGTGTGTGTGTGTGTGTGTGTGTGTGTGTGTGTGTGTGTATCCATTCATCTGTTGATGGCCATGTAGGTTCTTTCCATAGTTTGGCTAATGTGGACGTTGCTGCTATAAACATTGGGGTGCACATGCCCCTTCGGATCCCTACATTTTTATCTTTGGGGTAAATACCTAGTAGTGCAATTGCTGGGTCATAGGGTAGCTCTATTTTCAACTTTTTGAGGAACCTCCATACTGTTTTCCAGAGTGGCTGCACCAGCTTGCATTCCTACCAACAGTGTAGGAGGATTCCCCTTTCTCCACATCCCCGCCAACATCTGTCGTTTCCTGACTTATTAATTTTCCTGGTTTGCTTTTTTGAAGACCAAACTCATTGGATCACGCTTTCAATTGACTGCTTTTGGTTTTTTTGTTTTTTTTGTTTGTTTGGTGGGCAGCAAAGCAAAGTTTATTGAGTGAAAGTACAAAGCTTGAAGAGGGGCACCTGGGTGGCTCAGTCAGTTAAGCAGCTGCCTTTGGCTCAGGTCATGATCCTGGAGTCCTGGGATTGACGGAGCCCCACATGGGGTTCCCTACTCAGCGGGGAGCCCGTTTCTCCCTCTCCTCCCAGCTTGTACTCTGTCTCGCTATCTCCCTCAAATAAAATCTTTATAAACAAAACAAAACAAAGCTGCTGAAGAGGGAGGGAGGGGACCCTGCTTTTATTTTTATAGAATTTAAGTTGTTTTAGTCTTCTATGGAATTTCTAATTTACCTGAATTTTTTGGTTAGGTAGCTTTTTGGCGTGGTGTAAGCCCTTCAGTCATTGTATTTGGAAATATGACGGAACTTGGTCAAGCTCTTCAGGGACAAGGACTTTTACCTGTTCAGGGCCCCACATCCACACTCAGTAGAGCAAGTAAAATGACTGGGACGAGGAGACTTGCTCTGTTGATTCATGCTGAGGTGTTCACTTAGTGTTGCTTGTCTGCCAGGCATAAAGAGGTGAGAAGATAAGTAGGTCCTGCTGGTACCAGTGGGGGCTTGAGTCACAGGTGTGGGAAGCTCTTTTCACTGCCAGGAATAGAGAGGCTCATTCAGTTTACGTCATATCATGGAGCATTTTTCTTGTAAGGACGCTCTGAGATGAAAGAAGGCTTGAATCAGTTATACTTCTGGGTCTCCTGGGAGCAGAGGAGTTAAGACTAATCTGGTGGGATATAGTTTAGGAATGGAGGGGATCACTGGTTAGACAAGCATGTAGCTATTCAGAGAAACACAGGACTCTCAGTATTCCCCTGGGATGGCATTTGGGAGAAAGTCAAACCTGTATAAATATTTCTGTATTTTTCCTTGAGGATTCACTAAGATCTCCAAAAATGTTAGGAGTTTAGTATATTCTTAAATCATATTTGCTTGTTTTTTCAGGCAGATAATACATTTCCTATTTTTTTAGTTCTGTATTCTCCTAGTCTCCATTAGTGTGTGTGTGTGTGTGTGTGTGTGTGTGTGTGTGTGTGCGCGCGCGCATAGGTAAATACACACAGAATACCCACAGGATAGGAACATCTGAAGGTGGAAACCGAGAGTCTGGGAAAACTAAATTTGGCTTGTCACGTTTGAAAACATCATCTGTTAACCTTTTTGTTTTTGTGAGTTTATACTGCTTTTTACATAGTATATTTTGAAAGTGGTAATATTAAAATTGATCATATTAGCTCACAATAAATAAACCTGTCTCTCACATTTGAATAGGAATTTGTAGCTTACAGGCACTTTCAAAGATTTTTTTTCTTTTTTTAAGTTCTTCAGGTTTTTTTTGTTTTTTGTGGGGTCTTTTAAGTTCTTTTCTGAAGTTCTTTTAAAATTCTTTCCTAAAGGAGGCAGACAGGTCTTCTTTTCATATTTTAAAAGTTGAGAATTTAAGTCAGTGTGACACCATCCATTCCCGGGCCCCCTGACTCCAGTTGGTGGCCCTGCCGTGTGGCAGCCCTCGCTGTCAGGGGCTCAGAATGTCAGCAGTGTCCTTCTTCGCCTTCGTCCTGCTCCCGTTCTCTGCACTTAGTTCCTGAGAGACAGAGTGGCATGCACACTGGAGCCAGATGTCCATGGCTTTCTTCGCAGCAAGGCTTCCACCCTGAATCGCAACCTTCTTCCCCGTTTCGGTAGCTAGACTGAAATAATCTAGAGAAATTGTGGAGGTTACAGTTAGCTTGCCAAAAGTTTGTGCAGGGAACACTTGTGCTCCATCCCTGCAAGTGGGCATGGAGGGATGTGGATATAAGGGATGAAGTTCTTGGTAATTGTTGTCAAAACCCAGTGTTAACCGGGACGCCTGGGTGGCTCAGTTGGTTAAGCATCTGCCTTCGGCTCAGGTCATGATCCCAGGGTCCTGGGATCCAGCCCTGCACTGGGCTCCTTGCTCGACTGGGAGTCTGCTTCTCCCTCTGCCTGCCGCTCCTCCTGCTTGTGCTCTCTCTCTCTCTGTCAAATAAATAATAACATTTAAAACAAAAACAAAACCCAGTGTTTACCTTGACTACTGCACTACTTGCCTGGTGCGCCCCTCTCCTTAACTGCCCGACCCCACACCCCATTCACTACGGGGAGATGGAAATGATGGTCATATAACTCGTCTACCCACAGTTTAAAAATTGAGACAAGTTCTAGCAAAAATATAAAGAGAGGCATAAAGGAAAATAATTTATAGTCAGTAAAGTGAGGACATTTTTACAGTAAAGCTCAAAGATCCTGATTTGCTTTAGATCAGTATATCAGCAGGTGTGTACTTCAGTATGTTCATGGAAGACATAATGTAGTTACGATTGTCCCACTTCCATGTGGAGTCACTAAGAATATAAAAGCTGCAAATGCCATCCAATCAAGTGTATTGTACTGGTGAGTCAGACACCTTAAGTGGCTTTGCAGCAATGACCTGATTTTTTGAAATGATGAATATCTATTAGTAAAATTCCAAACAAAACAAAATACAACCCCCCCCAAATTCCTTGGATTTATATTGTAGCTGTGCCGTGGAAAATCTAATGTAAAACTGTGTAAAATAACTGTGTTTATATGTAAACACTGTTAGGATCTAGGATCTGATGGTTATAAACTGACTTTTTTGCCACTTCGAATGTCCAGATGTCCAGTGGGATATTTGAAAGCAGTGCAGGATACAGTAGTGGGATTCAGGACGTCCCAGATGCCAGCAACGTCCTCAGAATTATTGTGACAATTGAAAAGATTGCCCCCCACAAAATCAGAATACACCTTCGAGATGGTGATGGCACTTGTGTTGAAAATCTCTGTCTTATACATGTCAGAAAGACTTGGAAATGTAAGGGATCCCAAGAGAACAAACACTTCCGAACATTTCAGATCAGAAGCTCCTCGTGCTGTGATTTCATTGTCTCGAGAGGCTGGAGAGGGCAGGAGGAGAACGTCTGCTCTAATTTTTCTCCAAGGCTGATAGGTTTTCTGTCTTCCTCTGCCTTTGTCAGCCTCCACTACCTCGTCTGCCTTCTTGTGGTGAAGTGTTTTGCACCCCCTCCATTCCCTGTCCTTGGAGCTTGCCAAGGAGGCTTTCTTCAGACTAGGTTCTGAAGGACTTGTGAAAAAGGGGTTTGAAAGTGTTCAAGAAAACTGATGGTTTTTTTTTTCTTTTATGTGGTGAATATACGTGACACACAGTTTACCCGATTCAAGGTTTTATATAATTTGTCACTTTGCAAATATATGACTAAATTATTCTGGTATATAAATAATAATTTTATCTCGGGCATTTTGAAAGATACAATTTTCTATAAGCGGTAGTATTTTAATAATTGGGCTTGTGACTCACTTCACCCAATTAATCCTTCATAACAGTGGGAATCAATATGGAAGGAAATATTCACCTATTATTGTGTAACTTCAGCAGTCAGTATTTTTGCTTTCTGTTCTCTGTGAGGCAGCATTTTGGTGTGAACCTAGATGTGTCTAGATTCAAATTCTCCAGCTCTGCCACAAAGTGGCTTTGTGATCTAGAGCAAATCAGGATCTCTGAGCTTTACTGTAAAAATGTCCTCATCGGTAATACAGAGATGCCGATATTTAATACAGTGGTTGCAAGGATTAATGTAAAATATTTGACACAGTTTTCTTTTAATACTCATTCCTGTGCATCCACATTTTTCTTGTAGTATAACCACAGTGCAGATAAAATCTTCGTCTTCCTTTTTAACTTGACCTATTTCCGTAGTGTAAACAATTTTTATAATTACTGTTTTAAAAGTATCAAGTATTAAAAAGTATTATAGTATATAATGACATTCTGCCACTAAATATACTGTGGACATGATGTCCTTTCTCTGTATAATTTGAACCTTAAATTTATCTGCTTACCTCAAGAAATAAAGTTTTTAAAAAGCTCCCTTCTTGACATAACTGTAAGCAAAACCAGGAGGAAACAGCAGACCTGAGTTGAGTCTGGGCAGTGGGCCCATGGGAGGCTTCCCAGGTGAGTGATGATGCACTTCCGCACACCGCCTTGAAATTGCAGCCTTCAGCGTACAGATTTGGAGGCCTTGACCTCTGGGTTGCACAAAAGTGATCAAAGCTATAACTATTAAATCTGAGAATAGCAAGGATATACTCACTTAATAATGATTTCAGTATACATGGGCATTTTTCATTTTGTTTCCTGGTTTTTTTTTTTTCCATTTTAAAAGTGATGCTGCTAAATAGAAGTATACTGTTGACCAAGAAAGAATGCACTGAAAATTTCAGCAAACAGGCATTTTTGGGGCCAATTAGAATTGCAGGTCAGGAGGCACAGGTACAGGTAGAAACCTGAATCTGAGGTTGTTCCTGGACCTGAGGAAGCCAAGGAGAGGGCAGGGTTATAGCGTCAAAGGGCGGAGGGTGTCCTTCTCATTCAGGTCCTAGGTGCAAAACAGGGATTGAAAAGAAGGTAGCTGGGATTGGTTGGGTTAATATGCAAATGAGGGGCTGTGAAGCTTTGCTAAACTGCTCTGGCTCCTTTTGAAGTGAAGAGTGAGGATGATTCAGGTGTCTTGATGAGAAGGAAAGTTAAGTCCCAGCTGAGAGCTTGCAGCTGGCTGAAGGGATTTTTAAAAAAAGTTGATGGTTTTTCCAGCGAGGACGTGAATAAATTCCTCTTCCTTTAGGGCCTCCTGATCCCAATTTAAGAGACTCTGTTAGCTAGGGTTGCTTGCCGCATTTTGAAATCTCCTTTCACAAGACATTGATTTTTCCTTCTCTAGTAGTATTTCTGTAGGATAAATCTCTAAAAGTAGAATTACTTTATTAGAGGACCCAAGAACCTTTTATGGCCCTCTATGTGATTGCCAAATTGTTTCCAAAGATACTATATAGATTTACATATAGGTCCCCACTTCAGTAGTTGTAGCTGTACATAAGTTGGGATTTTTTTTTTTAATTTAAGTGTTTTGTGGGGGACTAATTTAACAGGTGAAATACTGATTTTAATTTCTATTTCTTGGCCACTGGTGAATTTAAACATCTAATCTTCATATATTTGTGATATTTCCTCTTGCATTGCTTATTCGTTCGTATTTTTTCTCTATTTAACTTAATGTAATGTGTATAATAATGTGTAATCATATTCTGCTTTTTTTCTTTTAGCTCCTGTAATAAACCGATTCACAAGGCGTGCCTCGGGTAAGTCAGACCATATTATGGATTTTGCTTATTAATGGTGACATTTCTTGAGTAATAGTGGTATTGAACAATAAGGTGTGATGAGGATAATTGCTGTGGAGTAATGATTTATTTGTCGGTCGTTTTCCCCGAAACCAACCATCTGATATAATGAAGAACAAGGACAGAATTGGAAATAACCTCTGCATGGCTAGATTTAAACCTACACTGTGCACTGAGGCTGATGCACCTTTTTAAATGGAGCCTCTCACCCCAATTTGTCTATATCTGCTCTTGATCAGTTATTATCTGCATGGTTATCGGAGGTATCCCAGCCACGGTTCAGAAGCAGTGATTTAGAAGGTGGGTGAAGGACATCCTAGAAACAGTGGTGGGTGAGCGATAGGAAAAGGGACAAGGAACAGGGAATGAGCATGAGGGACAAAGGATAAGGGACAGGAAAACTCTGAAAATGTAGGTACAGGAACTTCTCCTCAATGGGGCCCTTTGTTAATGGCCCTGAGGCTCTTGCTCTCTTAAAGACAGCATGGTAATCCGACGCATATTCACCGTGATAGACCTTAGCCACTAACAGGTGCTTGAGTCAGAGCCACGAATACTGTGTACCACCTGCATTGGTGGAGAATACCGGCAACGGTTGAGAGCATTTCTGTCCCAAATGGCTTAAGTAAAGTGAGTTTGGGCCTTGAAGGGGATAAACTATTTGGAAAATCTACTTCTGTGGAATGCCTTCTTCTCTGAAGATAGAGGACAAATGAAGCATTACTATGTTTGATGTGAGAAAATTACTCTCTTTTAAATACACTAGAATTTTTTGTTGTTGAAAAACACAAGATAAACATTTCAAGCAGATCATTTCTGACATTTATATAATACAGTTGAGTAATTTATTTAATAAAATTACCTCATTTCCATCTGTGATGTATTATTAAAGGTGTTTTAAGGTTAAGTTTTATTTTTAATTTGTCATCAGTTACTGGTACAATTTATTCTTACTATATAGTGACCAGGGCTAAGAGGAAAAAGACCAGAACTTAGAAAATGTGCTATATTGGGATAGTGTCTACTTTATCCTCCTGAGCTTTTTGTAATCTGAAGACATATGTGTTTTATTTATTTTTGAAGACGTATTTATTTTAAATGTTGCAAACAGAGAGTGGATTGCAATGACTTTTGTGGAATGAGGAATCATGTTTATGTCAGCAGGGTATCAGATGATATCCCAAAGTAGAGCCGCAGAGTGTGATGGGGTTGTGGTGCAGGGATATAGTCTTTGGTGAGCAGTGGTGGGAATAAGAGGGGAGCAATGAGAGACTCCGTAGTGTGATATCTTGTCTTCATGGTGTAAAATTCTTTCCACAGGCACATAGGTAGGAGTCTTAGAGTAGATCATCTCCCTTTCTGTCTCAAACTATATGACATCAGACATTGATATCTGGGGAAGTTGCATTAGTGTTTGTTGTACGATAAACTTATCATCAGTGGATGTGTCAGGGGCTCTAGCGTGTAGGTTACCTTTGAAGCATCATTATTTTAGTATCTCCACCACCACTAAATCTGTGTCCAGTGTACCTTGGTAAGGCTTGGCTGGAAATGTAGAGAAGATGGAATGCCAGCAAAGAAACCGACAGTAAAGTCAGATGTTGTATTTATCTCTAGAACGACAGGTATAGGAAATGTCAATGAAAACAACAGGAAACAATTTGATTTAAAGAAAAATAAACAAGGTGATATCAAGTTCAGGAGTTGAGTTATATCTAGCAGTAAGCCTTAAAAGGAGTAAAAATTGTTACCCTAGGAGTATAACACACTGGAGTTCATTATGAGAATGAATCTGGACCTTGATTATTTTATGTGCATCTTCAGTGTTTCGGGTAAGGGAAATAAAATTATATTTACTGCCTTAGATAAAAAGAACAGTGGTATAGGACGGAAAAAAAGAAACGGGAAAATGGGACCTATTAATCATTTACCTGTCTATAATTTATTTGACTTCCTTATTTTTTATAAAAGTTTCTCTGACACTTTTCTGGCAAAGGAGAATACAGAAACAGTTTTAAGCCATCTTGAGGAGGAAGTCCTGTAGTTCTCTTTGTTAACTTAGTGGCTAAAAGGAATTTAATTGGGCGCCTGGGTGGCTCAGTTGGTTAAGCGACTGCCTTCGGCTCAGGTCATGATCCTGGAGTCCCGGGATCGAGTCCCGCATCGGGCTCCCTGCTCAGCAGGGAGTCTGCTTCTCCCTCTCCCGCTCCCCCCTCTTGTGCTCTCTCTCTCTCTCACTCTCAAATAAATAAATAAAATCTTTAAAAAAAAAAAAAAAAAAAAAAAAAAAATAAAAGGAATTTAATTTAGTAGTAGACATACACATCAATTTATTTGAAAGTATCATTTCCTGAAAATAATAACTGTCTACTTAAAATGTAGAAATTCATATTTGATAGTTAACAATATTTCCTAGCATGTCTTTTTCTGATGGAGTTTTATTTCAGAAATACTTTTTTCTTTTCAGAAATGAACTATAAAACTTAGGTAAGACCTATAATTTAGGGGAAAAAAATAAGCCAAGTAAAATCAGCCAGAGGTTTATGTGATATGAGAGTTTGTTTCTTATTCATCTATTTTTTAATAATGATTACAACAATGAATGCTGTGTAATATACAGTAATATACTATGTATAGTGCTAGGTATTCAGTCACTGTTGATGGAATGAAAGTGAAAATGTTACAATGTATTTCTAAACTTCTGCCTGAGTTCTCTAAATCTTTGAGGTTTTGGCTTTTCTATTCCTACTGCATCTTGCAAAAATAAATATTTCAACTGGAGTAATTCAAACAAAACATTTCTCCCTTTTATGCCTTTTTCTTTTGTTATAGTTCAGGAGGATGAGGGGATGTTTACATTAAGAAAGTGTTTAACAAATACATTATTTGGGATCATTTTTACACCTTCCACCACGCTGTTTCTGGTAAACTCTGTCTCCATGTGTTTTCAGTGCCTGTCCACAAACCTGTCAGTTTTTATTTCTCTAAGTAGACGTGTCACTTAGCATTTTCAAACAAATTTCCTAGAATCTCAAGAGTCTGTAGAGGTTTCAGGGTTTCCTAAGCTCATTTTCCACTAGGTGCAGGAATGAAAGGCATACAGTAGGGGATTTTTAATGGCAACGAACACAGGTGGGCGTTAGATTGGGTAAGTTCTACAAAACATGATTGAAACTGTCAGGTGTCTTCTCTTCTGAAATCCAGATGAAATGTATCTTTGGTATCTCCCTGACAGCACCCCATAACCTTAATTTTATTACTTATTTTTTATTGAGCTATAGTTGACATATCACATTGTGTATGTTTCGGGTGTATGGTGTATTGATTTCATATATTTATATAATGCAATATGATTACCCACAGCCTTATTTTTAAACAGTACCCCACAATTCTTTTTTGAACAAAAGAAATACTACTTTTGTTCTTTTTTAAACCCATTTCTACTCTTAGTAATCACTTCTTATCAGTATGTCATTTTTAAATACATAGAAGTCACATATAATCTATTTATAATCACATAAACTAGTATGTGATTATAAATAACATACATAAAATTAACATAAAATACACATAATCTCTTTTAGAATTTTGATGGAATTAGAATTAACATTGATAGTTTGGAGTATTTTGGAAGATTCTTCTTGGTGGAATAATGGAAATATACCATTTACTCTTATAATTATTATTAAAAATTAAGGGTAGTGGTAGACATAGTCGTTCGATAAATCTTTGAAAAGTAAAACGTTACACAGACAACAGTCCTGTTGTTTCTTTGTTCATCTAGTGTATTATATGGGAAAGACTCTAGAGTGTGGGGTTTCACAGACTTGAGTTCAAACCACCCGTTTACTGTGTGAATTTGCACGTAAGTTATTTACCGCATTGAGTCTTACTTTCTTATTTCCACTTTCTTTCAGTTTGGGATCATAAGAGCTATAATCATGCTTGTTGTAATGGTTAAGCTAGATGGTTTTTATAAAGCAGAGTGGCTAGGCTCTCAGAAATATTAGTGGTCAACCGTCTTCTGAACATAGTTTAAAACAATAAAACCCTCAGTGCTGTGCCTTAACCTGTCATAAATAAGCCTTAGAGAGTCCTAACACTCTTTGATATCATCCTGTAATATGGGGCCTCTCCTTTTACTGTTTGCACGTTACGGTTTTTAGAAAGATTATAATGGTTTTCCTCTGTGGTTTTGTCTCTGAATTGGAAAGAAAAAAGAAATTTCTCGTTACTCTTGAGACAGCTCCTTGCAGTATGAAGTTAG
The DNA here is from genome assembly GCF_964656455.1 of Halichoerus grypus. Taxonomy (NCBI): domain Eukaryota; kingdom Metazoa; phylum Chordata; class Mammalia; order Carnivora; family Phocidae; genus Halichoerus; species Halichoerus grypus. The sequence continues at coordinate 18,469,604 of NC_135723.1, read as the reverse complement.
ACCGCTCTCTGATTTTGTTTTAACCCCATGATTTTATTTTGAAAAAAGTCAAGCTTATAGAACAGTTTGAAGAATTGTTCAATGATCACTTTTCTCTGGATTTCCCAGTTCATATTTTGCCGCATTTGTAGGCCCTTCTCCTTCCTTCCATACACACGCTCATATCCACACTTTGTGTTTTTTCACTGGATCTTTTAGGAATTCTGAATACTTCATGTGTATCTCCTAAGAACAAGGTCATTCTTCTGCATAATATTACACTCAAGGAATTTAACCTTGATACAACACTGTTATCTGCATAGAGTCCAGTGTCCTTCGTTGTCTTAGTGTAGCCTCTGTTCTCTCTATCTAAGCTGATTCAGGGATTTTTTTTTTTAAAGATTCTTTTTTAAATTTTATTTATTTGGCATAGAGAGAGAGAGAGGGAACACAAGCAGGGGGAGTAGGAGAGGGAGAAGCAGGCTTCCCGCTGAGCAGGGAGCCCGATGCGGGGCTTGATCCCAGGACGCTGGGATCATGACCTGAGCTGAAGGCAAACGCTTAACCGCCTGAGCCACCCAGGCGCCCCTGATTCAGGGATTTTGTATTGCATTGAATTTTCATGGCTCCGTTTTTCTGATCTTTCATAAACGGACTCCCTAACATTTTTGAAGTCTGCGTTTCTTGAAGTTCTGAGGGTTATCCCTCCCAGTGAAACAGTTCCCTGTATCACCAGGTACGACTTCCTAGCTCGCAGGAGTGCATCCACTGTCTGGTCACAGTGCTCCGTTGTTGTTGGTGTGAAGCCTTGGCTTGGAGCATTACTTTATTTAGTACTGCTTTCCCGGACTGCTGTTGAGCACGACTTGCTCTAATGCATAATTATTTCTTATAATAGAAGTGAAAATGGAACTCCAAGTTATGAATTCAGTAATTTTCTTTTCTCATGTAATTAGCCGCACTTCAATTTTAGCCATAACGTGAGCATTGAATTTTATAGTATATTTTTAACAGAGCTAAAATTTTATAATTTTCCCTGCACTAGCATTTGGAGTATTTCAGAGGTGAAATTAAGTCTTTAAACTTCACACACCCACTGTGTAAAACGGTATATTAAAAACTCTGTAAAATCACCAAAAACAGAAAATGATTAGTCCCCAAGATAGTAGTGAAATAACAGAAGTTCAGATCTTTTATTGATTCCAATTCAGGGAACATATGCTTCCTTGATTCAGGGAACATATGTTTCCTTTTGTTTTGTCATGGAAATATTTTGTAGCCTTGGTGTTCTTTGTTTTCTTCTCTAAAGTTGCTTTTTAACCCTCCTATTTTTTTTTTTCAAGAGGTCATTCTCATGTTGTCAGACTAATTTGCTGGAGTGAATATATTTACGTTTATATTTTATTTTTGAAATGAGCTTCATTTTGAAAGCTCATTTCAAGCTTGGTAATTACCAACACTATAATGCACACCGGGAGCGTATTCCTTTAATTAATTTCCTAATTCATTCTGCAGACATTTACTGCACCCCTACTGTGTGCCAGATACAGTGGGAGGCATGCAAGAAGAGTAAGATACGGCCTTTAGGAAGGTCACAGTCTAGCAGGGAAGCTGGCTGTGACGGGCTCGGTGTGGTGAGCACCGTAATATCCACAAAGGGAAAAGGAGAAAACATACAGTTCTTGCAGGGCATGGTTCACAGAAAGGGTGCTGGCCATTAGGGCTTATAATGTGGGTTTCAGCAGGAAAACAAGGCGAGTATTTGTGCCTTACCACTAATAGCAAGCTATTTTTATCATGAAGTCCTTTCTCCTGGGATGCTGCCCTGCACCTTGCCTCAGCATCGAGTACCTGTGGCGTGGAGTGAGCAGATGCCCACGGCCATGGATGGCAGGGGCTTAAAGCCAGGATTTATTTCTGCCATTAACTTACCATTTCTTCAAAACCTTAGTGTCCCTCTTATCAGAGGAGGCAGAATAGGCTCTGGATTCAGAGAGACCTAGGCTGGAATACTAGCTCCGCTACTTATATCCACTTGTAAAAGCTCCCACTGTCTGCTTCTCTCACTGTGGACTGCTGTGGGAGGGGCCGGGGGGGGGCTTAGTCACCTTGCTAAGGTTCAGTTTCTGCAGGTATAAAATGGGGATAATACATGTCTCACAAGACTGTCATAGTGATTAGACAGCAGATAATCCATGAAAAACACAACACAGTATTCTCTCCAGTTTGGTTTCTCGGTGTGAGCCTGTTGTCCAGTTGTGTCCCCTGCATAGGCGGGGCTGCCAGGAGCCTGGACTGGACGGAGAGGTGGGTCCGAAGTAGCTGCAAAGCCTGCCATGGAGAATTCATTAGAAAGGTGACACCCGGGGTGAGGCCGAAATCAAGAGGCAGACAGTTCAACTGGGGCAGCAGGATGAACCCACAGGGAGCAGCACTGGGCAAGGGGAGCGAGAAGAGAGGGTGGAGGGTGGACCTGAAGAGCTTCTCTGAGATGCCAGAGTACAGCCCCCAGGCTTCTCCCTCCGGTGGGCTGGAAGTGGTTCCAGGCCTCTCTCTGTACCTGTTGCCTCTCTGTGCCCAGACTAATTCTCCCCTGTGGTTCTCTACAAATAAAACCAAGTGAGCAGAGGGAGTGCTGCTCCCGTCCTCTTCCCTCCCCTCCTTCATCCTCCGGCAGTACTGATTTCCTGGCCCTTGTAAGCGCGGCATGTTCTTGCATGCCTTAGCATGCTGTGGGAAAGAGAATCCAGTGCAGTCTGTGGGCAGTGTTGTCTCTGGTTCTTTCTTGTTAGGCCCAGGAATGCTGATAGGCCTCTCTCAAGGCCAGTGAGAAATTCAATTATCTCTTGAACGTAATTGCATTTTCTTCAGAGTACTCTGAGCCCTCCGGGGAAGGGAGAGAAGGCCGTAGTAAAAACCTGATCAGCAGTTCAGGGCAGCGTGGGGCGCAGGGCTGGCTGTCTCCTCCTGCTCCCAGGGAGGTGGCCTCAGACTCGTCACGCCTGCACTGGTGGAGGGGCTTGGCAGATGGCTCGGGAAGCCCTTGTAGCCCACTGGGGCCCTCGTGTGTCCTGGTTACTGGACCCTGCCCTGTAGCGCAGACGTGAGTAGATAGAAGGCACGGCCGTTCTCTGATTCTGATCAGAGTTCCGGTCACTGTTGCACAGACTCTCTGTGTGAAGGATCAGCCTCCCTGCCCCCAGATCCATTGCAGACCAGGGCTTTTATAAAATAGGGTAAGACTGCTGCTGCAGATGGCCCCGGAGTGCTCCCACTCTCACTGTGGACTGCTGTGCGTTAGGGGCCGTGACTTGGGTGTGCTCTGTAGGAGATCAGAATGTTCTCATCGTGGAAAATTACACATTCATCCCCAAATAACTGATTATTAAACCCAAACCCAAACCCTTGTTTTACTACTTTGGCATTTTGTGAGAACAGACGGCGGTGTGAACAGTGCCCCCTGGAGAGGGAGAAGGGTGGCGGGCGGCCCGGGCCACGGGGACACACGTTGCCGCCTCTGCCTGGCCCCTGCCCGTTCACACTTGGAGCACTGCAGAGGCTTCGCTTCTCTGGCCTTTCTGCAGCTCGTCCCCATCCATGTCCCCTTGCCCTCTCAGCATCTTTCTTTCTCTCTGCATGCCGCCCGTCTGTAGAGCGGGTACTCGGACTGCTGTTACTGCTTACACATCATTTAATACCATTTAATACCATTTAATATCATTTAATACATTGGCTGTTTGTTCGCACATCTCGTTCCCTCTCCTAAACTGTGAGCATTGTAATTAATGTATTGAGGGAAAAGAAAAAGGAGGACACAAAGTAAGGAAGTGGGAGTCCGAGCAGAATGGGGAGATTTGGCCAGATGTGCACAGTGGGGTTTAAGATTCCTGAGCAGGTGTGTGGTTACAGGTGAGGCTGAGGCTAGGAAGACGTGAGGATGGGCTTGGACGCCGAAGTTGGCTGTGATAATGGCAGAACTGGAACGTGAAGAGCATGCAGCCGGATACCTATGAGGAGGGGCCCCTGAACCTGTGAATCCCAGAGACAGCCCCGCATGGGCACGGGGCGGGGAGCGGGGGGCGACCAGGTAATGGTGTGGATGTCCGTGTGCGGAGCCAGGAGAGCCCCTCACTGTCTTTTGGGTCCTGCTGTGTGCCTTCTAAGCGAGGTGGTGTTCCCCGAGAAGAACCAGGTTTCAGTTAAGGTGGGGATATGTTGGGAGTGCTTTGTAAAAGCACTTGAGGGTGTGGGGAAAGTGTTGGGAAGGAAGGTAGGAAGGGGTGGGAGGAACTGGCAGGTCAGAAGTTCAATCAGCAGATATTTATGGAGCACTTACTGTTGCCAGGTACTGTACAGGTACCATTGCACAGGGAATGACAGCAGCAGATCCTCCCTGACCTTGAGATGCCGCAGGCCAGCGGGGGAAGCGTGAAGGGGTGTGGACATGAACCTGCGGAGAGTGTGGTTGTCCAGAGTCTTGCATCTGGTGGATGACCAGGGTGACAGAGCAAAGCGGGCACGGTTGGATCAGGGGTCTTCAGGTTACAATGTATTCACTGTGGATGCTCGTTTAAACTTTCTTTAAAGCTAATTCTATCAGATTTCCAATGAGAACACTTTAACTGTCTGATATTTACTGTAAGTACAATGGACAGTATGGTGTAGAAGTGAAGAGCATGGATCTGAGGTCATTCTGTCATTTCTTGATCGGATACTCAATGAGGGCCTGTGATGGGCTTGGCACCGAGCGGTGCCTGAGGCCGACCGACATTGTTTAGGATCTTGGCGGCACCACTTATGAGCTGTGTGACCTTGGGCAATGGACTTAAACTGTCTTTGGTAGGGTTGTTGTAATTCATGAAGTGAATGCAGGCAAAGCTGCCATTTTTTTTTTTTTTTAAGCACAATGCCTAGCACAGAGTGAGTGCTAAATAAACTTTCATATATCCATAGGCTCAATTTGTTGAATTTTAGTGTAGCAAAAATACCATAATATTAGTATCTCTGCTATTTTCTCCTATGATGTACCCCACTTAATTTTAATTGGCCAGAGTACATAATTCTGTGTGTCTCCTACAGCTAACTCTCCTACCCCAAACTTGGATTGACATAACATTGTATCAGCATTTGTGGGAGATGGGAAAGATTTCTCTCAGATGTAACATCCTTTAGGTCTTTAGATAAAATCAGAAAAACAACTTTAGTCTCCCCTAGATTTTAAGCTGAATTCTTAGACTGTATTTTGAAAATAGATTGATCTGCCTTTTAAATTTTAACCTTTAATTTTAATCAGGTATATGTACATGCAGCCCTCCTCCCCCCTCCCTGCATCAGATTGGACCAGCTGCTTCCAGGAGCTGATTGCTAGAAGTGTTACTGTTACTGGGTTCTGAGTCTCTGAGAGCCAGCAGTGTATTTTATACTAGCTAATCATTTGGTCATGTTTTCTGATATTTAAAAAATTAATGACACAACTGAAAACCAAAAAGTGAATCTGGATCTTCTCTTTTACTGTCTTCAGCCTTCAGTTACTAAAACTGGAGAACGTTGATTTTATAGTTGTTGTTTTACTAAGGCAATATAATTAAACTGCTAAAAAATTAAAATATAGATTAATTGTATGTTGTTTTCAGACAACATAGAAAAAAGGAACCTTTCATTTGAAAGACCAAATAGCTTAAATAATTGTGCTGTTAGACCTGTTTCAAGGAATTATGAATATTATCTTTATTGACCTCCATCAGAAAAGGTAGAGCTGGCCCTCCTCTCCTTAGGTATTTTAAAACAATTCCAAGTTGTAGCTCCCATTTAAAAACAGACATAGATAGTTTAATATGCTCATTGCATAACATAAAGTAACAGGGTACCAGACACAAGGTATTCCAGAAAAGGTACGTGGCTTTCTGCTGTGAGGTCATTTTCAGAGCTGAGTTTCCACAGGTTGCTGGGTCGTATTTGCAGTAGAAACTGAAAACTTAAACTTACGATAGGTACTCTGATGCTTTCTAAAAGTAGACTGCTACTTTTGGGGCTCCTGGCTGTGTCACTTGGAGGAGCATGTGACTGTTGATCTCAGGGTCGTGAGTTTGAGCCTCACATTGGGTGTAGAGATTACTAAGAAAATAAAGAAAATTCAAAATAAAAATAAACTGCTGTTTACAAGTTACCTTTTTATTTGGTCTTTTCACTTCCTTCAGATCTTTTGGTTCTGTTAGAGTGTTACTTTTCTTTCTTCAGTGCATTTACATGAAGGGGACAGTTTAAGTATTTCGTAGATTGAGAGCTGTTCTTGGAATTAGAATAATGAGAATGCTTATAATCCAGAATTATATTTCTGTGTATTAAAAAAATAAACATTTATGTTGTATCACATAGGCAATAAAGTTTGAAGTTAAACGAAAGTAAAATTTTTCTTCAGTAAAATGGTCTTTTTAGAAGGGATTCTTGATGTTAAACTATGTGGTCGGTGGGCCTGAAGTCTCTTGGATGGTTGTCGTAGCTGTAGGAGGGTCACACTGTGGGCCCACCCTGGATGGGAATTCTGAGGCAGATGTCATTGTATGTTTTCAAGGTAGCCTGTGAGTCCTGTTAAAAGCTAAACTGAGGCATATTAAAAATTTGAAGAGTTTATTTGAGCAAAAATCTATTCAAATTGGGCAGCATCCAGTCTAGCAGATAGAAAGGAGCTCCGAGGACCTGTGCAAAAAATACTTATAGGCAGAAGGGAGCAGAAACAAGGAAGTTATGTGTGGCACAGAAGTGGGTTGGTTACTGCGGGGTCACTTTCTTTTAGGGGATGGCAGGGACTTGCCTCACTGGTGCTGACTAGGTGATTCCTGATTGGCGTAAGAGTCCATCTCTGGGACAGCTGGAACTGTCATCAAGTCTCAGTTCGGTGACATGGGGCTTAGCATAAGTGACTCCATTTTGGGCCTTTTGTCTTGTTTTTCATAGTCCCAAATGTTTTTCATGAAGTTGTAATCCCCAGAGCTTTTTTCCCTCACTTTAGTCGAAGAATAAATTTCTCTAACAAGGGAGGTAGCTCAAAGTGTGAATAATGATCAGTTATTTTGGTATTTTGGTTATGAACCTTAGCAGTCTCATTTGTGAAAGTAGATGACGATGGTGGTGTTAAAAAGTGCACAGGGTCAACTGTGTGCTGGGCCCTGTTGCTCAACTTTGCTTTCCTTGGGATAATCTATGAGAATCACTACCACCGTCTTTGAAGGGACGTTTTCTTATTGTCTTGAAAAGGGAAGGGGAGAATACTTAAACTTAGATAAAAATTAATCTGAATCGGGATGTCAAGGGGCAGGGGCAGAGCACAAGTCACACCAGAAACTGCTTATTATACATTTTGCACAGGCCGAAATCAAGAGTTGGATGCTCACCTGACTGAGCCACCCACATAACCCCTCATTTAAAGACTTTTTTAGGGGCACCTGGGTGGCTCAGTCAGTTAAGCGTCTGCCTTTGGCTCAGGTCATAATCCCGGGGTCCTGGGATCGAGTCCTCTGTTGGGCTCCTTGCTCGGCGGGGGAGCCTGCTTCTCCCTCTGCCTCTGCCTGCCACTCCCCCTGCTTGTGCTCTTTCTCTCTCTCTGACAAATAAATAAGTAAATAAAATCTTTTAAAAAAAAAAGATTCTTTTTTAATGATAAAATGGCTATATGCTCATGGTAAAAGTCAAATAGTACAAAAAGCTATAAAACGAAAACTAAAGGTGCTTGTTTCTCATGCTGTTCCCACTTCCAGCCCTGGAGATCACCACAGCTAACAGCTTCTTGAGTACTTTTCTGGACATTTTTAGGCACATGCATATGTAGTTGGAATTTAAATGATATCCAACTTCCCACATTGTCTTTTTCACCTGACAGTATATCCTGGATTACTTTTCATGTCCTTACATCTAGAGGTGCCTCATTCTTATTGTAATGCCTGAATGGTATTCCATTATATGGATGTATTAAGATTTATGTAACAAGGGTGTTTAAATTTCAGGTATACTGTGTACTTTTGCGTAATCGTGCCAGTAAATCTGTAAGTGGGATTGCTTAGTCAACGGTGTGAGCGTGTGAAAGTTGTACAGGTATTGTCAGATTGCTTCCTACAACCGCATACTAATTTATACTCTCATCTTATGTTTAACATAGTGTGAAACACTCAGTATTACAGGATTTTTAAATGTTTATCAATTGAATAGGTCCATTATGTTTTTAGTGGGCATTTAAAAAAATTTATGAGTGAGGCTTAGCATTTTTTCATTACTGTTGACCATTTGTATTTTTTTTTTTTAGTGAAGTGCCTGTTCAGTTTTTTTTACCCTTACTGATTTGATAAGTGTTTGAGCTCGGAGGTCAGATGGCTTTGTGTTCAGATTTGGTCTTTGCTACTCACTAGTTGTTTAACCTTGAGACGGTTATTTCGTCTCTTTGAACATTATCTGTAAAATTGGTGGTAAGTGTACTTAACTCATTGGGTATTGTTAAGTGATTAAGGAGCTAATCGGTATAAAATGCTTATAACACATTTCCTAAAGTACAGTAAGAATATATGTTTGCTAGCAGCATTACTAATACTACTGAGATCTTTTAAAAATTAAGAGTGGTATTTGTCAAATGCCTTCATAGCATTCATATGATCGTTTGGTTTTTGTCTTTTAACATAATGATATGGTATTGTGTTAATAGATTTTCTAATATTGAACTATTCTTACATTCCTAGGATGCACTCTGCTTGGTCGTAACATTAATGATTAATCTTGTTCTTGAAATGTCATTAACACATACCAACTATTAGTACAAATCAAAGCACATTTTGTAACATAGAATCAAGCTGTGAATTTGAGGTATATTTCAGAGAACATTGTTGGATGTGCTTTCCTGATTTAGGTGAATAATTAGGGATCAGAGCTAGGAGTGATCTATTTAGGAACTGTTGGTTGAAGCACCTGCTGATCCCAACAAGAGGCATTTATCATGGTTTGGATGTGCTTTCCAGGTCTTGGCTGACATGTCACCTCCCGGGAGAGGCATTCTCCTGCCTGTAACCAGGCGTCATATGTCTACTCATGGAAGAACCAAGTCACCTGCTAGTGGAGTGTTAGCCCCTGAAAGAATATGTTCTGAGAAGTGCACAGTCAGAGGGAGACTTGCTGGGTTCAAACTTTGCACTCCAGATGGGCTGAGGGACTTTGGAGCAATTATTTAACTTCTCTGGGCCTCAGTTTCCTTGTCTGTAAAATGGGGACAATAATGGTGCCTTATACAAACAGTTGATGGGAGGATTACATGACATATTTCAAGTCAGAGAATGTTAAGAACACTGTAGGCAGCCACAGCTTGGTTGGCTAGTAGAAGAAGGGGTTACAGACTGAGGAAGAACAGGGTGGGGGTCTTGGAAGGGGAGCTTTTGGTGGGGATTTGTATGCAGAGGCCTGGAGCTTATTCTTCGTAGGCCAGTTTGAATGTTTATTCTACTTCGTCCTGATGTTTTTTGATAGCTTAGAACCAAATATATCAATCTATTTTTCAAGGCTGGCTTCTCATGGAATTCCTATACAGGTGGCATTTATTTATTTAATCACAGCAATTCTATGAGGTAGGTCTTTTTTTTTTTTAAAGATTTTATTTATTTGACACAGAGAGAGAGACAGCTAGAGAGGGAACACAAGCAGGGGGAGTGGGAGAGGGAGAAGCAGGCTTCCTGCTAAGCAGGGAGCCCGACGAGGGACTCGATCCCAGGGCCCTGGGATCATGACCTGAGCCGAAGGCAGACGCTTAACGACTGAGCCACCCAGGTGCCCCTATGAGATGAGGTAGGTCTTAATCGCCACATTCTAAAGATGAGAAAAATTGCATTTAATAATGCTTAGTAATGTACAAGGGTCACGCAGTTAATAAATGGCAGGGAAAAACAGCAGAGCTGGGATGTGCTTTGGTCTGTCTGAATCATGTGCTCTTTCTCCACACTATAAACCAGTACTTCTGTCTAATCACAGATAGTAATTTGTATTCCTGCCTTAACAGATGAATTAATCTCCATAACCAGCTGGTAGAGGGCAGGGACCCTATTTAGCACTTCCATCATCATAAACACCAGGCACAGCTTTACAAATGAGGAGTCAATAAATAAGAGTGGTTTTCTGTGTGTTAGTTTTGCTAAAGCTAGAGGCATTTTATATGTGATAAAACAAAAGTTTAATAGTTAAGAAATGAGTTGTTTGCAGGGTGTATCATCATTTTCATAAAAACGCTGAAACAGTTTAAAAAGAAATACCAGCCAGTGGTTCTGAAATGCATGGAGCATAAAACAAAGTTGAAGACCCAAGGCCAGCTTTGCTTTGCTATGGCAGCAACATTTGGTGGAAGAGAATAATTTCAGTTTTGCAGAATGCCTTTATCATTTGTAATCTCTGGTTAATATCCCAGATCAGCAGGGATGGATACTCTTGTCAGAGCCACACTGCGCCCTGACTTAGGTGTCACCTACTTTTGTTGTTAGAATTCCATTGAGTTTGAACTTATCTTGTAAATACCACTTTCTTATCAACGACTGCTCTGGGGTTTTAGTCTTAGTTCCTTTTGGACCTTTGTCACCTTGTTTTCCTTGTCCCAATCTTTTTAAACCAGGGTTCCCCTTCATTTCTGATGTTTCCTTGGCTGGCAGTAACTGAAACACACATTGAAATCGGTCAAGCGAACATGGGAAGTTTATTGTAATAGTGATGGGGGCGGGGTGCTCCGAAAATCATCAAGCTGCGGGGAGGGCAGGCCTGAAGCTGGGCCTCGGGAGGAACTGGGACCTGGGTTTCCAACACTGTTGAGAATATCTCTATCTCTCTCCTCTGACTCTCTCTTGCTGTAGGCTGCTCTCTCCAGGTGGTGGGGATAGGACACCACAGCTCCACATTTTACAGTAATAGCCACCAGGAAGAGACTGACCTGGTATTCTCTGTGATTCAAGCCCCCCAAAATCCCAGGAAAGGGTTCTGATTAATTAGCCCGCCCGTCTTGGGTTGATCTGGAAGCTGTCTCATTTGCCCCTCTGGGGTCCTCTAGGACAGAGGGCTCAGAAACCCTGACCTCACCTGGGACTGATTTCAGCCGACCCATTTTGGATTATTAGAATCATGTCTGCTAGCTGATCATTAGGTTGGACTGGCTGCCCTGAGGAAGCCCTCTATCCTTCCTTGTCCAGGGCAGCTTCTCCATTGGCCCACAGAGCTTCCTCTCCAGCCTCAGGGGACATCTTCAGCAGACTCCCCGCTTTTGCAAGTCAGAGACAGATGTGCCCTGAGCTCTCTGTGAAGGAAGCTCAACTCACTTGTTTCACCACCTGCTTATAAGGCTGCAGGTGACCCATTTGGATGTGTCTTTTTTTCTGTTGAGAAACATTACCGTGTTGTGAGAGCGTAATACTTTACACATAGAATGGCAGTAAATAACAATCCAGGCAAATGTCACTTCTTTTTAAAAGAATGGAACTATTATCTTGCATATCAGTTCATCTAGCTACTAAAGGAAAAAAGCCCCAAAGAAGAAATCATACTTTACATTTATACCACCAAGTTTTCAAAGAGATAAAGTGGGAGGCTAAAAGGTGACTGTAATTTTCTTCTTACAAACTGTTTTTTGATGTTCTTTTCTTCAGAACAGTAGAACAGCCAACCACCTGGTTCCCTCCTATTACGCAAAATTATTGCATTTTTAAAGTCAGATTGGGTTTTCCCCCTAGACTTGCAAGGGTTTGTAATTTGTGAGGGGACGGCTTTTTTTGTGTGCATGAATGTTTGTTTTTGAAATGTTTACAGTCTAGTAACTATAGAAGAGATTGGCTTCATAGCTGGTTGGTTGTGCTGTCTCTTCACTTAAATTAAGAAGCATTTATCATTCACTTTATGCAAGACAGTATTCTGTGCACACTGTGAAATTGTTGGAGGTAAGACTTAGCTTTGTGTCCAAGCCCCCTGGAGAGCTGACCAGGTACCCATGAATTTGGACCCATTGATGTGGGGTTGGGAGCCAAACAGTTAAGAAAGAATTCTTGAGATCTTTTCCATGCAAACGGGTGCTTTTTATATACCATGGAGACAGGTTCCTGTGGGCAGAAAGAGCTGCATGAAGCTGGTGCTTATATGCTTGGTGCTCAAGCGGAAGAGGACATATAGGGAGTATTATTTCATAAATGTTTCTTTTCATTTCTGCTCATAAAACTACTTTGGCAAGATTTCTCTGGTGCTTATCTTTCAGCTTGATATTATATCGGTGAGAGGTACAGGCAGTCATGAGACCCTTTAAGAATGTAGCAACCAGTACGTATTTGATCCTTATCAGAGCTATGCAGGCTATAGGTCAGCCTTCTGGGCTAAAGGTGGACATTTTTCTGCATCTGCCCTTCATCACTGTGAGCCAGTTGGAGGACAGCACAGCAGAGTTGGTGGTCATGGTGAATTCCACGCTGATTTCACTATATATATTCTGCAGAGAGCATGAGCTCAAAGGAACAGCTAGACATTCCACTCTGAGCTTGTGCCCTCAACGGGTGAGGGGGAGATGTGAATCTACCCCTCCCACTGGCTTGCTCAGTTCCTGCATGCCTTTTGGAGTATGAGCATATCTAGGTGTCAATTTTTCATACAATGTAGCTTCTAAACCTAAGCCAGCGATAACTTCTAGTGCTCAGCAGAAGAAAAAGCTGTCAGTTTTAATGCTGCAGGGAAAACCCACTGTTGGGGACTTACTGTGGGACCATATGACCATCTTCAGCAATGGCTTCCTGTGGGATTTTCAACAATGACATTGGCTGTCGGAGATGTTCCCTCTTATATTTAGAATTTATCCCCCACATAATGTGTGATTCCACTGAAATAAGGACACAAACAAGGTGCGTTCCATTTTCCTACATGGAAGGGAGCATTAGTCCTAACTTGTGTGCTTAGGGAAAGTGACAGGGAAGATGTGGCATTTGTGTAGAGTTTTGAGGGAAGAGTAGGTTTTTGATAGGGTGGGAATGGAAGAAATGAATTTCTAGTTGAGCAAACCATGTGAAATAAGTAATAGTGAATATTCTAATAAGGTTAGCAATTTATGGGTTTTGGTAAGAGTTTGGGCTTTATTCTGTATGTTGTGGGAAGCATTATACATTTTGGGCCAGAGATACATCATGCCCAGGAGTGGTCAGGTTGGGATCCTGAAGTTTCAAAATGGGTCCATATTATCCCCCTCACCCCTTTCATCTTGATCATTACCCAGGAACAAATTGAGAAGAGGTGGTGTCTTCCTGGGGATAGCCATATGTAATCATCAGACTGCCTTACCAAGTTCTGTGAACTAGGAGGAACTGAGGGAGGGAGGTAGACCATCAGCCCATTGTGCTGTTATTGACATATGCATTGTATATGTTATAAACCCAGCAGTGCAGTGTTGTATTCCTTTATGAAATCTTGTCTTTTAAAGTAAAAATTAAGAGGGAAAAAAACCCAGCAAAATATGTTTATACGGTCTTTCATATTTACTCACGTTTACCTTTTCCACTGCTCTTCATTTCTTCCTGCCAATTTGAGTTAGCATCTGATGTCATGTCCATTTAGCCCAAAGGACTTCCTTTTGTATTTCTTGTAGGGCACAACTGCTAGCAACAAATTTTCTCAGTCTTTGTTTAACTGAGAATGAATTCATGTCATCTTCCTTTTTAAAGGATAGTTTTGATGGGTATAGAATTCTTTGTCAGTTTCTTTCAGCAGTTTGAATATGGCATTAGTGCCTTCTGATCTTTATTGTTTCTGATGAGAAGTTAAATATTAATTATTTTATTGTTTCCTTGTATATAATTTTTTTGGTAGTTTTGAAGATTTTCTTTGTTTTTGATTTTTAAACAGTTTACTAAAATGTGTCTAGGTATGGATTTTTGTGTGTGTGTTTTGTTCTATGCTAAGTTTCATTGAGATTCTTGGACCATTAAGTTAATGTTTTTCATAAAATTTGGGAATTGGAGGGCCCTTATTTCTTCCTCTTTTTTTCCTGCCCTTCCCTTCTTATTTTTTGGAACTGCCATTATGTGTAGGTTAGCATGCTTGATGTTATCTCACAGGTCTCTGAGGCTCTCTTCATTTTTATTTATTCATTTTTTGGTCTGTTCCACAGATTGAGTAGTTTCTGTTGCTGTGTTCGAGTTCCTCAATTCTTTCTATTGTCAAATCAAACCTGGTGAGCCGATCTAGTGAATTTTCTGTTAGTAGGATTTTGAACTCCAGAATTTTATTTGGTTCTTTTTCATAATTTCTCCCTCCTCCTTGAGGTAAAGGTATTTGTTGAGTCATTGTCATCATACTTTAATTCTTTAAACCTGGTTTCTTTTAATTCTTTGAACAATAGCTGCTTTGGGGTCTTCATCTGCTAAGTCCAAGAGCTGGGCCCACTCAGAGATAATATCTATTGATGATTTTTTTCCTGAAAATGGATCACCCTTTCTTGTTTCTTTGCTGTTCTTCCCATTCTTAAAAGTTTGCTGAAAACTGGCATTCAGCAATTCTGAATTTTAATTTCTTCCGTCTCTGGGTTGTTGCTGTTTTTTGCTCAGTAACTTTCCTGCAGTAAATGTGTGGACTCTTGTCTCCACTGAGTATGTGGCTGCTAATGTCCCTGTTTTTTTTGTGTTTTTTTTTTTTTTTTTTTTTTCTAGTGAAAAAAATTCACTCTGGCTTTCCAGGTTTAGCCCCTGAGTGTGCAGGGCTAGTGGTCTGTCAGTGATTGGTTAGAGGTTATACTCAAATGCCTTGAGCTGATGGATCTGTGTTTGAGTTGGGAAGCATGTTCAAATTTCAGATAGTTTTAAAGGGTGCTCCGACTTCTGACTACCATCTTGGTCTTCTCTACATATGCTACATCTTTTTTTTCTTTTTTTTTTTTAATTTTTTTTTTTTTTAAGATTTTATTTATTTGTGAGAGAGAGAACGAGAGACAGAGAGCATGAGAGGGAGTGACAGGGAGGAGGGTCAGAGGGAGAAGCAGACTCCCTGCTGAGCAGGGAGCCCGATGTGGGACTCGATCCCGGGACTCCAGGATCATGACCTGAGCCGAAGGCAGTTGCTTAACCAACTGAGCCACCCAGGCGCCCTACATGTGCTACATCTTTAAAACAGCCAGGGATATGTGGATGTCCTGGGTCCTGTCTGGTTTCTCCTGCATGCCCACACAGCCTTCCAGTCAGCCAGGGACATTTGAAGAGCTTATGAAGCTTCTCTTTGAGGTCTCATGTTTTTGGTTTTATTTCTAGTTAATCTGTTGATCTGTTGCTTGCCACAGCCAGAACCACGACCTATGCTAGGCAAGCTACTAGTCTTCCTGTTTGTCTACCACCAAGACCACCATTACCAGCCTTGCTGCCGGACATTGGTTCTTTTGTGCTCTACCCTCGATCGGGTTAGCCTCCTGCAGCAGCTGATAGAGCTGCTCTGGTAACCAAGCTGGGGATGGGGAATCTGGGATAGCAGCTCCAAGCAAGAATGCTGTGGACTTCCTGTGGAGGAATGGCAATTATATATAGCTCTCTGTCCCCAGTTCCTAGCACAGAGCTCCTAAATGCCCCTTGTAATATCCTAAGTGATAAGAGCCCTGGGAACATCTTTTGTGCTACTATTTGGTCTTTGATTCTGGCTCCTGACACAGAACTTCTAAATCCTTTGGAATTTCCTGGGTGATAGGAGTGTCTTTTGTTCTAGTGGGGTGACTTGGTGGGCTTCTGGATGGTTTCAAGATGGGGGCTGGTCACCAGAATGACCAAGCCATGATCAGAAGCTTAGAACTTTTGGCTCTATTCTCCATCCTCTGGGAAGAGGAGAGGGGCTGGAGACCGAGTTATGATCAATCATGCCTATTTGATGAAGGCTCCATAAAAATCCCCAAAGTACAGGGTTTGGTGAACACATCTACATGCTGGAAGGGTGGCACACTCTGACTCAATGGGAACAGAAGCTCCTGTGCTCAGGACCCTTCAGACCTTACCCTATGCATCTCTTCACCTGGCTTAACTGTTAAGCTTCATCCTTTATATATTCTTTATCATGTAATAAACTGGTAAACATGTTTCCTGAGTTCCGTGATGGACTCTAAGGAGGGGGTCGTGGCAGGCTGCAATCTGTAGGCAGTGTACCCAAGTTGTGGGTAACCTTTGTACATACTACTTGCACTTGGCATCTGCAGTGGGGGTCAGTCTTGGGGACCGAACCTTTGCCTTGTGTGATCTGATGTTAACTCCAGGTAGATAGTGTCAGAACTGAATTGAATTGTAGGACACCCAGCTGGTGTTGGAGAATTAGTCATTGTGGAAATAAACCCACATTTTTGGTGTCAGATGTGTTTTGAGTGTGGTGGTAGTGTAAGTAAATGAAGAACATGCCTGTGTTTTTTCCTGTGTGCTTCCACTGTTGTAAATTGAGGTTCAGTAGTTTTGTATGAAAAAATGCCTCTCCATTCGTTGGATGCCTTTAATTGATCTCCAGAGTCCTGAAATTGTTTTGGTTTTTTGTGGAAATTTTGTCTTGTTTTATCATTGCTTTTGAGGTGAGGATTTGCATACTCTTCACTCTCCCGTACTGCACCTCTGAGGGTGGTTTTTTAAGTATTGAAGGCTTAGAGGAAGCCATATCATTGTAAGATTGAGGTAGACATTAAGCCAGTGTTCTCATTTTATGTGAAAAGATTTATTAGAAAGAAAGCTTTCAGTGATAGAGCAGTCTTGTTGAAATTATTTTTCATAACTACTTTCAAATAAGTTTTAGTATGTTGATTCTGTCAGTTGTAGAAGCTTATGTTTTTAGGAGGTATTATATTATAAAAGTAATTTTGACAGGGGATCAGATGCATTAAAAAGACAGACTGATTATTAGCAGATAACTTCGCCCAGGTTTTTAAGCCCTTTTTATGTTTGAGATGTGAATGGGAGTTTTATGATCATCTCTTTAAAAAAAATTCTTTATTTCTGATTATAAATACAGTGCTTTCTGTGTTGAAAATGAGGAGAACCTAGGAAAGCACAAATAGGGAAATAAGCATCATCACAACCATACCACCAAGAAACAACAAACTTCGATGTCTGCCCTGCCAGATTGATGCACACTTTATATGGGCTCAAACCGTGCACCTGTCTTGAAATTTGCTTTAAAAAAACAAAAACAAACTAATAAGATTTAGTGACCATTTCCTATGTCATTAGTTACTTCTGTAAAATGTAATTTTTATTTTTTATTTTTTAATCTTTTTAAATGTAATTTTTAAATGGCTATGTATATATGAATATCTATCATTAATTTATTGTTTATTGTTGGAATTCAGATTTCTTCTATTTTGAACCATCATCTCTTCAGATTACTTGCAGGGCACTCGCTGAACTGGGCATGAGCATTTTCTTTTTTTTTTTTTTCAATATTGAAATATGGTTTTGAAATTTATTTATTTTAGTTAACATATAGTGTATTATTAGTCACAGGGGAAGAGTTCAGTGATTCATCAGTCTTATTTAACACCGAATGCTCATTACATCACATGCCCTCCTTAATGCCCATCACCCAGTTACCCCATCCCCCCACCCACCTCCCCTCCAGCAACCCTCGCTTTGTTTCCTAGAGTTAAGAGTCTCTTATGGTTTGCCTCCCTCTCTGTTTTTATCTTATTTTATTTTTCCTTGCCTTCCCCTATGTTGGGCATGAGCATTTTCAAGACTTTTAACATTTTCAGACTGACTCTTCCATCTTTACAGTTTCCCCAGTTTAGAATTTCATCAGCAGTATATGACAGAGCTCATTCTAAAATAGGCACCCTCTCTAAAACTGGATTTTATTTAAAAAATGAGTAATTTTGCTAACTTAGATTTTAAATGTTTAATTGCCATTTTACCTTATAGGTATATTTCCCATCTTATTGCCTTTATATTGTTTTTCTTTTTTTTTTTTTAATTTTTTTATTGTTATGTTAATCCCCATACATTACATCATTAGTTTTAGATATAGTGTTCCATGATTCATTGTTTGTGCATAACACCCAGTGCTCCATGCAGACCATGCCCTCCTCAACCCGTCACCAGGCTAACCCATCCTCCCAACCCCCTCCCCTCTAGAACCCTCAGTTTGTTTTTCAGAGTCCATCGTCTCTCATGGTTCTTCTCCCCCTCCGATTTCCCCCCCTTCATTCTTCCCCTCCTGCTACATTCTTCTTCTTCTTTTTTTCTTTCTTAACATATATTGCATTATTTGTTTCAGAGGTACAGATCTGAGATTCCACAGTCTTGCACAATTCACAGCGCTTACCAGAACACATACCCTCCCCAGTGTCCATCACCCAGTCACCCCATCCCTCCCACCCCACCCCCCACTCCAGCAACCCTCAGTTTGTTTCCTGAGATTAAGAATTCCTCATATCAGTGAGGTCATATGATACATGTCTTTCTCTGTTTGACTTATTTCGCTCAGCATAATACCCTCCAGTTCCATCCACGTCGTTGCAAATGGCAAGATCTCATTCCTTTTGATGGCTGCATAATATTCCATTGTATATATCTACCACATCTTCTTTATCCATTCATCTGTCGATGGGCATCTTGGCTCTTTCCACAGTTTGGCTATTGTGGACATTGCTGCTATAAACATCGGGGTGCACGTACCCTTTCGGATCCCTACTTTTGTATCTTTGGGGTAAATACCCAGGAGTGCAATTGCTGGATCGTATGGTAGCTCTATTTTCAACTTTTTGAGGAACCTCCATACTGTTTTCCAGAGTGGCTGCACCAGCTTGCATTCCCACCAACAGTGGAGGAGGGTTCCCCTTTCTCCGCATCCCCGCCAACATCTGTCATTTCCTGACTTGTTAATTTTAGCCATTCTGACTGGCGTGAGGTGGTATCTCATTGAGGTTTTGATTTGGATTTCCCTGATGCTTAGCGATATTGAGCACTTTTTCATGTGTCTGTTGGCCATCTGGATGTCTTCTTTGGAAAAATGTCTGTTCATGTCTTCTGTCCATTTCTTCATTGGATTCTTTGTTCTTTGGGTGTTGAGTTTGATAAGTTCTTTATAGATTTTGGATACTAGCCCTTTATCTGATATGTCATTTGCAAATATCTTCTCCCATTCTGTCAGTTGTCTTTTGGTTTTGTTGACTGTTTCCTTTGCTTTGCAAAAGGTTTTTATCTTGATAAAGTCCCAATAGTTCATTTTTGCCCTTGCTTCCCTTGCCTTTGGCGATGTTTCTAGGAAGAAGTTGCTGCGGCTGAGGTCGAAGAGGTTGCTGCCTGTGTTCTCCTTTAGGATTTTGATGGACTCCTGTCTCACATTCAGGTCTTTCAACCATTTGGAGTCTATTTTTGTGTGTGGTGTAAGGAAATGGTCCAGTTTCATTCGTCTGCATGTGGCTGTCCAATTTTCCCAACACCATTTGTTGAAGAGACTGTCTTTTTTCCATTGGACATTCTTTCCTGCTTTGTCAAAGATTAGTTGACCATAGAGTTGAGGGTCCATTTCTGGGCTCTCTATTCTGTTCCATTGATCTATGTGTCTGTTTTTGTGCCAGTACCATACTGTCTTGATGATGACAGCTTTGTAGTAGAGCTGGAAGTCCGGAATTGTGATGCCGCCAGCTTTGCTTTTCTTTTTCAACATTCCTCTGGCTATGGGGGGTCTTTTCTGGTTCCATACAAATTTTAGGATTATTTGTTCCATTTCTTTGAAAAAAGTGGATGGTATTTTGATGGGGATTGCATTGAATGTGTAGATTGCTCTAGGTAGCATTGACATCTTCACAATATTTGTTCTTCCAATCCATGAGCATGGAACGTTTTTCCATTTCTTTGTGTCTTCCTCAATTTCTTTCATGAGTATTTTATAGTTTTCTGAGTACAGATCCTTTGCCTCTTTGGTTAGATTTATTCCTAGGTATCTTATGGTTTTGGGTACAATTGTAAATGGGATCGTATATTGTTTTTCTTTTTAATAAAAAATTCATTTAAATTCATTGTCATTTATCACCTCACAAATCTTGACATTGTTTTTCAAGTTTCCCTTAAAAAAATAGAAATGGAATTTTTCTTTTCTTCAAGAGGCAAGTCCTATTAGGCTTTTATAAGGATTTATTTTTGACTTTAAATAATGCATAAGCTAGACTCAGTTGCATTTACTTGTAAATATATACCACATATTTTAAGTTGTGTATTGATATTGGGTATTGATATGTATTGTTTTGTTACAATTTGGTCATATTTTTCTAAAATAGCATTGGAATTCTTATTAGACTTCTGATAATGATACGGAGAGGCTTGATTGAAAGATGTTCCCCTAATGCTCAAATTTGATAGTTTTATTACTAAACCTGGAAGCTGGGAATTGACCAAACTCTTTTTCCATAATTCTGGCTATATTTAGTCCCCACTTCACATCCTAGAACCATCTGGTCAAATGGTACTGGTTCTGAAAATTTGTTAATAATGAGAAGAATCCTTTAGTGTTTCTATTCCTATGATTTTTTTCATAGGTACATGTTAGGCAGCATTAGTCTCAAAAACAGTAAACAGATAAAATTATTCAGAAGCTTTAAGTAGCCCCAGCTCCTCTGCATCTGAAAGGCAAAATTGTGTTTTGATATATGTGAGCGTATCATTCACTATCAACTAGTATTTATATTCATATTACTTTAATGTGATCCAAGGTCTCAGACCAAAATAAAATGCAGGAGTTGGGCATTTGCACAGACTCTTAGGAAGCTGTTTGTTGACTTTTAATCAAAGCATGAGAATTCTTTTTTGATATCTCCTTGGCTATTAATTTCTGAAAATTCATAAGTCATCAAATATAATGCTCAGAAATCCTCATTAGACTATTTCAGCAAGACACAAATGTAATTTCTATGATAGTGCTGTCCTCTAAAACAGATGGATCTACTTACTGTCGGCTCCTCAACAGTTCTGGAGAATATCATTGAGGAATTATGGTGATTAATAGTAAACACATACATGGGCTTTAAAATATTAATGGTTATCAGAATATATTCTCCTCAGAATTATTCTTCAGGCCCTTTTTATGGTATCTCTTTATCTTAGTCTTGGTCATTTGTAAGTTTTTATTCTTTCGCTTAAAGAAAATTCACTTGGAATATACTATTTGGAAAATACCCGTATGTTGGGTCCTTAGATTACATGCACTCACCATTTCCTGGACCTTGCACATTGTTAAATTTCCTTAACTAATGAAAGGAGCATTAGTAGCTACAGGGGGACCACTGTTCCACATGAGAGGGAGTGGGGGCTCACGTGGCGCTCCTCCGTTCTCTGAGTCCCACAGGCTACGCGTAGCGTACGGACGGTATTATGTAGAATATTCAGAAACATACCTTGTTGACGTGATTCTTTTTATAAACCTGTTGAATGCTTTGTCCTCTTAATTGTGCCATACTCATAAATGAGTTGATTTTATAATAAAAGGTGATGGTTTCAGGGACTGAACACATATGTGTAGAGCATGTAGTGGAAAGACGGTGGATTGGGGATGGATCCAATGACTGAATCCACACACTTTATAACTAATGTTTTAAAATACTTTGGAACCTAAGTCTAGAATAAAAATTCACCTACCATATGTATATGGGTTCTGAGATAGTTGGGACTTTGTTTTTCCTTTGGAGGCATTTTTGAAGAAAAATTCATACATTTTTTGGAACAGATTAAAGAATGTTTTGGTTTCCATATCTTTAATAATAGGGAAATAGCAAATGATGGACAGATTCTCATTTGTTTGAAGCTCTCTATTGTGCTCAGTTATGATCTCAATGACACAGCTCCTCTGGTGTCCTGTGCATGATGGTTTATTTGTGAGGTGTGAATTGCTCTTGATTTACAGTCACTTAAAGAGGACTGGTATACAGATGGGGGAAAATCGTTTTTAGAAACAAAAACATAGAAATGAATTGGTAAGTTATGAAATCTTACTCTAAATATATCTCTTGTTTTTTTTCCTTAAGATTTATTTATTTTTTATTTGAGAGAGAGAGCACGCGCACTGGGGAGAGGGGGCAGAGGGAGAGGGAGAGAGAATCTTAAGCAGACTCCCCGCTGAGTGTGGAGCCCAATGTGGGGCTCAGTCTCACGACCCTGAGATCATGACCTGAGCTGAAACCAAGAGTCTGACCCTTAACCAACTGAGCCACCGAGGCACCCCTAAATATCTCTCTTGTTAAAGGGCAACAAAAACAATGGGTTTGTAATGAATCAGGGTAGTTGAGTAAAATGTGTGGTATAGCTAAAAGGCTTTTGTGACAGTAGGCTGTTTTATAGTGGAAATAACAGGAAAAAATTTATAGCTTTTAGGATTGGTAGTTACATGTTGGGGATGATTCAAGAACCTCCCTGAATGAAGATTTATATTGCTCTTTTTGTAGCTGAAATGTAGGCAGTAATGGTAGATTATAATAACTTTTAATGTTTCAATGCAGGAAATAGTAAAATATTAAGTGAAATGTTCAATGACTAAATATTCAATGAATATTTGGAAGGCAGTTTTAAGGAAATTGTAATGATTCTGTTCAGAGTTTATGAGACTTAGTCTGTAGATTTTTAAGCTAAGAACATTTTCCCCTATTTTTAAGTAAACCATATGGTTGATTTCAGTACTCTCCATTCCCCTTCTAAGCCCCTGGTGGAGAGGACGAGAGAGGAATCCTTGAGCTTAGGGCCATCAGGTGGTTGTGTTGGTCATTAGGACTTTTCACAATGTTCTCGTTTTCTCTCCTCTGAGCACCTGCAGAGATGCACGTCCCTTGTGTCCTTGAAGTTAGGAATGGCCACGTCACTTGTCCTGTGAACTGTCATTATATATTCCTTCTTGGCAGAGGGGACACATATCACTTGCAGGCAGAGGCTTTAGGGGTGCAGGGAAGGAAAAATTCTCCTGCACCCTCTTTGGGTCTCTGACTGGACCTAAGAAACTGACATAAGTATAACAAAAGGTCTTACACACATTTTATTGAATTTTTACATGTTTATGGGGTCCTTCCCAAGAAAATGAAGACCCAAGCAAGTGATTAGAGCAGGAAGCTTTTATATCTTTTGGGCAATAATAAATCTGTGAAGGGTTACAAGACCAAGGGGTTCGGGCTCCTGGCAGTAAATGGGTAAGGGTTGTTTATGCAGCCTTCTCGGCCCTAACTTCCTTGTCTCGGGTGATAAGGATGTCCCCCTTCCTCCTGGTACAGGGACGGTACCTTTCACATGGGAGATTGCTGGGGCAGAGGGCGGGGTGCGGGAGGTCAGAGTGACCTTCCTTTTGCTGTTTTGTCGATGGTCAACATGAGGTGCTGTGTTCTGGGGTGCTGTATCTTGAACCCATCAGGGGCCAGTGAGCAGTTCGCCGCTGCCTCGGGGACTGGTGACATTCTAGATGGTGGTTACTCTTTTGGCCTGCAGCCTTCACAAAGATGACTTGGAGCAAAGTACCCATGGTCCTGAGATGGACCTACCCTGTGAGCAAGAAGGACACTTCTGTTTGAAGTCCCTTGGGTTTGGGGAGACTTGTTACTATAGTATAAGCCACCCTGACAAAGGCAGTTTCCCTAGGTCTGAGATCAAAAGGAAATCCTACTTTCCTCACCACTACCATGACTATTCCTTTTCCTAACCATTTTTGTTAACCGTTTACTGTGTGCCAGTCACAGTTCTAAGTGCTAGAAATACAGCCCCGGACAAAACCGTCGCCTCTCTTCTCAGGCTTGTTCCCACCGCTCCTTTGCCGCCTGGGGGCTTCTCTCTCTGTGGAGCCTTCTCTGTCCATTGAGCAGCTGCTCACTGCTTTCTCCTCTCTGTGCTTCTCCAGCATTCTTTCACTCTGCATCATCGCCCAAATTCCACAAACTGTTTTTTTTTTTTTAATGGTAAATAAGAATTCCCATGGGTCCTTTCCCTTGACTGTGCTTTGGGATCAAAATGGGAGCTTCTCTACTGTGGTCGTGTCCAGATGCTTTTGCTCTGTGAATTTGAAGTTAGGATTGTCACCGATGTGTCAGAGCAGATGTATAGCACACTTCCTGGACAGACGTGTGGATGAGGCGGAGGAGGGGACAGACTCTTGACTGCCACTGTGTCGTCTCTTCCCTTTACTTCACCGGAACTAGTGTATCTTATCCCCGTGCTTCTTGGTCTTATTTTTGTTATTGGCTCTCTCCCAAAGTCTTTTTTAGGCACTTTCCCCTCATCCCTCTCACCCCCACAATGAGATTTTAATGCCACAGATACACTGTGTATCAGTTTCTGTACTGTGTGTATGTGTATGTGCTTTATCAAAAAAAAAAAAAAAAGACTAAGTTTTTTTTGCCTCCTCCCCCAACCAATCTTGCTTGAGAATGCATGCCTTAAACTAATATTTGTAAAGGTAAATTTTTTTTCCCTTTGTAGGAGGGCATTTCCACTTCAGTAAGCTAAGTTTAACCATATTGAAGCAGAACTCTGTTGTCTAATACACCTGTGCTTTTATCATAGCTTTCTTTTAAGCTGATTATCATTTAAATAAGTATGCTAAAATCTTAGTGTATTGAGAACATTGGAAAAGTAAATTTTATATGTTTCCAGAAGTCAATTTTTTTTTTTTCTTTCCCTAGGTTAAAAGCCTATAAACCACGTAGTTTTTCTGTACAGGCCACATTTGCTTTTTGCTCCTTCAACAAATATTTATTGAGTGCCTACTGTGCGCAAGGCTCCGTGCCAGGTGCTGAGGCCCAGTGGAGTGGCTCATGGAGTTCAGGCTGGTTTCTTGATGCTTTAGTTAGGCAGAGAGGTAGCACGGGTTATGTGAACTGGTCCAGTGCAGAGCTGTTTGTACTAATTTGTATACATTACCAACAAAGTACAGTGCCCCTGGGAGTTGCTGTAACCCCCGGGTGGTATGATAACAAGGGTACTTGGTCTTTGTCCTGAGTGGTGAGAATTTCTTTGGTGCCCAGTGACTCTTGGCTGAGGGGCTTCTAGATAGCCTCAGAATAGGGGCTGGTTGCCAGAAAGACCAAACTTTGATTAGAAGCTTGGAACTTTTCGGCCCTTTTCCCCCCTTCCAATTCCGGGAAGGGGAGGGCGGCTGGAGATTGGGTTAATCACCATTGGCCAGTGATTTAATCAGTTGTGCCTCTGTAATGAAACCCTGGATGACAGGGCTAAGAGAGCTTCCAGATTGGTGATCGCATCGGGATGCTGGGAGGGTGGCATACCCAGAGAAGACTTGGAGGCTCTGTGCCCTTCCCCCATGCCTCGCCCTAGGTATCTCTTCCATTGGCTATTCTTGAGTTACTTCCTTTATAGTAAACCTATAAGAGTAAGGAAGGTACTTTCCTGAGTTCTGTGAGTCATTCTAGTGAATTATGGAACCAGGGAAGGGGTCATGAGAACCCTCAATTTATAGCTGGTTGTTCAGATGTGTGGGTGGCCTGGGAATCGAGATTAGCATCTCAGGTGGAGGCAGTCTTACAAGACTGAGCCCTTTGACTTGTGGGACCTGACACTAACTTTAGGTAGATAGTGTCAATTACACTGAATTGTGAGACAGCCCATTTGGTGTCAGAGAGAGGGAGGAGTGCTGTTGGAAAAAAACAACACGTATTTGGTGTCATGATGGGAAAAAATCCCTTACCTCTTGTCCGTCACTGCAGTTGACTCTTGAGCAACACAGTTTGAACTGCACAGGTCCATTTATACGTGGATTTTTTTTTTTTTTTTCAGTAGGCACAGTATAGTATTTTCTCTTCCTTAAGAGTTTCTCAATAACATTTTTTTCTCTAGCCTTCTTTGTTACAAGAATACAATATATAACACACATAACATACAAAATATGTGTTAATCAACTGTTTATGTTATCAGTAAGACTTCTGATCAACAGTAGGCTCTTTGTAGTTACGTTTTCAGAGGGTCAGAAGTTATATGTGGATTTTCAACTGTGTAGAGGGTTGGCAGCCCTGACTCCTACATTGTACAAGGGTAGAGGGGTCAGCTGTACACAGCTGTGTGTGTGTGTGTGTGTGTGCGTGCATATTGCATGAAAAGATCAAGGGTCAAGCCCCAGAAGATGCAGAGTCAATACGGTTCTCACTTCCCTGTTCTGTCTTGCTGACTGTGACAGGTGTCTGGCCACACAGTGCATGCATATCACAGTACAGTGTGGAAATCTTGGCCCATTCTAGATGACTGACGTATTGACAATATATGCAAACATAACAGGGAAACCTCAATATAGGGTTTACTCAAAGAATAGGGCTCTATCCTTCACTACTGTGTAATCACCAAACCAAGAAGGGAGTATATAGTTTCAGGCTCAATTTCACATTGTCCAGGAGGGATAGGGTAAATACATTTTAGAAAACATACAGAGTAGCTCATATTCTCTAGAGGCTTTGGTTTGAGGGTCCTTCTGGGCACAGAACCTCTCATCCATTCGTTCCCTGTACAGAGAGTTACTGAGCTTCCAGGGTGTGTGCCAGGCTCTTTGGTGAACAAAACAAAAGGTTCTCATTTCACTCTGTTCC
This sequence comes from Halichoerus grypus, assembly GCF_964656455.1. Lineage (NCBI taxonomy): Eukaryota > Metazoa > Chordata > Mammalia > Carnivora > Phocidae > Halichoerus > Halichoerus grypus. The sequence continues at coordinate 18,443,086 of NC_135723.1, read as the reverse complement.
TGTTTCTTGGACAAATGGTGTTAGACATTTTAGCAAAGGACAACTTTTTATTCATTCATTCAACTTGCGTTTGAGAGTCTGTCATGCAGGTAGAATATCAGGAGATATTTAAACAACATATCATCTCTGTCCTCAAGGACCTTGCAGGCCTGTTTGTTCATTAATCAGTCGTTCATTCAAAAAGTGTGTGTTGAGCCAGATCGGTGCTAGGGAAATAGAGTTCCAGGAGCACACAGTTAGTCCCTGAAGGGCTGTAAGTCTCAGCCTGGAGGGTGAACACAGAGTAACCGCTCTGGTAGAGTACAGTGTAGTAAGAGACAAGAATGAGCTTTGCCCACGGTATTGGGAACACAGGAGCAAGGGGAGCACAGAAAGTGGGTTTTCCTAACTTAGCTGTGAGGAGGTGAGGCTCTTGTCTTGACTTTTTAGTTGGGGCTGGAGAGAAGGGATGGCTTGGAAAGGAGGATGTGGTGGGGTTCCAACCCGAGGAAACGGCGTAAGTGAAGATGGCAATGTCCAAGCCCGCAGGTGTTGTATTTTGCTCTGGCTGTCGGAGGTGGTGGTAGATGGACTGGAATGTAGTGAAACATTGCACCTACATGCCAGGAACTACATCCTGGTAATACTGGCACAGGAAATAGTTCAAGGAAATGGGCAACCGAGAAACAAGTAAGTGATAAAGTAGACACCACAAATCAGAAGAGTGTCAAGTAACAAATAATACTGGGACAATTGGTAAGTTATTTAGAAGAACAATAGAATCTTACTCCTCATGATTTTTATTCAGAGTATAGGAGCTCGGAACTTAGAAATCAGAGCATGAAGGTTTCCCTCTGTGAAATAAAATTTAAGATCAACACTAAAGTGTCTTACCTACTCTACTACCTCATTGAATATATTGATCCCTTAGCAGGGCTGACGGCCTGGGCCCCCTGTTCACAAGGGCTCCGAGTTTGGTCTAATGTTCTCTTGGTGCCCTCTTGAGATTCTGAGTTTTTGAAAATGGGGCTGTGTCTTCATTTTGCACTGAGCCCTGCTAATTAGGTAGCAGTCCCGCCTGTGAGATTGGTCATCTACGGAAACAAAGTCACAGAGCCACGCTTTAAAGAAGTAGATGTCCTCATGCTTTCTGGAAAGTTGGAGCCAGCAGGATTAAAGTGTCTGGGCCCCATGAGCAGGACCATCTGTATGGTGTGTGTGGAAGGCTCAAGCTGTCCCAGACTGATGCCCCCTAACATTCATTTTATTAGACAAACTCTCTTCCTCCTAGCTCACTCTCAGCAAGCAACCCTTTAACTGTGATTTGGCTTCTTCCGTGGTCTTCCTGTGTGGGCTAGAGAGCTGGTCATGCTGACTCCATACTTGATTCAGGGAGTTACTAAATTGGCATTTTGGTGATATACATCAGTGAGGTTCTTTAATGAGAGCCTGCCCCTGAGAGACAGGTCCCCTTCTGTTCAGTTTCTGAGACAGAAGGCTGAAGCCCAGCCTCGATGCTGGTGACTTCACCAGAGTCAAATGCAGGACAGTAGTTAAGAGCAAGGGCTCTGGGGTCAGCCAGACACTGCTGGGATCAGGTATGGGTCCTGTCGTCCTAGAATGTGTGATCTGGGCCAAGATACGTAACCTCTGTCTGCCCTAGTCTTTCATCTGTCAGGTGGTGATAGGAAACCCGTCTATCTTAGGGTTGTTGTGAGATTGAATGAAAAAATAGACACTAGGTCAGGGTTTCTCACCCTCAGCACTGTTGATATTTTGAGCCAGGTGGTTGGGGGTTGGCGGGGGAAGGGGATCCTGTCCTGGGCATCGTAGGATGTTTATCAGCATCCTTGGCCTCCCTCAGTAACCAGTGGCTTCCCCGACAGTCCCCACGGTTGTGACAATCAAAATGTCCCCAGACATTGCCAGTTGTCCTCTGGGGGCCAAAATTGGCCCAGGTTAAGAATCCCTCACTCACTGGCCAGTGTGTATCTAGAGTAATGCCTGGAGGAAAGAACGCTAACGTCAGGATTTATAGTAATAATGGCAGTAATAGGGCTAATGATGATAGTACTCTTCATGCCGTCTGGGCCTCTATGAAGACATTTGTCAGCTTGTCGCTGATCCTCTGTTCTTTATATTTCTACATCTCTGGCAGAGTAAAGTCCTTACGAATTAAAGGGTAAATGTAAAAAAAAAAAAAATCTACTTTTAAAAAACCAGAAGAGAAGTCATCTTTACATTTGCAAAGGAGTTTCCTAGCTCAAAACCAGTGGTGTTTTTGTAATGTTTACTGTTGAGTTTAAATCATATTAGGGAATTTTCTTCCTTGATCTCATTGCATTAAAAATAAACATGCATAACCTGTGACAACTTTGTAATTATAGTGAAAAAGCAAACTGGATAAAATGATTATGAGAAATATAACAAAGTGGTGTTAAGAAACTGGTGTAAACCAAAAAGAAAATCAAATGCATACCGAGATTCCTCATAAAGGCAAAGGCAGAAATATAGTCAACTTTATAAACATTTGAACATAGTTCAAATTCAAAATAATTTTTTAGAATTTCAATAATTTTTCATCTAAATTGCCAAGATTTAAGCAGTAACATCCATTTCTGTTTTACAGTTTAAAGGAATCTTCTTACACATTCTTTGTTAGGACAGTGGATGGGTATAGTCCCTCTAGAAGGAAGCTTGGTAATAAGTATGCCTTAAAAATTGTCATAACTGTTAGCCCCCCAAAAATAACATTTGGGAATAATTCCTACAGCATAATCTGAAATGTAGACAAATATTTATGCATGAAGATGTTTATTGCAAGCTTATTTTAATAGAAGCCAGCTAAGTGTGTAGCATTAAGGGAGTGGTTAATTCTAGCTTATGGTAAACAATCAGCAGTCCTTAAAACGATTTTTACAAAATGTTTCTAATGGCATGTGAAATTCTTACAGTGTTAAATGAAATAAGCAAGTTTTAACATTGCATATGCAGTATGAAATCCACTCAGTGTAAAAACTAGAAAGGAATATGAACACGTTAATCGTATTTGCTCTTGGAAGATTGGGTTGTGGATAATTTATGAAAGGTACTTATAACTATGATTAAGTTGATCATTTCATAGCAGACTTGGGCTTTTTGGGGGGGTCTGTTCTTTAAGTAATTTTTAGATCTCATGCATTTCTGTAGCTTAGAAACGAAGGTGGAAGAGGTGAAGCTGTGTTTCTCTGAATAACAGAAAGCAGAAAACAGTTGTCATTGTCTTAAAGTGCAGCTTTGTATTTTAATAAATTTGTTATAGATTTCAATAGGGAATCGTTTTTTCAGTGCAGACTGCTTGCCCTGGATGAAATGAATTAATGTTGTTTTATACCATGGTTCTCTTTTTATTAATTTTTAAGGTATATTTATTATAGTATATTTCTTGATGGAATATCTTTCAAATGTCCATTTTTATTTTTATAGTATGTGCAGAAGCTTATAATCCCGATGAAGAAGAAGATGATGCAGAGTCCAGGGTATGTAATTTACTTAATAAATTAATTCTAAATTATATTCCAGTACTGGATCAGGAATATAATAACAGAAAGAGGTTAACAGGCATATAGATTGACAGGAAGCATAATGGAATTATTTTGACTGTTTCTTTTCCTAGTCTCTCTGATAGCTTACTTTGACTTCAAGTTCTATAGAATTACTTTTCTCCAAAGAGAAAGCATCTTACTCTTTGGATAAAAGGAAAGATGAACATAAAAATTCACTGCAGTTGTGGTTTTATTTCTTTTGCAAAAATACAGCCTGGTGAGGGAAAGTGTCTTTAGCTATCTTGCTCATAGCATTAATGCTATTTTTCTGACAGTATTTCTAGTAAAGGAAAATACTAGGGAAAGCCTTCTTTCTGTTCCTACCAATTTATAACAACAAAGCTTATTTGGAAACAAAAACAAATCACAGTAGAATTACATCTAAAGTGCCAGTATAAAAGTTCTTACTCTTTAATATCTATGAATAGTTTGTTCAGAAACTGATTTCTTGACGGTCGTAATGTTTTTGTAAGAATTTGTCCAGTTTTGTTTGAAGCAGTTTTTAAGCTATGTCCTCCGTTCACCTATTATTTATTTAGTAAAAAGTAAACTAAATAAGAGATTACTGTGTCTGGAAATGGAAAGTAATAATTTACCTTTTTTTTTTTTTTGAGTACTTACTTGGCCAAAGCTCCTCTTTTCTGTTTGGCCTCAAAAGATAAACAAAAATTTATTTCTGTAGCTCTGACAGATACGTAAATAAGATTGAGTTTTAATATGGAAAAGCAAATACTATGTCCCTAAGTCATTACATCATTAAGCTCCCTGAAATATATGTAGAATCCAGTGAGAGAAAGATCAGGAGTGTTATCTTGAAGGTCTTGAAGGAAATCCCATTTCATTCCCATACCCATGGGGGTTCCCAGCAGCCGTATGGGGGGAGCTCACTGTTTGCTACCAGAACATAAATTAACTTGATAATGTCTATAAATTCTGGCTTGAAATTATGTTTCCTTAGGATTAAGATACTGTTATTAATGTATAACATGCTGTTAGTACTTCATGTAGTCGTAAAAACTAGGCCTTCCCCATCGTGTCCTTGATTTATGTATCTAGCAGAAACAATAATGGGTGACTTTGAAGAGTACACACATTCTTTATATTTGCGTATAAAGGTATACACAATAAAACTTAGTAATTGAGATGTTTGATGAAATGGTTTGATTTAGTAAGAATCTAAACTGAAGGACATTTCAAAAGGACAGTTTAAAAACAATACACAGTATCTCATAGACTCAGACTGTTAGCCACCATTTGATCCGTGGGATAGATAAAGTGATTGGCTGGGTCACTCCAGTTAATCCCTAACAGTCTTGTTTGGGAGGCGGTACCAGTTAAGATTCATTTGGCTGTGTCAAAGAACCCAATCACATTGAGATAAAAATAAAAAAAAGAAAATAAGTATTGGATGCATGCTTGGAAATCTTACAGAATTCCAGAACGAATTGGAAAAAAAAAAACACCAAACCCCAAAATCAACCCAAGCCGTAGCTGGTGGGCAGGAGCCAGGCTACATCTGGGGTCCTTCCATAGCCGTGGTGCAGGACTTAGAGAATTGTGTTAGGGGGAGACTTGGCTGCCACTTGCCTTTATTGCTGTGACTCTCAGCTTAAAGTCCTGGTTCTCTGGGAGAGTTTCTCATGGACCCAGCTTCGGGTAGGGGGCCAGGGACAAGGAGTGCAGCCTTTGGCTGCCAGACGCCACTTTTAAATGAAGGCCGTTCCTAGGGAAGGAAGGATCTTTGTGAGTCGGGCATTCGCTGCTAGAGTTGTCCCCTGTAACACCCTCCGTGTTACTTTTAATAGATTTTTTGTAATTAATTTATTATAATTATAAAGTGCTTCAGGTTCTCCATTAGTTTGACTATTCTCTAAACATGTTAACTAAAAACTGCACTGTTTTTTTTGGTCGTAGATACTTCGTAGATACTACAAGGCAAATTGCACCATAGCCCTTGGAAATGATTATTACAGATTTCAGAATTAATTGGCTCTAAGCAGATACGGGAAAATGTCTGTAAGGAAAACATATGTTTTGATAAAGTTCCATTTCATTTGAACATTTTGCATTTCACAGACGATGTATCAAATCCTTAAGTCTCAGATTAATGTAGATATTCTCTGATATAAATTTGAAGAAAATTTAAATACTTAAGACAGATTTTGGAAAAATCACAAATTAGATTTTACCTTTAATAAATGAAGCTATAGGGGCGCCTGGCTGTGTCAGTTGGTGGAGCATACAACTCTACATCTCGGGGTTGTGAGTTCGAGCCTCGTGTTGGGTGTAGAAATTATTTAAAAAAAAAATCTTAAAAAAGCAAATGAAAATGTAAGAGTTATATATACATCTAACATGTAGCTCTTCTGGTAGCGAAGAGCTGGTAATTTTAAGAACGGGTCATGTCCTTGTTGTGTTACCCCTCAGAATTGTGGAGGAGTGCCTTCTGTATATCTGGCCGGGTGCTTAGGATGTTCAGTGGCGAGCACCGTGGGTAAGTCCCTGCCATCTTGGGGCTTAGAGGCTAATAGCAGAATTAGACAACAAGCCAGTAAACTAATGAACAGTTACAAAATATGAAGTGCTAAAAGGAACCCAAACCCCCCATGGACAGGGTCCCTAATTAAATGGAGTGGTTGCAGAAGTGGGGCCAAAGGAAGTCTTGCCCCAGAGCCCAGGAGCCCATTTGGCTTGACCTCAGCGCCCCAGCTCGGGAGCTGTTGGCAGTTCTGAGTGCAGGCAGCTGTGACTGCAGGCTGGGGGGCCGGAGGAAGGACGGGCCCCTCATGCTCGGGAAATTGATAGAGTCCATCCAGGTGTTCTGATTTAAGTTTTTTAAAGGTTACCTTCAGCTGTGTGTGGACGGTGGCCTGGACAAATAGGAAACTGTCTTGTACGGATATCCCTTGCTTATTAGCAGAATAGATTTGCAGTGTTTTCTTTAGAGAAAGTGTATACCTTTTATTTATTAATTGGTTTTCTAATTTTTTGAAATGAAAGACCAGGGTTTAGAGCAGAGCTGTCTGTAAACCTTTTTTTTTTTAACTGAAAAATTTACTCTTTCCAGGTAATAAATGTTTTAGACTTTGAGGGGCATACAGTTTCTGTCAAAGCTACTTGCTCTCCAGATGTTGTAGCTTGAAAACAGCCGTGGATAAATCCTAAATGGATGAGTGTGGCTGTGTTCCGTTGAAAGTTTATTTCTGGGGGCGCCCGGCTGGCTCAGTCGGTGGCGTGTGCAACTCTTGATCTCGGGGTCGTGAGTTCAAGCCCCAGGTTGGGTGTAGAGCTTACTTAAAAAACAAAAAACAAAAAAACTTTATTATGGACACTTGAATTTGAATTTATATAATTTTCACATGTTAAGAAGTATTAATTCTTCTGCTTTTTTTCTCCCAATCGTTCTTAGCTTAGGGGCCATGCAAAAAGAAATTTGGCCTGCAGGCCCCAGTTTGCTGACCCTGGTTTAGAGCATAAATTCTATAGCCAGCCCTGCTGGGATGAATCCTAGCTCTGCAGCTCTGAACTTTCTGACACTGAAGAAATGATGTGGGCAAGTTCATTTTAATATATGAGATCATGTGGTATTTTTCTTTCTCACTTATTTTACTTAGCATAAATTATTACCTGCTTCATGGGGTCAGTTACTAGGATAAAATGAGTTAATATTTTTAAAGCCCTTAAACCAGTGCTTGGCACATAATAAATGCTACATAATTATTTGTTTAACAAATGAGATTTTTACCCTGAAATCAGAAATAAAATTTAATAAAAAAAAAAGTGACTTCTAGTGTAATAAAAATCACTTTTGGGTGTATGGTTTAGTTACACCCTTAGTTATCCAGATGCAGATCTTATATGTAGGCTCACACCAAACCAAACAGAAAAAAATGAGAGTCTTTAGAAGTGGGAGAACATCTTTTGAGCAGTTGGTTACAGGGCAGGGCCACCAAAGCACAAGGAGTCACCTGATTTCTGTTAGCTTTCCAGAACACAGAACAGGATTTTAATGTGGGGTCTGTAAATGATAGAAGACTCTGAGGAGTGAGGGTGGGGAGAGGGGGCAGAGAGAGAACGGAAAACAGGGAGAGCCGTAGACCATAGCAGTGATGGCAGGATTAAGAACCAGAATTGAAAAGGGTTAATGCATAAGAACACAAGTTAGGAGAGAGAGAGAAGAGGAAAAAGCTGTTGTGTGAGGGGTTCCTACGGAGTGAACGGTCGTGGAGAAAGACTTAAATTGATAACAGGAGTAAAGCAGGGGCAAGATGGTGCCAAGAATGATTAAAGAAGATAATTTGGGCAATCCAGACAAACCCTGCCACTTTCTGAAGTGGGTTCCCAAGAGTCCAGAGAACTGGGAGATGGGGTAGAAGGCAGGAAGCGTTCATGGGATAAGGAATAAGGGACGAGAAATAAGTATAGAACCCACAGTTGGCTTGGCTTTGGGCCTTGGTTGGCTAACTGGATACGCCACGTTTCTGGAGCATTTACAGGGACACAAAGGCTATCTAAATTGTGGTGTGCTGACGTTGCTCCCTGGGCTGGAGCACCTCCATCTTGGGCCTAGAACGTTTTTTCCGCAGGGCTGCCATGGTATCCCCAACTTTTTCTCTCTGAGGACAGAGCTTCTTAGCAGGCAAACTTTTTTTTTAAAGGTTTTATTTATTTGAGAGAGAGAGAGAAGGGGGAGGGGCAGAGCAAGGGAGAGAAGGCGTCTCCAGCAGACTCTGCCCTCAGCACAGAGCCTGACTCCGGGTTCGACCCCATGACCCCTCAGATCACCACCAGAGCCGAAACCAAGAGTTGGCCACTCATCCGACTGCGCCACCCAGACGCCCCTCAGCAGGCAAACATTTTATGATTGCTTCGATTTGAGGTTCTGTCGGAGTGAGAGGTGACTTTTTGTTTTGTCTTATTGTGTTAACCTTCCTTATTTGAAGTAGGGAGATATGAATTTTGGTTGGCATGATTTTTTCAGTGCACTAATTTAAAAAGTTTCTTGTATAGTAAGCAGTGAGTTAGTAGGCACCAGGGTCCGCTTTTTCTGTGTCCATATGTCGTCTTAAAATCTAGATTGAGGTGAATATTGATTAGATAGTAAATAAAAGTTTGCATATATCTTACCCATATGGGAAAGAATGCAATGACTTCCTCTCCCACTGGCTGATGCTCTTTTGTGTAGTATATAAATAATACACATACATGCATACCTTGCAGATACTGTGAATTCAATTTCAGACCACTGAAATAAAGCAAATATTGCAGGAGAGCCAGTCAAATGAATTTTTTGTTTTCCCTGTGCATATAAAAGTTATGTGTATACTCTGCTTTAGCATTATGTCTAAAAAAACAATGTACATGCCTTAATTAAAAATATACTTTATTGCTGAAAAATGCTAACCATCATCTGAACTTTCAACAAGTCCTAATAACTGATCACGGATCACCATAACCGATACAGTCATAATGGAAAGGTTTGAAATACTGTACGGATTACCAAAATGTAACACAGAGAGACGAAATGAGCAAATGCTGCTGGAAAAATGGCACTCAACGCAGCGTTGCCACGCACTTCCAATTTGTAATCACATCTTATCTGTGAAGCCCAGTAAGGTGAAGTCAGTAAAACAAGATGTATGCCTCAATACGGTCAATTTCCTTTATTTGGGCCTATGATTTTCATTAATATTTAGCCACCTGAGATGGGTTTGAAATGCCGATTCTAATTTCCCATTGTGAGTCTTGGTATATTCATGGGCACAGAACTCCCCACTGCCTGATTCCGGCTGATCCGATGGTGGGGCCAGTGACAGAGGAGCTGGGGCACCTGCTCATCAGCCGCCACAGCTGCTCTCTGAACATCAGTGCCTAGGTGGTCCAGGAGGGTGACTCTCCATGCTTGCTGCTTTTAGGACTGTCTCTTGCCTCTCGACTCATTTTATAGTTACAAACTACCAATGTTCACAAAAGAATGGGCCTTTTGGTTCAAGTGGGTTGAGCCTTCCACTCGTCAAAAGAGGCTCTGGAGAGTTGACACGCCACACTTACAGAGGGCATTCTGTTGGTCTTCGCCCTCCTGGGATGATGCTTTAGGAAGAATAGACTACACTGGTTCTCTTTGAGCTCATTCTAAATTGAGCACACCAGGACCGTTGGATTCATCTTTCCTCAAATCCACACTCTAGGTACATCACCCTGTGTTTACGTGCTCCCTTTGGAAAACCACTCTCTGTGGGGATAGTTACATACATAGTGTGTAAAAATATATTTAACATCTAATGCAATATACGTGTAAGAATTTATTGACTTCGAGAGACCGTCACATTTCAAAGGAAAGGTCTACATCCTAAAAGATTATCCCACTCAGTGGTAGAGTACGAAACAGTGATAGAGAATATCGAGAGAGTATTAAACAGAATGAAGGCAGTCTCCAGACCTTCAGCATAGCCATTGTGGCCTCTTGTCCTTCTGTATGTTCCCACTGGCTGGGAGCTTTGGGGTCTTTAGTGAATAGCCAATCACAGACCTTTACAAAATGAACTTGCTAACCTGGGGGAAAACACCCGTTTGAAAAACATTCCAGCGCTCTGTTGATGAGTGTGCCCCGCCTCCCCAGACAAGGCTGTACTACTTGCCCTTACTTAGGGGGCTGATAGCTTGTGTCTGGTCCCCTAAAGTGAACCTCAGCACTGACAGTTCTTCCCTCTGACATCCTGCTGGGAAGTTTCATCCCTTATCATAAGATGAGTAGACTAATTTGTTTGTTAATTTGGTGTCCTTTTAGATTATACATCCCAAAACTGATGATCAAAGAAATCGATTGCAAGAGGCTTGCAAAGACATCCTGCTGTTTAAGAACCTGGATCCGGTAAGCTACATATCAGTGACCAGAAATGTTTTTTTTTTTCAGCGTCAGAGTAAAGAACGGTTGCAGGGTCTTGGATTTTACCCTCCCAACAGGTTAATGCCACCCGGGATGACGTAAAGGCACCCCCCCCCCCCCCCCCCCCCCCCGCCGAGATGCCTGCCTGTGTGGTAGTTTGTGTTCCAGGAGAGCAAGGCTAAGCTTGGGAGGTGCATATCCTTGAAGCTGTGAGCACACAGGCCTGCCTGCCCCTTGTCCGCGGAAGACATTATCTCATCCCTCCAGGTTACTTTACAAGCGTAGCCCTGAGAAACGGCCCAGATGAAGAGAGGGTTGCACCTTGCGTTCCTTGTACATCCGGCAGGAACGTGCAGGGCGGCGCAGGGCCCACGGTGGACTGCCTCTCTCACCAACTCGTGATAGTAATGATATTTTAGTGTCTAACTTTTGTATTATATGTATTTTAAAAGCAACATTTTACTTCGTTTTAAAGGTAGAGGGATTTTTTTTCTTTGTAAGGATTTTGAAATTTTTGTTCTTTGGTTCTGGTTTGGTTTTTTTCTAGAAACCCCTGTCCTATGAGCATGTGATTCACATTTTGCCCTGTGCTCGGACCTAAATGTTCTCTTCCTTCATCTCACATTATGCTTCTTTATTGCTAGGTGATTGTTTGGGTTGCCATGATCCTGCTGCCATGACCTGAATGTGGAAACTGAGTCAACTCCTATAGCTTACCTCAACTTTTTTTTTTTTAATGTTTTGAGGGTTTTTCTTAGATTTTATGTATTTATTAGAGAGCGAGAGCGAGGACACGAGCAGGGGGAGGGGCAGAGGGAGAGGCAGGCTCCCCGCTGAGCAGGGAGCCCGATGTGGGGCTCGATCCCAGGGCCCTGGGACCATGACCTGAGCTGAAGGCAGATGCTTAACAACTGAGCCACCCAGATGCCTCTTACCGCAACTTTTTTTTGATCAAACGCAGCATCTTTAATAGTTTTCAGATCGATGCCCTAGAACATTAAATTAAAATCTTTTTAGGATGGGGTTTTCTTAAAGTCATTTTTATAAAGAGGAAGGTACTGTATCTACACTGGGTCATAGGACAGCCTGAAACATTTTTTAAAGATCCTTTGTTTCTAATACCACATGTCTCTGTCATGTCCTCCAGGAACACGGATTACATTTTGTGACTTTGGAGATGTTGTTTTAGGACCACGTGTATATAAGTTTTGTCCAGTTTGACCCAGGTCCTCTAGAATTCTTACTGAGTTTGTAAAACTGTGAGCTCTAAAGAATGGGGTTGTTGGTTGTTTGCTCTAATAATGGAAGATTAAGAAATGAAATTAGGGGGTGCCTGGGTGGCTCAGTCAGTTAAGCATCTTACTCCTGATTTCAGCTCAAGTCATGATCTCAGGGTTGTGAGATCAAGCCCTGCATTGGGATCTACACTGGACATGGAGCCTGCTTAAGATTCTCTCTCTCTCTCTCTCCTTCTGTCCCTCCTCTCTCTCTTTCTCGGTCTCTCTCTCCCCTTCCCTCCAAAAAAAAAAAAAGAGAAATGGAATTAAGATAGAAAATTTAGGAATTTAATTTAGGAATGGAAATACTTTCTTGTAGTATTAAATGCTAGAATAAGTGACTAAAGGGAATTTGTAAAATTTTGATGGGCTTCCACATAACCCCTCATCTCATTTATCTAGAATGATAATGACTCTGTGACATAAAGGGCACTAAAATTATGTGATCTCTAATCATCTTCCACCAATAGGAGTCCAAATAATGATTAGTGGAAAGATACAACTTTGTGTGTGTGTGGTATTGGAATTAAACTAATTTAGTATTTAACTCTTTCCTCCAGATACACAGAGAGGACAGCTGTAAAGTTGATGCTCAATTTTACCTTTAGGGGTAGGCTTCAGCTAAGGAGATTTCTCTGTTTTTCGAGTAGAACTTTACGTGGGAGAATTTCAGAGCTCACCAGAAGCAGGGCTGCTCACACTTTCCTGTGTCTGTCTGTCACCAGAGGATCTTGTTCAGAAGGCACAGTCTGGTTCAGTAGGTGTGTGGTGGAGCCTGAGAGTCTGCATTTCTCACCGGCTCTCAGGTGAGGCCGGGGGTCCTGGCCCCCAGCCCCGCTTCCTGTAGCAAGAGCAAGCGCTGGCCGTGAAGGGCTCCAGCTCCGGATTTGGGTGACTACCATGTGTTACTCCGTGTGCATACTTTCCTGTTGCATCGAAGCCACGTTTCAGTGCTTCAGCAGTGACTGTGTGGTGCTCTCTGGTGCCCGTGTGCCCGGTGATAAACAGACGGGCGTCGGATAGCTGCCAGGCGTGTTTTCCGGAGATGCTGCTGCCTTTTCTGTCTCCTCCTTTCTTGCCATTTCACCTTTAACTCTTTTAAAAGCACTGTGAAAATTTTGGATGCATTTAAAATAATTTTTAAAAAGCTTTCACTAGTATATTCTGGCCAGGAACAGCTTTACCTAATTAAAATGGTGATTTTTATAAACAGTAAATTTTCTTTTAAAAGATTTTATTTATTTATTTGACAGAGAGAGAGTGAGTGAGAGAGGGAACACAAGCAGGGGGAGTGGGAGAGGGAGAAGCAGGCTCCCCGCCAAGCAGGGAGCCTGATGCGGGGCTTGATCCCAGGAACCTGGGATCATGACCCGAGCTGAAGGCAGACGCTTAAAGGCAGATGCTTAAAGGCAGACGCTTAAGGACTGAGCCACCCAGGCTCCCCTTATTTATTTATTTATTTTAATTTTATTTATTTATTTCAGAGACAGAGGGAGAGCAGGAGAGCATGGGGAGGGGCAGAGGAAGAAGCAGGCTCCCCACTGAGCAAGAAGCCCCAAGCGGGACTGGGTCCCTGGACCCTGATACCATGACCTGAGCTGAAGGCAGATGCTTAACCAACTAAGCCACCCAGGCACCCCAAACAGTAAATTTTTTTTAGCCTTTTTTGGCTGCTATGTTGAAGGTCTTCAGTATATGTATTTTAAAGGCCAGTTCTTGTTGGGGGGTGGGGAGAAGCCAGTTCACGAAGTTAACCAAATTCATGAATTATCATTATTGAATATTTTATAGGGAAGAAGCAAATATATTTACATAGTTACTTCCAAAAGATGTTTTTTTAAAAATGTGAGCTCAAGCTATCTTGATTTATTTCCCTACATTTCTGGAAATGATGCAAAATATAGATGAGTAAAAGTTTATTCTTCTCAACAGATTACTACCTGGAATAAATAAAAACCTCCCCAAACATGGCAGATTGAAGATTTTAGGTTAAGCTCATGTTTTTTAAACAGTCTTCTAGTGTTTCACGATACACATTTTTTTTCTACAATAACCCAGATGCATTTAAAGTGAATTACATATTCAACTCCAATAACCTGCTTATAGAACAGCTCCTTTCACTTTGATGCCCAGACTGCTCACTGTGCTCCGAAGCCCATGTAAAGCCTTTTTAGGGATGCCGCAGAAATACTCAGACATGGCTCTTGTCCTCTTGGAACTTATAATTTGATGAGGGATTCAAAAGCAGTTTGGTACAACACGATCCATGCTGTGATGGAGTCAGGACAGCTGTGTGAGGAGAGGGTCTCTCCGCCCCACCTGGGGATTCAGGGAGCTGGGGAGGCCACGCGAGCTGAGCTGCAGAGAGTGAGTAGGAAGGAGAGTGCCCGTGGGAGGAAAGCCCAGGGAGTGTTCTCACGGGAGCCCGCACCAGCAGACATGGTGGCGAGAGCTCAGATGTGTGTGTGCTGTGTCATCAGGGACCCTTCTTGAATGCCACCCTGTAGTGTCGGCCACATGCTGGAGGCAGTGGGAAGTCACCATTGAAACTTTTTTTTTTTTTAAGATTTTATTTATGTATATGACAGAGAGAGACATAGCGAGAGAGGGAACACAAGCAGGGGGAGTGGGAGAGGGAGAAGCAGGCTTCCTGACGAGCAGGGATCCCGATGCGGGGCTCGATCCCAGGACCCTGGGATCATGACCTGAGCCGAAGGCAGATGCTTAACAACTGAGCCACCCAGGCGCCCCACCATTGAAACATTTTAAGCAGAGAAATGAGCAATCAAATGTGTCTGAGGTCACTGCAGTGGCAGGATGGAAGGTAGAAGGGCGGGAAATAGGCTTAGGGAAGGGGACAGGGGGACGGTTTCATAAAATATTCAGGATTAGCAGAAGTTGGCACTTCTTAGGGACCGAATGATTTGTGACCTGTTGGAAAGGGTCTAGGATGACTCCCACTGTCTCGCTGGAATGAACACGAGCTGGTACCTTTTTCTGAAACGGGAAAATTTGGAGGAGGAAGGGAAGCAGTAAATACTAACTAGAAAGGAGAATGATCTTGGCCTTTTATGTACTATCCCATCTGAATTCCCTGAAGTCATTGTTTAGCTTGGAAATCTGGCACCTCCTAGGCCTCTGAATATTTTTCCTGGGAGGGCTGTATATTCCTATGTTTGAGCACAGCATTTATAATTATTAATCTCTTTGAAGATACCCTTTTCATGAATATTTTAATGCTCGACTCAGTAGGCCATTTTTCTTCCGAAATATTTCTAATTTGAGGCAAACTGAAATAATTTTCCTATGCTCCATGATAGGTTCTTTCATTAATGGAGAGTAAATAGTTGTTTTTGAAGTTAGAGACCTTTCATCGAGCTCGAATTTGCTTTCTGTAGAATAAGATGTGGATTTCCTACTGTAGTTGTCAGTCATTGGGATAAGCCTCTGCATATTAAATATTTCCTAAGTTCTTTTCACTCTGTGCATAATTATGGGGAAATTACATTTTGATTGATTAGAACAGACACCTGTCACAGTGAGAAGTTCTAGAAGAAATGATTGTTCTGTATTTTACCAGGAATTACTTTTTTTATATATCATGTGTGAATTCCTAAGCTTTATAATGTTTTAAAATGCAGCTAAATACCAAGACAACAAAAAAATTTACTAGAGCAGTGTATTTCATTTTTGTTTTTTCTCCATTTGACATTTAGAGAAAGAGCTAATCAATAAAGCTGATATTCTCTCTCCATCTGGACTAAAAGAGTTGGAATATAAATAGTAAGTGCAACAAAATATTAGTAAACCATTTAATCAAACTTCATAATTCTGATAGGTGACCATATGCTGCCTGGTTGATGAACTCATTTGGGTAAAATGGTCCCCGTGGGGCCGATTAGCCGCACATGCAGACAGCACTACCACACTGGCTGCATCTTCCACAGGGCCTCCTGTTTCACAAGTAGGTGTCAGAGCTCACGCAGGGACCGAGGGAGGGGACGAAAACCGCTTCCTGCAGGACCCACCCCCATGTTCCTCCAAAAGCCTTGCTTAGCCCACGGGAAGATGCAGTAGTATGTTCTCTGTTCAGATGGAGAGCTCGGGTTTTTTAATTACAAGTTCTAAGTCTGTGTGTGTACACAATTTATGAAAATCCAAAAAGAACAAAAGAGTAGTTAGGGAGCGAAAATCCCCCTCGCACCCCAGCTTCTCAGGAGCCACACATGTTTTGAGCATTCTCATGGGTATTTTTCCAGGGTTCTGCTTTGTACAGGGCAGTATGTTGTTGTTTTTAAATTTCAGTGACAGCAAACTCTCCATAGTGTCCTGCCCCATTCTTCTTTTTACTTAGCAATATATCTGTATTTGTAGAGGTTCTGTATTCTTTTTAAAAATTATTTGTGTCAGGGAGGTGCCTAGGTGGCTCAGTCGGTTAAGCGTCTGCTTTCAGCTCAGGTCATGGTCCCAGGGTCCCGGGATCGAGCCCCGCAGCGGGCTCCCTGCTGAGTGGGGAGCCTGCTTCTCCCTCTGCCTGCCGCTCCCTGTGCTTGTGCTCTCTCTCTCTGTCAAATAAAAAATAAAAAAGCTTTACAAAAATTATTTGTGGTAGTATGATTTTATAAAAGTTTAAATTGGTAACATTTATGTATTATAAAGCTAAACGAGGCGAATGCATTAACATTTTGCTGTTGTATCATTTATTAAATTCGTGTATATAACCAAGGAGGGCCCACATCTTCAAAATAATATTGCAAAAGAAGAGCAAAGTTGGAGGACTCACACTTGCCAATTTCAAAACTTTTGCCACAGGGGCCCCTGGGGGCTCAGATGGTTAAGGATCCAGCTCTTGGTTTTAGCTCAGGTCATGATCTCAGGGTCGTGAGATCGAGCCCCATGTCAGGCTTCATGCTCAGCGGGGAATCTGCTTGAGATTCTCTCTCTCCCTCTGCCCCTTCCCCCTTTCTCTCTAAAATAAATAAATAAATCTTAAAAAAAAAAAAAAACTGTACTACAGAGCTCCAGGAATAAAAACAACGTGTTACTGGCCTGGGTAGACACATAGAACAGTGGAATAGAATTGAGAGTCTAGAAACAAACCTATACATTTGATTTATACATTTGATTTGATATCCATTTGATTTTTGATGAGAGTGCCAAGACCATTCAATGGGGAAAGAATAGTCCCTTCAACAAATGGTGCTGGGACAACTGGATATCCCACACACACAGGAACCAAGTTGGACCCCTCCTTTGTACACAAAAATTAACTCAAAATGGATCCAAGACCTAAATGTAAGCTCCCAAACTATAAAAACTCTTAGAAGAAAACACAAGGGTAAGTCTTCATGACCTTGGATTTATTTAGCAGTGGATTCTTAGGTGGACTCCAAAAACAAGAATATGAAAAGAAAAAGAAATTGAACTTCATAAAAAATTTAAAAAATATGTGCATTAAAGGACATTATTGAAAAAAGTGAAAGACATTCTACCGAATGGGAGAAAATAGTTGCAAATCATATATATATAATGGCCAAATATCCAAAAATATATAAAGAACTCTTACAACTCAATAACAAAATAACAACCCAACTTAAAATTAGGCAAAATACTTGAATAGACATTTCTCCAAAAAAGATACACAAATGACCAATAAGCACATGCAAATATTCTCAACATAGCTGGTCATTAGGGAGATGCCAGTCCCGAAACCACAATGAAATACCAGCCCAGCACTACTAAGGTGGGTATAATTTTTTTTTTTTTTAAGAAGGGAAAATAACAAGTGTTGGCGAGGATGTGGAGAAATTGGAACCCTAGTACTTTGCTCGTGGAAAAGAAGATGGTTTAGGCACTGTGGAAAACAGATTGGCAGTTGCTCAAAAAGTTCTAGAATTACCATATGACTTAGTAGTTCCACTCCTTGGTATAACCCAGAAGAATTGACATAAATATTCAAACAAATACTTGAATATGAATGTGAATATGAATAGCCCCACTATTCACAGTAGCCAAAAGCAAAATAATCCAAGTGTCCATTGACGGATGAATGGATAAACAAATTGTGGTATATTTACAGTGGAATATTATTCATCCATAAAAGAGGAATAAAGTAGGATATATCCAGAAAAAGGATGAACCTCGAAAACCTTATGCTGAATGAAATAAGGCAGAAGCAACAGGTCACGTTGTATGATTGCATTGTAGGAAATATCCAGATTAGGGGAATCCATAGAGATAGAAAACAGGTAGGTGTTGCCAGGGGCCAGTGAGGGGAGAATAGTGAGGTGACTGCTTAGTGGGCACAGGGCTTCTTTTTGGGGCGATGAAAATGTTTGGAAACTAAGAAGTGGTGGTTGCACAACTTTGTGGCCCCTGAATTGTTCACTTAACCATAGTTAATTTTATGAGAGATTTAACCTCACGAAAAAATTATGTATATATATATAATTCATCTGAGCACCTTGGTTTCCATTAGTTTCAATATTTAATGGCTCAGATACACTTTGAGGAGGCAGTTAAATCAACGGTTTACAGAATCAATCACTGAAGCACTTCCACAAAGTCCCTGGGTTCCACAAAACCCAATTTGAGAAACACTAAGCCCTTTTGTCTGTTTGAGGGTCTTTGAATTTTTCCTGTATTTGTTCTGAGGAAAGATTTCTTCACCTTCTAGTTTATTCTCACTAGCTGACGTTTATCCTTAAGCCTTGTCAACCACACGTTAGCAGAATAAAAATTTTATGTAGCTTAGGTAGTTGTTGAAGAATAGGTTTGACGTTTCTGGCTTCAGTGTTAATCTGTCCTACGGAGGTAAATGGTTGCTTCTTGAAGAGAACTATAGTGGTAAAGAACAGTGATAACAAATTTGCCATAGTCAATTTTGGATTTGCCTATGTTGTTTTTCTGTTCTGTTTTTTTGTTTTTGGTGCTAAAACCAAACAGGACTGGAGCCAGAATTTGAATTCACTAAGTATTTAGTTCTAGTGATGACTAAACATAGGGAAGTTTTAAAAACAATCTTTAAAAGGCATTTGTAGTCGTTCTTTATGAACCTGGTCATTTTAGTTGCCAAGGTTCTGTTTCATGTATAAGGTATATGGTGTTCGGTGGTTCATTGTGCTGAAATATTCTGAAATAGCTAATTATAATTACTTTCATTCAGGTACTGAATATGAAAGGAAATACATAATCATCTCATTTGTTAGGTGATGAGAACAACTGTGCTGTGTATTTTTTCTTTTTGACAAGATTTAATGGCAGTGATGATATTTCTGTTTCTTCAAGCTGGTTCACAGAAATATAAAGCCGATTACGGTTAGTTAAAGGAAAATATTGTAGACAAACATAAGGATTGAATCTTTTCTTTTTTAAAAAATAGGAGCAGATGTCTCAAGTGTTAGATGCCATGTTTGAAAAACTGGTCAAAGAAGGGGAGCATGTAATTGATCAAGGCGATGATGGTGACAACTTCTACGTGATCGATAGGTAAGTTTTGCGTAACCTCACTGCTGAAATGTAATGACCCTTCCATATAAATTCTCAGAGGTTCTTATAACGACTGGCAAATTAATATTTGATAGTTGCTGTTACCTCTTTAATATTCGATAGTGGCTGTTACCTCTTTATTCTTGTTACTCCATAATACGCCCTGGAAGCCTGCTGTGAATACGTGTGGTGAAACCACATTAGATCATGAAAAGAGGCCTAGTTTATAGAAGAACGGATGATTTTGCTTAGTTAAATCTATAAATCTCAGTCATTTACTGTGTGTTGCCTCACTTATTAACTTTGGCTTGAGAAGACGCCTGTTACACTTAGGAGGGAGGCAGAGCACAGCATCTGGGGTGTTGAATCATATAACTCAATCTGTTCTTTTTTTATTAACGATAAAGTAAAACATGCACATGGTAGAGAGGGTAGTTTATGTTCTTTCCAGAAGTTGTTTATGCATTCTTGTGCATTAAAAACATAGAGAAGTTATTTTAAAACACCGTAGAGAGATTATTTTATTTAAATGAGAAGGTGGGCATTCATATTGAAAATGCAATTTCAGAAAACATCTTTACTTTGTCAAAGAAGAGCGTGGTTTTTTAAAAAATTTTTTATTATGTTAATCACCATACATTTCATCATTAGTTTTTGATGTAGTGTTCCATGGTTCATTGTTTGCATATAACACCCAGTGCTCCATGCAGAACGTGCCCTCTTTAACACCCATCACCAGGCTAACCCATCCTCCCACCCACCTCCCCTCTAGAACCCTCAGTTTGTTTCTCAGTCCATCGAAAGAAGAGCGTGCTTTAAGCAATACTTAGGTAAGAGCCCTAACTGTACTGGGGGAGCAGTCTGAACGGAGGCTATATTTCCTCACTTTGGTAAAGTGATGCTGAAGTGCCCCTCCCGTTTTGGGGGCCACACAGGTCATCTCCCAGCCTGGCCAGATTCATTGGGTTGCATTTGCTTCTCTGGGTAGAGTTGTGCTCAGCTCAGAGCCTTGTGGAAAATCACACCCCATCTGTCTGCACAGCCTCATTTCTTGACGTGGCTCTGTGGTTGGCATCTGTCCCGTATCAGCAGTCATGCACGCTCTCCGCGTGGAGGGCTCTCACCGACTCCCCGTTTCCTCGTCTTAATGCTGTGCTGACCTGTAGAGCTGTCGTCGAGGGCTGGGCTGAGCTCTCTGATTTTAGAACAGACCCACTTATTCCATGTATAAATTAAAGTCTTGATTTTCATATCCTTAACAGCTTTCATCAGGGAAACACCTCAGAAATGCACTCAGCTGTTACACTGTATTTAACTGTAGGGTATATGGCAAACCGAAATATGGTTAAAAACTCCATTACGTTTCCCGGTTCACTTAGATCCTAATCACCCACTTGACAGATGAAAACTCCCAGGCACACAGAAGTGACAGGAGTCGGCGAAGGTCAGCCAGCCCGGCATCCGGGTCTCTTGGCCACTGTTCGTGGTCTTTCTGTGGCTCCACTCTGCCCCACGCTTCACGTTATCGGGAAGAAATGTGTATGAGAAGGTGGTACAGGCTTCAGACCACGTGCTGGCAGCTGGACTGGAGGCTCATTTTACTTCTCATCAGCACATTTGTTGTACTTTATTCTGTTCCAAGCAGAAAATGTATAAAATGGTTTTGGTGCTAAAGTGTAAATAGTGTTAATAGAAGAATTAGTCTGAACTTGAAAAATAGTCATGAAACCCATTCTAGAAGGTATCCTTGAAAAGCCCTTCTATCCATGAACATCAAGCCAGTTATTCTCTTATTCGTTAATGTTTGTGTAGTATCTTGTGTTTTTTGCTTTTGTTTTATCTTTACCATTCATAATCCTTTCCTAATCTTAAAAGCTCTCCCTTTTTTGTCTTTGTTAGGGGTTTAGCCAACAGAATAAAGCCAAAGAATCTCTGCTGTCTGTGCTCCCAGGTGTTTCAGCAAGACCTGAAGCCATGTTCTCTGATAAAACACAGTGTATGGGGAGACTGTCGTCCCCAGGAAGGATGTAGTTCTGTAGATACGGGGTCTGTGAAATGTGTAGGACAGCGCCAGGCAGACGGTGGGCTGCTTGCTTAGAACATGAACCCAAATAAAAGATAAGCACAAAATAAAAAGACCTTCAAAAAGACCAGGACCAGATACTCAGTCTGAATTTCTACATTTTGCTCTAGGTTGGGGGTCGGTCTTCAGTAAAGCCCCGGATGATGTAAAGAGCAGACTCTTTAGGCTCTGAGGCCACGTGGTCTCAGCTGCTCGGCTCTGCTGCTGCACTTCGTGCACATGAGCGTCAAGAAGGCGCAGGCGAACCTGTGTGTTTGTGTTCTGGTAAAACTTTATTCATGAAAGCAGGCAGCCAGTCCGGGGGCCTTGCTCTGCCGGCCCTTCCTCAGATGATACAAGAGCCTTGTAAGTGCTGTATAGTAGGGCTGACCAAGTTGTTAGAGCTCTGTTCTTTTAAAAAAAGTTACTTTCTTCTGATTTCAAGAGTAATACGTGTTCTCTTTAGACACAAAAACTCCTAAAACATCCTTCACTGTTCTTACACTCAGAGATGATTGCAGTCAGCTTCTTCAGAAGGATGTCCGTGCATATTCTGTTTGGTTGGAGTCTCATTTTATCACTTATTTTATTATTATAAACTTTGATCGTTCGGTCTCATTTTCCCCCGGCAGGCACGTGTCTGGTCCTTACCGCAGTCTAGCTGGTGTTCTCTTCCTGCTTGTCTGGCACGGATGTTTTCTCTGGCACATATCGATGTCCTTTTATTACTTGTCATCAGAGGAGAACGGGAAGCTGGAAAGGAGATTTCGTCGCACACAGCTCTTCTCTGAAATGATGTACTCTTGTCATGAGATTTGACTTGGGTTACTTTTACCTCTTCTTTTCCATCTGTCCAACAGAGGAACATTCGATATCTATGTGAAGTGCGATGGTGTTGGAAGGTGTGTGGGGAATTACGATAACCGCGGGAGTTTCGGTGAACTGGCCTTAATGTACAATACGCCCAGAGCGGCTACCATCACTGCTACCTCTCCTGGTGCTCTGTGGGGTTTGGTGAGTGAGAGATTTATTCCACCCGAGTGTTACTTAGGAAAACTGTTATGACGAAAGCCAGGCAGGTAGAGTCTTTTGGTTCTAATAGGTGGATTTCTTTGCGATCCTCCTCGGTCATTGCGGTATTTATTAAGCAGCTACTGGATGCTGCACTTCTGGGTGCTGGGTTAAATCTTCATGTTCTTTCCCAGTGAAGTCAGGAGCTTAACCTACTGGTCCTGGGAAAGAGACTCAGATCCGAAATACTCCTCTTTTACCCACCCTTAAAAACCAGCCACCCAGACAATTGAACAAGGCCTCCAGCGCTGTTTTCTCAGGTAGCTTTCTGGGGTATGACATGATCTGTGCTTCCCCAGGTGTGGTCCCCTGACCAGGAGCACCTATATCACCTGGGCACTTTGCTGGAACTGCAGATTCTGGCCCCACCCCCTTACTGATTTGGGCCCACCGAATCAGAAGCTCTGGAGATGGGGCGCAGCGATCTGTGCTTGAGCAAACCCACCACGTGACTCGGATGCATGCTAGAGTTTGAGAAGCCTCCATAAACAGGTTCTCTTGGTGTGCTTTAAAGTGGTAACAGCTTTGCCTCGAAAAGCAGCTGGGTAGCATCCAAATACTTGATGCCTGTTTCTCACCTGGATGCACATCAGAATTACTTGAAGGTGGGGGAGGGGGTGGAAATGTTAAAAAAAATTCCTCTTGCTGAAGCTCCACCACAGACCAATTTAATCAGACCCTGCCGGGGTGGGACCTGGGCTTTTAAAATAAATTTGTTAATGGTGATATTTCTACAAGACTTAAAAGTTGGTTTGAAGACATTTGGATGAGGTGGGAAGGGAGATTCTTTTCATACGTGATATCAGGATGCCGAGTAGCTGATTCTAGAAGGCGGTCTCCGATGTGCTTACGGGTCACCTGGGAATATAGTTAAAACGCAGATCCTGATTCACTGGTTCTGGAATGAGGCTTATGATTGGCATTTCTCATAAGCTCCCAGGAGACCCCAGTGCTGTTCTGCCCAGAGCACACTTTAAGCAATGCTGATTTTAGGACGTTTGCAGTGCTTGTATTTTCTTTTTAAATTGTTGAAAACGGCCCACTCTCTAGTTTCAACATGTATTTATTAGGTTAGTTCTCTCAAAAATCCTTTTGTGGAAGGAGAAGAGGTTGAGAGAATAGGACGTCTATTTGCAGTCTGGGTCCCAAGGACCGTATGTAGCTTTAAGTAACCCGTTACTCCCTGTCGACTCAGCCATTTAACTCTGAAGTCGGTTCAGCTGATAAAAATCTCTTGCTCAGAGAAACCATACATACCATACATTTCTTCTTATTAGAATCAGGCGGTTACTGTTGCCGTGGTAAAAATGTGATGAGTCACATTTTAAGTTGTACAAGAAAATTTGGAATTGTTTCACACGAGAAGAAACTCGTCGTGGTCTGGCGTGTTTTAAGGACTGTTGAAGATTTGAATACCCAGAGCCAGCAAAGTAAGAAACCCCAAACCAGACCGGGCTAGGTCCATAGGACCTGTTTGCCAGTTACCAGAGTGGTTGGCTCCATCTAGAGTCCGCCGTGACCTGTAAGGAAGGCATTCGCTGAAAGTTCGGTCATTCCGATGAGGTTGCCAGCCGGGGTCAGAGGGGTGCGCGGTCTGGAAGCCACCTCCCACACATCCTTGGAACAAGATCACACGTGTAGCAGGTTGGCCCCTCTGAGTACTCATAATTTGCAGCCCTGGCAGAAACCTTAAACTGGGTACCAAGGCCCAGCATTTCCCAGTGTGTGTGATACTTAAGCCATCAAGAAGGATTTAGCATTTTCAGAGATTTTTACTTATCTATGCATGTTATTCAGGTGGGCGGTTTGTGATGATCACCTTGGGGTATGTGCCTAAGTTGCAGGAACTTTTTAAAAATTAGAATTAACCTATCACTTAATCCTTCAAATATGTTTTTTAAGAGCCACTTACTGAACTATCCCCTTTCCAGGGAAAGTCGAGTAGAAAAGATGTTTTTCTTTTAAGGCCAGCACATTGGAGCTCTGTCATATAAATGCAGGTAGAAAGATAAGCAGATCCCAAGAGAAAAGTCCTTTGTTAGACTAGTCTAACTTTGTAAATAGTACTCGGTCACTGTTAGCCTTAAGGGTTAACTGATGAGCGTGAACCCTGCCAATGATTCAGAAAGGCAATTATTGAAATGACTAGGATGAAAACATTTGAAATGGGACTTTGTGGATTTTAATTATATGTCACAGTGGGTGTGAAGAGGTGGGCCACTAACACAATTTTTCCTGAGACAAATACCTCATTGTGGTTAATTTTTAATCACTAAACTATTTCTCGTCTTCTCTGTTTTGCAATAAACTCTGTCCATAAAATGGTGTTGAAGCCGGTTCCCAAACCTGATTATATATCAGAATCACTTGGGGAGCTTTTATGACCTATAGGTTAGTGAGCCCTACACGCAGACATTGTTCGAGTCATTGAAGTCTGGGGTCTGAGAACCATTTTTTTAATACTATAGCTGATTCTGATGCAGACCCAAGCTTGGAAATTATTTCAATAATTTTATTAATTATCTTGCACATTTTTCTCTTTTAAAAAAGTTATTAGGATTACAACTCCAAATTACAACCCTTGTCAAATTGTAATAAACTAAATTGGGGAATGGGATGTTTGCTTTCCTAGAGACTTACATCCATGCTGGCATTTTCCTCCATCCCGCCAGTTCAGCTAAATTCAGCCTCACTGTGTCGGACAGTAATTTAATAATTAATGAACATAACGCAGTTTTATTGGATATTAAAGTGGTGTAATTGTTGATCAGTATATGACAAACCAACATAATTCTGGGAGCTCTTAACTAAGAACCATTATAAATAATGTCTTACAGGGATTTTTTCAAAATAAAGTTTGTAGGAAAACCATTTTTTGAGCTGTTTGTTATCTTTAAAATTTTCCCTAGTTTCCTAATTGAGTTCTGTATCTTTGAGGTTAAGTAGTATAAACAGAGGAATGTTGGAGAACCCTTAGAATGATAAACACTGGCATTTGACTCTTGATACTCAAGAAAGTTGTAGTTCCTCTATGCACATTTTTTAAAAAAGAAAAACTCTGACATAATGTGGATGTGACAACCTAGCGTACATAATTTTTTCAAGAGCTCATTATAATTGCTTTATGATTAAAAAATTCAGCAGTGTTTTTCATGCATTTTTTTTTCCTGCAACCCATATTTAGATTTCCATTCGGAAATATCACAACCAGTATATTTACCAGTATATTACTGTATTTATTTATGTATGTGTCCTTGTGTATAACTGAAATAAATAACTAAACAACACTTTACTAAAAGGTGTGCATACTGAGATTTTCCATTCTTTATTTTTTACAAAAATGCTGGTCATGGGTGAAGGGGGTCAAAAGGTACCAACTTCCAGTTATAAAATAAATAAGACCTGTGATGTCCTGTCCACCTCGGCCACTGTAGTTCATGCTATATTTGAAAGTTGCTAAGAGTGTAGATCTTA
Source organism: Halichoerus grypus (assembly GCF_964656455.1). Taxonomy (NCBI): domain Eukaryota; kingdom Metazoa; phylum Chordata; class Mammalia; order Carnivora; family Phocidae; genus Halichoerus; species Halichoerus grypus. Next base: position 18,417,265 of record NC_135723.1, on the reverse strand, counting down.
AAAGTTCTCACTAGAAAAAAAGAATTTGTAACTATGTATGGTGATGAGTGTTAACCAGACTTATTGTGGTGATCATTTCTCAATATATATATGAATGCCAGATCATTATATTGTACACCTGAAACTAATACAATGTTATAGGTCCATTATAACTCAGTTTAAAAAAATGCTGGTCATGTTCCACTGACTTGATTTTGGATATCCTAGGGCTGTCATCCACAGTAAAAGAACTTGTGTTAGCCCGAACTCAGAGACACGGAGTGCAGTGGTGGCTTCCAGGGGCTGAGGGTGGGAGAGATGGGGAGATGGTGGTCAGAGGGTGGAAACTTCCAGTTACAAGGTGAATGAGTTCTGGGGATTGAATGAACAGCATGGTAATTATCGTTAACATTGTATTGTACACTTGAAAGTTGCAAAGGGAGTCTCAGATGTTCTCATTACAAAAAAGAAAGGGTAATTATGTGAGGTGATACCAGTATTAACTAACCCTTTTGTGGTAATCATTTCGCAATATATTAGTGTATCAAAGCAACACATTGTATACCTTAAACTTTTACACAATGTTATAGATCAGTTAAATGTCAATAAAGCTGGAGGAAAACAAAGACAGGGCTAGTGCTCTTTTTTTAATGGTGCAATAGCGCCACCTTGTGGGTGTATCACAATTATGTGTTGGCCAGTTCTGAATAAAAGGAAATCGTTTCCTTTTTTAAAAAAAAAATGAAAGTAATATTTTATGTGGGTCTATATTTTATGCCTGAAGAAATAAAAAAAAATCTGAAGAAAGTATAAATATTAACCTTTTATTTCAAAATCTTCAGTTACTGTTTGTTCCTTGTTGGGACTAAAATGAAACTATCTCTTCAAACTTTTTTTCCTAATAAAATCTACCTCTTAACTGTCTTTGTATCTGCTATTCTGCCTTTAGGACAGGGTAACCTTCAGGAGAATAATTGTGAAAAATAATGCCAAAAAGAGAAAAATGTATGAAAGCTTTATTGAGTCACTGCCATTCCTTAAATCGTTGGAAGTAAGTATATGTTTATGCTTTTGTTTTACTTTGCTTTAAAAGTTGTTCTGTTTGGAACATTTAGTTCTGTAGGAAAGTTTCTTTGAATATTTTTATTTGAAAAGATTACATGATGGTGTTTGTATAACATGGTATTTCTTTCACTACCTGTAGCTGCAGATGTTCTGTTTTGCTTTGTTTTACAAGTAATGGACTCCTGTGAGTGTCTAGAACAGATTTATATGTGGTCTTTATCTAAAAGCAGACTTCATAGGTATTTACCCAAAGAATACAAAAATACTAATTCAAAGGGATACACATGTCCCGATGTTTATAGCAGCATTATCTACCACAACCAAATTATGGAAACAGCCCACATGTCTGTCAACTGATGAATGGATGAAGAAGAGGTGTGTGTACACACACACACACACACACACACACACTGGAATATTACTCAACCATAAGAAAGAATGAAATCTTGCCGTTTATGACATAGACGGAGCTGGGGAGTATAATGCTAAGGGAGAAATAAGTCAGTCAGAGAAAGACAAGTACCCTATGATTTCACTCATGTGTAATTGAAGAAACAAAACAGATGAGCAGAGGGAAAGTAAAGAGAGAGACGAACCAAGAAACAGACTCAACTCTAGAGAACACACTGATCGTCACCAGCGGGGAGGGGTTGGGGGGATGGGGAAATAGGGAATGAGGATTAAGGAGGGCAGGGGGACTTGGTGTGATGAGCACCGGGTGTTGTATGGAGGTAACGAATCCCTGTATCGTCTGCCTGAAAACTAATATAATACTGTATGTTAACTGACTGGGGTTTAAGTAAAAACTTAAAAGATGTAAAAGCAGACTGAAGTAATGATAGAAATGTGGGCAGTAACTAGTTACACCTTTACAGGGAGAGCTTGTCGAAACGCGGTGTGTCTTTTCCTTCCCAGTCAACCTTGCTGTTTACCCCTCTTCTCCTCTCCTCTTCAGACTGGCATTCCAGGGTCTCTTCTGTCTTCAGGCTATGCTTTCTCCCTTGGTGAACTTGTCAGATGCCCTGGCTTTAAACACTGCTTATACACTGATGCCTCCTAAAGCGGCCATCGCCAGGCCAGGTCCCTCTGTCGAACAGCAGATGCATTTATCCAACCGCATGGTTGACATTTGCGCTCACGGGGCTAATTGACATCTCAAACCTAGCGCATCCCAGCTCTCCTCCACCCCTGCCTTCCCCACCTTCCTGCATCTGGGCCACAAGCCTCAGGATTAGTACTGATTCATCTCCTGAAATTTCTCTCTGTTGGGTTGTCGGTACACGCCTGGTGGAGGTTTTGGCCACGTTGCAGAATGCGTATGAGGCAGCTGATCGTGTCTCGCGGCATCTCTTTTAACATGAAAGATCAGGGGCTGGAAATACACATGCCTTCAGAGTTAGGCAGGTGTAATGTAAGGGAGCGGAGGAAGCCAGGGTGGGGCGTCAGCTAGACTCGGCGCCAGCGCCAGAGCGGTCGCCGACCCCCCGCCCGTTGTTGCTGTGTGCCATTCATGTGGGCTGGGGGTTGCTGAGCTCCTGATTGTTCAAGAGAAGCTGAGAATTCAGGTTCTCCTGAGGGAAATCTATTTTAAAATGCTGGCACTTAATTAATACACACACAAACCCGCATGCTCTATTTATTTGGCCTCTAGGCTACCAATTTTTAACTTCTGAAATAGAAGTTTAGTCTGTTTAATTTAGTCTGTTTAATCATATCTTTTTTTCACTGAAGGTTTCTGAACGCCTGAAAGTGGTAGATGTGATAGGCACCAAAGTATACAACGATGGAGAACAAATCATTGCTCAGGTATAGTGCTTTTTAGGTAATTCAGCTTAGGGTTGTATTCCAAAAGTTTCTTCCACGAGGCCGATCTTGATAAATTTTTCATTTGTGTCTGTAATTAGCATGTAGTGGTGGATTAAATGAATATTACTTCCACCAAATGACCTCTTAAAAGTGGTTTGATTTACAGCCATTAAGCTATTTGAATATTTTTATTTATATAATTAACTCCTGATGAATATGTATTAAATCATCAGATGGATTTCTGGATAATTTTCTACTTGTACATGACATGAAATTTAAATGTATCTACAATAAGATGTCATTGACAATCAGAAAAAACAGGCGAGCGTATTCCTTGAGATAACACGGACCCAGAAGTTGCGCCGGGAGTTCTGCAGAGTTTTGCATGATCAGTTCAGGAGAAAGCCTCCTGGGGCTGCTCCCTGATAAAATTAATCAAGAAGGGAACACACTGTACCGTGTACTGTATCAGCTTCCAGGCACGAAATGGGGGCCGACGTGCTGTTTCACCCCTAATGCTTCTCTGAGATCCCAGTTGGAATGGGTAGGAATACACACCTTGGTTATGACAGAGCTGCCAAGAAGTAGGATTTATGAAGACAGTCGGAGTTCACAGATAAAGCAGACGGATGATAGGGCCCATATTTCTTAGTTACAGTTCTAAGCCCTGGGCGAATGATTTAAACAGATTTTAAGGTTCTCTGATTTTTATATCACAACATTTATGCTGTCTTATAATTTTAATCTAAAAGTATTGTCTTTTGATACATGTGGCATAAGATGCAAGGTCAGTGAGCCTGAGGCAAGAATAATTGTGCTAGAAGGCAGACACACAAGTAAATCACAAGTCGCTCTCTCCTGTACACACACGTGCACACAGATCATAGTCAGGGGTTGGAGGGGAGTGGAGTCAAACTAGAGAACAAGGCTGAGGTTCTGCTACGGAAGTTGGAAAATAACCACCCACAGGGCACTTTTGACATGATTCTTTTTAGCCTTTTATTCTGAAATAATTGCAGATGCCCGGTAAGTCGCAGTGATCGTACAGCGGTCCCACGCCCTTCCCCCCTTTCTCCTGGTACCTGCTGTGTCGCTGCAGGACACACCGTCACACCTACCATCCGACATGGCACAACCCACAGACCTAGTGTTGTCACTTCCATGTGCATTTAGAGCACCCTTTGAAACAGAATGATCAGGCGCCTGGCTCACTTGGTTGGTAGAAGTGACTCTTGATCTCGGGGTTGTGAGTTCGAGCCCCACAGTGGCGTAGAGATTATTTAAAAGTAAAATCTGAAAAAACAATTACACAGCAGTCAACAGATGTATTATGATTTTAAACACTTGAAAATTTAACAGGAAGCTTTTATGATACAAAATAAGAGAAAGGAGATTATGTATATGTATTAATCTTAGGGCTTATTGAAAGTATTTTTAGGTATCATCTTTTAAGCATTTATAAATATCTATGTTACATAAATCTAGACTCCACATTTTGGTGTGATGTATTCTGATACTGTGTTTCTTGGATTGTATGTACTAAAGAGTTTTGAAATTCCCAGGTTTCTCTAGAATCACTTTGAGAGGCTCAGAAAAGTCAGTATTTGCTGTCATGCATACTGCACTATTTAATTCAGGAGGCGTCATTGGAAATCAAGGCAGAGTTCACCCAAAAACAGAAAGAAGGGAAATCAGGGATGTAGTTAGAAATGGCAACACTTTCAGGAGCCTTTTTGAGGCCCCGAGGTGGAGTGGAGCATCAGTACAAATGTCAGGGTCAGGGCCCCCATGAACTGCCTCCTGATAAGTCTGGTGGTTTTCTCCTCCTTGAGAGTTTCTCCTCTTCGGGCCACCGTGCCGATGGTTATCAGAGGATGACACGGTGCGCATCTGAGCGCTTCTCGGGGAGCACGGATTGGCTGGTGGAGCCGGAGGTGCTGGGACCCAGCCCTGCCATCTCTGACTGTGGACATTGTCATCCGGGCTGGAGTTGGGGCCAAATTCTCACCTCCGTATTTGCCGTATCTCCTTGGCTAGTTTAGCAAGAAGTGCCACGGGAGAGAGTTTATTATTTCAGATAATTTTACAAATGAGCTCCTTATTCTAGAATTGTTGATCATGGCCTCTCAGTGTAGACGGTGAGATAGTTTGTTCCTCTGGGCCCTGGCTTTTCGGGCAGATCATCTGTACAATGGAGCTGGGTTGATCTCAGGGCTACGAGAGGCAAAAAGGATTGCTGTCAACGAAATCTGCATTTCCCCCCGCTGTTTTTGTTTCCTTCTTACAGGGAGATTTGGCGGATTCTTTTTTCATTGTAGAATCGGGTGAAGTGAAAATCACTATGAAAAGGAAGGTGAGTGTTGGCAAGTCCTAAAAATTCATGCTAGCCATAGAGCAACAGGCTTTCTGATGCTCACCCTCAGGTTAACAGAATCTTCATGAGCTGAGTCAAGGCTCACACTCTTCCTTACCTTGTCAGGGTAAATCAGAAGTGGAAGAGAATGGCGCCGTGGAAATCGCTCGGTGTTCTCGGGGACAGTACTTTGGAGAGCTGGCTCTGGTCACTAACAAACCTCGGGCAGCTTCCGCGCACGCCATCGGGACCGTCAAATGTTTAGGTAGGAGTCACAGTGGTGGACATGCCTCTCCTGCTTGCAGTTGGGATGCCTGCATTCCATGTGTTCATGGGGCTGTACCGATGATTGCATTGGGTCCCCAAGTTTTATGGTCCCCACAAAGGAGAACAAGGTCAAGATTCATGGCATTATAGAATCTGTTTGTGGGAGCCCGTTTTTTTCCCCATACCTATTTTGTTCTTCCATATGGGCATGAGAGAACGTCTTGTTTTAGTAAAGAATTCGGAGTATGGAGTTTTAGGTCTCATCTCTCAAGTAAAGTTTGTGTTCCCCAAAGAAAAGCCAGCCAGGACGGTATTTTTATAGCGTTCATCAGGGTCTGCGGGCAAAGCCCGAAGGTCTGTGTGAACGCTTCCTCCTCCTAGTCCTACGGAAAGGAGGGTCGGGTTTGTCCAACGCAGGATGGTTTTCTTTGTTGTCCAGCTGTTAATGATGCGGCATCACAAATGCCACCTTCAGCTGGAACACCTCTATGTGCATCTGAGACCTGACCTAGGAGAAGGAACCCGCTTGAATAGTGAGAAGTGGAACCCAGGAGGAGTCCGTGTAGAGGACCCTGTAAGAAAATCGATTCTGCAGTAATTAGCCACTCTGTGTTCTCAGACCTGCAGGCATCTTCAGAATTCACTTCTTAGAGAAGTCGCTTTTTAAAAGGCTTTCAGTACGTGTGATATTAATCAAGTGTTACACGTGGATGAAAGAGAAGGTAGGTAGAAACTGACAGGTAATTTTCCTGAGTACAGACAGGAAGGAGGAAGAGTAAAGGTGAAGTGAGTGAAACCGCGTTAATTTTTTTCTATAACAAATTTATTCACATTAAAGAAAATCTGAGAAATACAGAAAGGGTAGGAAAAACTCAGAGTCACCCATACCACCACCACCACCACCACCCTGTGATCCTGTTCTAATTCCTTCTCATTTTTTTCTATTTGCATGGGTTTTCTGTTTTAAAGTTTTGTCAACTGCTTTCTTTTTCATTCACTGTAGCTTCATAGGCACTTGCTCATTTTCTCATTTGATCAAATTGTAATGTTGTATGAGGTAAACATATGCGTTATAAGTTATTCAGTCATTTCCCACTGGCAAATATTTTGGGGGTTTGGGCTCCATATTTTGGGGGTGGGGGAGAGTTTTTGGGTCTGTGTGCACATACTCTTTTCCCACATATAGGATTTTTCCTTAGCAGTGTTCTCAGGAGTACGCTTTCTTTTTATGGCGTTCGAGGTGTACTGCCAGCTCTCTTGGTCTGTACTAATTTACATGCTACCAGCAATACAAGAACGTCCACTTCCTCAATTCTTGTGAACATTGTCTTTTGCACCTTTGCAAATTTGAGAGGCAAAAAAAAAAAAAACATTTTTTTTTTAATTTGGATTTCTGTGGTAGAGAGTGTGATATTTTCCACGTGTATATTACAAATTGAGTTCTTAAAAATGCAGGAGACAGGCAGGGAAAGTGACAGACAGCATATACTTAGAAGTGGACAAAAGCATTTTGGTCGCCATGTTGAATTGACTAGACAATAGGATAAACCAGTAAACATTACAAAAGGTAACACTGGGTCTTTACAGCACAGCATTGTAAACCCTGAGAAGGGAAAACAGTAGAGGAAAAAATCCCTTGCCACCTTTAAGGAGTTCATATTATTGGGGTGGTGACATCAAAACTAATTTATTTTTTAAAATTCCAAGGCCTTGCCGTAACAGCCCTTCATTTTCTTCTTACCGTAGACCAGGAGCCTCCCACCTAACCTAGCATTGCACAATCAGATTATCAAGGGAACATTGGCTGTTTACTTTCTGAGATGGATCATTTTTATCCTTATGCCCTTTTCTTGCATTTGATAAATATCTAAAAATACCATTGCATTATTGACACCTGTAGAATGGGCATCGTAAGTGACTTTGGAATTTTTCAGATTTGCAAAGAATGTTAAATTTGTTTTTCTTTTATTCTCCCCTTTTCTTAGCTATGGATGTGCAGGCGTTTGAAAGGCTTTTGGGACCTTGCATGGAAATTATGAAAAGGAACATTGCCACCTATGAAGAACAATTAGTTGCTCTGTTTGGAACTAACATGGATATTGTTGAACCCACTGCATGAAGCAAAAGTATGGACAAGACCCATAGTGACAAAATTACACAGTAGTGGTTAGTCCACTGAGAATGTGTTTGTGTAGATGCCAAGCATTTTCTGTGATTTCAGGTTTTTTTCCTTTTTTTACATTTACAATGTATCCGTAAACAGAGTAGTGATTTAATACTCAATAGGCTTTACCATCACTTTCTAAAGAGTAGGTCAAAAAAATACTGACATACTGATGAAATGACTTTGTACTCCACAAAATTATGATTTGAGTGAAAGGTTTATTCAGACGATTGTAATATACTGAAAGTATCTGTGTGTAAGAAGATAATTAAAGGATGCTGCCTTGGGTGATCTGTGTTCATTTGGACTTCCCCGGATTGCTGTGTTAGTGAGTGTGCCCATGAAAAGGGACCCTGGCAGTGACTCATGCTGGACAGCCTTGCATCACATTCTTTTTACAACTCACTATATATAGTAAGTACAGTTTTAATCATTTTTGTTTTCTCAAGTTTTTCTGGCTTGATAAGTTATGTGCTGGCCTTGGACTACGGTGAAATGGTAGAACACATCATATGCAATTTTCAAACCTTTTCTATTTTTGCAATAAAGTACATTCTGACTTCTTTGGCATAATGTCAGTAACCTCCGTACTCCAGTGGTTTTAAGGACAGGCAATGTAGTCATTATGATAATAGGGAAGAGTCTTTTTTAAATGAGAGATCATTGACACAGTTTCCTCATAAAGCATATATCTGCTTCCTTTTTCCATTTTGTAGTTCTCTGTACTCTTTAAAAGTTTGAGTTCGACATGTAATGTCACAAGTAGTTTTTTTAAATGCTATTTAAATTTGTCTTCTAGAAGTCGGAGATCTTACATATGCAAAAAAAATAAAGAGAAAGAAAGAACAGAAAGAAAGAAAAGGGAAAAAAAAGACCTCTCCTATACCAAAAATATTTTGGGGTCCTTATCAACATGCCCACAGGATATTTCTCTGTTCTTCACTAGGTGTACATAATATGATCCTTTGCAGACATCTGCTCCCATGGGTTTCCTTTAAGGTGGTAGAAATAAATTTTTATGAGCAAAACCATATATAAAGATAAAAGGAATTTCTGCCCCATCCAAATGTACCATTAGGCCTTGCCATTTGTGTTAATGTAGACTCAAAAGTGCAGGATGAACTTAACTGAATAGATTTTCATTGATAATATGCTTATTATTCTGCCACATAAGATGAATTACATTCAACCAAAAGCAGTATTATTCTTAACATGATTTCTAGGCCCACATGACCCCAGTGTCTGGAGAGGTTAGTTCTAACCAGTTGTTCACTTTTAAATGAGCCGTTGCATTTTGGGAAACAGGTTTTAAAGAAATACAAACCTGGGTAAAAATATTCTGTGGCTCTTACAGTGTGATGTTATTAGAGAACGTCTATGATCTTACATATATAATGAAAATATGGTTAAAAATGTGTTCATCAAATAATGTACATATAAAAATTATGTAAAGTATAACTTAACCACATTTTAGAACACTGTTTAACAATTTTGCAAACTTTCTTGTAGGAAGAGAGCTTACGACATGAAGATGACTTGTTTTCTATTTCAGATTTCATTTTAAAAACCAGGTCTGTTAAAAAAGAAAAAAACCACAAAGAACCCCCAGATTCCTGGCTCATCATTCTGTATTCTTTATCCACTTTTTCAAGATACCTTGTTGCATAAGCTGATTATTAACTATTCATGGAGTAGCAAACAAATGCCTGTTTAATAAAGAACTCTGACCAAGGCTGTAAATGCCAGTTACATTATTTTCAGTATTGTTGGTTATATTTAAATTTACCTTATAATAAAGCACACTTTTATAATAAAATGTTTTTAATGAAGTTTGGGGGTTTTTTTGTTTGTTTTTGGTTTTGTTTTGTTTTGTTTCACTTGTTTCTGCCTTGGGATTTGGACAGTGCATATTGTACTATGTGAGAAGCAGGACAGATGGGGGGTACATGTGAAAGCTGCCGCCCCCACCCCTCCCCCCTGGGCCTAATGCAACAAGAGAGTATAGTACTTTATGGCAATAGGGATTTACAGATTTTAACTATTAGTCATACATGATCTAAACAGTTGCGGTATGCTGCAGACGAACTTGGCCGTGTAGGTTCACCAAAGAAAAAGAAGTGTGACTGACTAGGGAATTTACATGTTGAAGCATCTAATTAAAACACCTCACATTTGACTTGTGGGTATGGATGTCATCATTCGGTCACAAACCAAGATTCTTTACTCTTGGAAGATCCTCCACTGAAGTGTCATTCAAGGATACACTCCGTGTAGCTATGAATTATTCTGGAAGAACCTTCTATTAACACAAGTGCTTCTTGTTTTATATAGTGGTGTTTGTGTGTGTGTGTTCTGCATGTCACTATGAACTAGGGCTTGCTGCCTATATCGTAACAAACACTCTGCGACACAAGTTGGGTGAGCATGCTTGGCTTACTGTTAGAAACTAGCAGACCATTTAAAATGTGTAGAAATGCTGCAAGGGAGGCATGGGACATGAAGTAAGGGACTCTGGATTTGATTGAAATATGTCCCATTAAGTGCCAAGTCCTTTTCCTTTCTAAAGCATCTTGAAGATACTGATCTAGTTTTCCTAATTTTCTCAAGCAATGTTATATTTATAACAAGGACTACATGACCTATGGTATTCTTTTTTAAAAATTATTTAAATTCAATTAACATATTACTGGTTTCAGAGGTAGAGGTCAGTGATTCATCAGTCTCATATAACACCCAGTGCTCATTACATCCCGTATCCTCCTTAATGTCCATCACCCAGTTACCCCGTCCCTCCAGCCCCACCCCTCCAGCAACCCTCAGTTTGTTTCCCATGATCAAGAGTCTCTTATGGTTTGCCTCACTCTCCGATTTAATCTTGTTTTATTTTTTCCTCTCATCCCCTATGAGCCTCTGTTTTGTTTCTTAAATTCCACCTATGAGTGAGATCATATGACAGTTGTCTTTTTCTGACTTATTTGGCTTGGCATAATACCCTCAGTTCCATCCATGTTGTTGCAAATGGCACGACCTATATGGCATTCTTAAAGAAAACGTCATGTGTAAGCCCAGAGGGGTAATACATCTGGATAAGCCATGGCTTTGTTAAATAACCGAACAAGGAATTCTAGTATCTGAATAAAATGTTAATACCAAAGGGAGAAATGGAATTGTTCACGCATAAGGGAGAAATAGAGTAACAAGGAATGCTAGCTTCTGAAATTAAGAGAGTGTGAAGTGCGGCCTGATGTTGAATATCAGAAAGAATTTTGACCAAAACAAATTGGAATAGGAGTTGAGACAACACTACCTGCTCCAGGATATTTTTAAAGGCAGCAAAACTGGTTGAGCAACTGAAACTATATAGTTGTTAGTCTTACCAGGTACTTAAAAAAAAATAGACCTTAAAAGTATAACGAATTATGGAAACAGTAAAGTTTACCAGGTATTGGCAGAGGTCTTGTGTGCCCAACAATAACTGTGGGAACTTAGATCAATTCAGTGTGTGTAAGTGAGGAGAGTCGGTGACTTCGCCCAAATCAGTTACGTGGTGAGTCCATGCAGCACTTGCAGGCAACTGAGATCTCTTGGTTACCTGTGCAGTTCTTGGTCTCATATGTTTTCCCCATGTTGAGCCTATAGAGAAATCTGTATCAGGTTTACAGTGCAGATAGAAAGACTCTTGAGAGGAAAACTTTATTTGATCAACAGATCTGGGTCTTGTGTCCCTTTTTATGCTGTAAATTTATAAATCTAAAATTGCCTAAGAAATCCTGAAGATGCATGTAACATTTGCATTTGGGAGATGTAATGAAGTATGCTGTGGAAGTAACTGTCGGCACCATAAAAATGAAATGACACTTACTAGGTTGGTGGTTATCCCCAGATTCAACCACAGCCTGAGCCTTGCCACTCTACCCACCCAAAATCCCCCCCAATGTGTACTGCAAATTGTATATATATGAAATGTTTTGTTAGTATCGATTATATTTGAGATGTTATAGTAAGTAAATGAAGTTTTACTCTCCCCTGCAAAAAGAAGAAAATGAGTTTTTTTTCCAGAGGGCCAGAGAAGGTTTTAAGTGTGAGCCAGAAATGTACTCAAATGACAAAAGCAGCCTTGGCTCCTGGCCTCAGCAACCCAGAAGCAAAACCCTAAGTGTTTTCTGCTTAACATGAAAAAAAAGTTGACAAAGTAGAACCCTTGGATGAGTGAGCAGTAACTATGACCTGCAAAAACCTCGGATAAAGTTGCTTCTGGTCGCTGGTTTTCCATCTTAGTCCTAATTGGAAACCTACCTAGATCCCGCTGAGGGACAAGAGAATAAACGGTCTCCCGAGAACTCTGCCTCTTTGAGGCCACCCTTTACATAAGGACTGTATTCTTGAAATGTATACAAATGACGTGTTTTAAAGCCAAATTATTTTAGAAGAGATGCTATAAAAACATCTTTGGCAAATTTTTTCTTTGTGATTGCTCCTTAAATTAGCTGAACTTAAATAGCCTCCACATGTTTACTGCTATGGCGCATTGTGATAATGCTGTGGAACTTGAAGGAGTTGGAAGTGGATTCCAAGAATCTTGTTTGCCTTTGTGTGAGGGAGACCAATGAGAATAGCGCTTACCTTGTAAGAAGATGAGACCGCCCTAGAGCCCTGATGAATGTTCACACATGGAAAGCCCGTGGAAGCTTGCTCATAGCCTGCAATCAAAACAGCACATGACATACAGCATAACACATAACATGCTATCCTCCTAAGAAAGTTCGTGCGGCTTATTTCCTCCTAACTTCTCATTCATATGTTCAGCAGGCACCTGTTGACTGAGTGCTCAGACAAAAAGATGCATAGGAGATGGTGGTGGGGAAGGAGGAGGTAATGTTGGTAAATGTTGGGGCAGCAAATGGAAACAATATTAAGTGTAGTCACAGTGTGATAAGAGCTGTGTAGGTATTATTCCTGTGGTTTTAGTTGCCTTTTATCAGACTCGCCTCTAAAATGAGGTACTTTTGACTGGCAACTAAAAGAAAATACATAGATGAGGGCCTAAAATAACAGACATGAGGAGAAAATATGTGGGAGTTTGTGTTAAACGGTTCAGATAACGGGAATGGTCGAGAAAACTTGCAATGGAAGACATGAGAACAGTCATTTGAAAGATGAAAACCTTCCTATTTCTGCTTAATTTTATAAATAGAAGGTAGGATTAAGTTGAATTTTTTGTTGCCTTTTCTAAATGCTCACATTTTCATGAATACCAAATTGGGCAACTAACAAAAACGTTTTGAGCGCTCTTGAGGCCACAAAGCATAGTGCCCTGAGTCCTGAGGACACCCAAGTTTATTTCTGTCCACCTGGATCTGAACTCCACATAGATTCAGCTGCTTTTAGGAACTCTGTACCTAAATTTCTTGCTTGCACAGAAAACTCATCATCTAAAGTTGAACCCAACCTTTCCCCTTCTCCCAGTCCTCAAGTCTGTTCTCTCCAACATTCCCCACCTCAGCAATGGCATCGACATACCACCAATACCCACTCACAGGTAATCTCTGCACCCAACATGGAGCTCAAACCCACAGCCCCGAGATCAAGAGACGCATGTTCCACCGACAGAGCCAGCCAGCTCCCCCCTTCTTTATTCCCCTTTTCCTTTTCCCCTTGGTTCTTCCTCCTAAAGGTGATTGTGTTAAGACACCCAACATGCCAACCACTGAAGAAAGCCCTTGCTTTATGGTCATCTGAGTAAAATTTAAACTCGTAGTAGAATCAAGAATTACAAGTACAACAAACATATTACTCATTTCTAAAATGGCACTCATCATTAGCTCCCAGGCATTCTCTTACAATTTGAGTATACCTGAGTACTTGGAATTAATTATAAAATTAACATTTTAAAGTATAGTACATACATGGAAGGATATCTGTAAGATTTTAAGAGTCTCATGCTCTACCGACTGAGCTATCCGGGTGCCAAGATTTTAAATAATCTACCAAAAGAGAAACTATCTGAAAAGTTGGGGAACTACTTTCAACCGTATGTGTGTTCCATTTCCTAGTTTTAGTACAGATGGTCCCCAGCTTAGGATGGTTTGACTCACAATTTTTCGACTCCACGATGGTGCAAAAGCAATGTGCATTCAGTAGAAACTGTACTTTGAATTTTGATCTTTTCCCAGGCTAGCGATACACAGGAGGACAATCCTCTCTCACGATGCTGGTCAGGGCAGCCAGCTCCCTGCCAGCCACACGAGCAGGAGGGTCAACAACCCATAACCATACACTTACAGCCATTCTGTTTTTCACTTTCAGGAGAGTATTTAGTAAATTACATGAGATGTTCTACACTTCATTATATAATAGCCTTTGCGTTAGATGATTTTGTCCAACTGTCAGCTAATGTAAGTGTTCTGAGCAAAGTAGGCTCTGCTGAGCTGTGAAGTTCTGTAGGTTAGGTGTGTGTTGTTGTTTTAAAGATTTTATTTATTTGACAGAGAGAGAGAGATCACAAGTAGGCAGAGTGGCAGGGAGAGGGAGAAGCAGGCTCCCCACTGAGCAGAGAGCCCAATGCGGGGCTCGATCCCAGGACCCAGGGATCACAACCTGAGCCAAAGGCAGACACTTAACCAACTGAGCCACCCAGGTGCCCCTGTAGGTTAGGTGTGCTAAGTGCTTTTTCAACTTGCGATAATTTTCAACTTATGATGGGTTTATTGGACATAACTCCATTGTAAGTTGAGGAAGATCTGTACTTGGTTTGAGTGATTTCCTTTTTATCAATTTGAACAGGGATATTCTCAATATGTAAGCAATGCCATGTGCTTGAACTTAATCTCGCTTAGTCCAGCAAAGTAGTCACTGGTGTGCCAAATGTGGTGGAATTGAGGCAGAAATATTGTTTAATTTTACCCCAAATAGGATTTATCTTTTTTTTTACTACCTTTAACAAATTAGCACTTCATGTTTCTTTATGAAAACAGAAGTTTATGTGTTTACATGTTCTTAATTATATCTGCTCTAGTGAAAGAGTAGAATTTGCATATATTAAGATTTTCAAGATCTTACTAGTTTTTTACTTTGATCTTTGCTCTGGGTTATGAGTTGGCTGGTTTTGTTAGTCACCCAAGAATTAATGATGATGATACGCCTGTTAAATATACATGAGGTACTAATACTATCATTTAGCTTCCCAGGAAAGTCAAAAGACAGGACTAATTGTCCACTTTAAAGGTGTATAGATTTCAATACTGATATTTAATCAGTTGTGACTGAAATGTCAGAATTTTACTCCCCAATGACTTAGACAAAAATTAAAGTATGTGAAAAGATTTTATATCTTTGTAGCAAAGTGGTCAAATAATGCGAACTAAATATTTTGAATGAGTGAATGGAAAAACTTTACAAGGCTATTAAAAGGTAATTATTTATAATAACGTACAATATCTTGATCTGAAGTTGAAATTATTCTTACCATCATAGTGTCGACCAGTAAAGAACATCTCCAGTAAGGCTTTTAGTAAGAACTTTCAAATACAAAACCTTTTAAAATAAGGTAAGGTTCAGGGGTGTCTGGTGGCTCAGTTGGTTAAGCATCTGACTCTTGATCTCAGCTCAGGTCATGATCTCAGGATCATGAGTTCAAGCCCTGAGTTGGGTGTGGAGCCTACTTAAAAAAAAAAAAAATTAATTAATAAAATGAGGTAAGGTTCTAACCCTAAAAGCAGGTCTCCTGGTTTATGCAATGAATAGGGGAAAGGAGTGGCTCGAGCTGTTGAGGGCTCATTTTTTGGGGGGAAGGAAAGCTTTTCAGTTTCCCGGTGGGCATAAAACATAAATATTTCAAATTTTAATTTAAATGATTAGGTAAATTTCACAATTTTTTCTTTTTGTCAAAAAATGACACACTGGAGAGGCAGCCCAGCAATCCTCCACTGTAAGGGGGGGAAGAAAGGAAGACAAAAAAGGAAACAAAATAACAGGGTCACAGTCCACTTTCTTTTTTGGATCCCTCTACTAATCTCTGAAAGATAATACATTCAAATCCTGTCCTTTTCCCTCAGTGAAAGATTTAGGCATTTTGTTGGCTCTCAATTATTTTTAGGAAAAAATTACAATGTTACTATTTGTGAATACAAGAAGTAAATCTTTGATCCTATGGTAGGGAGAACTATTTTAAAATAATTTCACTCCAAGGCTTCAAACAGAAAACCCCTAAAAGAATTGGAAAATTTGTTTTAACCCATGAGAGTTGTTTGGGATTTGATTTGTTACGTGGCTTTCCGGGAGATTTAAAAACTCAAGAAATGTACCGGGGGGCGGGGGGGTGGGGGGCTTGTTAAAGGAATAATCAGTTATGGTTAAAGCCTCTTTTCAGTAGTTTGACTATTGAATTCTAACTAATGTAAGTTTTCCTCTTAATTTTAAGCATACACATAGTGATCTAAAGATATAAAACCTGAAGCATAGCTTAAATGATTAAACGTTAAAGGTTCAAAGGAAAAAAAGCTTAATAATGCCTTTGTAATGTGAATGGTAAAAACATCAATTACAGACTCGGTGGACTGTGATGGACAGCCATGTTTAAAGTGAAGGTACCTATAAAGCCAAAGAAGCCACCCTCTCTGGTGAGTCAGAGTATTAGTAACTTAAGGAGGAACTCCTAGTGGCAACGAAGTGGAAAGACATTCTTCTCTCTTTCATCAATGGGAAGTCGTCTGGAGGGGAACACTGGTTAACAAAATCTCACCAAAGACACTTAGATAATGATTCACTAATTCAGTTTAAGTCACACATTATACTATTTACCTTAACCAACGAGCAAGCTGGTCAATACGGAAAATACCGCGTTGACTTGCCTCAGTCTCTAAGTCAATAGTAATCGTCCACCCCTTACAGCTTTGTAAATTCTCCAGACCCTGAACTTTTCTTTCAGTGTTCATCCCCGAGCCTCTCAGTGCCTGGCACGTAGCCGGCATTCAACACATCTTGGGTGAACTGATTAAAGCTGGCAAAGAAACCTTCTCAAGTTGCTGTCCGGGGGGTGGCCAGGCAAGGGTGAGGACAAAGGAATTCAAGTTCTTCCCACTGGAGCCCAACACCACCTTTATTATCCCCATAATGCCCGGAGCTGTGATTTGTGGGTGACTGGGTCCCTCGCGAGGCTGCACTGCTTCCGCTTGTGCAGTCATCTCCTTCCCCTCGCACTAAAACAATACCTTGGCCTCCTGCCAAACTTCGAGCAGCGAGCGACTCTGGCTGTTTATGGCCCGAAATGGGTGCTGCGAGAGACTGGGGCTCTCCGAGTGCTAAGAGAGGCCCAGAGGAAGAGAAGAGGCCAAAGCTTTAAAACACTCCCTTCCTCCGCCCCCCTCCCTTTTGTCCCAGACACCAAAACAAACGAGCTGATACACGTGTCCCTATGACTCTTGTTTACTATCAAGACAGCGCTGTGCAAGCACCTCTGGGATATGTAGTCCAACCGGTTCCTCTTGCCTGCAGTGTCCCAGAACAGAGCAAGGCTGAGACTACGAACCCACAATCCATTTCGGGGGCAAAGTTTGGCTTCGGTCCCCGGAGTCTCGGCAGCAATCCAATCCGAAGCGTTCACTCTTGTGATTGACAGGCCGTCTTCTCCAGTGAACACAACACAAAAGTCAATACAAGCCCGCCTCCTGAGACGGACCACGGTATCACCCAATGGGAAAGGGGAAAGATCGAATGGCAGTTCCGTAGGCCAATAAGAGGGCGAAAGATCTGGGAGGCGGCTCAACCCCCCGGGGGGGTTGAGGGGAGGGGGGAAGACGAAGCTTGAAAGACTTGGTAATGGCGACGGGTTTGGTAAGTAGGAAAGTTTCGGTTGAGGAGTAAGAGCGGCGGCGGGAGCAGTAAGGCGCGCCGGAGAGACCGGCGTCAGTCGGAGAGGGGGTACACGAGCCGCTGGTGGTGTTGTCGCGTCCAGGGCGGCCCGCGTCGGGGCTGCCCGCACTCCGCGGCGGGTTTGTTGTCTTTCAGTTCGGGAAGGGGTGGGGGTGGGGAAGGGAGGGGCAGGATCCCGAGGGGACCGGGCGGCCGGGCGGCTCGGGTCCGCGCTCCTCTTCTGCCAAGGGCTGCTCTCACAGTGGGAGCAGTTAACCGTCCGATAACTGCCCGCGGCGAACCCACCGGACCGGCGCCTCCCGCGAGTTCACCTGGGCTTCGCGGCGGCCGGGCCTGGGGGGTCTCGGGGGCTGGGGCTGGGAGGAGTCGGCGAGGTCGGCCCTCCGGGCCGGGTTGCGCGGTGGGTGGCCGGGCCGGGTGTGGAGATGGGGCGGGCCTGGGCGGGGGGAAGGGGCCGACGCGGCGCCGGGGCTGCCCAGGAAAGTTTGACTTCAACTCCGGGCGTGTGGGCGGAGGGTCGGAGGTTGGCCCCGGGTGGGCGGCCGGCCGGGGGTGGGGGACCCCAGTGAGGCGCCGCCTCTTCTGGGGGCCGAGAGGGGCTCGGCCCGAGCTGGGAAGCTCGCGGAGCCGCTGGGCCCCGGGGCTCATTGTTACGCATTTCGAATGAATGGGCTCCGAGGCGCCTGCGCGGTGCAGCTGAGCCGAGGGGAAAAACAAGCCTGGAGTCCAGGCTGCGGTCACATGATGGGGGGAGGGGAGGGGAAGGCGATGAATGGCGAAAGAGGGTGGGGGATGGACTTGGCTTGAACCGGGAGGCGCAGCCTCTTTGACCGAGAGCCCAAGCTTGGCAGGCGTTTCCAGTCTCCGCCTTCCAACCTATGCTGCCCCAGGCCGATTAAAACAAACAAACAAAAGAATCCAGGCGAAATCGGCAGCGGGGGCCCGGTTTTTGTAGCTTCCCTAAGCGTTGCACGGCGTCTGGGGGATTTCACTCGCGGCAGTGCATTCTCCACTGCCTAGAGTTCGTTCTTCAGGAGTCTTCAGCAAGAATCGCTTTTTAAAGGGAGCACTGACAACAAGGCTGTACTCCAGTCTTTAGCTCAGGCTGCTACTCAGGCTAAGACGGGAGGAGGGTAATAGGGAGCTGTGTGTGCTAGAAGTGTTGGAGTCCTACCAGCAGTTCCCGACGAAGTGCTTTAGATTTATTTCCCTCCAACCAGCGGTAACAGATGACTCTCAACCTTGGTTTTGAATTAAAGTCACCTTTTAAAAATTAGAAGAATTTTTGACATCTGTAAATACTTTTCTGGTGTTTAACTATTGATAATGATCTACATTTGTAAGGTATTCCTAGTATTTCGGTCTTTGCTTTTTTTTCCCCCTCTGCTATTGTCTTTTGTTTTAGCTTGCTAACAAGGGTGTTAGAGTCGGCTGTTCAGTTTCCTTGATTAAGCTACAGTAGTTCATCCCTCCTTACATGTGGAAGGTCTGTTCCCAGACCTGTGGATGCCTGGAACTGGGGATAGTACTGAACCCTCTATATGCTGTGTTTTTTCTTATGATAAAGTTTATAAATTAGATATTAACAGTAATAGTTAATAATAAAATAGAACACTGTGCTGTAATAAAAGTGTGAATGTGGTCTTTCTCAAAATACCTTATTGTCCTGTACTCACCCTTGATGATGTGAGCTGATAAAATGCCTTATTTGGTGAGGTGAAGTGAGGTGAATGACCTAGGCATTGTGACTTGGTTTGGCTGCTATTGACCTTCTGACTTTAGGTCAGCAGGAGAATTAACTGTTTCCAGACTGGGTTGACCTTGGGTAACTGAAACCAGAGAGAGGGAAATCTCGGATAAGGGGCGACCACTGTAATCCATTTTAAACACCTCAATTCCTCATGTTAGAGATCTAAATTAATTGCACATGACCTTCTCCTCGTCCCCTCCCCCCTAACAATTTGAGCTTTGTAAAGAAGTCCTTTGGGATTAGGGAAGGACATATAGAAATCCTTTCCGTGATATCCCTGAGGGTCGAAAGCTAAGGATTTAAGGAAGAATAGGCACTTGAAAGTAGGAGTCTAACCTCTGTTGGTCTATGCCTTTTGTCTCTTTTCAAAGAGAAAATGATCACATTCAGTTGTCAGACTGCTGTTTTCCTCATCCATAAGAAGATCACATTCAGTTGTCAGACTGCTGTTTTCCTCATCCATAAGAAGATCACATTCAGTTGTCAGACTGCTGTTTTCCTCATCCGTAAGAATAACTTTGTTCACAGAGCTGTTTTGAGGTTTTTATGAAATTAGAGGAAGTATGTCAAATGCTCTGTACATAGGAGGTAGGCATTTAGTAAAACCTAAGTTCTTTCTTGGCCGTCCATGGAGATTTAGCTATTTCTGGTTCTCTCCACCTCTCCTCTTTCTCAGATTTGGTGGATAATTATTTACGAAAAGTTGCAAACAAAAGCAATAGAGCCTTCCCATGTCCACCCAATAAAAATTTGTAATATTGGACATGCCATTTCAAAGCACAGCTGCTGGAGAATTTTACTCTTCCCTTTTGAGAATCCCTGGTGTAGTTGCAGAGTTATCTCCAGTACAAGGCAAGCTATGTCAAATCCTGTAATACCAAAGCAGTATGCAAAAGTATGAATGAACAATAGGGTTAGCTCTACCAGGAGATACTTGAAAGAGAAGCTTGTTTATCAAAATGAATGTGTAATTGGCGTAATGTATGTGGGGGAGAATTTTTGACTATGGACCCTTTTGGTATCCTTTTACTGTATTAGAGGTCTTGCTTCCCTCAAATAGTTTGACAGAGAAAAGTCTGAGACAAAAAAATTCACATTGGTATAGGGATTTGAATTTTGTTTTCATGTATTTTATTTAATTCTCCCGATAGCCCAGTGAGATAAGTGCAGGTGCCATGAGGCCGAGGTTAAGTGGCCTCCCTCACATTCCATGCGAACAAGAGGGAACCTCCAGTCTTTTGACTAAGGTCTAGGCTCCCATTTACTGTGCTGTAGGCTTGCAGAAGCACTACCTCCATTATCTCAAGACCAAACTTTTGATAGCCCTGAGCAATGAGAAGTTCACACACACACAATTCAAATTCAACAAATACTTGGTGAGTATTTTGTTAGCGGGGCCTTAGCTCTGTTTTGAAATTGAAATGTTTTTTTCCCAGCTCCCTATGAGGAATATTGTGAGGGGATGTTGGGAGATCACGAACACAAGGGGCTGAAGAAATTATAGAAGTTGCAGAAGATGTTAGTGTACTGTAAATGGCAAGTGGGGACAGTGCAGGACCCGCTGATGGGGGAGGAGAAGATCTAGTTGGACGGAGAAAGCCAAAAAGTTCTGCGGAGGGAAGGAGAGGACAAGACAAATTGCAGCTCTGCTTCGTACACTTAAGGATGGCTCTGAGGAGATACATAGGTATGGTGTGACCTCTGAACTTCATACTCCAGATAAAATGAGAAAATGGTCAAGTTTAAGATTGATTGCAGCCGGGGCTGACTTTTGCAGATCACATCCTCTCGTGAGGCATATTACAACAGATGTTTATAAGGAGTTTGAGTCACTAAGATAGGTTCATTTGTGTTGTGTACACTTAAAATGTTGGAAAATTTTCTGAGAAGACTTCAAACCTGCTGTCTAAACTGGAAATATTCGCTGTTCAAAGAACTCAGAATGACTAGTTCCTCTCATGTCTTAGGCATTACTCAATAAGGAACCTGCAGTGATACTACTAATTTTCTAAGAACTCTTGCAAAGGACGCTGGGAGCAGGTGGCTGACAAATTGGGAATGTGAATACACTGTTTTTAATGTATTTTCCCTTAAATATGTGTTATAGATGTTTCTGCATACTCATGTTTCAGTATGATTTGTTTTATAGGCTTAAAGAAAGTGTTTATAGTCCTGATCGCGTCAGACCTCTGTTCAGAAATCTTCAGTGGTTCCTCATCATATGATAATTGCTAATAATACTGGCCACTCTGCATCGAGGGTTTGCTCTGTGTTAGGCACTACTGTAAGCTTCTTACGTTTGTTAGCTCACTGAGTCTTTACAACAAGCTATGTAGGTGTTTTTATGATTTCCATTTTACAAATACGGCAAAAAGATTTTTAAATAGCTTGAACAGGACACATAGCTAGTAAGTAGTAAATCTGATTATAAACTCAGGTAGCCTAATTTCAGAGACTTACTCTTGTGTACAAAAACCAAAGAAACCAATTTTCCTAAACTAGGATTGAAGATTCTGGCTCAGTCCACCTTTCCAGCCTTGGTATCCATGACCACAAGACACACAAGGCCAGCCTACCTTCTGGTGGTACTGGATTTTATGTTGTTTTGATTTTATCCATTACTTTGCAGACTCTGCAAGTTTGCTCATGTGAGTTTCTCTCATTGGAAGGCTTTTCTTCCTTCCTTTTTACCCATTTGTAGCCAAGCCCTGCTGTGTAGAACTGTGGTTATTTGCTTATATCTTTCCACTAAAGTACAGATTCCTTGAGATTCAAGACAAGTGTTCATCCTTGAGGTCCAACATTGCAGCTAGTATAGTGCCTTGTACATAATGTACATTAAATAAATGAATATGTATATTTAAATAAAAAGGAATTTGGTAATCATTTTTGGCTCACTTGTTCTCACAATGCACCTGGTGTTCTTTGGAAAGAAAATAAATAAAAACCAGCGCATAGGGTTGTACCCCAGACCAAATAAATCATATTCTCTGGAGGTGGGGCCTTGGCATCATTTTGTTTGAAGCACACATAATCACATGCTTGAGAATGATCTAGCTAAAGTGTGCTTGATTTTTGCAGTGTGATGTGGAGGTTCAGAGTAATGATTTGATTTGGCCAGTTTATTCTTGAGAAATCAGTTTGTGTTACCACATCTTTTGTAGCCACCAGTTTTGTAGGAGATTATTCGTTATACCTCAGCAGATTTGCTGTTAACCGTATAGTAAGACTGTGATTAGTAGATAATAAATTGTACTAAACTGGAAAAGTGTTCATTTCTTGTGAACGCTTGGACATCTTTTAGATAGATAAACTGTTATTTCCCTGAAATAATGGCATGATCCATGACTTTTATTAAGTGTTGGATAACTTGTCATATTATTGAGGGAGGAAATTGCTGAAGCTGAATAAACTACCTGTCTGGTCTCCTATCATTAACTATTTTCAGTAACTTCTATTTAGGACGTTAAGTGCCCAGAGTATGTATAAGGTTGCGCTGTGTCAGTCTAGGGATAAAACATTTTGTGAAGAAGTCATTTTATATTTCTTTTACTCACTGTGTCTCATTTCATCCTCATAACCCCTGTAGGAGGAAAATAGAGCAACTGTTTGACAGATGAAGATAACTGAGTTAGTGAGAAGCTCAGTCACTTAGATCAGATAGTTAGTGGTCAAGCTGGACTCAAAACTCATGATTCCTTACATCTGACCCAGTGCCCTTTTCACTACTCTGTAGAACATCTTAGTCAGTATTGAGTAAGACTCTAAAGCAATGCCTAGGATCTGGGTCATTTTTGAGGGGTATAGGCAGAGAGAACCTGAAGGAGGTTGTTAGAAATAAAGTAAGGCAACAGGCAGTTTGGTTACATGTGTCAGGAACCGTAAGAAGATGTTTAATTGCCATTCACCTACTAATGTGTCTCTAGAAATCTGAAATAATCTGATATAAGCAGGTATTTTTTTAAAAATTTAAACTGTTGTTTAGAAGAGTAAAAACCCTGGGAATAGCATGTTCAGCAGTAGGAGGGATAAGGAAATTTTGGTATATCCTAATGATGTATATTATGGAACTATTTAAAATAGACCTGTAAGAAAAATTAGTGACATAGGAAAATGCTTATGAACTTATGCGAAGGAAAAAGGTATCAATTATATATAATACAAAGTATGAAGGAAAATGTGATTGTAGGTGTCTGCATGAAAAAGAGATTGGATTGTAAAACAGTATACCAAAATGTTAACAATATAACAATCTGGTTGGTGGGATTAGAAGTCATCCTTTCTGGGGCGTCTGGGTGGCTCACTTGGTTAAGCGTCCAGCTCTTGATTTCGGCTGAGGTCTTGATCTCAGGGTCCTGAGATCAGCTCCCTGTAGGGCTCCACACTCATCAGGGAGTCTGCTTGAGATTGTTTCCCTCTGTCCCTGCCCCACCTCCACCCATACAAGCCCTCTTTCTCTGTCTCTCTAAAATAAATAAATAAATCTCTTTTTAAAAAGTCATTATTTCTTTTTTTTAAAAAAATGCCTTTTTAGGGGTGCCTGGGTGGCTCAGTCGTTAAGCGTCTGCCTTCAGCTTAGGTCATGATCCCAGGGTCCTGGGATCGAGCTCCGCATCGGGCTCCCTGCTCCGCGGGAAGCCTGCTTCTCCCTCTCCCACTCCCCCTGCTTGTGTTCCCTCTCTAGCTGTGTCTCTCTCTGTCAAATAAATAAATAAAATCTTTTAAAAAATAAAAAATAAAAATTTAAAAATGCCTTTTTTTCCATTTTTTCCCCCTACAGTGATTATATATTTTACAGTTAGGAAAACATATTTCATAATAAAAAGATCATGAAAAAGCCTTTCTAGAAAAAAATTGTCAGTGTTGCCAGTGTTTGTTGGTGATTATGTCATGGCTTAGAAAGCTCTGGTGTAAATACTGAGCAGTTAACGTCTTTTCACTGCATTTTGATCAGCATAGGCCCAGGTACTAGACTTTTAGTGACTTTAAATTGTAGTATATTTTATTGTCTTATTTTGAGGAAAAACTATGTCATGTTAGATTTCTTGTGTGTATTTCATATTAGCTCATTAGAACTTTTTTTTAAAAATGAGATTTGGAGTAAAGCCTGAGAAATCAGGAAATCTTCCTGCTGCTGTCACCCCGGTTAAAAAACCAATTTGATCATTGTCCAAAGGCAGAATGGAAAAGATATAAACACATTTTACTTTCACAACAAAATTTAGTTGGTAGACTTTGCTAGAAATCATTTAGATATATTAACCTATGTTATTTTCTTCCTTGTGATAGCTTTGTAGGCTTAAGATGAGGATAAATTTACTATTTGTTTAAATTTCCCATGATTATTACTCATCTTTCTAGAAATAATAAGCTATTAAGAGGACAGGTATCTTTTTATGATGGCTGGGTACCAAACTTTCATAAAGAAAATGTAGCATTTTTATTTTTTTGAGAAGTGTACTATATGGCCATTTTAAGAAACTCTTTCTTAAATGTCCTTCAGAGAATGTTATTTTAAGTATGTTAAACTTTACTTTCAGAAGATGAGAAAACAACAAGTTGGTAAACAGAAAAAGTGAAATAGAATCTTTAAAAATGAAAAAAAAATAGGATATTCCTTCAGTTTTTCTTTTTTTAATTTAATGGAGGAAAGTTTGTTAATTTTCTTTTAAATTTGAAGATACAGGGGCGCCTGGGTGGCTCAGTTGTTGGGCGTCTGCCTTCGGCTCAGGTCATGATCCCAGGGTCCTGGGATTGAGCCCCGCATCGGGCTCCCTGCTCCGTGGGAAGCCTGCTTCTCCCTCTCCCACTCACCCTGCTTGTGTTCCTGCTCTTGCTAACTCACTCTCTCTGTCAAATAAATAAATAAAATCTTTTTTTTAAAAAAAATTTGAAGATACAAGTTGAAAAAATGGTTTTCTTGGTCTGTGTGTTTGGGTCTCAGAGTTACTTAAAGAAATAAAATATATAATAGTGCTATTATTCTTTTAAAGAAAAGACTTTTGTAAATTTAAGATATGAATTCTTTTGGATTTGGGTATAATTTAGTGCTGACTACATGGTTGTAGCCCAAGAAATCTGGGAGTCTGCCTGCTCCAAAGGATTTGAGGGGGATACAGATGGCAATATATGATTAAAGATACAACATTATGAGTCTCTGATGGATTTGATACTTCTGTAATCTCCAGGTCACACGACTTGATACTTTTTTCTTTATTCTTTTTATTGGAAGTCGGAGCACCATAACATGGTGTGGGAAGTGAAGACAAATCAGATGCCTAATGCAGTACAGAAACTCCTGCTGGTGATGGACAAGCGAGCTTCGGGAATGAATGACTCACTGGAGTTGCTGCAGTGTAATGAAAACTTGCCATCCTCACCTGGATACAACTCCTGTGATGAGCACATGGAGCTTGGTAAACAAAATTAAGTTTTTTAGGAGTCTGAGATTCATATTTTTATGTTAAGTCAGCTTCTTCACCTGCCTTAAACTGCTTAAAAGTATGTGAAGTTTTTGTACCTTAGGAGTTTTCAATGTTCCATTGTTACTGCTTGTAAAATATTACTTAAAACCAACCTAACTTTGGGCTATTTATGGTTATCATCGAGACTGATTTACAAATTATCAAACTAAACTGCTGTCGTGGGTAAAGGTCGGGCCAGTAAACACCTTGGGAAAATCCTGTGTGTGGCTCATGTGACTTTTGAAACCTGCTGGTGAGCGTAGTACATTGTGCTCGGCCCCACGTGGCCCGTTTGTGGCTGTGACGGGCAAGGTACAGCGGACCCTTGAAACCGGAGGGTCTGACGTTTATGGTCATCACACTGCCGCCGAGCCGCCCCTGGGATGCGTGGCCAGTAGAAGTGTGTAGGCTTGTGAAGGTAGGGCTTGGAATTATACTGCTGGGAGGTTGGTATTGAAGAGTCAGCAGCCAGTGAGTGACCCGGGCTTGCGGCCCTGCTTTTCAGCTTGGCTCTGTCTGCATTTAATGTGCGGCTTGCCGAAATGTCCACAGAGCCACGATTAGCCTCCCTTTACGAATGAGAGGACAGAGGAGGCTACATACTGTTGCGCTCTTTGGGAATTTGGACACCCTGCAGGTCTTGGGACATTTCCCAACGGGTTGCTGGGCTCTGCGAGTCACTGAGTGGTGGGTGCCGTTGAGCACGGAGCGCCACCAGTCCACCATTTTCAGGAGGACATCAGGAAGTTAGGGCGGGGGGGGTGGCAAAAACTCGCACCACAACCCACTGCTTGGGTTTAAAAGCAGTTAATTTCCTGAGCTTGCAAGACAAATGAACCCTTTCCACCCAGTGACTAAAGGAGTGCTGGCCCCAGAAGGCTGTCAGCAGTGAGGGAAGGCGAACGGCTGCAGCAGCGCGGGCGTTACAGGGTGGGGTTTGCCTCAGTTGCTGTCATGTTTTTCAGCTGCTCAGTCAAAGGGGGATGGCTTCTAGTCCATTTTTGGACTGGATATCCTGAATTAATACTTGTTAAGTAAGACATTTCAGTTTTCATAGGCTGTTCTGAGATACTTGCCTTGAATAGGAATTCTGTGTCTGTATTTTTATAGTAACAGTTGACCAGGACTCCCAAGGCTAGAAGAATTTCCTGATTTATGTATTGAAGGGACCCGGTGGATCTGTAGTTTGTTGTAGGTGTGTTTCATAAAGTTTTTTTAAGGCCTGTAAGAGGCTTTTTCTCCTCTCCTTTTTCTTTTTTTTTTTTAAATATTTTTTTTTAGAATTCAGTCTTCCTTAGTGTTCATAGCCGTGGTGTGTGTACTTGAGCCTTGGGAAGGCACCTTTAAGAAAACATAACCAACAATTATTGAGTTTAGAATTTCTCAGTCAAAAGAAATAATTTAGCATAGATTAAGTTGAATAAGTACTACCTAAAACTTTATAATATGACCTATTGATCTCATCTTTAAAAATTGTTCTCATTATTACAGTAATCTTCTATAACAGGGTAGTAAAGTATGGGAGTAAGTACATATGTGTACACATAAAATGCTTTTTTCCTCATTAACATGTTAACCTAAAAACGTCTTGTTGGAATATGGACTAATCCGGTGAACTATAAAAAAAAAAAATCAGAAAACGTAAACACAAACTTTTTCCGGTCTGGGAAGAGGTGTGGTAATTCAAGTCATCAGTACATTTACATCTGTTTGGTCTATTTCCCATCAGGCTCTGTTGACCCTGGAATGTAGAAGGTGTCATTATTTAGATCAAAACTTGTTCATTCAAGAAAACATTTCAAATTTATACTTCTCACAAAATTAATTAGCTAGATTTAAGGACTTCTCTTCCAGCTATAATTATAACATTATTCCCCCTGTTAACAATTTACTTTTTATAATTTTGAATGTGTTTATTTGCAGATGACCTTCCTGAACTTCAGGCTGTTCAGAGTGATCCTACCCAATCTGCCATATACCAGCTAAGTTCAGATGTTTCACATCAAGAGTATCCAAGACCATCTTGGAACCAAAATACCTCAGACATATCAGAAAATACTTATGGTGAAAATGAGGTGGATTGGCTAACAGAATTAGCAAATATTGCCACCAGCCCACAGAGTCCACTTATGCAGTGCTCATTCTACAACAGGTGGGCACACTGGCTCTATTTTTATTGAAAACTTCTATCATTACAAAGAGCTACTTTTTTTTCCCCTAGTTTTAAAAGTAATAATGCTATTAACCATCTAATGAATGGTCTACTGAAATTAGAATTTAAGTAGTCATTCGAATTATGTTCTTTGTTTTATAATGATTGCAGAGCTTTTTCACCTAATATCATGATTTCATACTTTGAGAAGTAGATAAAAGTGGTAAGAGAACCGCAGTCAAAAATATTTGTAAGTGCATTAAAGTCATCAAAAATTAAACCAGACCAAGAAATACTTTTATTATATACTTATCCTTATAGAAATGAAAATTATACTTGTTTAAAAAGCCAGAGTTATAATAAATGTTTTATTTTAAAATCTTACCAACCTTGAGTTTGGTTCCTTCTGGTCTAGGTTTATTTTCTTCCACAGTGTATGTGACGTTTTGTTACTTACCTGTTGGTGAAAACTATAATTGCTAATGTTAAAATCTAGAACTTCGTAAGAGTGGACTCCCATTGGTAAAAACCACTGTTTCATATACCCAGACCAGAGTTTCCGCAAATGAATTGTTGTGCTATGAAATTATGGAAGCTTTGAACTAAAATTCCTAAAGAGACCTAAGTGGATAATGTTTCATTAATCATACCTAAAATTAGAAAATTAGCTATGTAAAAATACCTAGATAAATACGATAGTTTGTAGGGGAGAGAAGCGGATTTGTACTCGCGTGGGTAGACAGACCATAGTCCACACGAGATGATGTAGGGATAACTGAATTTTGGTAGTGCTTCTAACTTAATGTAATTCTTTGTTAAAAAATAAACTTTTCATGTGTGAAGCCCTGGTTTTCTTGCAACCCATTGAATTATGTTGTTTTTCTTCTGTTCAGTAGGATATTGGTCTCGATTAGGGCAAATTCAATTTAGTTAACTAAATTTTTCAGTTTAATCCCATGAAAAATTTCCCAGAAAGAAAAAATAGTCAAAAGGCTAAAAATTTGCTTATAATTAAAAAAACAAACCCTGATTTTCCCATTGGACTTTCTTTTTCCTAGTTTAGTGATAACACTTCATTTTTTTTTTTTTTTTACAGCAAACTTAAAAGAATTAATAATGTAGCTCCTGAAAAGATGAGTAAACCCCTCAGAAGATAATTGATATAAATAAAAACATAAGTAAAGGAGATACTTTTATGAACTTATTCTCTGTAGCATTTTCTGTGCTTCCCTTCTTCCTGGGGAACAAGATCAAGAGTCACACTCTGCTGTCTTGCCTGCCTTCTAACACTGTCAGTGGCTGTTTATGCAGCTTCTTGTAGCATGTTAAATGGTGTTAGTTAGTGAGCTTTGGATCTCTGAAGTCCATAACTGTACAATACCCAGGGGTTGGGGACAGGTACCATTTATATTACCCCTGTGTAGGTAGAGGGATGAAGAGACCTATGGTGTTGGTGTTTCAGACACGTTTGGCATGTTAATTTTTACAGGCCATATGCATTTTAGAACATTGTGCTGTTACTTTTTCTTAAATGGTTCAACAGAAGAACTAATAAACCCCAATTTCTTTTATTAGTCCTGAAGGCAGGGATATACTTAAGGAAGTTTAGCAGTTTGGCCATTCCCCGATATCATAAAGATCTAAATGTTTAATAAAAGGAAGAAATGGGCCAAAGATGAAACAGTATTTGTATTTTGAAATCCAAAATTGGAGAGTGTGCTAATAAAATGCTTCGAAATTTGAGGGTTTTGTGTGTGTGTGTGTGTGTGTGTTTGTTTAAGATTTTATTTTATTTATATGACAGAGCGAGCACAAGCAGGGAGAGCGGCAGGCAGAGGCAGAGGGAGAAGCAGGCTACCCGCCGAGCAGGGAGCCCGAAGCAGGACTCGATCCCAGGACCCTGGGATCATGACCTGAGTTGAAGGCAGACGCTTAACCCACTGAACCACCCAGGCGTCCCTGAGGGTTTTTATGAGGGGTTTTTATTTAAGAAGTGATACAGACATGAAAGCGTAGTTTTATAGATTCTTACCAAAAAGTAACTTCTGCAAAGGCATAATGAAAAAGTGTTAATGAGGATAAAATAAAAATTGAAGGGCCAATAAAATTTCTCAGGGAGTAAGGGAAGAACTAGAAAGTGAGCTGTCCCTCACCCTTCAACCAACTAAGAGGCTTAGTACAGACATGCGTATACTTTGCTGTTATGGCCTAGATCCCTTCCTGTTTGGCACCTCAGAAAACTGTCCTGATGTGGGACCTTTGGGCGGGTTGGTCTCCGAGAGCCTGCAGTCTTCCTCTCTGTTGCTTTCTGAACTCCTGAGTTCAGAGCATGGTGCCACTCACCCAGGCTGGGCATGCTTCTTACTGCTACCCCTCCCGGGAAGGGCTGACCTTTTTCTAAGGTGATCCTGGGGGAAAATAACTAGCGTTATGAGTAGATGCTTTTCAATAAGCTTGAATCAGAAAACAAGAAATAGTGTCCAGTTATAAGAAGTTGCAAATAGGCTCCTTTCTGCTATAATAAGTTTAAGCATTTTAGCTTCAGGTAGTTCATTTTATCTGCCCAGTGACAGGTGGTTGGTAGATAGAAGGTTCCATGTTGGTCATGTTCAGCTTAGATGCCCTGTTCATATTGACTGAGTCAAAGTAGAAGAAAGAAGTGGACAGGGAGCCCTGCACATGATCATGAATGAGGATATGCATGTCTGAATAAAGGAATGAATAATTTGGAATTTTAAAATACGTGGGTAAATATGAAAAAAGAACGGTATTTACCATGTGTGAAGAAGGCTTGGTTAAGAAGTTAAGGAATAGCGTACTCCAAGTGAAATCTTGATGTCTTTACTAGTGTTTTCGATAGGTGTCTTATATGTGATGAGTTGGTATTAGGAATATGAAGTTCTTTTCATCAAAAGGAAAGACCTACTGTATAAGGAGCTCTGCTTTATGGTTAAAACTGCTTCCTTATTTTAGATCATCTCCTGTACACATCATAGCTACTAGCAAAAGTTTACATTCCTATGCACGCCCTCCACCTGTGTCCTCTTCTAAGAGCGAGCCAGCCTTCCCTCATCATCACTGGAAGGAGGAAACACCAGTCAGACACGAAAGGGTGAGTGTATTTATGAACGTAAACTGTTATGAAGTTTGCACAACGGTTGAAATATGTTAACTTTCCTTTTCTCAGAAGTACTTCTGAAGCACGTACAGCTGGGAAATTGTCTTATTGTTCTGCTAGCGATCTGGATTCGATTTTATGTACAGCTCTTGCAACTGTTAGGAATGTTTGTTACCAGTGGGAACATATATTGAACTAAAACTTCCAAAAACTTCAGTTTTCAAAGGTGTATTTTTCCCTAAGTTTACAGTGTTTTAAGTTATCCACTCAGGAGGAGGGAGAGAGCCAGAAGCCTTGAGATAAAGACAGATATTAACAAAATATGTTACAAAATAAAGTTTCTGATGTGTTTCTCCATAGGCAAATAGTGAGTCAGAATCTGGCATTTTCTGCATGTCCTCCCTCTCCGATGATGATGATTTGGGCTGGTGCAATTCCTGGCCTTCAACTGCTTGGCACTGTTTTCTGAAAGGTGAAAGAATGCTTGAATTTTTACAGCTGACTTATGTAGCATGCTAGGCACATACCTAATTTTTTTTTTTTTTTTTTTTTTAAACTTTAGGCACACGACTGTGCTTTCATAAGGAAAGCAAAAAGGAATGGCAGGATGTTGAAGATTTTGCTAGAACCGAAGGCTGTGATAATGAGGAAGATCTCCAAGTGGGCACTCACAAGGTTGATTTAAAATTCGTAAAACTTCCAAATCTTTCAGAAGGAAACCTAGGCTTGTTATTAATCTATATGAGTATTCTCCATTTACTTTCATACTTAAGTGACATCTTATATTTTAGGTAGAGGTTTTGTGACTCTGTGTTACAGCTTAGCCACATGGACAGTGGCAGTGACTTCAGGTTTACCTTTGTAATTATGCTTTCTTAGATAGGCAAAAGATGTATTTCGTAGCTCTTTTTATACATTTATGTTGGGGAAACTAAACTGGCATTTCAAATAAAATGAACAAACGAACCAAGGCTTTTTCTTAGGTAATCTACAAAGTGGTTAATTCCCAAATGGATAATTGAGAGTTGATTATATTAAGTTACTTTTTAAATGACCCAATAAAACACTGGCATTTGTTTAAGTTCATAAGCAAAGGCAGTAGGTGGCAGCGGCCGGATAAAGGTCAGTTGGTATCTGTACAATCTTAATCTTTTAAAATCTTGAATTTCTCCATCTCCACTGTAGGCAGAGAAGTTGGGCATGTGAAGTGTGCTTGTTTAAAATTCCTGTTTTGATCCTGATCCTGCTGTTACTTACTGTTGAGTCTAGAGAGAAATAGTCCTGACTCAACTGCCGTCAGTTTCCCCCTCTTGCTGTTACTCTTCATTTATGGTGAAGTTCGCCTTGTCTGACTTGGGCCTCTGCCATTCTACTCAGATTGTCTCAAAGGTTACTAGCTTCATTCTGATTTCTAGTGAGACTTCTTGCTTTGTTTGTCATCTTTGCAACATTTGACACAGGGAGTTGTCTTCTCTTGATTTGTGCAGCATGGCGGGGCTCCGGTTCTCTACTGTCTCCTCTCTGTGGCTGGCGGCTTGTCTGCCCATGGCGTGGAGTGGGAGAGAAGGTTCTGCCCGTGGGCACTGTCTTCACCGTTTCCTGTCTGCCGATATGGTCAGCCGCAGCCCCTTGGTGGGCCTGTGGAAGGCACCCCGGTCTCGGAGGCAGGAGATCTGGGCTCTGTTTCTGGTTCTTCAGCAACTCTGTGTGTGACTGATGTTGGGCAGATTGTTGACCCCACCCTGTGTTGGCTTCCTGATCTGTAAAATGGGATTGGATTCGCTTGGAGGTCTCGTAGCTCTAAGAATTAGAAGATTCTGTAATTTCATTTACAAATATATGGCTGTAGCCTTCCCCTGCATGTTGGACATCTGCACGTGGATATCAACCAGTTCTTTATGCTCAGCTTGTTCGTATAACCGAGACTGGACTCACCTTTTCCTTCCCCTCCCTGGCCTGCTTAAAGATATTGTTAACCTTCTATTGGCAGATTAAAAACCAAGAAGTTGACTATTTCCCTCCTCCCTTCATAGTGGATCAGTTCTAATTCCCTAAAGATGCTTTGCAGTCACCCTTCTGGCTCCGTCACTGGAGGAACGGTTGCGTGCTAAAGCTAGCTGGCGGCCTGTCGGTCTCCTTGGTTTTTCTGTGAATTTAAGGGTAGGGATCCCATGTAGTTAACGTGTTTTCAGAACCTAGCATCTGGCATGTGCTGACTGCTCAATAAATATTGGTTGAATTTACATTTAGCCCGGTTCTACCACCACGGCACTTGTCAGTTTAAGACTAATGGGTTTGTTTCCTCGTGTCTTCAAAGAAATTGAATACGAGAGTCACCTTTTATCCTGCAGACTTTATCATCTTCTTAAAATTGACAGTTGTTAGTAAAATACTTTCATTGACTTGCAGTTACCCATTCAAAGGAAGGTTTGAGCACTTCCCCGTCATCCTCGACTTACCAACTAGCCCCTCCTTTTCAGGCTTCTTTGCCTAGCCTCTGAACTCCCCTGTATTTTTAGCAAATACTCGCCACTCTCCAGAGAAGTTGCTGGTTTCAGCTGTTGCTGGCGTTGAGGCTCGTTCTTCTAACTTCTGGGTTTAGAAGTGGGAACTGAAAGCC
Organism: Halichoerus grypus; assembly: GCF_964656455.1. Classification (NCBI taxonomy): domain Eukaryota; kingdom Metazoa; phylum Chordata; class Mammalia; order Carnivora; family Phocidae; genus Halichoerus; species Halichoerus grypus. The sequence continues at coordinate 18,383,657 of NC_135723.1, read as the reverse complement.
CTTCCTAGTCTCTCTTAGAGTTTATACCTCCCTTCATTAAAGTCCATTAGCATCGTTTACACTTCAGTTAAAGTGCTAATTCCAGTCTGCTTTACATTGTAGTGGTTTATAGATGTGCCTTTCTTTACCGACAGGGATCCTGTCTTGTTTATTGTTACCTTTTCCACAAAGTCTTACATGTAATAGGAACTTCACTATGTGTTGAATTAAACATTGCCTGTTTGTTCACTCTATGCATGTATTTTCAGGGCTATGGTTCTGATGGTCTAAAGTTGTTATCACATGAAGAAAGTGTATCATTTGGCGAGTCTGTACTGAAGTTGACTTTTGATCCCGGTACAGAGGAAGACGGCTTACTTACTGTAGAGTGTAAGCTGGACCACCCTTTCTATGTTAAGAATAAAGGTAGGGCTTCAATTTGATTTTATAGTAACTTTTTAAAGAAGACTTCTTAAATCTATTACTATGTCTTGTGGCATAATTCTTTGATGATTAAGGAAAAAAAAAACCTTGAAGAGCAAACTTCTTTCAAACTACAGAGAACTACCATAGGAAGTGCCTTATCACAATACCTACTGATGTGTACGTGTTTTAGCAGGAGTCACCTCCTGTGGGTAGGAACTCTTAGACTCCTGTAACACACTATATAAGCAGCTCTCTGTTATCTTTGTATGGTTTGGGGAATGGAGTATTCTGGTAATTGCATTTTGGTTTAGGGTTACCAAATATGCTATATATCTGAATCACTTTTCTGAGATCTATTACAACACCGTGTGAAAAATGGTAATTCAGAGGCTATTTCATGGTCTCAGTCATCATCATCTATCATTTACTATCTTGTAAATTGTGGAAATGCCGATTGATAGAATCTGTATATTAATAAAATGCTGAATTAAACTAGTTTTGGAGAGCTTTTGCATTGCTTGAAGAAAATACTTGGACTTGCTTTGTAGCAGAGACACAGGACATGTTAAAAATCTGCTGGGACTTAACTAATAACTTTTTAAGGCTCAGAACTGATAGGTATATCATAGAATAAATAATTAGGGCCCCTTCTATCCATCCCCATCCTTTATGTAACTGCTGTTTGATTTAATTTTAGGTTGGTCATCATTTTATCCAAGCTTGACTGTGGTACAGCATGGCATCCCATGTTGTGAAATTCATATTGGTGATGTATGTCTACCTCCTGGACACCCCGATGCCATTAATTTTGATGATTCAGGTGTTTTTGATACATTTAAAAGGTAATATTGGGTTAATTTTTTTCTGTTAATGTTTACCTTTAATCTCTTTAATGATTGCTAAGTCAGATATTTAGGAGGTTAAACCTAAAAGATTTGAGAATTACAAAAGGACTACTTAGAGCAAGTATGTACATGATGAAATGAAAAAATACTGGGTAATTAAAGTAAAATAATAGTTCAAGGGGAGCTTTTCATAGAGTAGTCGTATAGGAAAACCGGGAGTTCATAAAACATTTGGTATTAGATTAGGAAAAATACCACATGTTATGTGACCAAGAACTAACTACAGAGCCAAGCTTTGATAGTTAATATATATATATAAAACTGCCATATCCAGCCGGCTGTTTTCACCAGGCCACAAGTCTCCTAATAGTGTTCTTTTTTGTAGTTAACTGTTACCCTTTCTTTTCTGTCCTTAACTGTTCTTTAATATTCATTTCAACGAAGGGCATTAGTTGCATGAATTAACAAACAGTAAAAATGGCAAAAAACTGACATTTGGAAAATCTTAAAGAGGGTAGTGATTTTTCTTGAGAACAGAATAAGTACCCATGTGTCCTGACACTCAGGAAGGCTGATCTGATCAACTGTCTCAGTTTGGGTGCAGCTTTACTGGTTTTAGCACTGAAAGGTCCACGGCCCTGGAAGCCCCACAGGCTTGGGCACACTGGGGTCGGGGTGGTTGGTTACCTAAGCCCAGGAATTATCCAGAGAAAGTGTGTGTGTAGGTATCTGGGATTTTAAGACTCATTTTTTTCTTTAAGATAATTATTAAATTCAGAATTCCTGCTGGCCTACAGGTTTTATTTCATTCATTTTAACATAATAAAACATAATGTTAATAATATATTTTTATTGCAAAAGGATATATGTGAGGCTATTGTTTTAAAAAAGCAACTAGCACAGGCCCTGGCACAGGTTACATGCTCAGTAAACATCTGCAGATTGGAATCTAAATGCTGTTTGATTACATCCCTCATATATACTGTTCTAAAAATTAGAAATGAGACAGTTTGAAAATCTGATTCTCTAAACATTCTTAGGGTGTAAGTCAGTGATACCTCTCACATTTTGGTGAGAATATTCTAGAGATAGAAAAACTTTGGAAGATAATTTGGTTTTATTTTATTTTTTTTAAGATTTATTTATTTATTTGAGAGAGCAAGAATGAGAGAGAGAGTACATGAGAGGGGGGAGGGTTAGAGGGAGAAGCAGGCTCCTCGCCGAGCAGGGAGCCCGATGCGGGACTCGATCCAGAGACTCCAGGATCATGACCTGAGCCGAAGGCAGTCGCTCAACCAACTGAGCCACCCAGGCGCCCTAATTTGGTTTTATTTTATAACACTGACTGTCTGTAGTAGTCGTACCTGGAGAAGTATGTGTACCCTAGAGAAGTAAATTCTCATAGACACGCACTGGGAGAGGTAGGTAATAAGGTCATAGCTGTGTTGCTCAGGATAGCAAAAACATGGAAACAATGCAATATTCATCAACTGCAGAGGGAATACATAACTTGTGATATAATCATATGATGGAATTTTTTATAAGTGGAAGATGAATGAGCCATAGCCATACATTGTAAAACATGGATCAGTTTTAGAAATAATGTTAAGTAAAATTAGTCTCAGAAATCTACAGTATCATTCCATTTTTTATGGAATCAGATGTTCTTTGGAAATATATCTAACAAAATTCTAAATCTAATTACATTTATGTAATTTTTATGTAGTATATAGAATACACATTATACAGTTATGCTAGGGATTCAGCGATGTAGTAGGATGACTCACAGGATTTAGTTTGTAGTCACATTCATGCCTAAGATTTCTTATAGCAAATGGATACAAAGCAAAATCACAAAAAGGCAAGGCACGTGGGGTGAAGTCTGGAGGAAGCCAGGCTTCCAGGACTCGTCTTCCAGTGGAGTCACACAGCGCATGCTTCTCTCTCTCGGCAGTGAGTGCTGACAACAGGTATTACTGGGCGTCAGCCAGGGAAGCTGTTGGACGCTCAGCGCCAGGGTCTTACTGGGAGCCGGTGGCCTAGGCTGCCTCTGCCTTGCACGTACCCAAATCCCAAACTTCCAAAAGGAAAGCAGGTGTTTAGGGTAAACCATGTTGTTTGTACACATAGTTTAGGCACACTGAGCCACTCTTGCCAGTTGTGGAATGATGAGAACTCTCCTTGAAATCCTAATTCCAGATGCTAGTCGAGGGCCAACCTTGTACAGATGCCCTCGAAAGGAGAGCAGTCTGGCCTGCTGTGTTACCTCTTTGTTGTGTAACAAGACTTTTACATATTACATGTTGATACAATTGATGTAAACATAATTAATGCTGCTATAGTGTTTATCTGTTGTGTTTATGAATTTATTATTTTTATAATAACATTGAAAAAGTAAGGGGATGATAAACCATTCAGGAGAGTGGCTTTCGCTGGGGGGTGGCAAATGTGGAACTTTATTGATAGAAATATTCTATTTCTTAATTAGGTTGTGGGTATACTCATTTATTTGTACACTCTATAACATAAAAGCTATATACATTTTTTATCAAGTCTTGCATAGTGTAAAACTTTCTTTTAAGCAAAAAGGAATACTAGGCTACCTATTTCCTGCTTTGCCAAGATGGTAGCTTCCCATCACTTGGTCCCACTGAATAGCAGTCACTCCTGAGATGACCTTAGACATTGGGCTCATTTTCCTGTGGAGTGACAGCAACACCCTCCTTTCTGCTCCTCATAAAGGATTGGGAGATGGGCAGTTTCATCCAGGAGAAACCATGACAGAGTTGAGAAGCATGAAGTTGCCTACATTTTCGCCGTGGGTTAGATTATGACTGGGTGGGTTAAGGGGAGTGCTGCGTGGCATAAGGAGGGTGAGGAGGGAAAGAACGGCAGGAAGAAGAAACCCTTGTCTGAGAGGGAACCCCAGAGTACACTGCAGCGACTGTTTGGGGATTCGGGGCCAGCTCTTGGGTCATGCTGTACAGAGGACATCTGAGTAGATTATAGCTTGGTAAGGACCAGAAGTCGGCCACAGATGAGCTCTTAAACACAGTTTCCAGTTCATTTGTGGAAAGGAAGCTTCTAAGTGAGAGCATGATTTGGAGAAGCCCATTGGAGACCCAGAATTGAGGCCAGTCTTCTAGGTGTCAGGCAGTTTTCAAGACAGACACTTCTGACTCTGCAAAGTTGGCATTTCTGTTCGAGTGATAGAATTTAACACACTTCGCGGGTGCCCATCGTGTCCCCGGTGCTGTGCACATGTCACCTGAGGTACTCTTCCCTACCCGATGAGATTACATCCTCCCTTTACCGGAGGGGGGTGTGGGGGGCGGTTCAGGAACTAAAAGAGCCCTTAGTATCAGAACCAGGTTTCAAGTCTGTATCCTCTGAGGGTTCACCAGTCTAGGTCACTTGTGCAGTAACAGTACTGCTGCGCGCCAGTCTCTGCCCCAGGTCTTGTGGGCACCGCCCTGTCAGCTCTGCAAAGCCGCACGGTCTGTGTTACATGCGTCTTGGAGAGACGTTAACTGAGGTACTTGGTTTATTGAACCTGCTGGAAGAGGGGTTTGAACCTAGTTAAAATTTTATATTATCACGTTCTCCAGCATTTATTTTTTTTACCTTTTCAGTTGGTCATCAAATATTTGAGAGCCCGGTGTGTGTGCCGGGCATGGGGATTTAAACTGTGCTAAGCCCTGGGCCTGCCTCTTGGCTTCGCATCCGGAGGAGGGCGGGGCCTAGTGAACGTGTGCGGGGCGGTGTGAGCGCGCGAGAGGCCGCGGGGCCTGCTGGGAACGGGCGCTCTGGAGCCCAGCCGCCGCGACCCAGCTCTGCGCCCAGCCCCCAGCTTCGCGGCGGGCGTGCTGGGGAAGTGGGGGACGTCGGTGAACTTTTCAGTGGCTCTTTAAAAAAAAATCTGTAAAATGAGCATCGTGTTGAAGGGAGGATTCAAGTGAGTATCTGGTTAACAGACATATATGCTTCACAGACTAACCCTGTTGGCGAGTTTTTCTTTCGAGGGGGACTAGCGAAGGTGGGAAGGGTGACCTGAGCGAGCAGCGGCGGGGAGCCAGGGCGCAGGGCCTCGCGGCGGGGAAGGGCTCGCATGCCGAGCGTAGCGAAACGTGAAGCTGTTGCTGGACATTCTGTGTAACATTTTAATGCTGTCGTCCGCTCAGAATCCAGATTTCGGTGATTAAATATTTCAAACTAAGTAAGTTGTATCCATAATGGAAACGGAGGGTAGGCTCCATTCGTACCACTAGATGGTAGAGTTTTCAAATTGCAGTAGTTCATGAGCTTGCCTCAGAATTTTCGTAAATCTTTTTGGTATTTCAGATTGTAATCAAATACTTCCTTCGGGGGAGATTAATAATTTTGTGTCAGGTTCATTTATAATGCTTAATTTTGCCGTTTTTCTAAATTATATATGGGAGGCGCTTGAGGACAGCCAAAATTGTTTCTTTGACGTGATCCTGACTGCTAAGCATTGATTAGATGGTTTTGGAGTCATATTTACATTGAGTTCATGTAATACCTCTAAAAACCACACGTTGTGTGGTTGATAATCGGTAGAAGTCTTTTTTATTGTGTGCAGTGAATGGTCCGGGCCTCATGCACTTCGCTGTCTCCATCCCCGTCTCTGGGATAATTCGTAATCCCCTGTTGCTTTACCTTTAGGCGGATACTTACTGTATCTGATTCCTGTAGCTAATATCAACCTGTTGTGATAGATTGCCAGAATTTGTTTCAGGGAGAGAGTAGGGGCTAGATTTAGAATACAAGGTATTCTGTTAAGATAAAAGGTATAAGCAGTAGGTGTTAACACATTTGGAACCAAAGAAATCTTTTGACAGGTGTAATCTTTAGGCTGTCGTCTACATTAGCTCCACTTTTGAGGTAATATTTTCAGTGAGTCTGATTATTGTTTGTTCACCTTGATGTCAGCCAGTGGCAAGGCAGACAGAGCACTGTGGTTTTGGTGAGGAAACCTAGGGGTTTGGAGGTGGACAGATCTGGGGCTGGATCTAGTAGCTGTGGGGCCTTGGGTGAATAGTACTTGCTCCTTTTTTGGCCTGTTTCTTTATATAAAGAGAGGATAATGATACTCACTAAGCAAGCTTGTTGGGAAAGTGAGAATACGGATAACTTGTTTCCATGCTCATGTAAACTGAATATACTTACCAAAATATGGCCTTGCCCGATCAGTGTGAGTTCTTACTTTTAAGTTATGAAGCTGTGTTCTACTAGATGGATGGCCTTTAGGGGCAATGGATGTATACATGACTATTTTGACCTAAACAGACACAAAATTTTAAGTTCCTTTAGCTGTATTCAACCACTTTTGACTGTCCCTCCCCAACACTTGGTCTTGTGTAGCACTTAGGCCTGGTATATGCCCTGCTGCTCCATTTTAACTTTATAGCTGTTTTTAGGCTTCTGTCGGCCAAGAAATCAGATTATCAAATTTGTCAAAAAGTGAATCTAAAGTAGTAATTAAGTGGGTTGCATGGGATCTGGAGGAGGTACTTGCTATGAATAAAGTGCGTGGATTATAACATTCTTGTGGGGGGCTTGAAGTTTTCTTCTTTTGTATTCTCTGCAGATTTTTAAAAAAAATAATTTTAGTGCATATACAAGCTGTCAGCTTATAAGCAACTATTGATGGTGAAGTTATTAAAGTAGGGTTGGTTAACATTATATACATTGAAGTTTCCGATCAGGTGTTAAGGTTTTTGTTTTTGTTTTTTTTAAATTCTGTTTTTACAAATCAAACTGAATTAAAACCATGTTAATAAATTTTTTTTTAGCTATGACTTCACACCTATGGATTCTTCTGCAGTCTATGTGTTAAGTAGTATGGCTCGTCAGCGTCGTGCATCTTTGTCTTGTGGAGGGCCTGGAGGTCAAGACTTTGCAAGATCTGGACTCAGTAAAAACTGTGGCTCACCAGGATCATCACAGCTCTCTTCCAATTCCTTGTATGCTAAAGCTGTCAAAACCCACAGCTCAGGGACTGTGAGCGCCACTTCTCCTAACAAGTGCAAAAGACCAATGAATGCCTTCATGCTTTTTGCCAAAAAATATAGAGTTGAATATACTCAGATGTATCCAGGGAAAGATAACAGGTAAAAAGAGTATTTCTGATTCTAATAATTAACACTCCAGTGCAGTTTCACAGGAACTGGGATAGTTAAGTAAACTTATCCTCCAATAGCTTTTATCATCATTATTATTACTATTTATAAAGATTTTATTGACTTATTTGAGAGAGTGAGAGAGAGAGAGCATGAGAAGAGGGGCAGAGGGAGAAGGAGAAGCAGGCTCCCTGCTGAGCAAGGAGCCTGATGCGGTGCTCGATCCCAGGACCCCAGGATCACGAGTTGAACTGAAGGCAGACTCTTAACCTACTGAACCACCCAGGCACCCCCCAATAGCTTTTATTATTGAATTCGTTTTCTTAGGTTGACTTTAAAAAGTTTAAGTGGAATTTTTAGGGTCATGGGTAAATATTTTTATAACACCTGGAGAGACTTTAGGTTACCTAAAGATCTGCCTTCTAAAATAATATTAAATGTTGTTTGCCTCTTGGAAGTCACAATTCTAACAACTGACTATTCCGTAGAAAAGTTTCTTGTGTCAGATCCCAAGGATGTCCTCACAACTGTGTCATACTACGGAATGTGCAGGCAGTGGCCATTTGTAGTCTTTTGACAAATGTGGAAATCACTATAAACTGCCAAAGACTAAACATAGAGGTGTCCTCAGTTAGAACCCAGGGATAAAACTGACTCTAGTCCTTTCTACTGTTTACTTATACTCTTAGCTCATCTCTTAGCATCCTCTACTCACTTCCTCTCAAACCAGCCTAATTCTCCATGTATTAAAATTACTTCTTCCAGTTTTCCCAGTTTCCTGACAATCAGTACTCTCTCCCTTGATATCATGAGAAAAGTCAAATGATTATCCACATAAAATAATTGAGTTTTGAACTCGAGTTTGAATGTCTCATGAGCTTAATTGCTATATAGAGGGAGAAGGAGTGGACATAGTTTCAGGTCAGCATAATGCTTTGATAGCTGTAGGCACCATGAAACCATCGCCACAGGAAGTCTGGTTCTCATCCATCACCACACAGTTACAAATTTTTCTTGTAACGAGAACTTTTAAGAGCTACTCTTGACAACTTTCAGACACACAGCACAGCAGTACTAACTGTGGTCACTGTGCAGCACCTTACGGCCCCGTGACTTATTTTATAACTGAAAGTTTGTACCTTTTGACCCCCTTCACCCATTTCATCCACCCCCCACCCCTAGCCTCTGGCAGCTACCAGTCTCTTCTCATGAGCTAAATTTTTAAGTATTTACATTTTAAGTATTTACATTTTAAAAAGCGAAACTTCTCAAACCAAATGCACCTCTGATTTGGGAATTGATACCTAAATGTTTCTTACCGATTTAACTGGTCAGTGTGTCAACCGTGGTACCTTTAACCCAGAGACTATAAAAACTGGGTTTTATTTTTATAAAGGAAGATGCAGTACAATGTTTAATTGCATCAACTTACTGGAAAAAATATATATATACACACTTGTCCGTATTTACTACATACTGAATTCCTCGTTAAGTAGTAGAGCTGTGCTTCCTGTTCTAGCCCAGCTCTAGCTTCCACATCAGGCACTGAGCTCACTCGTATCTACTTCGTGCAGCGTATGTGACCTTTGTGTCATGAAGTTAATGGTTAAAGGCTCTCCACAGAAGGAAAATGGTTTCTGTCTGCATGTTCTGGATGAGACTTACACTGGTTTTGGGAGATTAACAAATATAAATAGGAAATAGCTTCAGATTTCTATCATGATGTGTTTTGTCCAGTCGGACTTCTTTCCCTTTGAGTTTATCCAATTTCTTCAAGTACAGAGATCACGTGATCTAGGATTTATCTGGCCTTGTCTTAGGAGGGAAACGGTACGGTGCGCATAGTTTATGCCACCACATTTTCACTATGGTTACATGAATGAATGAAACTTTGATCATAACTGTTTGATGGGTTATGAGCACAAAGAGAAAGCAAGAATAGCTTTTAATACATTATGCTGCTGATACCAAACACTGCCTTGAGCTTAAGCATCTTTGAGAAACCGATGTACCAGGATAGAGCCAATGGTAATTTAAACCATGTCTCTGAAATACTTCACCTTTTTCTTTAAGCTCTGTAGGACACTGAATTTTTAGCCATTTTAGATGTCCTCTGACAACTGGAAATATTGGCACCATTCCAGGAGGCTTTAACTGCCAAGATGATGATGAATGGGCCCATGGGACTTGAGATTTTACTGGAAATGACTATGATAGCCTTGACCTTTTCACTTCTCTCTGTTGGACAAGATTCTTGTCTTTTTTCTTTTAACTTTCTATTTCTTCCTGAGGTAGCAGCACTGGACATGCGTCTTACGAGAAATTCTGGCCTTCAGCATTGTGTGCATGTTTATTTTACAGAGCCATAAGCGTGATCCTCGGCGACAGGTGGAAGAAAATGAAGAATGAAGAGAGAAGGATGTATACGTTAGAAGCAAAGGCTTTGGCTGAAGAACAAAAACGCCTAAATCCTGACTGTTGGAAAAGGAAAAGAACCAATTCAGTAGGTTTCAACAACTAGTTGCTCAAAAAGATCTTGACTTCTCCCCATAACTGAACTGGCGTGTGGAACAATGCTTATATAACCTTGAAAAGGTGGTATAGAGGCTCTTTTTCAGCCTTTTTATACTTTCAGCCTTTTTATACTTCACAACCTAATAATGTTTTTACACCACCCTATGAGACAGGCTGCCTTATTTATTTATTTAAATTATGAAGTGCCATTTACTTTTTTAGCATGGAAAATAAAAGTGTCTGGCATGCTTAAGAAGAATGTTTATCCAGAAACGTTGAGGTGGAAAAATAATTTTGGAATGGTAGTATTTTTAGTTGGGTTGAAAAATGGGTGTAACCAACTCAATAGCACGGTACAAAATCTTTCTGATCTTGGGGTGACGTGTCCCAGCAGCCTTTCTTTTCATAAATGGGTAGGGGCTAAGGAGGATGGGGCACATTAACCTTCATGGGGCCTTCTGACATTCGCACAGAATTTCTAGATTAAAAACCTCGGGAAGAAGAAGAAATAGGCCCAGGAATACTCTTGTAAATGAATTCACAGCATAAAAACACAACCTTGGATGGAATGGATTCTTAGAACGTTTCCATTACTAGGTTAGCAACTTTTAAGTCGAGTTTTTTGATTAATTCTGAAGAAAACTTCACATGATAGAACAGAGTGAGCTCAGTTTGAAGTACCGTTTAAAAATGAAGGGAAGACATCAGTCCTTTGCAGCAGGAGGGCTGGCCAAGGATGCCTTACATTTATTCTCTAGATTTATGCGTATGTCTTTTTAGAGTAACATGCAGTTCACAATCGCTTACATTTATCAGGAATTTCTTGTAAAGAAGTAGACGGTAGCCAGACTCCAGTAGAAGAGGGTGGCTCAATGGTTTTGAGTGTGGTAGGACTTGGCCTAGATCCCCTTTCTTTGCTGCTCTCCTAACCCATCTCGTCACTGTTCTCATACATTTTCTGGATGCTTGAGCTGTTGGGTGTTAGCATACTTTTAAAAATCGCCCCATTTGAGAAAGTGATCTTTTTTAAATAGTAAGTTTATAAACATTCTGTTCATCTTAGCTTTCATTTGTAGAATTACTGTGTATTGACTTGTAAACATTCGCTGTTTTAATTTTCTCTCCACAGGGCTCACAGCAACATTAAGCCAGGATGCGTATGTTCTTAAGTCTGTAGTTGCATAAACACTGTTGACGGAGGGACTTAAGAAGATCGAGGTGTCACCATTTGTCCTGAATTCGTGTGACCATAAGATACTGATAGCATTGAGTCTTGAAATGATTTAATAATATGAGTGAGGATTTGCTTTTTCCATTAGAGCATTAAGTAAGCTAAAACTATCAACATTGTAAACCAAATTGCCTTATTTTTCTTCCAAACTTCATATATGTCTATCAGGTAATATAGGCTTGAAAATTGATATCCTGTGGTGCTAAAGTACAGTAGAAAGAGAGGAGAGTGTATACATGTTTTATTTTAAATTGTACAAAAGGGGAATTTAAAAATATGTAACTGCTGTTTATACATTGGCTCCTTACTGCTTATTAATCTGTATTGTACACATAGTGGAATGAAACCGAGCCGGGAGCTGGCCTTTCCTTGAGCGACCACCGCATTGGCCCAGCATCTGTGCCAAACCCGGGAGCTCCTGAACACGTGGCCGGTGTCAGCGTCCCAGTGCGCGCTTGCCGCCTGCCACAGGGTCCCCCGGGCACGCCGAGACTGGCACCGGGCGGCAGCACCCATGCAGGACTTGCGGCGGAGGCCTCGCCCGGGCCCAGGTCAAGTTAGTTAATAGCATTGGGATATAGTCACTGTCATGGTGCTATTAACAGTTGACACCATTGTATTTTTTAACTTCGTGTTCTGTATCTCCTCAGCCACATATCTTAAATATCTTGTTTGTCATCCTATGTGTATGGTGGGGGCAGACTTTGCACTTCCTGCAGTGCAACACGTGCACTTTACTTCTCCTCCAGCTGTCTGAGGTGAGAGCACACACGTTGGCAAGACAGCTGCTTCTGCTCTGAGCTACAATCATGGCTTTTCATGTTACTTACCAAGTGGTGTTTCTGGTAGGAATCACAGCTGTAAAATTGATTTCAGTTCATTACACTTCATGATGTTGCCCCTAAATTTTGCACACTATATTCTTGTATATTATTTCAAATAAAATGAAAAAAAAATTGTTTATCTCTGACTTCTGCGGATTGAACTTGACTGAACTTTATGTCTGAGTCTGAACAACAGGTGTGGGGCATGGAAAATACATTAAGAAGTTGCTGATGGGGTTTTTTAAACAAACAAACATAAATTAGAAACAAAATGTATGTTGGTGACAGCTCACGGGCAATGGAACAACAAGGATCTAGATTATGTGAAAGATCTTTGTAGACTAAAAATTGTTTTTAACTTGACATCTCCACTACAAAGTTGAATAGCCCCCAAAGTCTGCTTTTAATAGAATGACACAGAGGATAAAGACAGCCTTGCTCTGTCTTTATTAGATACAGTAAGACATACTTAAACAACATACGACCCTACGTCTTAGCTTTGGGAGATACCGGTGGTTCCCAGACTTTGCTGCATACTGGAAACACCCGGGGATATTTTCAAAAATGGATGCCTGGCCCTACCCCCAGATGTGTCAACACGGGGTGCGCATTGGGCATCAGGATTTTCAAAAGCTTTCCACCAGTGACCCTAATGTGCAGTCAAATTTGGAAACCACTGGGCTACACACTTACCTCGTGAGGGCAAAGGTTAATTGGGAGCAGCAGGGTATTTATAACTTGGTCAGAGCCCTTAAAAAGCAACGGGAACTTAGGGTGTGTGTGTACACAGAGGGGGACTCATGAGAAAGAAATTTTAGCTAGTCTCCTAAAAAAAAAAAATCCCGAAAGAAAAAAGAGTTGGGTATCTTTGTGGAAAAATCAGGTCCACGGAGTTTGAAGGTAGTGATGAATCTATTTTGACATTTTTACTTAAGGGAGAGAGGCTCAGGAGGTAAGGAGAAGATCAACAGGAAGTACAGAGAGGTTGATTACATTCTTAAAATAGTGGATGGTAGCTGGTTTTTAGAGTATGTGTTTCTTAGGTTAACTGCCAACCTTGGGTTCGCGCGAAAGGGAGACTGAGAACTACTTCACGTTGTTACTGAAGAGTAGACAGGGCTTTCTGAAGCAGTTGAACCATTATGGGATAAACTGGTGCAAATTCTTTGCCTTCTCTACTTCTCACTGATTGAACATAAGCTTCCAGAGCGCCCCTGAAAACAAAAATGAAAACAATGTCAAAAAATTAATAAAGGAAATAAAACCACTTAGAGGGTACCAATATGTAAAGGCAGCCCATTTCTGGCGTTGCTGTGGCCAGTTCCACAAGCTGAGTGACAAAGTGACAGCCTTCAAACAGCCAGGGGTGGCGTTGCCATGGTTACTGTGGAACCCCATAAACACTGTTCAGCCTGCACTGTACTTGGCGGTCTAATGGTGCAGTCAGGCACCGTGGCGTTTGCCTTCCCCTCCGCGTTCAAGGCTTCTGACTAGGCGCAGGCAGCCTGTGCTTTCTCACAGAGCTCACAAGGGGGAGCCCGGCACCGCGGGAAGGCCGGCCCAGGGGCGCCGTGGGACGGGGCCGGCGCGCGCACTGTCCCCCTGGGCGGCGCTCAACACCCTTGGGTTTGAGGAGAGGTGAACCCACAAGGAGACGGCACTGCTGCTGGGCTCTGGGTTTTAGCAAAGCCTGTGATAAGGAGGTGGTCTGAATTTAGCCACGAGGACGTGCCACCAGCCCGTGAAAACTGATGACTGTGATGTTCTCCTGAATCCACAAACGAGCCCCACAGGCCAAACGGAGCGCTGTGCTCATCTGCTGTGTGCGGCCGCTTCCTGGCGACAGGGGCCCACACGGCCCACGGAGGCCATACGGCCTGCAGAGCCTAAAATACTCACTATCTGGACCTTTGTGGAAAAAGTTTTCTAAATGTTCTATCATGTTTAACTGCAGCTAAAAAGAATGGTTAAAAGATTTTCATTATTGGTCTATTGATGCCCCAAGTATAACAAAATTTTCATCATAGTCCTACTGGTTTTTTTAAGTTTCACACTGAGATTAGATGAGAGCACTTCCAGGAAGGCGCAAGTTAAGAATACCATTACTCAGCTCACATACTCAGTCTCTTTTTTTTTTGCTCCCAAACGCTGCGCATACTGACCCCCTGGTCAGATGTGCTGATTATCGCTGGCTCTGGGGCGCTCTCCCCACTGCCAGCCACTTCACGGCCCCGCTGGGACGCATAACTGAGGCCCGGTCCCTCCTGTCCGCCCTGACCTCCCTCCTGACTTGTTTCCACCTGTGTCCTGGGCAGCATTATCTGACTTCTCCCAGGTGCCCCTCAAACTCGCCTGTCAGAAACAGGGCGCTCCAAAACCCCGAGAACGAACGACACCGAGAGAGAACCCTCACGGAGACCAGGGGCTCTGGGGCACGATGATGTGCAAGGTGGGCTCAGCAACTGTACCCACGGACCGCCCGTGGGGGACGCTGCAGGTGGCTGGGAACTCTCTGTACCTTCTCAAATCTGCTGTGAGCCCAAACCTGCTCTAAAATATAAAGTCCATCTGGGCGCCTGGGGGGCTCAGTCAACCGGTTAAGCGCCTGACTCTCGATATCCGCTCAGCTCATGATCTGGTTGTGGGATCGAGTCCTGCTTGCATCAGGCTCCGTGCACAGTGGGAAGTCTGCTCCTCTCCCTCTCTCTCTGCCCCTCCCCCAACTCACGCTCTCTCTCAAAGAAGAAGTCTTTAAAAAAAATAAAATTTAAAAAATTTTAAAAAGTCTATCAAAAAAACGAAACTTAGGGGGAAAAGCCCTTCCGGGTAGTGTTCTGCCCACCATCCCCTATTTCAACAAAGGGCCCCCGCCCCTCCCCAAAGTCTCTCCCTAAAGTCCTCTTTGACTCTTGCTCACACATTTCCAGCCCCAGTCCGCCCTCTCCCGCTGGCTTCCGTCGGACTCCTGCCGTGCGGGGCGCCCATCGCCGCCGCCGCCTCTGCTGCCCGCGCCGGCCACGCGCTATCCCATGAGGCCGGGGCTACGCTCGCAACCCACGGAGCACCAGCTTCATCGTGACCTCCCGCAACCCTGCCCGTGCTGCTGCCGGCTTCCGGATAGTTTGCTGGGGCCCAAAAGCCCTTCAAATCATTAGCTGCCATTGTTCGTGTTACCCACACACGTGCAGAGCAGCTTCCCCCCACTTGTGACCCTGAGCCCGACCCCGAGGCCCACGGTGAGCCTCGCTCGGAAATGAAGCTGTATCTGCCCAACAAGGGAGGGCTGCGAAAGGCCCGTTTCTCTCCCACCACACAGCCTCTCCCCTCCTTCCCGAAGCCCATGCTCCTGGGTCTCTCTCCGTTCTCTCATTCTGGGGGGGCTCTTCCGGGCCGTCCTCCCCGCAGAGCGCTTTCCTGGGGCGGCTCTAACGCCTTCTTTTTGACGGAGCCTCTTCGAACTCCAGGCAGCACAGAAGAAACCACCTCGGAGTCCCGAGAAATGGTGGAAAAGGTCTAAGCCTTCCGTGTCCGGAGCCGTGGCTTGGTGGGACCCCGCCCTGTGGGATTCCCGACAGCAGTCCCCAGGCTCTGTTCAAGGTGGGGCGACTGTCGGTGCACCACGTGGGACGCAGGCTCTGCCCCGCCACCGAGCTGTGCCTGTTCGCTCCTCGGCCACATGGGAAGGACAGCTACATGCACAGTTAGGAGAATTAAAAGGCTGTACCGGGAAGCACCTGGGGCTCTTCTAGGGACATCTCTGGACCCACAAGGCGCTCAAACACTGCTCCCCCCACCAGGCTTCCAGGCGGCCTCAGACTGTCCCTGTAAGCCAGCACGCTGTTTAGGTTTCCATCGCGTGTTCTCACACGCATGTAAGAATCTACTATACTGCGAGTATCCGGCCCCGGTGAGCTTCCCTCTCAGGAAGGTAACTTCATTTGGTGGGTCAGGGCTGTTTTGTTCCTTTCTGCAGCCTCAGGACGTAGCGCTTGACAAATGTATGATCGGTGAATTTTAAAAAAGGAATTAGAAATATAGGAAGATAAACTATAATGAAAAGTAATGACAACAGTGCAGAAGGAAGCAAATAAAGGAGAAACGGGACTGTAGGATCCACAAAAGCAGCACCGACATGAAAAATGGAACTTAATGGTCTTAGAAAATGTTTTATGAGACGCCTTAGTTCATGTCAGAGCTGAACCTTCATGAAGCGATTTATGAAAAATCTTGCTGCTTTTAGTAATACTTTTCAAGTTGCTATGGCATCCTGGGCATTGCCTGACTCCCAAAATGTAGCCCCTGCAAGACTCATACACGGAAGAGAAATCCCTAAGGGCTCCGACTGTCTTTGAGACAGTGGTGTGTCTACACAGTGGTCTAAGACATCACACACTGAAATTCAGAGAGATTGCAGTCACTCTGTAGTGAATGAATTAGATCCACTTTATCTAAGAAATGAACAAAAATCAACTTTGTTTCATTCGCATTCAAAAGGACAAGACATTACGTAAACTACACAATATGTAGAAGAAAGTTCAGAAATGAGTTTGGTTAGTTTTTGGTATTCAGGAAAAACACCATCAGAATTAGAGGGAGAAAAACAGATTAAAGCTACCCTCCCACATAAAATCAGAGCAAGATTTTCAAGCAATTATTAAATAACTTCATTTTCTTGATCAAAACATCAGCTTTCTCGGAAGTCAGGCCAAGCATTATATAAGAGTTAGTCTCAAGTCTCGTTTGTCATCAAAATAAGCAGATTGTTAAAGTTACCCTTATTGAAAAAAAAAAAAAAAAGTACAGGAATTGCACAATTAGTAGAGGAATGGCTGGTGGTAACACGGCAACACAGCTCAGTGTGATCTAAAGCAGCCAAGTAGAGGTTTTTATGGAACACAAAATCCATTTCTGTCAGGCATTAGTATGAAATCTACAAATGACTTAAAGATCCACCACATGCCTTCATAGACAAGGAAGCCCCTGACTCCCCCGGGCTCCGTCCTCGCTCTTGGTCCCGCCTTGGGCACCCAGGCCGCAGGTAGCCAGTGCCACAGGGACACCAGGAGGGGAGACCAAATGTTCCTCTCATCGATGGGGATCCTGCCACTCAGCAGAAGGGCCGCGGAGTTGGGATGGTTCTCGGCCTGCGGGCCCTGGGCCATGGCGGGAGGACAGAGGGCCCACGGCCACCCCTGACAGCGACGACTGTCCCATCATTGAACAGATAAAAAGCACGGGTGGGCCAACAGAGCTTGTCAACATTTCTGACAGTGAGAAGGTGTTCTAGGCAAACAGGCTGAGGAGGAGCAGAGGAGGACTGCCGCTCCACAGCAGAGATGGAGAGCTTGAGGCCCACACCTGCCCCCCTGCAGAGTTGAGAATCAGTCCTCCTCTTTGCTGGAAACTCACTCAACACCCACAGAGCCCCAGGCCCTCCCCCAGGCTGCCGCCCCTGCCTGGTGCGGGCGGAGGAACCCCGTGTGCTCCCACTCACACCACCTGGCCCCACGAGTCAGTGATTCCTCTGATTTTAACATGATCGTGACTAGTATCCATGCACGCTCCAGAGAAACATCTGGTGTCGAAAAGAAACAGAAAGGCAGGCAGAAGAGAGTTCAGTTTGCCACTCACTCAGCAGCAGTCGAGTCTCCTGACTTGGCCTATTTATGACAACTTAGCATACTGTCCTGGGGGGGACAGATGAGCACACGACAGGGTCTCCCCCAAAGGTCAGAACAAACGTACTGACATTTAAAGAGCAATGCTCACCCTGGGTTTATCTACAGGGAAAAGAAGGTCATCTAGTGGTGCTTCAGCACGCAGGGACCAAATTAGTTTTGCAATAATAGATAAGAAAGAACATTCTCTAGGACAAAGCTTCTCTCCTTGCCAACAGCCTGGGCTGTAGCAGGAGCACGGTGTTTTGGAATCCCCCAAGGAGGGCTCAGTTTTCCGCCCGGGGCTTGGAGGTTCTGATATCAGACATGTGTGATGGATAGGCCTTATTTAAAAAGCATGACAGTATTTCTGAGCCTGATTTTCAGTTGCTAAATTTAGGCTTAGCAACAGCACTACTGATGAAATCACTCAGGAGACATTTTCAAGAGAAGCAAAAGCAAACAGATTTGTGATGTGCCCACAGCAGGACAACTGTTGTGGATGAGCTCATTCCAACTTGCTAAGAAGACACAAATGAGCCCCGTTCAATTAACTGAGTCCTGAATCCTCTATTACCCAGTGTGCTGCAGCTAAGCGAGTTGAGACTCAGGAAAGAAAAGCCACCAAGACATCGCAGATCTGAGTTAGCCCCAGGCCAAGCCTCTCATCCATCCCTAAAGGCCCCTCCGAGGGCAGCTCTAACTGGTCCCAGGAACTGATGGGAGGCACCTCTGGCATCCTGTCCCATTTCTCAGCCAGACACTCACAGCTCAGAAGAGTAATAGACCTGCAAAGAAGAGCAGGGGCCCGGGATAATCCGCTCCTTACCCACACAGGCACCAGAGGGCCAGTGGCTCACCCTGGCTCTGGGCACCACACCTGAGGGCTCAGGGTCCCTCCCAGAGGCCAACGGACTTGTGTTTCTCAACGGCCCCTCCCAGCTTCCTTCTTGGTGGAGTCTCAGCCTTGGCCGTGCTGCAGAACTGCCCGGGAAGCTTTGGGAAATCCCAGTGCCAGGTCCCCGCCCTGGAGATTCGGAGGTGGTTGAGAGGGGGTGGCCTGGACACCAGGCTTTTTCCAAGCTCTGCAAAGGATTCTCCTGTGCAAGCATGGTCGAGCACCACCTGGCCGCAACAGCCCCATCTGGCTTTGGGGAACCCAGCTCATCCCTCTGCACTGAGCTCAAGCAAAGGCTTGCTCGGTGCGGTGCTCCCCACACCGACAGCATTAGCACCCCCTGGGAGGGCTGAGAATGGCTTCAGGAGCTCTTTTTTTTTTTTTTAAGATTTTATTTATTTATTTGAGAGAGAGAGAATGAGAGAGAGCACATGAGAGGGGAGAGGGTCAGAGGGAGAAGCAGACTCCCTGCCAAGCAGGGAGCCCGATGCGGGACTCGATCCAGGGACTCCAGGATCATGACCTGAGCCGAAGGCAGTCACCCAACCAACTGAGCCACCCACGCGCCCGGCTTCAGGAGCTCTTTAAGAAGTATGACGGACTGAGATTTGGAGAACGAGGGTGACTGAGGAGTTGCATGACGTTGCAAAGGTTTTTCTGGCTTGGCCGGTATGTGATGGTGACACCCCAACCAAGATGGGGAGTCTGGGAGAAAGAAGATTTGAGAAGAAAGAGGATTTGTTTTTAACATTTTTGGGTGAGAACTGTGGGGAACGTTGAGTGACAGATGACAGCCAGTTTGCTGGGCCGAGGCCCTGGGCAATCAAGGTGAGTCACAGGCCTCGGAGCCATGAGGACAGAAGAGATCACCAGAGTCAGGGGTCTAGATGGGCTCACCTGGGGACCCATTATACACGGAATGTGAAAGAAAAAGAGCCAGGCACAAACTGTGGGAAATGATGGCACTTGAGGAGGGGACAGAAGACAGTTCTGCACACTAGACTGAGAAAAAGCAAACGAGCAGGCGCGGCCAGAGAGATGAGAACGGGAGAGGACAGATGTGCGGCAGAAGCTCGGGAGGGCAGGGCCGCCTGTCCGTCTGCTCTCGTCCTTAGGGCCTGGCGCACAGTGAGCATCGGTCAAATGTCTTCAGTCCGACAGCGTGGACCACCACAGAAGGAAGTGGCGGGCAACGCTAAAGCTGCGGAGGAGGAAGGCAAGCCCAGCCACGTTTGGGTCTGGTGGCTGGAAGGTCGCTGGAGACGTGGGGGAGAGCAATTCCTGAGGAGCAGGCTGAGGAAGAGGGCTGCCCGGGGCCCGCGGACTGGGCGGGTGCTCCCGGAGGGCGTGTGGCATCTCAATGGCCGCTGGGTTTGTCCTTTTCTGTAATAACTGTCACGTTTCGGTATTTTTAAAAGTTTACTCACATGTGCGCTCCACCAATTCAGTGACTGCAACACAGGAACACGAAGCGGAAAATGGGGCCTACAGCAGGGAGTCTGTCGGCCGCCCTGGTTTTCAAGCCCAGGCCGCACAGTTCCTAGGTCTGCATCAGGCACGGGGCAGCCCACCAGGCGACGTGAAGAGGTGGAAGGGAAGGATCGCGCCGGGTGCGCCAGGAGGCGCGCACCTGCGCACTGAGGCGGCCCGCCGCACGGCGGCGCCACCGTGTGTCCCCGCCCACCCACGCCCGGCTCCTTCCTCCTCCACGGCGCCCCCGCCTCCAGCCCACCAGCTGCTGCAACACGCAGGTGGCCCAGGGACACTCGGCCTTACCTGATGAGGAGGAGCCGGTCCTTTTCAGATGGATGGTCATCTAGCCACTGGGAGAAGCGTGCGTGGGACCATTCTGCCCTCTGCAGGGTCAGAACACAAATTAGAGAAGACAGGGTGCATCCACATTCTCCCATGAAGGACAGTACATACTGGCACAAGAAATCTCAAGGATTCCCAAGATGAAATTACCCAAACACCTGCCTGAAGGAAGGTGGCAAGCCTTTGGTGCACCTTCTCGACTCCCAAGGAACTTTTTGGATTAGCCAATTGCAGGTGGATCAGCAAAAGAAATGGGGCCTCCATCAAAAAAGCATTCTGAACATAAATTACTTGTGCCATTATACTTAAAGAGTGAATTCCGGCTTCCTCAGGTAATTTTTACATTGCTGAGAGAGTCGAGGCTGAGTGGCGGGGATTTTCTTTCCTGAATCATTCACTTCCAAGGCAGGGAGGGATTCATGACTAAGTAAGGCAAGAGAAGGCCAGGAACCCATTCTGTGAGTGGGGCTCTGGATTTATAGACTGAAGAGGGAGGACTCATCAGAGGATTCTGGCTTTACTTTATTACCTGAAAAGGGGATTTCAGCTCAGCAGGTGCTCTGGTAAACAAAAACTGAATAATGATGCTGAAGGGAATAATGTCCCCCAAGGCGGGGCTACTGGCCACATGTTCGCTCGTCTGGAAGAGCAGGGGTCTAAAGGAAGAAAAAGCAATGGTTATCTCACATTGTTCAATCCTGAAAGAGGCGATTTGGTAGAAGAACCTTAATAGCATGTTGGTAGACTACAGGAGCGTAGCGGAAGAGCGGAAGAATCAGTAATAGCATTCATCCTAAACTGGTGATTTCTTAGCCATTTCTTTTTTTTTTTTTTTTTTAAAGATTTTTTTATTTATTTATTTGAGAGAGAGAGAATGAGAGAGAGCAAGCACATGAGAGGGGGGAGGGTCAGAGGGAGAAGCAGACTCCCTGCCGAGCAGGGAGCCCGATGCGGGACTCGATCCAGGGACTCCAGGATCATGACCTGAGCCGAAGGCAGTCGCTTAACCAACTGAGCCACCCAGGCGCCCTTCTTAGCCATTTCTTAACCCACCCCTTCAGCCCGAAGACAGACAGACAGACAAACACACACGCACACACCCCTAACTTATACACTGTGGCAGCCTGACCTGCCCTTCACCTCCTTCTTTGACCTCCAGTTCAGTGGCCTGTGGGTGTGACCTGACCGCAAGGGGGCTCAGCAAATCCCCCCTCTTAGAGCTCATCTGATGGACAGGCTGAAATCAAAGCAACAATGAAGCCTCCAGGCAGTTACAACCAATAGATTCTTATCTTGGTCAAAACTTCCAGCTTTCACTTTAAATAAAATCCCTCTTTGGGCTATAACCTAACATGGGTAAATGCAAACACTGTCTACACAACTTTCAAAGGGCAATTATGTCCTGTATGTACGAAATTATTACCTTACATCCCATCGAGATCTGTGCCAGGTCCCTTCCAATACATTACACATCTGGGGGTCACCCCCTCTATTTCACAGGGTCGTGCAGGCAAAGCTACCCCACCACCAGTCACCTACCAGCTGCAGGAATACCTGGGAACTTCCACTGACCTCTCCTTGGCTTTGGGCTCTGACGGACAGAAGGTGATGACAGGCCCAGCCGTAGGGGCTGAATCTCAAGAGGAAAGATGGCAGAGCAGTACCTCTGTCAGGAGCAGAAATGATTCAGCAGCGTGTGAAACAGCTCTGTATCCTGGGCTTTTCCTTTGCCCCATCCTAATTATTCCCATCCACACAGGAGGCCTGCACAACCCAGAGACCGGCCGCTTCCTCACATGAATGAAAGGTTTCATGTCAAGAGTAGGAGTGCTCTCAACAGGCGGTTGGTTCTCACTGGATCCAGATTAATCTTAGAATGTTTGTTTTTTAAGATTTGTATTTATTTATTTGAGAGACAGGGAGAGCGAGAGAGATCACAGAGGGAGAGGGAAAAGCAGACTCTTCGCTCAGTAGGAAGCCCATGTGGGGCTCGATCCCAGGACCCTGAGATCATGACCTGAGCTGAAGGCAGATGCTTAACAGACTGGGCTACCCAGCCGTGCCTCTTAGAATGTCTTTATATTATCTATTCTGTAAATGAAATCTATCTCTGTTAAGGATTTTTCTAATTTCAAACATTTTATCAAATAAAATTATCCCATAACTTCTTTTCTTTAGTCATCGTGGACACATTTCAGGCCATTTGTGCCGGCCGTCACCAACAATCCATAAAGCTCCACACCAGGCCCTAGGGTGGGGGTGTGTGTGTGGGGGGGTGACGCCCTAGGGACCTCCTGTAGCCCCCTGAGGCTGCGGCACCCCTGCCTTGAAGATCCCCAAGGCCCCAGTCATCCGACAGCAGGGCTGTAGGCAGTGAGTCAAGCACCTAGGAAGGTATGAAGCCAGCGCTGAGGGCAGTTTGGTGTCGTCGGCAGGCACCCCGGAAGCCCTCGTGCACGGTCTCCATCCGCATAAGCGCACCGAGTCTAACCAGCCCAGCGGCACCTGCTGCCACGTGAGTGTGCACAACGTGCCGGACGCTGCTTAAAACACGTCAGATTCCTGCAGACAACCCTACGAGGTCTGTAGGTTCTATCCCCATCCTACGGGTAGGTAAACTGAGGGATAGAGAGACCACGTAAAAGCTGGAAAAGGGAAGAGTAAGGATTCGAACCTAGACAGCCTGGCTCTGAATTTTGCCAGGCAGCCTCTCTGAGGATAATCAGCTGTAGCCACTATTCAACCTGTTTTCAGAGCAGAGACATTTCTTTTCAGTGGGGAACAGAGACCCCTGGAAGAAGTACAATTTCACACTGTCAACAACTAGAGAAAAGCCGGAGAAAAATGAATGCTTACAGGATACCCCTTGAGGGACAAGCAATTATTATTTCTTTAGGGACCCCAAATTCTCTCTGGGTCAAAGTGGCCCTCCAGTCGCCTATGTACCTCAACCATGTCACACAGTCTCTCTTGGCAGTTATTTCCACCTGGCTTGACCTTACAATCCTGCGGGGCAATGACTGGGACTGTCTTAAAGGCCTCTGGGCGCGGACTCGGGGATCGGCGTGGGGATGAGGCCACGATGGTCCCATTTGCCAGCTGCAGAGCTCAGACAGCTCCCGGCCAAGGTCCCTGTGGGCCAAGCAGCTGCCATTCACCAAGAACTCCCTGGAACTGCAAACCCAGCGGGTGGCCAAGCAGTCTGCTTGCCGTGCCAGTGACCCGGCTGCCCCAGTTTGAGCTATAACAGGGGAAGAGGCAGTGGGGAGGGGTCCCTGCCTGGGGTCACAGGCTCATCCTGCAGGCCTGGCCTGGCTGACAGCCGCCGTGAGGGATGTGGGGAGACAGGAGAACTCAGGCCTTCACGTCTCTCCCTCCCTCTCTGGTCCGATGAGACTTTCCCCTTGCCCCAGGAAAGCTCACTCTGCGTATGCCATCTGATTTGGCAGGATTCATCTTGAACCCTAGTCCGTGACAGGAGGAGACCCTGGGGGGCCAGTCCTGTGTGACAGTCCTTGACTTAGGGAAGAGCAGCCATATGGAAGCCCTTCTGCCTCTACTTCAGGATGACAAGACTATTGGTCCCCACGTCTCTCAGTGCTCGGCGTACGAAGTCCCGGATACAGGTGCTTTAGCATTTGGTCACAGGGAACATGGAACGTTCTCTGAAAACTCATGGATTTTCTTCCTTCTGAAAATGAAGATTACATAGCTGATTCAGCTTCTCTTTTACCTTTGGCCTCAGGGAGTTTCAAGTCAAACATGAAACGCATCTATAGAATTAAATTGCTTTCATGGTCTGAATACCGTGTTTTTATTTTCCTCTAATATACTCTTGCTGCAGACCGCAAACGGTCCAAGGGCACAGGCAGCGAGGACAGGACGGGAGGGAGGGAGTCTACAGCGGACCCGCACCGACGCTGCCGGCTGATGTGCCCGCACAGCCAGGCCTCGTGAAAACCGGCTCGCTTTTCAGCGGGATCGTTTCATCACCTGTCCCTTTGTAGCTCTGAGTCAGAGCAGTTATTTTTCTGCCAAGACCAAATCTTCTCCTCCAGCCACTAACAGGACTGCCAAAAGAGCCATGGAGAGCAAAACTGGATTTGCTTCCATACCATGCATCACTGACATAATTACCTGTAAACATCAAATGCAGACATTTCACTTCTGGTGCTCATTTTAAGAGTCTGAAAGAACACAGCATGAGCACTTCCCTTCTCCCTGATTCCAGGTGGAATCTGAAATACTGGCAAGTTAAAAAATAAATCTCCATCTGAGGTGATACAAGGAACAAAAGGAAATTAATTAAGATGTTACAAAACGCAGTTACCCCAAATGCCACAATACCGTTCTTAGAGAAGAGTGCTCGAAACAGAGCAGCACTTCCAAGGTTACACCTGACACACAGCGGGGCGGGCAGTCTTACTAATCACGTGTTAGGTCCCATGAGAAAAAGTCGTCTCTGCAGTAGGGATCTCCACACTGAAGTGACGCACAGCCAGGTGGCTGTCGGTCTTTGGTTCTGGCCAATTATGAAGTCAAGTAAGACTGTGTGTCCCTATGTCCACATCCACCATCGGTGGAGGCCCAAACCACTTGCCACACCCCCATTCCAAACCTTTGGGTGAGGGGCCGGGGAGGGTGGCGAGACCACAGGGAATGTGCTCTGAGATCTAGAACCCGCAGAGAAATGAGGTGGGGGAGGGAAACACAAGTACCCTCCCTCCCCTCCCCCGGCACAGGACACACAGGGTCTCCCTTCGGGAGAGGGGAAGAGAAGGCTGGAGGCCTGCAGGCCAGGGACCCAGATAGTGTGGCAGAAGGGGCCGTGTGGGTCCCGGGGGAACAGAGCAGGAAGCTGATGGCTGTAGGTAAGTCAGGGCTCCAAGTAAAGAGGCGAGAGAACTCGCAGGTTCCTTTCTTAGGGTCTAGATGTCATCAGCCCCAGCAGAGCAGGGGAGGAGGTAAGGCTTCAGGCAGACGTCCTCTAGGAACCATAGCATGCATGTGGCTCAGCATTCTGCAGGCACATCCCAGAAGCCCCTACACAGCAGACGGCAGTGAGAGGGGGGAACTGCAGAGTGAGAGGTCACCACACGGCGGGGTTTCAGATTCTCTTCACACTGACATTCTCCTGGATGACTTAGAGAAGCACTCAGGTGCTATTCTAGAACCAGAGTAAAAACGAACAGGAACTTCTGGAATAAGCTCTGGGGTGCAGTGGTTACAAGCACAGGCCTTGGGATCAGGCAGCCCTAGGTCTGGAAGGCAGCTCTGGAATTCCCACATGACTCAGACAGGCAGCCATGTCAAGTGACCCCCCTCAGCATCAGTGCCTCCTGGGGAATCACTCCTGCCTTGGAAGTGTCGTGGTGAAGGCGAAACGGTAAAGTATCAGGGACACACTTCGCACAGGCTGAGCACCCAGTGAATGATCCGAGAGTGACTGCTAGAATGAAGGCGAGGCTCAGCCAACTCCCAGCCCTCCCTGTCTGCCAGGTGCTCCTAGCACTGCCCGAGTATCGGCAAACAACAAGCCAAACCAGGCCCAAGACAGCGCTGCCTTCTGGCTACATGTTGAAATCTGAAACCTTGGGGAAATAGCTATTTCCGGGGATGGGTTCACAAGTACAAAGAAAGGCTGGCACACATTTGGGGGTCCTGGTGCTCCAACTGGAAGCCGCAGAGACGGCTGCCCTTCCTTCCACAAACGTGCAGGCGGGAGGCGGCATCACAGGGAGCACATTGGAGACGCGGAAAACCCTCCCCACGCCTACAGTTAAACCCAGCAGACACCAATACTACACGCCAGGGTTCCTGGTGCTTTCCTTCTACCGCCCCTCAAGCCAACACGTCCCCCGGAGCAGCTCCTGTCCCCCGATGGCTTTCATTAAACCTAATGAGGCTCCCAGCAAGCATGTTGCAGGCGTAATTCAGGGAGAAAGCTGTGCCCTCCAGAGCAAAGGTGTTGGGGTCTGCCCAAAGGCAGGTCTGGGTCCCTGCGCTGGTGAAAGCATGAGGTCCCTTTTCTGTCCCTTGCCTCACAAGGATCTGCACTGAGAATGTCAAGTCGGAGCTTCCAGGCCCCTGGCCAGATGGAGCTAGGGTAACTTCCCTTGTAAACCCCACTCAGGGGACAAGGCCACGCTGCAGAGGGATGGACAAGGACGGGGCCTTGCAGCTCTGAACATATGTCTCGTGTGGAAATACAGATCACCCAAGGGCAAATACCTAATGTCAGCAGCTTTGTGAGGCCACACTCTGTCCTGGGGAAGAAAACAATTGCTGCTGCCTGAGAAACTCTAAGGGAGACAGTAAAATGTAAATGTATGCAAGAAGCTTGCTGGCTTCATTCACCAATCCACTAATATGACCATCAAGAAGCGAGCACCCTGCAGCAGACGGCCACATGACGGGGGGAAGGAGTGCCCGGAAGGCCTGGTGTCGGAGTGTCGGGGTATCTGGGTGCAGTGGGGGTGGACTGGAGGGTCTGGCTGGCTCGCTCGGTCACTGTCCCTCACGAAGAGGCCCCTGCATGGGCCTGTTGCCCTCTCCTGCAGCCACCGCCTCTAAGCCAGACGCAGGCCAGCCTCCTGGGTTTTGGTGGTTTGCCTGCCTATTTTTCTCACCCCCCTCCCATTACATAATGTTTTAGAATGTTTTATATTATTTTTTAGCTTCCTTGTTATTTTTAAATGGGAATAACACTACGAGAGGGACTTTAAAATATATTTACTGGCTTTTCCAACTGCAAATATAAAACAACCAAGGCACAAACCATGAAAAATATAGAAAACCTCTAGAGGGAAAAATCACTAGTGACAATCCTGCTATCCCCAAATTTTGATGTTTATCCTTCTTGACTTTTCCTCTCCACACATACACTTATTGTCTTAAAAAATATAGTAGAGATCATATCATATCTACTGTTTAGTAGTCTGTTTTTCATTTCATGATGCATTACAAAGTTACTTTTCATATTTTTAGACACTAACCAGCAATATAAATTGTTACTGGCTATATATAGCATAAGTGTTTTTAATTATACATTGCTTGATCATTACTTTCTCAATCCATACACAGGTACTAGAAGGTGTCACCACTAGAAGTTCAAATGCTCCGTCAGAGACGGCTCTTCTCCTGAGAAGTCCCCAAGAGGGCTGGCAGCAGACTCCCACCTTATATGACTGACAACAGAACTGGTCTCATGCGAAACTGTCAAACCTGTCTCCCACACTGTGATACAACTTTAAAAGCATGCGGATGAAAGCCATCTTGCCTCAGCACACAGAAAGGTAAGCACTATTTTAATTCATACATGTGCAATAAACAATAAAACATGGGAGCCGGGGCTATCAAAAATAATAGCCTAATCTTAATACAGCAAATCCCAAATCACAGCTTTCCCACACCTTTTTCAAGAGCTAGTTGGTTAATAACCTGGCTGATTCTGTTAACTCAGCATCTTATCACCCACCTGGGATTGCTGGGTTACCATTTTACTCAGTAAGTGACTTTATGGGAGTCTTATTGGGGTTATTTTCATGGTACAGGCAGGTGACTGGTGAATCAATGACCTCAGGACCTCTTAATCATTCAACCTGTCCACGTTTGGTAGCGCCAAACCCTAATGCTTCAATAAAATATCTAAATACTTCTTAAAAGGTCTGAGCTGATCCAAAGACATTATCTGAAAACACATGTGATCCAACTTTAAGTTTTTTTTAAAACCCAACTCTGTACAGATGGGCATTTGAGAAAAATAATTCAGTCTCTTGTTTTGGCATTAAAAAGAAATCTTTGGCAACTACAAATATGCAAGACAAAGTACAGGGCTCTCCTTTCAATCAACAACCTTGGATTCTTATGTTTTAAGTGACATTACACCTGAATTTTCTACTATCAAAAGCCTGGATGACATAAGACAGTGAAGCAGTCATTTAAAGGACATGCTTCTTATTGACTGCTCTAGTTTCTAGTTCTGAGTCTGTTTTTAGAAAACTGCATGCCTGGAATCTCTTACCTTATCTTTATAAAGAAACATTCAAAGACCATTATGCTCTTGGATATTATGGACAGTTACATCAAGGTTGTAAGTATCATGTCTGGTCCCCTGAGTGCTCAGGGTTGGTCATCTTTTTGTATGTATACATACGTACAAATAAGTTCTGGCTTATTGAATAAACAGCCACAGTTAAGTTATTCAGTGTTTCTTATAATCTAAATTGGTAGGAGGCCTATCTAAGCATTCAGCACTGAAAAGGATTTTCCCATACATTGGTATATTCTTAGGTGTGAATTTGAATTAACGTACTGTTTTTCTTTTTGAACTGGTCTCTAGGAAGTTCAATCCTAAATTTTGTGCTCAACTGCATTAGTCATCTTTATCCTAAATTATCTGCACCATTTCTAGTCATTCCCTACATTTTACCACTAAGCTCAATTCTTTTAAGATTCAATAGTTTTGCTACAGAATGTAACCTCTGACAGTTTTAGAGGTAGGTTAGATTGAAAATGATAAATAAGCAAATGAAAATTTCAGAAAAAAGATATCTCTATAATTGCAAACTGCCTGGTATGACTACTCAATATATTTCTGTAAGAATGGAGGGTGAAAAAAAAAATCCCCCAGCCACTCTGGAAAACAGTATGGAGGTTCCTCAAAAAGTTGAAAATAGAGCTACCATACGACCCAGCAATTGCACTACTGGGTATTTACCCCAAAGATACAAATGTAGGGATCCGAAGGGGTACATGCACCCTGATGTTTATAGCAGCAATGTCCACAAGAGCCAAACTGTGGAAAGAGCCCAGATGTCCATCGACAGATGAGTGGATAAAGAAGATGTGGTATATATATACAATGGAATATTATGCAGCCATCAAAAGGAATGAGATCTTGCCATTTGCAATGATGTGGATGGAACTGGAGGGTATTATGCTGAGCAAAATAAGTCAATCAGAGAAAGACATGTATCATATGACCTCACTGATATGAGGAATTCTTTTTTTTTTTTTTAAGATTTTATTTATTTATTTTGAGAGAGAGAGACACAGCGAGAGAGGGAACACAAGCAGGGGGAGCGGGAGAGGGAGAAGCAGGCTTCCTGCCGAGCAGGGAGCCCAATGCGGGGCTCAATCCCAGGACCCTGGGATCATGGCCTGAGCTGAAGGCAGACACTTAATGACTGAGCCACCCAGGCGCCCCAAGATATGAGGAATTCTTAATCTCAGGAAACAAACTGAGGGTTGCTGGAGTGGTGGGGGGTGGGAGGGATGGGGTGGCTGGGTGATAGACATTGGGGAGGGTATGTGCTATGGTGAGTGCTGTGAATTGTGTAAGACTGTTGAATCACAGATGTGTACCTCTGAAACAAATAATACATTATATGTTAAAAAAAAAAAAGAAGAAGATAGCAGGAGGGGAAAAATGAAGGGGGGGAATCGGAAGGGGAGACAAACCATGAGAGACTATGGACTCTGAGAAACAAACTGAGGGTTCTAGAGGGGAGGGGGGTGGGGGGATGGGTTAGCCTGGTGATGGGTATTAAGGAGGGCACGTATTGAATGGAGCACTGGGTGTTATACGCAAACAATGAATCATGGAACACTACATCAAAAACTAATGATGTAATGTATGGTGATTAACATAATAAAAAAAATTCCCCTCAGAAAGAGCATAATAAAATTTATCAGCTCAGTCTTGTGAATTTTAACTCAAAAATCACACACATACACACACACACACACACACACACACATCATTGCACATAATTCTGTATGGGTTTCTGGTTTGAATAATAACTTTTAAGATAAACCATATGAAACTGCCATTGTTATAGGTCACAAAACGGTTGAATATTGGCAATTTCATATAGCTCAACATGAATAGTGGGAAAGGATTTATCTGCTAATAGGATATGGATATATCACCTGCAATAACAGAACTGTGTCTCACCTGAATGACCTCAGCATTCGATAGGACTTTCCTAGATCAGATACTCTTCTGCAGAATGGACCCACAGCCAACTCCATCTGAAACATTAAAAGATACTCCACAGTGTTAATGTCAGAAGCCTGTGTTGAACGGGGGACACACCTGGATCACAGAAAGTTGCAGCTTGCCGTAAACTTAATTTTATCTGGACTGTGAGGCAATTTTTGAAAGTCAATTAAATTTAATAAAAGGCACGAACTTAGGCGACTTTTGCATTTATTGTTACTAAAGGAGAATAACATGAGACCATTCCTTCAAGAACACAGAAAAACACTTTTTGGTTATGTAAAAGGAGGAAACTCGGTTCTTTTCTCCACTGAAAAACTGGAGAAGGGAAGGTTTTTAAGACTGTGTGCCTATACTTGAAGTTGGCATCACAAGCCTTTTTATATGAAGTATAAATAATGACAACCCTTAGCAAGCTGGCCCAAGTGATTAGAAGCATGGACTCTGGAGGCAGCACAGCTGTGTCACAATGCCAAGTCTACAACGACTAGTTGTGCGGCCCTGGACTTCATTTCTGTAAGCTCCAGGCTCCTCGTCTGTCCAATGGAGATAGTGCTAGCTCACAGAATTATAGAAACCAAATAATTTCACAAAGCAATATGCGCGTGGCACCTAGCAGGTGCTTGTTCAATGTTGGCAATTATTAGCAGTATTTTTTAAACTTTCCCCCTTTTACATTATCAGCCAATTAATTCGCTTCCTGACTCAAGAACTGTTGGTTTCACTGCTCTTTATTCTCCTTCTTTGGCTGGAAATTTTACTTGTCATTAAATGGAGATTTAGGGTCTCTGTTCTAGCAAGTGCAAAGTTTTCACAGATGGAGGACTCAGATGACAAACCGTTTCTCCATCTTGCTATCAACAGGACTCTGGTACAGAATAGCTTAGAAAGGGGCGCCTGGGTGGCTCAGTCGTTAAGCATCTGCCTTCGGCTCAGGTCATGATCCCAGGGTCCTGGGATCGAGCCCCGCATCGGGCTCCCCGCTCTGCAGGAAGCCTGCTTCTCCCTCTCCCACTCCCCCTGCTTGTGTTCCCTCTCTGGCTGTCTCTCTGTCAAATAAATTAAAAAAAAAAAAAAAAGAATAGCTTAGAAAATCTCTGAAAAAAGTAATGAAGCATCTTTCTTCAAGAAAAACAAAGGAATGGAAAGTGGGGCTTCTGTCTTGTTGGTCATCCTTCTAAAATACTGCTCAAATCTCCTGCCCCTGGGAAACTGCGGAGACCTAAACAATCACTCATTTGACAAACATTTCTGACTCCCTATTAATTGCCAGGCACCGAGTTACACATAGGGATGAGAAGATAAATTAGTCGACTGTCTTGCCTTTAGGGAGCTCTTTCAAATTTAGTGAAGAAGGGGATATCTATTTATTTATTTAAACAATATAGTTATTATTGAACAAAATAAAAAAGGTATGTGGGTCTATACACACACATACACATATACATACATGTATATACACATCTGATTATTATTATTTTTTTAAAGATTTTATTTATTTGAGAGACAGACAGAGATAGCGAGAGGAAGAAGCAGACTCCCTGCTGAGCAGGAAGCGGGGCTCCATCTCAGGATCCCGGGATCATGACCTGGGCCGAGGGCAGACACTGAGCTGCCCAGGCGCCCCCACACCTGATTATTATTAAGCAAACTTAGAAGTGTGCTATCAAGTGTACGAGCTGCCACAGGGGACCTGGTGGGCAGCTTCCTTGAGATGGTCTTGAGGGTAACTGGTGGAATTTCTAGGTGGAACCGGTCAATTTCTCTCCTAACATATAGAAGACACAGAGTATGTCTTCTATGTCCTAGAGGGAAACCTTAACATGGTTAGAAAACTCTCTAAAATAGAGAAGATTAAGTAAATAAGAAGAGAAAAATCTGAGGCAAAAAAGTCAGGATTCTTGCCAACAAAGCAAAACAGAGCAGCTTGAAGTCAGTGTTCTCATGTCAAGACAGTGGGTCCTTGGGACCTGTTTGGTTTCTTCACCTGATGAAGTTGCTGGTTTTCTTCAGACTGTGGCATTTATTTTACACTGAGCACAAAAGTAAAAATGTTATTATCATGTATTCCTCATTTGGTAATTCCAATTGTGTGTGTGTGTGTGTTATGGTTTTTACAAACTGAAATTACATAAGGTGTTTTCATGAAATGTTTTTGACATTTTTTTCAATTACTCTAGTAGATTCTCCATCTTCAAAGATTAAACCAAAAAACCTTTGCCTTAGCACTTGAGCAGCATGGAATGTTAAAAAATTACAACATGAGAGAATATGACCTTGAACTGCTGTGTAATCTATGATGATACAGGAGATTTCTATACCAGAGTACAATTCCAAAATAAATAAAGGACCTCCAGCGTACTGAAAACCATTTTCTTCTGCCAGAATTCCATGAAACAATAAAGGCCATGTTTCCAAAGGGCAGGAGTGTTCCTTTTGGAGGAGGTGACTCTGCACCTAGCTGTGGATACACAAATGGCAGGTACAAAGGCCTCTCTCCTGCTCCCGGCTTGCAGGGAGCGAGTGGTCAGAGGCAGGCAAGGTGAACTAATTACAGAGCTGCCCGGGGCCCACCGCAGACACTTGGTTAGCCGCGGGGCATCTCTGGATACTCCTGCGGCTCTCCGGCCCTGACACTGTTTAGGAGAAAAGGCAATTGCTGTGAAAATCCTCATTATTTCGTTTTCTTTTCTAAATGTATATATTTGGGCAAAGTGAAATACAGATACATATATATTTAAAGGGCACCGGAAGACCTATAAATAGAAATTGCTAGGAGTACCACTGAATCAGTAATTTAATGCCAGCTCCACGAGCCATCCTTTCCCTTGGGGAAGAAACGAAATTGCGGGGCGGAGGGCAGTGTGGACAAATCCCCCAAGAGGTTGTGAGTCAGCAGACCCCAGTGGCCTTGACCAAGCTGAGTGTTTTAGAACTGCTGTGTGGAGTGTAGACATAGAGAGCATGTGGTCACAGTAGGAAATTAATTACCTGTAGGAAACCACCTCATGCCCATGACCTGATTCCTAAGGAGGCTGTATGTCGGGTACTTCCCTCACCATGAACCCTCCAGATGGCACCTGGCAACTATTTTCTCTCTCACCTGTGCAAAGTGCCAGGAGGGACAAGTTAGGGTTCCTGAAGAAATCTTTAAAATCTATCATTATCTGCCTTTGCGACTGGACCAAATGACAAATATTCAGCAATCCCAAACCTACTCTCTGGGTCTCTTCCTGAGCTCTTTCTCTTTCTGCTGTTTATGCCAGAATGAGTAGGCACTTTTATCACAAGAACACTTTTAAAACCCAGAGAGGATTCGTGTGTTCTTGATTCCAGTGGCCTCGCTGGCTTTGTTTCATTTTGAATACAAACTGATAGGACTTTCAATAATGAGGCAGTTGGAAGGCTTTCTAGTCCCCAGGCGATGCCTGTCATGAATACAAACAAGGTCAGGGTAATACCTAAGTGTTTTTGACTCATTGGGAAAATACTCCAACCAAGCACGGTCCTGAAAGCTAAGGGGCTGCATCACGTGACTGCAGGTTTGGCAAATTAAACAAAACCCCCAGTTCACTGTCGTTTTCTTAAATATGGGGCGGGGGGAGTAGCTGGATCCTGTTGCCAAAGCTACTGGTCCCAAATGTGAGGGCGCTTCCCCGTCTCTCCTGTGCCCACAAGCCACAGGGTGCGGAACCGGCCGCAAGGTGAGGGGCAGGATGCTCTGACACTGGGACACACTGCCTGGGAGGGGACAAAGGGGTCAGCAGCACCCGCACCGCAGCATCGTCGTCACTGCACGGCTTTGCCCTGAGTAAATGCTGCAGTTTCTCTATTGAAGAAATGGAAAACAGGATGCCTTGGAGAGTAAGTTAGTAATAAGGACTAATGAGTTCCATTCATCTTACGGGAAGGGACCCGAGAAAAGGTCTGGCTGACTGGGCAACACGAGAAAGAAGAGATGCCAAGTGAAAGTCTGAATAATGCAGTTTCCGGGGGGGGGGGGCGGGAGCTCAACCTGCCGCTGGGGGCTTTGCATTTTGAACAGGTGCTGGCTGTGGTAGCACGGGTTACAGGACAAGGCCTTCCATCTTTCAAGATTCATAAGGGAGCAGATCATTAAAATAAAACGCGGAACGAACAGCCTGCTTGGCGCGCGCCGGCACTCTCATTTTGGCCATCTCCCGCTCACTGCCACTCTAATCGGACTTGAAGTGCTGCCTCCAGGAAAGTGACTCAAGAACCAGCTGGAGCAGAATGCAAATAAACTGGTGGGGGAGGGAGGCCAGGGGAGGGAAGAGGAGAGGAAAAGAAAAACAAAATTCAGGAGGAAAGGGGGAAAAAGAGAACAGACGCTCATTTCAGTAGAGCCCACAGTGTTTTTAACACACAAGAGCAGGACTTGGTGTGTCTTGGTGTTTTCAGTTCCATGAGCAGCCTGTGACCCCAGTAAGGGACGGGTAACACACTGTTTATATACAATCCTCTTTAAGCTGACATTTACCTGCAGCAACAAAGCACAATGTGCAAGGGCATGAGAAGGAAGCTTCTGAACATGGGAAAGGTCAAAGGAGCAACATTTAATTCCTGTTTTTATGTCTAGGCTACCTAAGGTATATTTCCCAAAGGAAGGCTCTTTACTATGGTCTAGTGGCCTCAGGCATATCATTTGGGGATGAAAATGACTAATTCTAGGCCAATTAATATGCAAAGAGCCCGGCTCTTGAAACATTAGATAATGTACCTGTTCCCTCTGGACCTTTATCAGGTATGAGTCTGACAACCATCCCCCGTTCAAGGAGTCTCCAACATCTTCTCCTTGGAGTGGGAATAATGAACCCAGACTTGCTCCCAGATACACACAGGGATAAATAAGGCCATTAAATTTGACTATCTTTATTAGCTGGCAGGATCTGGCAAATTATGAATAATCCATCTGAATAACTCTTTAGACTAGTAAAGTTAACAGCTGTGAAAAGCATAAAAAATGAGTCCACCTTTGACATGCTATATAAATACGAGTGATCTGTTTGGAAACCTTTTTATTCAGGTGTATGTTTGAGGTGTTTCTTCTTTGCTTCTAATACTTTTGGAAGGCTTCAGAAAACTCTGTCTAAAGGAAAAAGGGAAAAACCCTTTCCTGTAAGAGGTGATCATGGTTTGAGAGCCTGGAATTATTTCAAGGCTGGCCATACACAAGAAAGGTACTCTGTTCAATAGAGGGAGACTAAATAATCAGACCCTCTATTGTACATGGCCCACTGTGCATCTAAATGGAGAACATTGTCCTGGAACACTGAGCTGGCCACTAGAGGATTACAGATGCATGGGAGTTCTTACTCTTTACATAACAACAGACAGCCCCTTTACAGTATTCGGAGGAAATGCCTTTGCCTATATTATTTCCCAGCAGAATCAACCAATTACTCTTCTCAATACTAACCTCATGGGATAATAAAATAGTAAGAAAGCCCTACATTATGTAAAAGTGAGATATATTTCTGTACTATGGAATGAGCTACTTCACCTTAACCCTGAAATCTCAAAGATGAGTGATGATTCATTTATTAAATACAAAGAAAAAAATCTGGTATGAAAGTCTCTTTTAACTCTTCTCTTTTTCTTACCAATTCAGTTTAAATGAATTTATTTTTCTTTCTGCTTCAACTCTTTAAAACACTAAAGAATACATACTTAGTCTTTCAATGAACAGATAATACTGAGGCTGAAACATTTCCCCCTTTGCAGCGATGCATCAATTTACCTGAGCAAAATCAGCAGCAAGTCGTACTTTCCCACCTTCACCAAGAGGTCTTATGAGACTGGCATTGCGGATAAAAAGTTCAATTGCTCTTTGGGCGATAGCTTCAGTGTTGTCAAAGACAAAATCCAAGCATTCAAAGTGTTTAAAGTAGTCACTCATAACTCTGGCAATGAAACCCTGAAGCTCCTTCATGTACAGAGAACAAGGACCATCAGGCTTTCCTGAGCTGGACAGTGACCTGCAAAAGGGAAAAAACAGCCAATGTACTAACAGCCACTATTCCACTTTTGCCCCCCTCCCCCACCTGCTATTTCAATCCTAAGCAATTTTTTCCCATAGTGGTAAAAAAAGTATTGCTTATTTTTACTAAGAGTTAAGGAGCATAAAACAATGTATAAATTATAGGGGCGCCTGGGTGGCTCAGTCGTTAAGCGTCTGCCTTCGGCTCAGGTCGTGGTCCCAGAGTCCTGGGATCGAGCCCCGCATCGGGCTCCCTGCTCCGCGGGAAGCCTGCTTCTCCCTCTCCCACTCCCCCTGCTTGTATTCCCTCTCTCGCTGTGTCTCTCTCTGTCAAATAAATAAATAAAATCTTTAAAAAAAAAAAAAAATGTATAAATTATAAAGACTGTTTTAAGATGCTAGGAAGATTACTGAAGAAATCTTAGAATCCATTTATCTAGAGATTATTAAGAATGAAATGGACAACCATCTGTCTCGGGTGATTCACACAGTGCCTTATGTACTCTCTGACCTCTCAAGGTCCTTCTCAGCTTTACAAATCTCCATCCACTCATATGTTTTGCCTGGTTAGTGAATAAATCAATAATGAAGCCTGAAATAGCATTTTACACTTTGTAAGGGCAGAAAACACAGCCTTCCCCAAACAAATTCCTGGCAAAGATATTTCTGCTCCTGTGCTATTTAATCTGATCAGGCCAATAGTAGATTTCTGCCTGTGGAACTGGTTATGTAACAATACACATGGTATGCAATTTTTTCTTCCCAGATGATGAGGTTTGCAAAGGCTTTAATTTGGATCAACAGATGATGCCAGCTGATGCTCCATGAAATACTATTTATAATTTATAAGTGTTTATAATTGCTCTTTAAGGAATATATTAAAAGAATGTGAAATATTTATAGGAAAGAAGTTATACCAAAATTAGAAATCACCTGATATTAATTAGCTAACCAATGAGATCATTGGCTACAAAGTGCTGAATCGTCTTCAAAAAAATGAGTGTTTCCATATTCTGAGAATGACGTAGAAAAAGTGGCAGTGGTCTAAAGAACAACAGATATGACTCAAATGCCTAGAGCAAGAGAATGAGGTGAACTTAATTATTTTCAAAGACAGCAATGAATGCTTATTATCAGAGGATGTTAACCAAAGGCCTTCTATTTCCAGCAGCAGATAGAAATAGAGAAACCAGGGCGCCTGGGTGGCTCAGTCGTTAAGCGTCTGCCTCCGGCTCAGGTCATGATCCCAGGGTCCTGAGATCGAGCCCCGCATCGGGCTCCCTGCTCCGCAGGAAGCCTGCTTCTCCCTTTCCCACTCCCCCTGCTTGTGTTCCCTCTCTCGCTGTGTCCCTGTCAAATAAATAAAATCTTTAAAAAAAAAAAAAAAAGAAATAGAGAAACCAGTTTTAAGTTCCAGAAGGGAGAGATTTTGTTCAGGTGTAAAAAAGAATGTCCTAACTAAGGCAAGGCCATCGAGGGGGAGCATGATAGACCACTGCTGTCTTCAGTATCACAGTGGAGTGCTGCTCGGTACAGCCTCAGTCAATGACGGCAATCTTAGGTGGGGTTGGCTGTGCCAGATTCAGACCATTGCACAGCCTATCTTTGTTCAGTTCAACAGACTAGGTTGGAAAAAAAAAGGTACCAATCTCTTTCATGTTTTCTTATGCTTTATCAAAAGCACTGTTGTTACTTTGTACTACTCTGGAGGAGTGTTTCAAGAATTTTCATCTGGTCAGTTGAAATAATTTCCATAAGGATTAGAAAATAATATACTAAAACCAGTTCCAAGCACGTGTCAATGTAAGTAAAATAATCCATCAGACAAAATTTTGAAATAGGTATTATCAATTCTTAGTGTGGATTAAAAGCTTGATTTAAATTTATTAGAATACGAAATTTGCTTGGCCACCACCAAGTGCAGTTTTCCCAATTATGCCGAAGCTTTTAGTAAGAGATTTTCAACTGATCAAGTGCAACAGTAAGCTGTGCAGAAATTGAAGGGTCTTTATAATGAGAGCCTGCGTGTGCAAGCTGAAGGTAGAAGGACTAATGGCATGCACACCTGAGAAATGGTAGATGATCATCTTCAGGTCCCCTATCTTTTTGGGGTGTGTTGTGCACTCTCCCTGTGGCTGAGGTGCACATCCATCACTTCAGGGTCTAGGGTCTTCCTACTTTTACTGCCTTTCCTCCCCCATTCAAAGCTATAATCAGAGAGGAGTCATTTTACATTAAATCAGAGAATTTCAATCAATGTACTATGTCAATCAGACATTTATATTTTGAGCTTTATCTAATTTGGAGAGAAACACTGGTCCTATTAAATACATTTCAAATACCAGGAAACTGTGTTGAGCATTACTTTTTAAATAGCAGAGGGATTCTGTAACCACACTCCATATAAGGCTGGCTGACAAGGTTAAACCTGCTTTATTCCCTTTACCTAAAATAAATATAGAGGGCTTCCAAGGGCAGGTGTTCACTACTATTTTTATCACCCACTACCTGGGGGCTGGCCCTACTGTAAAAGTGATTCCTACTTCTTGAATAGTTTCATCTAACTTCACCTTATATTTCATTCAAGCCAAACATTTCATATGTGAAATGAAATGACAGAATTACTAGTAATTACTAGTAACAAAGTTCTAGAAAGTGAGAAAATTACTGCCCTGGGGTAATAATTCTAAATAGAACATAAAGCAACAGAGACCCACACTCCTCTACCAGCACAGACGGAAAACGACTCCGAGTGGAATCTCAAATGTCTGCTGTATATAGACAGACAGCAGAAATGGGACCATTAAAAGCCATTCGGGGAAAAAATTAAGGGCAGTGTTATGCACCTTAAAATAATGCTTCCTACTCGTGGCAACCTATGAGTGGTAATCCAGCTCCCTAGTATTTAAGCAAACTAGTAAGGACATAGCTACTAGGGAGACCAACTTTTAACGTCCAAGCCACTAGCTAGAGGCACTAGCTGAGGTTCACCAATTCAGTTGCTGATGTAAGGAGCTGAGCACTCTTACAGAATGAGCCTTTACTTTCTGCTTCCTTTTCAGAGGCATCGAGGATTGGTCTAACTGGGACATTTCATATCACTTTTGAACAAAATTCATTTCCTTCCAAATACTGCTAAATCAGCAGTTTTGTATTCCTATCTCCAAATATTATAGCATTTTGTGTATAATCCACCTTACCCTCTGTGCTTCATTCCATTATTAAAAAGAGAGCGACCTTTTTACCCTTCAAAAGATATTTTGTGAATGAAATAAGTGATGTGAAAAATTGAAGGACAGTGCAAAGTTCACACAATTTTCTACAAACAGCTAGACTAGTGGCTGGACATTTAATAAAGTAGATATTTAAACAACATGAATATAAATAGGAAAATTCAAAAACTATGAACTATGAATATAAAACACATATCTATGTATTAATATTTGAATGTTTAGCTCTACAGTGTGGTTAAGTTTAAAAAAAAAATCACTCTAAGCATGTGCAAATAACTATTCCAAATTCTCTACAAATAATGTCCTAATACATGGAGCTCAAACTACTTTACTCTCCTTAAAAACATTTCAGTGAACACTGGGTTAGGACCTATGATTTTTATTCTCAAGATACATATGATACAGATAAGCAGTACTCTTGTAAACAGCTGTGGAATACTCCCGAAGCGTTGATTAGGCTAGGTGTGATACGGCAAGATTGGATTGCCACAAAACTCTGAGAAAGGAAAATGATTCTTGTAGGGGGTTGGGATACAGCATGCCTTCAAGGCCAGAGCAAGATTCAGACTAGCATCGTGGCAGAGCTGGGACATCTTATATAAGAAATAACATGCCTATGCCAGAGGCTCAAGTACAGGGCATTTGTGAGAGAGAAGGATCAAGATCATCTTGAAAAGAGAAGATGGTACCAACTACCAGAAGTCCTGCAGTGCCAAGCTGAGTCCCGCAAATGTTAATGATTCTGTTTCAATGACAGGAGAGAAATGAAAAAACAAGAACTGAAAAATTTTAATCAGCTAATGGCACTCACAATGGATAAAGTATTATGAGGCTGGAGGCCAAACCGGTCACAAGAGGCACAAGGCCTAGGTGGAAACAGACTTAAGGATGAAGGGTGGGGGTGGGTAAATGAAAAACAAATGCAGTAAAGACTCGTGAAAACTATGGTTGAAAGTGCTTACCCAGAAAAATCTTCTTGATGCATAGTGATGATTATGGCCTCTATGGCATCTCCCACTGAAGTCAGTAAGGGCTGTACAGCGCTTCCCATAAGAGCATGGATTGTCTAAAAAGAAAAAGGAAGGGCAGGCAAAATTAAAGACCAACACAAAGAAATCCAATATGGCAGAAGCCTTCTGACTAAAAGTTTTTATATCAAATCCCAACTATATACAGTTTTTGAACTGTAATAACTCAACAGAAGTCTGTTCCTCTCCCAACTGCTGTTGGGAATGATCTTTAAAGCTGACAATATGTGAAACACGGCACTGCAAATTTCAACTCCCCCACTTCTCTCAAATTTTCAAGAAGTTTCATGGTCAAATGAGCTCCTGGAGAAAGGAGGAGAGAGGAGCAGTGCCACTTACAAAGATCGAATGAACACATTTTGTAAAGTTTCTGAAAAGAGTGAGGCAAGACCAAAAGTCATTCTTCAAAATTGGAACAACATCGTATGGTTTTAAGCAGAGTGAATATAATAAATATGCTGGTGATTCTTACAGGGTAGAAGAATTAGGCATTTCATGGATTAAGTTCCTATTTAGTAGGAATACTTTTGGTACTTGGCACCATCTTTCCTTTCCCAATTTTTGTCACAAATACCCAGTACCGGAGCCTGTGGCATGGGCATTTGCTACTGGCTTCTAGTGGGTAGAGGACAGGGATGCTGCTACACAACCTACAATGCACAGGACAATCT
The DNA here is from genome assembly GCF_964656455.1 of Halichoerus grypus. Taxonomy (NCBI): domain Eukaryota; kingdom Metazoa; phylum Chordata; class Mammalia; order Carnivora; family Phocidae; genus Halichoerus; species Halichoerus grypus. The sequence goes on along the minus strand of NC_135723.1, from coordinate 18,342,392 downwards.
CCCACAACAAAGAACTACCCAAAATGTCAATAGTGGTGAGAGTTGTTCAACAGTGAAGTATAACTATTGGTTAGGTTATATAAGACCGCTTGGCCTAAGTTATGGGTTTTTAGTGTGAAAATATTGACTGGGCCTCAGTATACACTTAAAATCTAAAATTTAAATATATATGTTTCTTTTTTTTTTTTTTTTTTTTAAAGATTTTATTTATTTATTTGACAGAGAGAGACACAGCGGGAGAGGGAACCCAAGCAGGGGGAGTGGGAGAGGGAGAAGCAGGCTCCCCGCCGAGCAGGGAGCCCGATGCGGGGCTCAATCCCAGGACCCTGGGATCATGACCTGAGCCAAAGGCAGACGCTCAACCGACTGAGCCACCCAGTGATGATTACATATAATGAAGATGGATGGCATTTGGTTCATATGAATGATAGAAATCAATCAGGAAAGGTTAAATAGGACCCTTATTCATTAAATTCCTAAATGTCATCTCTAGCCCTTAGACTCTGATAAAAGTAAAATTACTATCTGTGGGGATTGAGAGAGAGAGGGAGGCAAGGAGAGAGAGTGAACAATGCCTGAGCAACAGCATACAGTTTGCCCTCCGGAGTTCCCAATCCGGTGACAGCAGATAACAACTTACAGTCACATCAGTGCACTATAGGGTGCTCTGGGATCACGGGAGAAACCTCCCTTACACTGAGATGATCTGGAAAACAAAAGGCACTGCCTCAATTGAATTTCAAAGGACAAAGAGTAAGAGCCAAGTGAGGAAAGATGGGCCTGAGAGGGCATATGTTAAAATCACAGCTGCCTGGGAAAGCTGAAGCCTTCGACTGCAAAGCATTCCACACAGAGTGTGAGGTACCTGCCCATGTGGAAGGGAGATGAAGCAGATGTACTCTGTGTAGGCTGCTAGGAGTTGGGAATTTACTCTGAAGGGAATGGGAAACCAATGATGGGTTTTAAGCAATGAAAAAATACAAAGATTTGAATTTGGGAAACACCATGTTGGCTAGTAGACTGGGTAAATAGACTAAAGGCAGTAGCAGCTTCGAAGCAAAACGATGAGTGCCCAAACCAAATCAGAGGCAGTAGGAACAGAGATGAGGAGACAGGCTGGAGATACTGTAAAAGGAGAACAGCAGGACTTGGTAATTACATTTGAGAAATATGGAGCAGAAAGATTTTAGGATACACTTAGATTTTTTTTTTTCTTTCATGATTTGGTGATATTATTAACTGAATGTCTAAATGCAGAAGAAGCAGGTTGATTTGGGGATGGAGAGAGAAAATGATGAGTTCCGATTTGGACATGAGTTTCTTGAAGGGCTTATGGGAAATCCACATGGGCTATCCTGGAGGTACTGAAATATTTACATTTGTAGTTCTTGACACATTTTGACTAGATTTGGTAATCTTTGGCTTTTAAGAGGGAAGATGAAGCCAAAAGAGTCAGTGAGATCCCAGATGATGGTTTGTAGAGTAAGGCTAAATGCCATTTTGAAGTCATTCAGAAGAGGAGGAACCCTTGGAGGACTAAGAGGGGTAAGATTTTTATTTAGTATATATTATGTGCTGGCTACTGTGCTGTGTGCCTCACATATTATAATTCCACTTAAAATTCAATTATTCCTTCCTCTAAGAATATTAAAATCTCTAAGTTCAGATGGGGAAACTAAAGTGAAGTGAAGGACGCTGTCCTTAAGTGAGCAAGCAGATGGGCTGGGATTTCCTAGGTGTACGTGACTCTGATGTGCTTTTGGTTCCACTTTGCCCACTTGCAGCAGAGAAACAGGAAAAGACCTTAAAGTATGGTGGAAATAAATGGACAAGATTTCAAGAAAGAAGAGCAAGTTTTCTACTCTGATATGAAGGAATGAGTATCTAACTACAGACCCTCCTACAAATGGGACAAATAAACAACATACTGGAGGGCTGTAGTGATGGGAAAAAAGCAGGTAGTTTTAGAGGGCTGTGGAAATCTAGACCAAGCAACAGAAGAAAGTGAGTTCTTCATTTTCTGTGACTTTGCCCTGAGAGTGCCTACGGTCATGGTGGTGGCAAGGCAGGGTGGCTAAAACTCTGGGAAAAAAACAAAACAAATCCAGCAGTCTTTTAGGCCAAAGGAACAACGGAAAGGAGCCCTGGGCTGCCAGAGAGTGAGAGGGGAACTTCAGAAAGGACAGAGCCAAAGAAGAATGCCTAATTCTATATTTAAACTCTGCTACTCTTCAGCTGACTCATCCACCATGCCTGTGCAAAGCAAACACAAAGTGGCTGGCAACCACTCTTGAGAACTGAACTGAGGTCTGAGGCACGGCCAGCTGCAGGTATGACAGTGTACAATTAGAGTCTAATCAGGCTGATTAATCGCTAAAGGAATACCATCAACACTCAGGAGCAATGTAAAAAAAATACTGAGTCTACACAACATAACATTCGCAATGTCCAGGATATATTAAAAATTACTACATATACAAAAAGCTTGGAAATGCTGTCAGTTTTCAAGGGAAAAGATCAACAGCTGCCAACCCCGAGATGATCCAGACTCTACAATTATTAGGCAAGAACCTCAGTGAGGTAAAAAAAAAAAAAGAAATGCTTACAATAAATAATAGGAAACCTCAGCAGAGTGACTGAAAGTGTAAAAAAGAACCAAATGGATATTTTAAACTAAAAAAATTGCACTAGATGCATGCAGATGTAAATGTACTTCTATAAATAGGAGGTTTCTATATTTTATATAACATGGCACAATATTAACTCTATCAAGATTATGGAAACTTAAGGATGTATATGGTAATCCACAGAAGAACCCCTAAAAAAATCACATGAAAAATCTAATAAATAAATTAAAATGCAATTCAAAAAAATTTCAAAGAATCCAAAAGAAGACAGAAAAGGGGGGAAAAGAGGAAAGCAAAAAAACAAAATAACAAAACAAAACAAATGGGATAAACAAAAAACAGATAAAACTATACACCTAAATAAAACCTTATTAATAATTATATAATGTCACTGGACTAAACACTCCAATTAAAAGGTAGAGATTATCAGGACAAAAAGACAACTATTTACTCTCTATAGGAGATATACTTTAAAGACACAGAGGAGTTGAAAGTAAATGGACAAAAGATATACCATGTAAACATTGGCATAAAAAGGCTGAAGTAGCTAAGTTAATATTAGATAAAACAAACTGCATTACAGTAAGTATTAACAAAGCTAAAGAGGGGTATTTCATAATGATGAAAGCATCAGTTCATCAGGAAGATGTAACAATAATAAATACATATGTAACATAGCTTCAACAGAACTAGTAAATAGCTTCAAAATCAAGGCATCAAGAATTGACAGACTTAAAAGGTCCACAATCATGGCAGAAAATTGTAACTTCTGTCTTTTAGCAATTGATAGAACGACTATATAAAATATCAGTAGAGACATGGAAGATCCGAACACATCATCACTAAACACATTACCACTACCTTGACCTAACTGATATTTATAGAACACTATACTCAACAACTGTAGATTACATGTTTTTGGCAATCACACATGGTTCATTCACCAAGACAGACCACATAAAACTAGACTCAATAAATTTAAATAACTGGAATAATACAGAGTATGTTTTCTGATGATAACAAAATTAAACTGAAAAATCAATAAGACATCTAGGAAATCACAAGTAATTGGAAATAAAAAAAAAAAAAAACCACTTCTAAATAACCCATGAATCAAAGAAGAAATTGCAAAGGAAACTAGAAAATATTTTAAACTGAATGAAGATAAAAAGCATAACATATCAAAATTGAAGTGCTTAGAGTGAAATTTACAACTTGTTAAGTTTATTTTTGGAGGGAAAAGGTCTAAAAATCAATGGTATAATGTATATTAAAAAAAAGGCAAAGAAAATCCAAAGTAGAAGAAAATAAAAAAGACAAAAGCAGAAACCCATGAAAAAAAAAAAAGACAATAGAAAAAATCAATAAAGTCAAAAGTTGGCTCTCTGAAAAGACCAACAAAACTGATAAATCCATAGCTAAACTGAAGAAAAAAAGAGAACACAAACACCAACAGAAACAATTAAAAAGAGGTTATCACTATGGGTCCTAAAGACATTAAATGGTTAGTAAGAGAATATTATGTACAACATTATTCTGACAAATCAGGTAACTTTGATGAATAGACAAACACCTGGAAATTCACAAAATATCAAAGCTCATTCAAAAAGAAACAGATAACTTGAATAGCCTTTTACCTACTAACCAAATCGAATCTGTAGGTATAAACTTCCTACAAAGAAAACCACAGGCCCCGATGGCTTTACTGGTGAATTCTACTAAGCATGTAAGAAAGAAAACAATACAAGTTCTTTCAGAAAACAGAACAGGAGGAAATACTTCCAAACCTAATTAATGAGGGCACTAATAACTTGATACCAAAATCAGACAAAGAAATTACAAGAGAACTATATACCAGTATCCCTTATGACTACAGATGCAAACATCTTTAACAAAAATTAAGTAGATCAAATCCAGGAATACATAAAAAGGTTAATACATCATAACCAAGGTGGGTTTGACATGTGAAAATAAACTTCTGTATTTTATTAACAGAATAAAGGAGTAAAACCATTTGATCATTTCAATAGAGAAAAAAACTACTTGATGAAATACCATTTATAATAAAAAAAAGTGTCAGTAAACGAGGAATAGAAAGGAACTTATTTAATCTGATAAAGGCCATCTAACATCATACTTAAAATAGAAGAATACGGATGGAGTGCTTTCCCCCAAGTCAGGAAAGCATTCACCAACATCCACTCTCACCAGTTCTAGACTTATACTAGAGGTCCTAGCCAGTGAAACAAGATGGGGAAAAACAGGCATCTACTTGCATACAATATGATAGTTTACACAGAAAATGTTCATTCTGGCTGGATAAGGCTTCCCAATTAGGGGAAACACAAACAAGAATGGTAGAGGATTAAGGACTACTAGAGAGAACAAAGAAAGGAGACTAGATTCTATTTCACAAGCTCTTTACAAAGCAGGGAAGTGTGCCATACATTATCCAAAGATTTACCTAAAATAGCTAAGATTACAAAAATATAGAAGCCTCAGCAATCTGGATTATTCTCTCATATAGAACATAAACCCACACAATAAGGGAGAAATGAAAAAGTGTCATATAAAAACCTAGCAATACAATCTCTACCTGTATAAAACAATCACAGTAATAAATGGATCAGAATTACTGGGCCAAGGTGTTTAAATGTTACTTACAGCTGAGGTGGGTATAATGAAATGACTCTAAATTAATATTAATTATGCCATCCATGACATAGTAGATAATTATGAGATGTTAAACCTCAAGGCTAAAATAACATTTAATTCTGGATAAAATCTCAACAAGGTAGAGAAGAAAAGACTGTTATGTATCCTTACCTATATTTTTAGTAAGTGAAACATATATTTAATATCTTCTCTATCAAGGGGTGCCTGGGTGGCTCAGTTGGTTAAGGCTCTGCCTTTGGCTCAGGTCACGATCTCATAGTCATTGGATCAAGCCCTGCATCTCACTCCGTGCTCAGTGGGGAGTCTACTTGAGATTCTCTCCCTCTGCCCCTCCCCCTGCTCTCTCTCAAAGAAATAAATCTTTACAAAAATCTTCTCTATCAAATAATAAAAGCATATAGATTTTTGATTCTTGGCTGCAATCACTTCTGCATGCTAACATTCTACCCCTAATTCAAAGTAAGGTATTAAGTCTCCTACAATTTTAAAATTCAAAGTTCTCTTTTTTCTCTAAGTCAGAGGGTTTTGTTTTTTACTTAATATGTCATCATGGTTTTTATATGATTTAACTTAAAAAGCAAGGTCAAAACTATTTCTCTGAGTTCTGTTAACATAAGCAGTTAGGTCTCTAATTGTCAGGGCCACTGCAGGGGAGCCTTAAACCAACTGCTAGTCTTCTTCCATCCAGTTCTCAAGGGCAAAATTGGCGATGCCTCAGCAACCACAGTACCCAACTACACGAAGCCCGGGCTCTAGTGAGCAAACCCAAGATGAGAGCCCTTTTCCCTGCACTAGCCTCAACTCCCAGCCCCAAGTGACTAACAATAGGAATGAATTATAGTCTCTGAAGAATTTCTTTTCTTTTCTTTTTTTTTTAAGATTTTATTATTTGAGAGAGAGAGAGAGCAAGTGCAGGGGGGGAGGGAGAGGGAGAGATCTCAAGCAGACTCCGTGCTGAGCCCAACGTGGCACTCAATCCCACAACCCTGAGGTTATGACCTGAGCCGAAATCAAGAGTTGATGCTTAACTGACTGAGCCACCCAGGTGTCCCTGAAGAATTTCTATTTTTAATTTGTCAGGAGACTTTTATTATCAGGCAAAGTGTAGGCACTCTGTCTTAACCCACAGACTGGACTTTCTCAAAATATGAGCTGTGATCATTAGGGGCAAAAAATCAGTTTAGTCAATCACTATCAGAATGTTTTAAAAATAGTAGATGAGTGGGGGTGCCTGGGTGGCTCAGTCGGTTAAGTGGCCAACTCTTGATTTCAGCTCAGGTCATGATCTCAGGATGGTGAGATTGAGCGCCCTGTCAGGCTCCGTGCTGGGTGTGCTTAAGATTCTCTCTCTCCTTCTCCCTCTGCCCAGCACCCCACCACCCTGCATGCATGTGCTCTCTCTCAAATAAATAAAGTCTTTAAAAAAAAAAAGTAATAGATGAGTATAGAAAATATAAGCATGCATCACACAAAATAAGGAAAAATATTGTTCTGTGCAACCTTTGTTTCAATTACAGAAATACATATAGATGTATATTCTATATATATACAATTATGTGTGTGTATATATTTATAAATGCTTATGTATTGTGCATGGGGTCACAAAGTAAAATCTATTTTTTTTTTAGATTTTTTTTTATGTATTTGAGAGAGAGAGAGAGAGAGAACACAAGCAGGGTGAGGGTCAGAGGGAGAAGCAGATTCCCCGCTAAGCAGGGAGTGTGAAGCGGGACTCAATCCCAGGACTTCGGGGATCATGACCCGAGCCAAAGGCAGATGCTCAATGACTGAGCCACCAAGGCACCCCTAAAATCTATTTCTTATCTTGGGTAGTGATCAAAATATGTTCGACAGCTACTGCTAGAAGAGAAGGAAAAAAATGTGGAACTACAGAAAAGGAGACTATGTAAATTCCCTGCCTGGAAACAAGAATGCTAAGACCTTTTGGTTTGTCATATTGGCCTGATTTTTGATATTTTTCTGATCATCAATAACTTAGAGAACTCTTAATAAAAACAATTATTTTATGATGGCAGCTTGAATAATATTTCGTCACAATGAGATGAGCATGTTGGGGGAAAAGAAGAGAATACAGAAAACATCCAAGTGTGCTTTCACTGTGCTGGGGGGAAAACAGACTTGTCTTCTCCTACCCTCCTATATGAATTTGGTGTCCTTAAGTTTTGGGGGCCTGTTAAATCCCCATCCATGTCACCTCAGAAGTTCCCTTCTCCTTTATGATTTGTGAAATCATCCCCTCCCAAGCTTCTTCCTCACACTCACTGTTACTTCTCTGTAGCTTCTTTACTCTCTAAATATTTCTCCTTGGAGTTCACTGGTAGTGTCTGTCTCCGTCTCCCTCTCTTTTAACTCTACCCAGGTGATCTAAATCCATCCAACTGTTGACACCTATTACCTTTGTACAGTTATATTGTACCACTTTACAGATGTAGAAACTAAGGCAAGAGAAAACTATTTAACTTGTCTGAGGTCCTACAGCTAGTTAAATAGCTGAGATGGCATTCATATACAGGGAGTTTGGCCCCAGAGTCTGCTATCCAGTATCACTTACTTAGTAAATATCAAAAAAAAAAAAAAAAAAATTTAGTAAGCCAATGAATGATGATGGCAAGGTGTAGTAGACACAACTCTTTTGAGTCAGTGAGGTCTGAGTTTATCAGCATCAGGACTTTGAGCAAGTTATTATTTCTGAGTTGTGTAAAATAGGGATAATAATACACAACTTGAACAGTTGCTGTAACATTTCAATATATGGCATGTGACTGGCAAGTAGCAGGTGCTAAATAAAGGCTATTACTACCATTAAAATAAATGATATCCTTGTTTTGTAAGAGTTATCCACTGTCAACTACATACAGCTCTGAATCTCATACCAACATTATATTTTATTAAACTTCCTGAGTATATTTATGTTAATATGTAAAAAAAAAAAAGGAATTTACCCTGATTTCACACCTTACAAATAAACATTAGAGCTTCTCAACCTTGGCATTATTGACATTTTGGGCCCAGTAATTTCTTTTTGTCGGGGGCTGTCTTATGCACTGCAAGATGTTTAACAGCATCCCTGGCACTAGATGCCAAGAGCACCCCACTCCTAGTCATGACAATCAAAAACATCTCCAGCTTTGTTAAATGTTCCCTAGGGAAAATCATCCTCATAGAGAATCACCACTTTACTGGGATCATACTAGGCTGTACTGCCCTAAGATACAGTGAATACTTGAAGACTCTTGCTTCCCTTGCTTATGATAAAATTCTCATAAGTAGAACACAATCTGTAGACACCAACAGGGTCTATTTTTAAGTTCTAGAAAATATAAACACACATGTATCCCTTCTCTTTAGGATAATTATCAGCAGCTACTTTTGGTATGTGTAGAGGATTTGGAATTATTTTTAAAATGTGACATCTCCCACTCATCCAAACAATTCTAAAGCCCACTTTGATATATAGAGTCAAAGATTAAATTCTTTTACCTTTAGGGCTGAGATTATAGTTTGCTCAGCTGCTGGTGGGAATGAGCTCTGACTGGAAACCACCTAGAACAAGGTTTTGTTTGATACAGTTAAAGTTTTAAGTCATTTATTTTTATAAATACTAATTTTGGTCATAACATGATAAAACTGTTTCCACAGACACATAAAATAGTATCATTACTTTAGATCATATCTCATACATGTTTTAAAAACTCATGAGTATTTCTTAGTTAAGATAGGTTGAAAACTACTTTCCTGTATATAGCAATTATACTATATAAAGCAATTATACTATATACTTCAAATAATCAAAACATTAAGAGTTCTAAGAGTTGACTTTCCTTTATTCACTTTAGATAGGTTTTAATTACAAAGTTTTAACTTGAAAAGGTCAGTCTAAAGCTGTATTTACATATTTCTTTTAAAAAATTCACTTTTCTCCAGGCTGACTATAATTTTCAACAAGTCTTTAAAATATAAATATCAAACATTTACAAATCAATACAAATATAATGAAGATTCCAAAAGTATCAATAAAAGCATTTAAATCAGCCTAAATAGACACTTTCATTGACTGTGATGCTTTAGAGTAATAATGAAAGGGAATGGAAAATACATCATTTATTCTTTTTATTTACTTCCGTTACTTACTTTTCTGAGGTTTACTTGTTAATGCTTTAAAATATATTGTTAAATGTGTGACATACACATTTTTGGAAACTCCTAATTGACAAAAGGACTTGTTAAAAATTTATGTAAATAGTCACTTAAAATTATTCGAAAATCCTATCGAGCATATTAAAACTCAAATTAAAGGTCATGTTTTCAAGCGCGTCCCCTAACCTTTAGCTTCCTTCAGGTCTTCTAAATATTTACCTCTCTACTTACTAAATATTTTGGAAATAATTTATAGAGAGAAAACATGAGCTATTCAAATTCAAGGACTGGGTTGAAAGTGTTGCTTTCCCGGTAATTATAAATACAGTTCATCTTAGAAATAATACATGAAGGCAAACAAGTTAAAGTTCATCATTAAAAAATTACATTAGTAAAACAACAGCAAAAAGAATATATATTTTCTACTTCCAAGGAGCCATCAGTTATTATAACATAAAAATTCACTGTGTTTAATGCAGCTCCTTCCCCCCTTCTTTGTGCAAAGATGGAATCTTTCCATGTTGAAGGGATTAAGAGTTCATTGAAATTATGCTTTTCAATAGGTATAAAACACATATGATTTACCCTTAAATCATTTGCTCAATAAACTTGACTATACCAACCAAGCCTGATGATCTAGAGTTCGTATGTTTTAAACCAAATATATAGAGAAAAGTGACACAAATGATAAAGGCCAGGAACAAGAACTGTTAAGAAGAGTTCATTCTGCAGCTTACTTTATGGTCATCAGGTTTTCATTGTATTCTTTTGCCAAAAATTAAATAATAATTCCTTGTTGTCTAAATTTGAGGTGACAAGAAAGAAGCTGAAATTAAGTCAAAAGAACTTAATTAAAAGAAAATAAAGATTACCTTTGTTACCGATTGGTACAACTTATACAGTGAATTCACTACTGCCACATTTCTTCTCTGCCCTTCTGTAAGAGGCCCAATCACCTGGCTTGCATCTCCTTGTGTGGAGAGCTGTAAGAATTCAACACAGAAAGAAATTACCAAGATGACAGTTCATATTTAACAGGGAAGCTCATGCCCTCCTGACCAAAAAAAATAAATAAAATGGTAACTGTAAATATCCAAGTCAAGTGTTGGACTTCAGGCACAGCCAGGAGGAACCCCTGTAGAGAGAACACCATGAATGGGGAAACCCAATTAGCCCAACTGTGTGCACAAGAAGAACATCTTCCATCAACACTTCAGAGCTGATGGACCCGAGGCACATGTGACGCAAAAGCCCAGGATGTGCTGGTATTTTCTTTTTTTTTTTTTTTTTTTAAAGATTTTATTTATTTATTTGAGACAGAGAGAATGAGAGAGAGAGAGAGAGCACATGAGAGGGGGGAGGGTCAGAGGGAGAAGCAGACTCCCTGCCGAGCAGGGAGCCCGATGTGGGACTCGATCCAGGGACTCCAGGATCCTGACCTGAGCCGAAGGCAGTCGCTTAACCAACTGAGCCACCCAGGCGCCCTGTGCTGGTATTTTCATACATCAGCACAGTACTCTCAGGGAATACCTTCTGGCAACTGCCAATAGTCTTTCCACTCAAAAACTCAGAAATAAGCCATCAAAACAAAAACAAGAAAAAAAAAAAAGAAAAGTAAATAAAGGAAGGGAGGGAAGGAGGAATAAAAATAAGCCTTCATCCTATTTATATCTGACAGCCATCATACTACTCCATGAAACAGGTGGCGAAAAGAGGGTTTTACTTTCATTTTTATAGATTAAAAATATGCTTGAAAAAGGAAGTTAGCTAAGATTATACTGTATAGAGATGATCAGTAGAAGTGGTATTAAGAACTTTTTACTCCTCACCTTTAATTTAGTTCTGAACACATGAGTTTTAGGAGAGGACATGTAATGCTTAAAGAGTTAATTTAGAATTCTTATAGTTTGATATGAGAAAAGAATCTACATATAAACTATTCTCATATTGATCAGAGTTTAATCAAGTCCTCTGTAACAACTGTTTTTTTCTTTTTTTTAAAGATTTTATTTATTCATTTGAGACACAGAGATACAGAGAGAGAGAGAGTATGAGCAGTGGGAGAGGCAGAGGGAGAGGGAGAAGCAGACTCCCCGCTGAGCCAGGAGCCCGATGTGGGGCTCGATCCCCGGATCCTGGGATCATGACCTGAGCCGAAGGCAGACGCTTAACCATCTGAGCCACCCAGGCACCCTGTTTTTTTCTTTTTTAAAGATTCACTTATTTATTTTAGAGAGAGAGAGCATGTGCACAAGTGGGGACAGGAGAGAGAGAGAGAGAGAGAGAGAGAGAGAGAGAATCCAAGTAAATTCCCTGCTGCACATGGAGCCCGACACTGGGCTCAATCCCAGGTCCCCAAGATCATGACCTGAGCTGAAATCAAGAGTTGGATGCTTAACTGACTGAGCCACTCAAGCGCCCCTGTACAATTTTTTTTAAAAGGTGGATTAAATTTGAGTAGGACAAATAAAAATGATCTAAGTCAACTCCATGAATGTGGATACAGATCTCAACATGTGAAAAACCGGCCTTTTAGGAGAGCTGGGAAACTAAGATCATCTTGCCTTTGTTATAGCCAGCCAAATAAAGTCTGAGAGAAAGAAATACTGTTTTGCTTTCTACTTACCTTTGATGAACTCACATACATACATTTATAAAAATTACACTCAATGCCTACTTTATCAATTCCTACTTGCAGTAATAAAATTCAATTTAAAAATATTAAAAACTGCAATTAAAGGGAATATTCCTTTGTTAACATTATAATCCGTGATGATGGCTACAAAGTCAACATAAGACCTTTTGACATCAGGTTAAAGAACTCCAGTTTATTATGCTTTCCCTTATGGACATGGTCACCACCTTGCAATCAAGTCGAGCTCTAAAACTGGAGAATAAAGCGGCAGTCATCAGTGGCACCAGTGTTTACGGCAGACTCAAGGTGTCAAATGCTAAATACGTATCTATCAGTAAAGGCATTTAAAAGTTATGAACTCTAGCTATACAATTTTTAAAAATCCAATCTCTCTTACTTTTCATGAGATCCTCTCCAAATAATTTTGAAGTAGTAACGTAGAAAAGAAATGGGAAAAGGAAAAAATTTTTCTTATGTTTTCTTTTGTCTATTTATTTTATGTATTCCATACTTAATGGAGAGACAGGCTTGCTGCTAGAAAAGCATGAAGATCCTTTTATTACTGATAAATGACCATGTTTGGGGGGTTTAAAAGTATAAAAAGGCCTGTCAGACCCATGATGATGCTATGATAAAAAAGACAAATAGTAACAAATGCTGGACAGAATGTGGAGAAATCATAACCCTCATACACTGCTTGTGAGAACGTAAAATGGAGTGGCCACTTTGGAAAACCAGTCTGGCGATTCCTCAAAGATAAACACAGAGTGACCATATACCCAGCAATTCGATTCCTTGTTATATACACAAGAAAAATAAAAACACATGTTCACAAAAAAAGTGTATATAAATGTTCACAGCAACATTATTCCATAGTGTAATAGCCCAAAAATGAAAACAACCCAGATGTCAACTGATAAGTAGATAAATAAGATGTAGTCTATTCGTACAATGGAACACTGCCCAGCAAAAAAAAAAAAAAAGGAATGAAGTTCTGAGACATGCTATAATGTGGATGAACCTTGAAAACATTTTAACTAAAAGAAGTCAATCACAAAAGGCCTCATATGGAATGATTACATTTACATGAAATATCCAGAATAAGCAAATCCAGAGGCAAAAAGCAGATTAGTAATTAGGGGATGGGCAAAGAGGGTAAAATGGGAAGTGACTGCTAATGGGTAGGTGGTTTCATGTTGGGGTGAAGAAATGTTCTAAGTGAATATACTAAAAACCACTGAATTGTACACTTACATGGGTGAATTATATATTAATAAAGCTGTTTTTTAAAAAAGTATAGAAAGAAAAATCCCCAGACTTCAAGGGTTATCTGCTGGATGCCTCAAGCCTTGTAAAAACTAAGGTTAAAATAAGATGGCTAAATTGGAGACCTACAAAGTTCTGCAAAGAAAATATTGCACTTAGAAGAGCAAAACATTGATTATATAAAAGAACTAAAGATGAAATATCACTGTGCCAAAAACAAGGAACAAAATTCAAATATCAAAGTGAAAATATAAAACTAGAAGATTGGAAATTTAAGATAATCTGCTACTAATCCTGTTTTTATAGCACAGAATGCAGTCAGCCCAACACCTGAGTGGTTCGTGGATCACCCTGCTTCTCTCCAACACCATTCCTGCCATGATTATTTTCAAATTTACAAAACATTACATAAATAAGAATAGTGCCAGGAGCACTCATCGACACTTTACCCAGATTCACTTATTTTTTTTAAAAAGATTTATTTACTTATGTTAGGGGGGAGAAGGTTCAGAGGAAGAGGGAGAGAATCTCAAGCAGACTCCCCACTGAGCACGGAGCCCCACTGGGGGCTCAATCTCACAACCCTGAGATCATGACCTGAGCTGAAATCAAGAGCCAGACACTTAACTGAGTGACCCAGGTGCCCCTAAATCAAATATTTTTAATAAAAACTTCGAAAAGTTTTCATAAACCTTTAGTTATACAGTTATATCTATACTTATTTTTCTGTAAGTGGTGAGCATGGCTGTATAATTACCAAATTAATTTTTAATGAGGAATTTATATTAAGATAAGATCTTTGATCTAATACATGCTTTCTATCCAATTTTGGGGTTCACAGCAAAAAAAGTACATACAAAAGCCAAAGTAGTATTATTATTGTTATTATTTTAATGAAAAGTATAAAGGGCAAATATTTGGCTCTCAGATTGTCTCCCCCCCTCCCACTCATACAGAAGACGTCATTAATCAAGTAGTCCTGTTCCGGTCTTGCAAACACAGTGCTCCAGGCAGTGACGACCAATTTCTTAAACCTGACACGAGGGATGAAATCAATTTGTAATCCCTGATCTATGTCATATCAGTTTTTCTGAACAGATGGTCCAATGATTCTAAGTGTTTTCTAGGTCAAGAGATGCTAATGAACAATATATTCCAAGAGCCTTAAAGCTGCTATATCCTTACTTATCCCACTATTACAAATGTATCCTAAGAATATAAGAAAGTTATATGAACAAAGATAATGCTATTTATAAAACAGAGAAATTGGAAAACCCCACATGTCTAAGAATAAGAGAATAGTTAGGTATATTAGGCAATTCACATTGTGTAAGAAAAAACAATGGGAGGTGCTTATGTTACAGAGCTAACTAAAAACAAATAAACAAACAGCAAATTAGTCTGTGCAGGAGTTCACTCTCACAAAAAGACTGGAAAGAAAGCAAAAATGTTAAGAAATATTATGAAACATTACACAGTGAGGAAAGTTACTAAAATATTAGTAAAGGGCATTGTGGAATTCCATTAAGTATTTAAAAAGGTTCATTTGTAGAATGCACTTAGAAACTTTTGCACAAGATAATTTTATCCAATGATAAAAACAAAAGATGTACAAACTCCATCCCTGAAAGATTTAAGATAATATGACAAAATAAACTGCTTTGGTCACTGTTTACTTGCCCAAAAGAAGGTTTTGGGGAAAGATATTTTCTTTTTTTTTAAGATTTATTTGGTTGAGCGAGGTGGAGGAGAGAGAGAGAGTGCGTTGGGGGGTAGGGGCAGAGGGAGAGGGAGAGAGAGAATCTCATGCAGACCCCCCGCGGAGTATGGAGCCCAACCTCACAACCCTGAGATGACCAAAGCCGAAATCAAGCATTGGACGCTTAACCGACTGAGCTACCCAAGGGCCCCAAGATAGTTTCTTTTGATTTACTAATCTGTGACACAGATGAAAATAACTGATTTTTATTTACTTTAGTTACTTATCAAATGCCTTAATCATAGATTACCTGGTTGAGATTAAGGAATACAAGAAGAATAATTAAATATCACTTAGCTCATTATAACATGTCAATTATCCTATAAAAAACAAAATTAAACACATACATGCACTCACAATTAAATGATCAAACATCTCTAGTCTGTAACACATTAAAAATTATATTGTATTTGGAACCCAGACATAGGGCATGTTTCTGCAAACGTACAGCAAATGACAAATTCGTAGATTTCTGTAGCAATTCTTCATTTCCCTGGCATGTCAGCTTAACTAAACTTCCCTGACAAATGAAACTAATTTTCTTAGATGCTAAAACTATCAGAAAATATTTCCAAGAAAATCTTCCTACAGTGTATGTCACACGTTTCTGGTTTCATAAATAAGGCACACAGAACATGTACCTTAAGAAGGCAAATTCGACTTAAAATGAACCACTGTATGTGCTCACTAGTGTTCCAGTGAATCGTGTTTGTTCGACTACACATTTCTGTTTTAAAAGTGACTCCATCAGAGCTTAGTGGGTATATATGGCTGCTTGCCCCTTCACTCCTGTCTTTAGAAATGTTGTCTTTCCTTTTTCTTTAACTTTTAGAGATTTTTAGGAATCCATCTCTTATTCCTAAGGTGTTAGTTTTCTCTTCTTGATCTTCTCTTATCTCCCCTCATCCTGGTCTAACTTGCATTAAAGTGGGAAAAGAGAGGACTAATCACATGATAGCTGGGAGATGTTCCTATGAATGAAGTGTATACTGTGACATCAGTTCTAGCAGTTCAGAGGATATTTTTATTCCCTTCTTGGTTCTTATTTGTATTTCAGACTGTTGAATTTGTCCAATATTTGACCACTTGATTAAAAAAAAAGGAAGTGTTACTACATATCTATTTATCTAAAAGTAAGGACAGGTACATTTAACCACAGAACAGATTCAACAGTAACGCTATGTTCTGACATCAGATTAAGCCTTCACACAAATCTGTTATCAAAGAGATGACAGCTTGAAATGAACCCATTTAGACAGTTGAATGAACTGCCTTTTAGACAGTTAATATACAACCAAAAAGGTGGAAATAAGAGCAAATCTTGTTTATATGCACATAGGAATGACACGTAGCTTTATAATTCAAAACTGTGTTGCTCATACACCTTGTATTCCTGTTACAAAGCCATTTTATCAACCTATTTTTCTCATTAACCTCCTCTAGATCTTCCACACTCCTGTCCTTTAGGTCAAAATGTCCACCTGACACACGGGATTTGGTAACCACAGAGGGTGGGAAAGGCGAACACAATTTGCTCAGAATGGATCATTTAGAGCTCTTACTTATTTCTCTTCTAAGGACCTTATGCTTTTGAACAACAGATGGAATTTCCACCTACCCACGACCAATCACTGGCTCCTAAACACTGGCCTTGTTAATTAAATTTAGAGTCACAAGTCTGCATATTTTTAATTCCTTGAAGAAGAGAGAACTGTTCACTGTCAGGTATACTGAGCTTTCCCCATTTTCCAATAACGAATACTATGATTAATTCATTAATCAACAGAAAAACTCTTTACATGAAGTATACAGAAGGAGGCCTCTTTGATTTACAATACTGTGGGTTTAGTACAGAGTGAATTTCAAACTACAGATTTTCCAAAAGAAATGAAAGTTTATTATCCTCAGGGATATGGAAAAACTAAAATCCCAGCATCCTACTATTAAGGCCTAAATTAACTAATAAAATTAAAAAAAATAATTTCCTAGCAACCTACTATTTATTAAAACCTAAGTTAGCTAATAAAATTTAAAAAAATAATTAGTAGTTTATATATTTGCAAATATAGACTACTACTTTCAGTTTTTGAGAGATGTAAGTTCTAATGTAATTAAACCTACAATCTTGAATGCAGTATTAATTTTCATAGCAAAGTTCTTCATGTACAGTCAAAAGATAAATTTCAATTTAACTAAAGTCCTAATAACAAAAAAAAATTTATATTATTGAACTCCAAAGTAATAAGCCTCTCTGAATATTAACCTTACTAGTAGTGTTTATAATGTTAACCCAGGAAAAAAAAAAAAAGGTTACCTGGTTGAGAGCAATTATTATCTAAAAAAACTAGAAATTTATTTTGCAAAATCTGGCAAAGTCTTTCTAACTTTTTATCTGCCTTAAATGACTACAATTGTCTGAGAAGGAGTCTTAAGGAAGTAATTCTAAAGAGTATCATTCTACAGTGGCCTGATTAACCCCCTGACCCACGCAACTTCCCATTTTAATAGTGGATTTGTCAATTTCTGAAATTCTATCTATTCATTTTATTAGTCTGAGGCTGCCTTGTAAAGTGTATCATAATTCTTATACTTTTCTAGTAAATTGTTCTTTTTCTCATTTTATGACACCTCCCCAAATCCCTAATAATGCTTTTTACTTTAGAACCAATTTGGCTGATATTATTATAGCTCTTTTTATCAGCTTTCATCTAATTAGTATTTGCTTGAAATATTTTTTTAAGATTTATTTATTTATTTGTCAAGGGGTGGGGAGAGAGAGCACAAGCAGGGGGAGCGGCAGGCAGAGGGAGAAGCAGGCTCCCCACTGAGCAAGGAGCCTGATGCGGGACTTGATCCCAGCACCCTGGGATCATGACCTGAGCAAAGCAGATACTTAACTGACTTAGCCACCCAAGTGTCCCTGAAATATTTTTTCTCCATTCTTTTACTTCATCCTTTATATGTCCTTATTGATGAGAGATAGAGGCAAAAAAATGTTCACCTTTAGCCCAGAAGGCTGACTTATAGCCTGCATAGTTCCGATAAGGATCAAATACGTACTGGTTGCTACATTCTTAAAGGGTCTCATGACTGCCTGTACCTCTCACCGATAGTTAATATCAAGCTGAATGATAAGCACCAGAGAAATCTTGCCCAAGTAGTTTTATGAGTGGAAGTTTGAAGAAGACATTTATGATCTAATATTCCTTGCTTGTTTCCTCCCCTTTGAGCACTAAGCATATAACCATCAGCTTCATACAGCAAAAAGTGCAACTCTTTCTGCACACAGGTCCTATCCCTGGGCTATAAGAAAAGCACCTTTTTGCACCAAAAATGTCTCAAGAATTCTTTTTTGACTGTTTGCTTGCTTGTGAACCCACATCACTTATGTTTTAGGTGTATCACACAAAGCTAAATTTATTGTTTCTATCCAAATTGAGAAATGTCTGTGGTCAGTTTAGTCTGTTTACATTTATTGTGATCAGTGATATATTTGAAATCCATCTTACTATGTAATTCTCATATGATTTTCTTTGCTTCTTTTTATTCCGTTCATTTCTCAGCCTTTTATTGAACTGATACTTTTCTCTTTTACCCATTTTTCCATCAGTTCATTTAGAAGTTATACATTCTATTTCTATTCTTTCAGTGGTCATAATTAAATTGTTAAAATTCATATTCAATTTAAGCCAAAATATCTATGGCTTTACAGTCCTCCTGAATAATATAAGCATTTTAAGAATGCTTTAAAATTCATTACCCCTTCTCCTCATTTCAAACTTTAATGTGGATAAGTATTTCAGTTCTATCTTGTTTATATGTCCCAAATTAGTCACTATTATTTCTTATTTTATGCAATTAAGGCTTGGATTTACCTACATGTTTACTAATTGCTTACACTTACTCTTATTTCTTGCATTTCGATCCTTCTTTTTGAGTTAGATTTCCTCCTTTTCTGTCCAACCATTAAATGGCTTCCCTTTCAGAATGAAGGCCAAGGCCAAACCCCCTACTATATTCTGCAAGGGCTGGCGTGATCTAGAGTTAAGGTTACAGAGTTTCAAGGATATCAGATTGGGTCACAGGAATTCCAGGAGAGCACAAGCATTTAGCCAGTCTCTAGTCTCTCAGTGTTCCAGAATACAGGCACATGACAAGGCTGAAGAAGCAGGGTCCTTAAAACCAGGGGCTCTGGGTTGAAGGTGCCACTTTATGCATAACAGAATCCAGAGCACAAACTGCTTCAATAGCTACCAGACTTCCGTTGGCTTTTAAGCCACTTGTATCTCTCTCCTCAGCCTCATTCAGTGTGATCAGTCCCTTTGGGTGCGAATTCACTTATTTCTTCTGCAAGTTAAAAACCTGCATATGGTAAAAACTGAAACAGAACTAACTTAAAAGTATAAACTGAAAACCAAATGTTCTCTCTCCACATCTTTAGTCCCACTCTCCAAAGTTATACACTAACAGTTTCTTCTTGTGACCTTCCAGAAAAAAAGAGAAAGAAAAAAGAAAAAAGCATAAAACAGCATTTAGTTATATTATCTGTTTTATTTACAGGTGGGACTAAATGTACTATTTTCACCTTCTTTTTCTAGCTTCATAATATGTCTTAGAGAGTTTTCCATATTAGCACATAGAAATCTTCACAAGATTACCAGGTATCTCCCTCACTATTTCCCTCACTAGTTTGTAACCAAGCTCTCAAACTATCAATATTTTCTTGAAGCATTTTCTACAAATTCTTGAGAGAAAAAGGAAGGGAATCTTGAATTCCCCAGAGCTCAATATTCCATGTCATTACTGTCAATCTTTGATGGCTACCAGAATGATTACAATTAGAAATTCAATTTCCCAACTAAATAGGGTTCTCAGCAAAGGGAGTGGCCGCATGTATTTTACAAAAGTAAAAAAATAAATCTACACCCAAGAAAAGATGCCTTACACGCACACATGCATGCACTTGTGCGCACACACACATTCACATCCCTTTATTTTCTCCAAACTTCCAAATGTACAGCATATTATATCTAATTTTGGTTAGTTTATTTTAGGAAGTTCTTAGATGTTTAAACTGGGGAGAGGTGGGTGGTTGGTGAACTCAAGAAGAAAAACAGGCATTTCTACTTTTCCCGATCTTAGTCCTTTTTTACTTTTTTTCTAAGATTAGTTTATTCAACATTAGAGAGTCACTAAACATCTTCCAAAATTTATAAAAGCCTCCATATTTTTTCAAGTCCTAAACACTAAATGATTATCCTCCTATAAAGCTAGGATACACCTATGTGCCACCTCTACAGATACCTTTACAGTTTTTAAAAGTATTTTTAATTGAAATATAAAATCAAGATAGAAATGTATAAAAAACATCAAGGTATAGATAAATGAGTTATCACAAATCAAAAACTCTTGTAACCACAGACAAAAAATTTAAATATTACTAGCACTCCAAAAACCCTTCCTTGTAGTTCCAACTCAATCATCTCCTCCTCCCTCCTATAAAGTGACTTCTTTAAACAAATGGAATCATTTGGGACATAATATTTCATTTATAATAACTATATACATGTTTGTATTTTGCTCAATATTATGTTTGTCAGATTCATCCACGTAGGAATGTATGTAAGCTGTAGTTTGTTCATTTTTCAGTATTGCACAGTATTCCACTGATGAATATCTCAGCATTTACATATCTGTTCTAGTGTTGATAGGCATTTGGGCTGTTTCTAATTTGAGGCTATTATAAATAACGCTGTTATACATGTCTCATGGTGTATATGTATGGGTATTTCTTTTTTTTTTTTAAGATTTTATTTATTTATTTGAGAAAGACAGTGGGGGGCGGGCAGAGGAAGAGGGAGAAGTAAGCTTCCTGCTCAGCAGGGATCCCAATGTAGGGCTCGATCCCAGACCCGGGGATCATGACCTGAACCTAAGGCAGATGCTTAACCTCCTGAGCCACCCAGGCGTCCCCATGTATGGGTATTTGTATTAGGTTTCCCCTTTCACATTTAGATCTACATTCTACCTAATATTTATTTTTGCCTCTCGTGAGAGCTAACTTTCATTTTTTTTCCACAAGGCTATCAAATGAACCCATCATTACTTACTGAAAAGACCATCCTTTCCCCACTGCTCTTCTGCCATCTTTGTCACACAGCAAGTGACTGTATATGTGTGGGGCTATTTCTCTTTCAATGCATGTCTCGATCCTTGTGCTAAAACTTCAGCATCTTAATTACTGTAGGTTTCTAATGGATCTTAATATTAGTAGAACAAATATTTCTGCATTGGTAAAAAGTATACTGTTACACTGAACCTACAGATCAATTTTGGAAGAGCGGATATGTTTATTATACTGAGCCATCCAATCCATGAAGAGAGTATGTGCCATCATTTATTTACTCCTTTAATTTCTCTTAATGTGACTTAGAGTGTTCAGTGCCGTCTTGCCCATGTTTTCTCAAATTATTCATAGAAGCATATTATTTTCTGATGCCATTATAAATAATGTTTTTAAAAAATAAATTCTATTTTCTGTTTGTAGATGGTATACAGAAATAGTTGATTTCTGTATAACTTGTGTATGAAGGAGTTCAGGGCATGCCACTCCAAAATATGCTTCTCTGGTATATTATTTTGAGTTGAAGTCACTGAAAAATAGCAAATATTTCAGAATGGCTTTCTCTGAACCTGCCATATCTGCTTAAAGGCAGGTCCTCCAAAAGGAACTCAACTGTCATAAATCCTCTTCCTAAAAGTTTCATCAACCAGGGAAGACCCACTCTTATCGCAGGACAGAAAACGCCGAAGGAAGTAGCCATCACACCCACACAAATTTTGTCACAAACTGTATCTCCCATCTATTCTTCCAAGGGCCTGATCAACTTTTCTAAAAATCATTCATCATTCTACCCAAGTAGCCCATATCCCCTCTTCTATTTCCCCTATTAAGACATTATAGTTTGCGAATAACACATATTGGGAGATTTTCTAGATACAGTTCAGTTATTTCAGGAGGAAGGAAGGACTATAGACCTCTTTGAAATATATCATGTTTTCCCAGAAAAAATTCACATGTCATAACATTTGATAATTTCCTGGGGTTCACAGATGCCCTGAAGCCCCTTCACCCACCTTCTAGATTAACAATTCCTACCCTAAGATATTATGATTTTAAAAAAAGATTGTCCGAGGAGAAAAAAGATTTTTTTAGGTATGTCTCCGAAAATATTCTAAATTGGCACAACTTCCTACTAGTGAGTTGAGTAAAAGTTGCCCAAGTGTGCTATCTGCTTGATATCGAAAAGGATAATTTAAAAAAAAAAATCAGTCTTCTAACATGTAAATGAGTTCTTTTGTATTCAAATGCAGCCAACTTTAGTTAGCCTTCTAATTTTTAAAGGAAGTGTTATGTGTCTTTTCCTCTTCCCCTCTCTGATTATCCCAAGTGTCTGGGGGTTTTAGAGTAGCCCTTTCAACCATGCCTCCCTCCCCACCACTACCACCACTGTTCTCCAATTCGCAACCATATCTAATGCTTATGGTTCAGAAATCCCATCACACTGGCACACTGCAGATCCAATTCCTGAGTGTGTTTTGGCCTGGTTCCACTTACCAGGCCATCTCACCTCACATCACACTAGGCTGGTACTTACAGCAGCCCTAAGAGGCAAAGGTAGGTTTTCTTTCTATCTTATTTGTGAATATGGCTAGATCT
Source organism: Halichoerus grypus (assembly GCF_964656455.1). Lineage (NCBI taxonomy): Eukaryota > Metazoa > Chordata > Mammalia > Carnivora > Phocidae > Halichoerus > Halichoerus grypus. The sequence goes on along the minus strand of NC_135723.1, from coordinate 18,319,551 downwards.
TCACTGTTAGGTGTATCTGTACATCTGAGCGTGCTAGGTAGGAGGGTGCTCTGAGTGAATCAAAGCCTAACCTTGACTAAATGCTGACAATTTTCTCTCTTAAAAACATACTTCCACAGCACTCACCATAGCGCTGTGAACTGTGTAAGACTCTTGAATCACAGACCTGTACCTCTGAAACAAATAATACATTATATGTTAAAGAAGAAGATAGTAGGAAGGGGAAAATGAAGGGGGGGAAATCGGAAGGGGAGACGAACCATGAGAGACTATGGACTCTGAGAAACAAACTGAAGATTCTAGAGGGGAGGGGGGTGGGGGGATGGGTTAGCCTGGTGATGGGTATTAAAGAGGGCACGTATTGAATGGAGCACTGGGTGTTATCCGCAAACAATGAATCATGGAACACTACATCAGAAACTAATGATGTAATGTATGGTGATTAACATAATAAAATAAAAAATTAAAAAAACAACAAAAAAACAAAAAAATACCCCAAAAAACATACTTCCATAGAGTATAACTTTGAAGCATACATTAGGGAATTAAACTATATTCCAATACCCTAGAACAGGGATGAGAATAAAAGCTTTTTTGATCATTAATATGCTTGAAAAGAGGTAAAAGCTCTACAGTGTTGAGACTTCTAATTCCTGTCAAATGGACCAGGTAATTCAGACTAATCCTGTTAATGAGAACACCTTGAAAAAGTGAATAATATATGTAAAAAATCTTCATGGTATTGAAGTGCTAACATGGCAGTAAAAAATTATGAGTCAAGATTCAATTGCCCAAATTTCTTTTCAAGTCTCTAACTACTACTTCTATTTCCTGGAGTTAGTATCCATTCTATTAATAGTTCAGAGACTGAAGAAACTCCACATTCTGAAATTAAGTTAAAAATAAATAAAAGTATATTTTGTAACAAAAGAAATCACAGAAGAAGAAAAATATTTATTTGAATATTATATACTGTAGTAATGAAAACAGGTTTAGGGCAATAAGGATTAGAAAATGTGATAAGGGGTCAAAATATATACCATCAAATGAAGTATACAGAAAAAGGCTCATGAGTTTTTTAAAATAATATTAACATTAATTAAAATCATTAAGTGAATTATGATAGTAATAAATTTCTATCTTTTGGCTATGAAAGTGATATTAAATTCCATAAAAATTTAATACACACTTGGGAGAAGATATTTGCCAATTATGTGTCATAAGAGGTTAATATCTTGTATGTATTAAGAACTCATGCAACCCAACAGCAAAAAACAAAAAATCCAATTAGAGATTAGATCTGAATAGATGACCACAATGATATTATGACACCTCATACCTATTGGAATGGCTAGTATCAAAAAAGACAAAAAATAGGGCGCCTGGGTGGCTCAGTTGGTTAAGCGACTGCCTTCGGCTCAGGTCATGATCCTGGAGTCCCGGGATCGAGTCCCACATCGGGCTCCCTGCTCAGCAGGGAGTCTGCTTCTCCCTCTGACCCTCCTCCCTCTCATGCTCTCTGTCTCTCATTCTCTCTCTCGCAAATAAATAAAATCTTAAAAAAAAAAAAAAAAAATTGCTAAAAAAAAAAGACAAAAAATATAACAAGCGGTGAGGATCTGAAGAAAAGGCAACTTTTGGGCACTGCTGTTGGGAATATAAATTGGTGCAGCCACTACGGAAAACATTATGGAGCTTTCTCAAAAAATTAAAAAATAGAACTATCATATGGATCTACTTCTAATTCTATTTCTGGGTATTTACCCAAAGAAAAGAAAACCACTATCTTGAAAAGATATCTGTACTCCTATGTTCATTGCAGCCTTATTTATACTCGCCAAGACCTGGAAACAACCTAAGTGAGCATGAATGGATGACTGGATAAAGAAAATGTGAGATATATGTACATATATATGTGTATGTATATATATATGTATACACATAAACATATTCATACATACATCACATATATACATGTATACATACATATATGCAATGGGACATTATTCAGCCATTAAAAGAAGAAGGAAATCCTGTCATTTGTGACAACATGCATGGACCTTAAGGGCATTATGCTAAGTAAAATAAGCCAGACAGATAATCAATACTGCATGATATCACTTCCATCTGGAATATTTTAAAAAGAAGAACTCATAGATACAAAGAACAGATTGGTGATTGCTAGAGGCAGTGGGTGGGGGAAATGTGGGTGAAAATGGTCAAAAAATATAAAACTCTATTATAAGATAAGTAAGTCATGGGAATATAACGTATAGCAGAGGACTATAGTTAACAATACTGTATTGTATACTGAAAATTGCTAAAAGAGTAAATCTTAAAAGTTCTCACCACCAGAGGGGCGCCTGGCTGGCCCAGTTGGAAAAGCATGTGACTCTTGATCTTGGGGTCATGAGTTCAAGCCCCACAGTGGGTGTAGAGATGACTTTAAGTAAACAAACAAACAAACAAACTTAAAAAAAAAAAGTTCTCACCACAAGAAAAAAAATTAGGGGCACCTCGGTGGTGCAGTTGGCTAAGCATCCGACTCTTGATTTCAGTTCAGGTAGTGATGTCAGGGTCACTGAGATCAAGCCCCATATCAGGCGGGGAGTCTGTTTAAGTTTCTCTCTCTCTGCCCCTCCCCCGCTCTCTCTCTCTCTTAAAAAAAAAAAATCCTTAAAAAATATTATGTTGTGCACCTACAAATAATACAGCTGACTCTTGAACAACATGGGTTTGAACTGTGCAGGTCCACTTACACATATATTTTTTCCAATAAATACAATGCAGTATTATAAATGTATCTTCTCTTCCCTATGATTTTAATAACACTTTCTTTTCTCTAATTTATTGTAAGAATATGGTATATGATTATTATATTATATATGTATATGATATTATAACATACAAAATGTGTGTTAATTGACTGTTTAATGTTATTTGTAAGGATCCCAGTCAATAGTAGGCTCTTAGTTTTTAGGCTGTTATATGCAGATTTTCAACTCCCATTTTTTATAGCTAAAAAAAAATACATACATATGTAAATAGATATTTTTAAAAATTTAATACATACAGACAGGATTCAAGTAGGGACATTAAGGAATAAAAAGAAAAGTTCATGAACTCTCTTTTCTTGTTATTGCCATGTTCCTAATTTGGCTTTGTGACAGATGGCACGATTGGTCCCAATCCTTCATCCCTGTCTGCATCCCCATCCTTTGCAATTTAATACTGCACTGTGGTTGGGTTATTTTGGTGAGCCAGACTTTTGAGAATATTTTCTCTCGTGTGCTTCTGCCTTCATCATGGGATTAAGCCCAAGGGAGCCTGCTGCAGGAGGAGAGACATGCAGAACAGAGCAGAGTATTTAACTGCGGTTGAAGTCAGCCTCCATCAGCAGCCAGCCTGCTGTGAGCAAACCCAACCAAGATAAGCAACCTAGGGGCACCTGGGTGGCTCAGTCGTTGGGCGTCTGCCTTCGGCTCGGGTCATGATCCCAGGGTCCTGGGATCGAGCCCTGCATCAGGCTTCCTGCTCAGCGGGAAGCCTGCTTCTCCCTCTCCCACTCCCCCTGCTTGTGTTCCCTCTCTCACTGTGTCTCTCTCTCTGTCAAATAAATAAATAAATAAAATCTTTAAAAAGAAAAAAAAGATAAGCAACCTAGCTGCCCTCCATCTGCCTGGAGAAGTATAAGCATTAAGTGCATGTTGTATGCCATTCAGGTGTCGTGGTTGTCTGTCGGGCAATGTTCTAATGGCAACAGATAATACAGACTTTGTAGGCTTTGGCCAACAACTTTGCAGTTCTTACTTTTTTTGAAAATACCGCCTAATGACAATAACCATTTTTTTTTATGATGTTCAGTTAACCAGCAGACAATAACCATTATTTGACATTTCTTTCTGTCTTCACTCTGGCCTACTGAATCTTAGACTAACGTGACCGTTAACTACTGACCTGGCACAGCCCACAGAAAATCAAGCTCTCACAAGTATGGGAAGCAAGTCAGAAAATGATCTCAAAGGAAAGAAGGAGTGATCCAAATAGTTCAATGCAAGAACGGAGGTAAGAAAGAGTGGAAGGCAGTCTAAGAATCAAGAAAGTAGGTAACCCAGGGCGCCTGGGTGGCTCAGGTGTTAAGCGTCTGCCTTCGGCTCAGGTCATGATCCCAGGGTCCTGGGATCGAGCCCCGCATCGGGCTCCCCGCTCGGCGGGAAGCCTGCTTCTCCCTCTCCCACTCCCCCCTGCTTGTGTTCCCTCTCTCGCTGTGTCTCTCTCTGTCAAATAAATAAATAAAATCTTTATTAAAAAAAAAAAAAAAAGAAAGTAGGTAACCCAAAGGGCTTAGTGTATTTGTATTATAGCTAAAGTGCATTTGGGCTGAAGAATCTACTGACATGTTTCATATATTTGCACTTAATATAAAAACTCTTTCAAGTGATTTCACATTTTTAAAAACCTTTTATTATTTTAATGTTAATAATATAGATTATTACCATATGATATTATATGGAGCAGTATCCAGGTAGATGACATTTAAATCTGCATTAAATAATCTGTTTAAAACTAAAAAAGTTGAACCCATGTGTCTATCATCATTTAAATATCACACATGTAGGTTTTCTTCCACTATAGGAATGTCAAGTCTCCAAACTGCTTAAGAAATTACACAAAGAATAAAGGGTATATTTATAAAGCTTAAAACAAAACAAAACAAAACAAAAAACCAAAAACCCTACTGCCATCTAGTACTACTGACCTCACACACAGCTACTGACCTGCATTAAAGTTGAAACCTCCCTTTAAATGTCATTCCTATTATTGTTTCCATTTAAATGGTCTGCAACCTAATTAAATGCCAATCTACTTTCTCACAGTTTATAACATTTGACATTTACACCAAGATTCTAGATGTCATCCCCTGAAACCATCAGATAATAGTTATTGTTGGTAAATGTCCTCACAGTTTACCTTTTAAAAGGACTACTTATTAGTATATTTGCCTATAATTTTGACATCACAAGTTTACAAGCCTATAAAGCTTTATAAAGGTACCACAATAACTCTTATATACTAATATTTTAATTTCATTTTAATATACAGAGCACAAGGAAAACATTGATTCAAACTTACAATAGCAAGGTCTAATAACATTTTCTTCTAAAGGTCACATTTCAGAACTATACGAACAAATTACCAATACATAACCATTAAATCAGTTTGTTCAGTTCAATCATAAAATATATATATCTGCAGGTATGTATTTTGAACATAAAATTCTACTTAGCAAATTATATATAACTTCACAACTCCTGTCAAAACAAGTGAATGAGAACTTTTAAATAAAGACAGTCTAAAAAACACTGATCTCTTGTTCACAAAAGGCCACCTAGGAGGCTGATATTCACATTACACACTAGATTAAATACATACTAGAGGCAGTAAACCCTTACATATGAGAATTCAAGGTTAAATCTCTGTTTTCTTCTAAACGAAACTACTAAACCATCTAAATATCTGCTATGCTCTGAATGTCTGTATCCTTCCCACTCATCCCACCCCTGAATTATACCTTGAAACCTAATGCCCAAGAAGATGGGGCCTTTGGGAGGTGCTTAGGTCATGAGAGGGGAGCACTCTGAATGGGATTAGTGCCCTCATACAAGAGGCTTGAAAGAGCCCCCTTGCCCCCTGGCCTGGGAGGTCAGAGGGAGAAGACAGCCGTCAGTGACCTAGTGAAGGGCCCGCACCAGACACCGAACCTGCTGCTGTCCTGGTCTTGGACTCTGCAGGCTCCAGAACTGTGAGAAATACATCAATGCTGCTTGTAAGTCACCCAGCTGGTATCACTTTGTTATGAACCAAGACACTAACCATTAAGGCCACAGAAGTTAAATAAGCTATAATACATCTATAAAATATATCATGCATGTATTAAAGTAGATTTAGATCTCTATCTCATGTTGTAAAGTAAACAAGGGAACAAGTAAATCACAAAACAATCCTACTTTTCTCAAATAAAAAACAATGTATTTGTGTTGAGGCACAATACAGTTTAAAGCATGGTCTAGAGTCAAATCTGAGTTTAAATGCTTAGTTTCAACACTTGCTAGCTAGCTTTCTACTGTCAGCAGTCTGTTTGGGGCATGCTATTAACTTTCCTTGGCCTCCATTTCCATCTTCTGTAGTGGCAGATACGGATACTGCCATTTCATAGGGCTGTTGTGAAGTACGTGACGTAAGACACATAACGGCTTTGGCATCATCCAAGCCGCTATAACTGGTTGATAACTGTTGTTATTGTTATGGCCCTGACCTAACCTCAAGCAATGAATTCTCTGGTGCCATTTAAGAGTCAGAGAAAAGAACTTAAGAATTTGTCCCTATAGAGTTTTAGGTTTGTATGACATCTAATTTTGCTGATTAATAACAGAAAATAACACATTTGTAATGATAAAATCTCAGATTATTACAAGCATATACACGCACTACATACATATAATTTGTATGTTATACTCTACCAAATCCTAGAATATTAAAACAATGAGGGTAAAAAGAAATAACATTGCTTTTCTAAGCCTGTGGAAGAATTTATCTAAATACACAGTGATTGAGATGACCACAAGAATGGTTCATAGAAGGGATCAACTTGAAAAATCCTTTTATGAGCTTATCTCCTGATAGGAATTAAAGCTATAGTTAAGTATACTAAAATGTTCTGATAGTCAACAAACTTGCACAACTGACCTTTAGGGAAATAAATTTAGGATTCTGAAAAGCTGTTCATTCTACATTTCAGGTTCTATATTTTCAAGTCCCCCTTTTTGAAAACACGTTTGTCTAGAAAATTCTAGCCTTCCTTCATCTCACTGCTTGAACATTCCATTAAGGATCTGATTTCTGTCACTTCCCAACCTTGTGGACTTAAATTTTTCATCTATAAAAAGAATCCTCCATTTATAGAAATATGTCATACCATATATCAAGTCAACATTTCCATTTACAGATGAAGTAGTTATTCTACTTCAAATTCTGTTTCAAGTCTTTCTCCCACTGAAGACTTAATACTGGCTATTTTCCTCTAAATGTTTTCAGTGAAATAATTCTAAAAGAACAGGAATACAGCAAGATCAAAGAATAAAAGATGTCAAATTTAAAAACATAAAGGAGTAACAGAAATAGTATTATTAGCGCAAAATAAGAGATTACTTAAGTCCTTAATCAATAATATATTTTTAAAATAAAGCATATGCTGCTTTTTCTACTCTTAATGCTTAGGCTCTCTTTAGGCACTAAAATCAAAGTTGAAAATGACTTTCTGGCTAGCCTTCAGCATTGTAAGTTTCGTAAGCCTGAGTAATTTAGGTCACAGACTATCTGACCACCAGTATCAATTCAATCAAATGTTTGTTGATATATTTTAATTTTGTCAAAGCCTTTTACCATTAGTGTCTTTTTTTTTTTTTTAAGAATTTTATTTATTTGACAGAGAGCGAAAGCAAGCGCAAGGGGGAGTGGCAGGCAGAGGGAGAGGAAGAAGCAGGAGCCCAATGAGGGGCTTGATCCCAGGACCCTGGGATCATGACCTGAACCAAAGGCAGACTGAGCCACCCAGGTGCCCCTACCATTAGTGTCTTAACTGAAGTCACACTTTACCACTACCACTGCCACCTCCTGTAGCAGAAAAGCAAAATATATATTTTTTTTCTTTTTTTTTGAGGTTGGACCACTGGGCATTTTTTTAAGTTTTATTATGTTATGTTAATCACCATACATTACGTCATTAGTTTTTGATGTAGTGTTCCATGATTCATTGTTTGCGTATAACACCCAGTCCTCCATTCAGTAGGTGCTCTCTTTAATACCCATCACCAGGCTAACCCATCCCCCCACCCCCCTCCCCTCTAGAACGCTCAGTTTGTTTCTCAGAGTCCATAGTCTCTCATGGTTCGTCTCCCCCTCTGATTTGCCCCCCTTCATTTTTCCCTTCCTACTATCTTCTTTTTTTTTAAAGATTTTATTTATTTATTTGACAGAGACACAGTGAGAGAGGGAACACAAGCAGGGGGAGTGGGAGAAGGAGAAGCAGGCTTCCCACCGAGCAGGGAGCCCGATGCGGGGCTTTATCTCAGGACCCTGGGATCATGACCTGAGCCGAAGGCAGACACTTAACGACTGAGCCACCCAGGCGCCCCTATCTTCTTTTTTTTAACATATAATGTATTATTTGTTTCAGAGGTACAGGTCTGTGATTCAACAGTCTCACACAACTCACAGCACTCACCACAGCACATACCCTCCCAGCGTCTATCACCCAGCCGCCCCATCCCTCCCACCCCCCCCCCAACTCCAGCAATTCTCAGTTTGTTTCCTGAGATTAAGAATTCCTCATATGAGTGAGGTCATATGATACATGTCTTTATTATGCTGAGCAAAAAAAGCAAAATATTTTCTATACATATGCTGGTTCTTCCTTATAATGTTGTTCTCAGGTGGGACTATCTAATGATTTTTTTCCTGACATTTTCAGTAATTACACTAGATTCTATTGGATATAATACTGAATTTCATTTGTAGCAACAAACCACGCTTTTAAAAGCAATGAACATCATTAAAAAGCTTTTATTAAAAAAGTTTGAGAGAAAAATTAGTCATCTAATTACCTACAAAGAGCTGCCATGGTCTGTGTATAGGGCCAGTTTTCAATAAACAAAGTTTTAAAAAGCTGCTTCTAAATTGCTTATCAAGGCTACCAGAACAACTGAATGTAAAACAGCACATTAACAGGCAAATAAAATGCGGCCATCCACTGGAACTGAAAGAAGCCACATATGACTGTTCCCACCAAGGATCATTTTATGCAAATTCCTTCAGTTCAATTTGTTACCAACCTACCCTAAAAATCATTCCAGAACCAACTAGAACTACTAGGATATAGGTAAAACCACATTACTTCATTTTATGATGTTTCATCTGGGAGCAGTCAGAGAGGCTAAAGTGAAAAACACAGTTGGTCGCTCCTGTAAAGGCAGCAGAGATGCTGGCACGTGCCTTAAAATTCATCGCAGCACAGCTGAAAATAAACTGAAGCCTCGTTCTTTACATTCAGTTAGCATACATATACACTATTTAAACATGTGTGCTTAACTTTAAAACATTAATACATAAAATTAGGATTATGATTCAGCTAATTATACATTATTTTAAATACAAATAATATTTCAAATAAAATTATTTTAGGGTTAAACTTCCATGTTCTAGGGTTAAAAGCTTCAAAAGTAAATCAACATTTTTTATTACAATTTTAAGCACTTCACTTCCTCTAGCCATTTTTTAATAGTTCAAGTCAAGGGGCTCCTGGGTGGCTCAGTCGTTAAGCGTCTGCCTTCGGCTCAGGTCATGATCCCAGAGTCCTGGGATCGAGCCCCACATCGGGCTCCCTGCTCTGCGGGAAGCCTGCTTCTCCCTCTCCCACTCCCCCTGCTTGTGTTCCTGCTCTCGCTATCTCTTTCTCTGTCAAATAAATAAATAAAATCTTAAAAAAAAAAAAAATAGTTCAAGTCAATTTCACAATAGGTAAACTGCATGAATGATATCTGGGGTGAGTGGTCACAACACAGGGGAATTTTGATCAATCTGAGACATATATATATATATATATATATATATATATATATATATATATATATATATAAATTAGGCCATAAGGTGGTGCAAGCATTTTTTTTAAAAGCCTTATAAAACCTTCCTACATTCTGAAAGGATAACAACGGTAGGAGGGCCATTTTTTAAATAGATCTAACTTTTTGGGGGGTTCAAGTTCATCAGAAAGTTTCAAAATTTCAATAAAGTAAAACCACCAGTATATTAATATTCAGTCAATTCAATACTGATACTTATAGTCAAGTAGAATTAGCAATTTTAAACAAAATCACGAGCTCTAACAGAAGGGTATCACTTACAAGCTGCTCCGATTTTACACCGTACAACTGGACGGTCTTGGCCACATTTTTTGACACGGCTAATGTGAGGTCTGCATCTACAGCAGCTACATTTAGTTCACTGCATAAAACAAAAACAGACTTTAATTATTAGCAACATAGTTCATCAACAAAGAAGAGAACAACATATAAACTGAAACCCAATAAGCAGTGTAGTGATTCTTTTTATAGATTTCACTGATTGCTTCCAAGAATTGGTTGTATTGTTTAATTTTTCCTCCTAAATTCAGCATTAGGAAAAAGTGCTTTGAGATGGTTTGTTAATGACCAGTTTCTCATTAATAAAAGCACATCATGTGTGGGTTCAGGCTGTGATTAAGAGTAAATTGTGTTCAGATTTCTAAAGTAGCACTCTTGTTAATACTGATAAGTGCAATACGAGACACTGCATATCACAGACATCTGCAAGGAAATGACAGCTTTTGAATGGAAATGATGACCTTGGAAGGACATAGGCTAAAAATATAAATTACACATGATACATAAAGATGCTCAGTTTCTGTAGAAATTATGTCAATCCATGCTATTTTGCAGAGTAGCTTTTTAAATATATCAAAAGCATAACAAAAATTTAATTTGAAATTTTAAAATTTGGAGTCTTGAAGTATTCCTTTGCCATACTTATTTTCAACTTTAACACTGGATTGGTTGGGACTGCCAAAAAGAAAAAAAAAAGTGTTTACAAAGACCATGGAAAAAATACTAGGAGTTAAAAACTGCACAAAAACCCATACACAGGTAGAAAGCAGGAAAAGTAATTATTGTCTCTGAAGTAGCAAAATACATCTTGGCACTTAACAGATTCTCTTTATGAAGAAAGTGAAGGACTTTGAAACAACACTGGTGCATACTGTGTGTGATAAAAATGCCCTTCATAAATAGTGAGACATAACTTTATTAATGCTCACTTTCAAATGCTACTGAATACTGGCAATAACTATGCTTCTTCAAGCTTCATGTTATATTTGATTACAGCATTGCCAAGCTGCCCAGAAGAATGGGAGAGATGCCTCTTTAACATTTCCATAAATAGGTCAAAAGATCAAATTGAAAAAAAAAAAAAAAAAAAAAAATCAAACTGAATCCAAGATTGTTCTTGTCACTACTATACCAAACAGATAACAGAGACATTAGAGTAAAAAAATCTAGTCAGGACTTCGGTAAGTCACGATAATTACGGAAAGATTCAAGATCAAGATGTACAGCATGCAAGTCACCAGCTTCAAATCTGCAGTCTAAAACAATCTAGACAGTTCTATACTTTGGTCCTCTATTGCCTAACTACTATTTTTATTTCTCAAAATGTTCATCTACAAATGTACAGACCTACTGTTATGACAACTTGTTAGCTGTGACAGGAACTGAGATAGTCTTAACTGCAAATTCATCTGGGTAAGTGTAAATGTCTAAGGCAACAGTATAATTACATTGTCTGCAAGCATTCAGGTGGCACCTCTACAAGGATACCTTGCCTTTTGAGAGTTTTAAAAGCTGTCACATTCACTTAGAAAGCTCAAAATAGCAAACACAAGTAGGCTAATCAAGATTATAATCCTGTGTATGACATTAAGTACTTTATGGATTTAAGATAATAAACCCTAAGCTCTATGCTTTAACTTCTCAGTTTGTAAAATTATTTTTGTGCTTATTTTACTATATAATATTATTTACTATGGCATAAAAATTAGGTTTACTTTGCATCCTTGACAAGATACAGAATAATTATAATAAGCTATTTTTAGACTGTATTTAAATGGTTTTATTAATTGGAATCTTAAGTACTTACTATATGTGTACTGATTCACTGCAAAACTCTTGATTTAATTGCAGGACTAATTACCTGAATAATTTGAAGTAAATTAAAACATCACTAACAAATGTGGCAGGCATTTTACAGCATGCCACCATATAAAAATACATACCTTGCTATAGTTTTAATGATACCTTCAAGTTCATCTGCCGAAGGAGGATTGCGACCACCGGGGGGAAAAACCAAGTTGATAGGATCAAAGAGTCGAGATAAAGATTTTGATAAATAAGCAGCTTCATAGGGTTGCAGTGAGTCTTTCAAAGCCTTTTCTGGGCTGTGAGGGCAAAATTTATTAAAACTGAATTCAGATTATACAAAACTAAATGCTATTGTATTGGGTTGTAAACACCTTTCTTAAAAACCTATCTTCTTTATAAAACGTTTTTATGAACAAAAAGAAAAAATTCTGTTTAAAAATGTATATATTTACAAATACATTTCATAACTAAACATTTATTGAGAACTAAACATTTTTATTTATAAATAAGTCCTATGTATAAATGTAATATAATATATGCCAGTATCTAGTAAGTCTGTCATTTGAAACTAAAAGAATAACAATGTAAAATCTTACTAATTCTAATGGGGCTATGCCTTTGCTTAGGAAATCCAATTTTCAGAGAGTATCAAAGCTTCACGAGAGAGCCAAGTGAGCAGAAACCTGCTCCACTGACTCGACTCTTTCCACCCACAGCCGCCATTTCTCACAGAGCTCCCCGAGAGGGAAGTGCCCAGGGTCTAGGCTGTTATCAGCCTTCCAATGCCAAACGAACAGAATGGGGACAAATAAAAAGTGTTTCTGAAAGTGCTGCAATCACATAAATCCTCTCAACTGGAGTTCTAAGCTCATTTGTTTCACCATATTCTTCACAAACTGGAACTTAGCCTACTATACGCATCTTTCTTTCTTAATCTTCCCATGTCTCCAATTACTTGTATTTTCAGTTAGCAGTCCCACTATCAGGTCTTCCACTTTTCCTTTGGCAATTACTATCAAATGTCTACAACCATTATTTCCATCTGCTTTCTTATTCCTATAATTAACTCCGTATCTCCTCACATCGCTCCTGTTTATAATCCCTCTACCAGTCCTTCCATTTTTTTTTTTTTTTAAACAAATCCCCCTTCATTCTAAATGTCAACCTTAAAAACATCTGATTTGCTCCATCGTGTAATTTATGAAACCTGGCTTTTTTCTTTTCCCACCCTTTCTGGTCATCTAATGAGCCCTAGAGGTCACAATGCTCTTGGCTCGTACATCATAATTCCATAGTTATCTCTTAACATTTCTCATTCAATAAGTATTTCCCTCAGCACGTATTTACTGAGAATACTATGTACCAGGCCTTGTTAAGTGCTGGGAAGATGTAGATTACAAGTACTTTACAATGCAGGGAAGAAATGTGCAGGTAAAGTGCTAACTATAGTGATTTCTAGAATAGGTGAAGATAGAATACAATGGGTACAGGGAGGACGGTATCTAAATTTGCCTGAGGCAATCCTCTATTGAAGACCATGCCATCTATTTAAATGTCTTGCTATTTTTGCTCCTGTTATTTACTGACCTTAAGAAGCCTCTTTCCTCTTCTGCAGATATTTCAGTTCTGAATTATAAGTACTAACACTCCTCCTGTCTCTGAATCTGCACTAAAGATCCTTGGTGACTACAATGTCAAAACTGATAACTTTCTGGGGTGCCTGGCTCAGCTGTTAAGCGTCTGCCTTCGGCTCAGATCATGTTCGGCAGGAAGCCTGCTTCTCCCTCTCCCACTCCCCCTGCTTGTGTTCCCTCTCTTGCTGTGTCTCTCTCTGTCAAATAAATAAAATCTTAAAAAAAAATCTTAAAAAAACAAACAGATAACTGTCCTAAAACCCATCCTGTTTGAGAAGTCTGCTCTTATTTTAGCTTTACTAAGGAGCTTCCATATCTGAATAATCATTTTGAACTACTCTTCTAAGATCTCCAAGCTTGAACACAACTTTTCATATCCCCACTGTCCCCATCTCCTTCCCTCCTACAAATACTATTAAGTCTCTACAATTTGCCAGGTAAGTCCTGGGTGTGGGAAATACACTAGTGAAGTCAAAATTCCCTGTCCTCTTAAACTTTACTAATGAGAAACTTAATGTTGCTAATGAGAAAGACACACACAAAAATAAACACAAATTTTTTAAGTGTTTTAAATATGGAATATGAGAGTCATAAGTTTTAAGAGAAAAATAAAGCAAGCAAGCCAGAAAGAATGTGTTCAGCTGTCTTTCTCTCTGTCTCTCTCTTTTTTTTTTTCATCCTATTTTGGATAGGATAAGGCAAGGGCAGGTGACCAACAATACATTCTATACATATTTTATACAACTGCATTTTAAATCAGGTAAGAGAAAAAAGGAGAAAATACGCATTTGTAGTATCTTTTATTATTCCCTAACTCTCTTTACTGGTGCTCTTTATTTGTGTGTACTTGAATTACCAACTGAGATGACTTGGTTATGAGCCTGAAGAACTTCCTGTACTATTTCTTGCAAGTTAGGTCTGCTAGCAACAAATTCTCTCAGTTTTTGTTTATCTAGGTAAGTCTTTACTTCTCTTCCTTATGAACAACAGCTTTATTGAATATAGGATTGTTGCTTCATAATTTCCTTCTTTGAGCACTTCGAGCCCACCACCTTCTGGTCTCCTTTGTTTCTGCTGAGAAGTCAGCTGTAAATCTTTTGGGGCTCCCTTATAACTGATGAGTAGTTTTTCTTTGCCGGCTATCAAGATGTTCTCCTTGTCTTTCACTTTAAACACTTATACTATGATGTGTCTTGTTTGTGGTCTTTATGAGTTAATCCTACTTGGAGTTTGTTGAGTTTCGTGGGTGTGTAGGTTATTTTTCAATAAATTTGGGAAGTTTTCAGCCATTATGTCTTTGAATATTTTTTCTTCTCCTTTCTCTCTCTCCTCTTATTGTGGCACTCCCATTACATGTGTGTTGGTATGTTTAATGGTGCCATACATTTCTCTGAGGCTCTGTTCATTTTTTTTTTCATTTCTTCCTATCTGTTTTTAGGCCTACATTAAGTCTAGTTTCCAGTTGGCTAATTTTATAATGCTAGTTCAAATCTATTGTTGAGTTCCTCTAGTGATTTTTAAAATTTTAGTGACAACTATTCAACTGCAGCACTTCCATTTGATTCTTTTTTATAATTTTCATCTTTGTATTGATATTGTCCATTTGATGCAACATGGTCATCATATAGTCCTTTACTTAATCATGCTTTCTTTTACTTCTGTGAACATATTTCTAATGGCTAATTTGAAGTCTTATTCTATTAAATCTGATGTTTGGTCACTCTCACAGTCTCTGTTGCTTGTTTTTTTGTTTTTTGTTTTCCCCTCAGTGTATGGGTCATACTGTTATATTTCTTTGTATGCTTCATTATTTTTGTTAGAAACTGGACATTTCAGATAATACATTATTGCAACTCTGGGTACTAGATTTCCGCACCTTGGGGCTTGTTTAGTGACTGGCTAGATTATTTTAGTGAAGTCTATTTCTCCCCCAGTGTGAAACCTTTGTCAGAGAGGCATAGCTTTGCGTATGCCCACAGTCACCCAGGGAAAACGGTGGTACTAACAGGGTTCTGTCTCCTCTCTTTCCTGGACCACACTCCTTTTTAATTTTAAGGAAAGCACAAAATACAAAACAGAAGTTCTACCTCCTGGAGATAAACCACTATCACCATTTGCTGTGTATACTTGCAGACCTTTTTAGGGGCCAGAATATGGATTTAAAAATAAAAAATAGAATGGTACTATATATTGTATTTTATATAATATTAAAAAAACTTACTAGATCTTTGTAGATCAAGAAATGAGTTAAGTTCTCTTGCCCCTCTTCCATTATCTTACCTAATTTCCATGTTTAGCATAAAAGAGTTATTGAAGAGAAAAATGTAGTCTCATTCTATCTTCCCAGCCTACAGCCATGCCATTTATTTTGCCAGTGAAAACTTCTACATCCTATATTTCACTAGCCAGGACTTCTTACTATGGTGGATACAATTTAAGTATTTAGAAAAATAAAAACTGAAAGAGAAACATTTATATCCACCCAGCATTTTTTTACAAAGTAGGTGGTAAGAATCTGCTGTTACCTGAGTCAGCCTTGTCCAGTAAATGATTCTAGTGTTAAAAGAAAATGTGCAAGCCAATCAATTGATTTGTTGTTCAAAGAGAAATGTGAAAATAATATTCTTTTTCAACTAAGGAGGGAAGTTGGCTGGTTTAAACTTACTGACATGGTATACTGTTTTCCAAAGTTGCACCTAACTATGGCTACATACACTGTACTTTATGAGTAAGCTAAGAGATTTCAGGTTTAATTGTGACTATACTCAGTTTTTTCCTACCAGACTGAGAAGCTATCCCATCATAAGATTTATTTCCCTTACAGTTCCTGAACACACCAGCTACTTTTATATCATATTTATGCCAGTGGTCCATCAATAATGATACTATCTGATGTAATTACAGGTATATTACCAATTAAAAGATAGTGACCACATATGCTCATCTCCTAGCTTCTACTCACCCTACTTGGTGCTGTACTTTACATCAGATTCCAGTTAAGAACTAGGCTGCTCAACTAAGGATCAAGTCTGACTTTTTCCTTTAAGTATTGCAAAGTCTTCTATGGTATACATATAAAACATGATCATTACAAATATATAGAAGATTAGCATATCCCCATTTTCTAATTTATAATAAAAACAGAAGACAAAATCCTTATCATGACAGTAAACAGATTTGATTAAACAAACATACTCATAATCTGGCTTTTTTGGTATGAATATGTCTTGTGTATCATCTTCCATGTGTTGTAGGTCAACATAGAGGTCTGTAGTTCCACTCGCATTAAACTTTCCTTGAATATTTTGGCTGTATTGTTGAAGACGCTTCCATAAGTCATTATAAAGACGTAATAATTTAGGGTATTCTCCTTCGAATGCCTGTTTCAAAAACATAGAAGCTGCCAAGCAAAATAATAACATGGATAAGAAAATAAAATAAAATGTGGCAGATAAATTTTCTTTTGTATATGTTGATGCTACAACTAGCCTATAGTAAAGGACAAACCAAAGATATATTCTAATGAGGCTTTTTAAAATAATGCTAGTAAAAGTAATTTTCCTCCTATTCACTGCATTTGATATGTGAAACACATATTCCGAAGCCTAATCTATAAGAAAACAGACAAATCAACAATTACAATTGAAGATTTCAATTCCTTCTCTCCAATAACTGATAAAACAAGTACACAGAAAATCAGTAAGCATATAGAAAATCTAAACAATACCCAAATTCACTTAATTGACATTATATAATACTTCATTCAAAACAGCAAGGCACACATTTTGAAGTGGAATATCAAGATCAACAATATTTGATGCCATAAAACAGTATGAATAGATGTAAAAACTTTCAAGTTATACAAAGTATGTTCTAGATTAGGAATCAGTAATAGAAAGAGATCTTTAAAAATCCTGGATAAATACCCAGAAGTAGAATTGCCAGATCATATGATAGTTCTATTTTTAAATTTTTTGAGGAACCTCCATAATATTTCCACAGTGGCTGCACCAATTTACATTCCCATCAACAGTGTACGAGGGTTCCTTTTTCTCCACATCCTAATCACTTGTTATTTTTTGTTTTTGTGATTCTAGTCATTCTGACAGATGTGAGGTAATAGCTCACTGTGGTTTTGATTTGCATTCCCCTGATGGTTAATGATGCTGAGCATCTTTTCATGTACCTGTTGGTATGTCTTCTTTGGAAAAATGTCTATTCAGGTCCTCTGCCCATGTTTAATCAGGTTCTTTGTTTTTGTTTTTGGTGGAGTTTTTTTGGGTGCTGAGTTGTATGAGTTCTTTATATATATTGGATAGTAACCCCTTACCAGATATATCATTTGCAAATATCCTCTCCCATTCAGAACTTTTTAAAACACAGAGAAGCCCTATTTAAGATAAGCAGACATTAAAATGCAACTTTTGAATGGAAAATTTGATCAAAGCTAAAACATTAAGTTTTGAATGGAGAATCAGACTTAAAAAAACAAAAACAAAAACAACCACCTGAGGTTACCCCTTGTGCAAACTATATATCCGTATAATTAGGACAGAATAATTGCCTGCCTATATCTGGCTATGATCACTAGGAGGTTTCCTAGTTGTGTTTTTCTATAATAGCAGCAACACAAAGTTACAGAATCCACCAACTGGGTATGAATTCTATCCTACAATCATCCCTTTTAGCAGGAATATAAAGCACACATATTCTCTTCCAACCTAACTAGCTAATCTTGAATCCACTTACAATATGAAAATGACCACCCTTGTTATCTCACAGAAAAAAGTAAAGGTCACCCCAAAAAATCCCTTCAACTTCTTACCCTCCATCCCCTATAAATGTTTCTAGTTTTCAGCCCTCTTCACAGAATCAAGTATGCATTCCATAGAACACACACAACAGTCTGAGAATAACAGTAATAATACTATCATCAGTAACATGCTTACTTAAAAGAGTTCATGGGATTTTGGGGGGAATTCTCATTGTCCTTTCAATATATCCCAATAGGGCTAGAAAACCAACTACTATAAAGTAGTCAAATGAAAGAGTGCCTCTCCATGTGGTTTTGCCACCAACTGGACAAACATCTGCATTAAGATTTTCCATTTTACTTTTGATCTTTAGTAATTTCTTCTTTCATTTTCATTCTTTATAACTACATAAAATATTTATAGGACTTTGAAGTTAAATCTACACAACAAAGTAGGTTCAAAGAAGTCTAGCTTTTATCCCTGGTCTCCCCTAATGTATTCTTCACAGATACCCTCCCCCCCCCCCCACTCCCGCTATTGGTAATCATTTTCTGGATTTTATGGTTCATTCTTCCATTTCTTAAAAATATAAGCCAAAATGTATATTTATACCACTCCCTATCTTAGGTAAACAATAGCACACTGCACACATATTTCTCCACTTTTTTAACTTAATGTATCTTGGAGATCGTTCCATAGTAGCATATAAAGCTATTCCTCATTCCTTTTTTTTTGGCCTCTCATTCTTTTTAAATAGCTGCATGGCATTCCATTCTATAGACACATCACAGTTTGTTTAATCACCTAAGTGATGAACATTTGGGCTACTTCCAGTATTTTTCTATTCCAAATAATGATCCAATGAATAGTCTTGTGAATACGTCTTTTTATAGTTTTGCTAATGTGTCTATGAAATAGATCCTTAGAAGCAGAATTGCTGAGTAAAAAAGCAAATGCTTATATGACTTTCTTAGATACTATGAACTCCCCTCCAATAAAGTCTGTATTTGAATTCACAATGTGTGAGGAGTGACATTTCTCCACAGGCTTATCAACAGAGTGTGTTTTTAAACTTTTTAAAATTTTTTTGCTCATTTGATAGATGAGAAATGGTGTCTCTATTTACTTTAATTTTGCATTTCTCGGTTCATGGGGGGACACTGAACATCTTTTCCAAATAAAAGGTATCTATATTTTTTTTTCTTTAGGGTTGTTGGTCTTTTTCATCTCATTTTAGCAGCTTTTTATATTAGGGAAACTAGCTTCTTTTCTTTGATGTAAGTTATGTTTTTCAAGTTTGTCACTTGTCTTTTTATTTTGCTTAAGGTTTTTTCCTGCCATGTAAAATTTTTAATATAATCAAATCATCAATCTTTTCATAATTGCTTCTAGATGTTAGATCAGTTAGAGAAGTTTTCCCTATTCCTAGCTTACTCACTAATGTTTTCTTCCAGCCCTCGAATGTTTCATAGTTTACATTTAATTCTTTGATCCATTTGGACTTTATCCTGATACTTGAGGTAAATTGGGGATTTTTTTCCTCTGAACTCTTTATTTCACTCCACTCTTCAATTCTGAGCGCTTTATCCATTTCCGTAACTACTGGGTCATATTTATGCATTCAACAAATCCTCATGGAGGATTTAATTAAATATCTTAGTCTCATGTTTGTTTTCTTCTTTCACCTCAATGAAAACTGCTTCATATTTTATAACTGATGACATACAATGTTCATTGCAAAGGAACAAATACATAAAGATATAAATAAAAAGGTAAAAATTATTTGATATTCTATTATCCTATGATAATCACCCCAACATTTTTGTACCATCCTTTCATGTCCCTGTTTATCATACATACATACAAACTGTTGTTTTCTAAAAGTACTTCACATTAGGATCTCATTTAGCTTTTAAGTGCTTACTATTTTTTTAATGAAAGGTTTTTTTTTTCCCTGGTTAAGTGTCCGAATCTTTTTTTTTTTAAAGATTTTATTTATTTATTTGACAGAGAGAGACAGCAAGAGAGGGAACACAAGCAAGCGGAGTGGGAGAGGGAGAAGCAGGCTTCCCGCTGAGCAGGGAGCCCAACGCGGGGCTCAATCCCAGGACCCTGGGATCATGACCTGAGCTGAAGGCAGACGCTCAATGACAGAGCCACCCAGGCGCCCCACTGAAAGGTATTTTTATTTTTAGTTTTTCTCCTCAGATTTCCTCCTAATTCTTAAAGCCTTTAAATATTAATTTAACACTTTAGGCATCCATTTCAACAGAATGTCAAATGTAATGAGCACTGTGCTTTGTGATAAGAATGTAGTATGGAACAGAGGTACACAGATAAGCTTTTTCTAGAGCGTGGCAGAAGATACAGACAAGCAAGGAGGTGAGCCATTATGAAACAGTGGGTAATTACTAAAGTTGGGGATATATAAGAGCTTTATGGGAGCAGACAGAGGATGTCATACCCATATCTGAGCATGTGTATGGGTAGGGAGACATCAAGGAACACTTCATTTCTAAACTGAGATTCGGAAAACGAATATGAGTTATCCAGATGAAGGGGAGGAAATAGACATGTGTTTCAGGTATTTGTAAAACTGAGAAGCAAGAGGATGATCCAATCACAAACTGAAACTCCAATACAGAGACAAAAAATTAGAAAGGAAAAAAAAAATGAGCGCTGATAAGAAGGGACCAGAAAAGTCATGTTGGGAATGTATCCTGGGAGTAATGGGGGAAGAAGAGTGGAGGCCAGACCAGGGCTCCCACCGTAACAATTAAAGAAGCCATATACATTTTTATAAATTCAAGTTTGTACCAAGCCGAGAACCTCTGCTAGAGAAGAAACTAGCAGAGCGTTTAGTGGTTCATGGGACTGGAGTAAAAATTTTGAAACTTAAGGACTCTCATCCCTAGTGTCCCATTTTAGATTTTACTTAGCTATGGACCTGCAAGGGAAGCCGGGGAACTAGGTCTAAAACTTCAAAGGTCAGAGGTAAACTATCCTTCTTATCTGTGGAAACATATAGGAAACAAAGGCCAGCTGAGGGGAGAGAACATGCAACACAAGCAGGTCTTCCTTCCCATGAAGACATTCACCAGATTCTGAAGTTTCATGAAGCAGAAGGCTGAAGAGCCTTGTCTGGAAACCTCTGAATGGCAGAGCTAGATCAAACTTGGGATTTCAGGGCTGAGGAGACAAAGACCCTCCAACCTCTCAATTAAAAGCCTGGGAGAAGTATGCCCAAGAAAAAGAAAAATTAGAGACAGATTGAGTCTTATTAAAACTGCAACTATCCCAATCCAACCCAGTCCTAGAATGAATTGAAATGATCAACATAGGGCGCCTGGGTGGCTCAGTCGTTAAGCATCTGCCTTCAGCTCAGGTCATGATCCCAGGGTCCTGGGATCGAGTCCCACATCGGGCTCCCTGCTCAGCAGGGGGCCTGCTTCTCCCTCTCCCACTCCCCCTGCTTGTGTTCCTGCTCTTGCTGTCTCTCTCTCTGTCAAATAAATAAAATCTTTAAAAAAAAAAAAAAAAAGAAATGATCAACATACATATGTACAACTAGACTGCCAAAGGGGGAGAAAAGAGATGAGTAAAATGCTTCAGAATATGTGAATAAAATCTTATGAATGAATAAGGCAGACCGTTCCATAGAAATGAACAGAAACTTTGAAAAACAGTATCTAAATAGCCTATAAATATGTGGAAAAAATGAATATCATTAATCATTAGGGAAATAAAATTAAGACTGCAATGTGATTTGACTAAATGTCCACCAGAATGGTTAAAGAAAAAAAACACAAACAATACCAAGTGTTAACAAGGATATGAGAAAAAGTGGACTGCCAAGGAGAGTTTAAATTGGTGCAACATTTGAAAACTCTGGCAGTAACTATTCAAGCTGACCACATATAAACTCTATTACATACTATATTAGTTTCCATATCTGCTATAACAAATTACCACAAATTTGGTGGTTTAATACAACATGAATGTATTATCTTACAGATCTGGAGATCAGAAGTACAAAATTGGTCTAAGCCAAAATCAAGTTATCAGCAGAGCTGTGTTCCTTCTGAAGGTCCTAAAGGATTTTTTCCTTGACTTCTCCACCTGCCCCCACCGCTTGGCTTGTGGGCCCCTTCCAGCGATTGTATTACAAACTCCAGCTTCTGTTTCCATAATCACATCTCCTCCTCTGACTCTTCTGCCCCTCTCTTACCCTTCTAAAGGCATCTGTGACTATACTGGGCCCACCCGGATGATCCAGGACAATCCTTCCATCTCAAGATCCTTAAATCACATCTGTAAAATCCCTTTTGCCATGTAAGGTAACACATGCAAATCTCTATAAGGCATATAATTCTGTCTACTACGTGTACCTATTTTCCATTCCCAGGTTTATTCCCAGTAAAAATGGACAGAATTGTCATAGTAACTTTACTTAAAATAGCTCAAAATGGGAAACAACCCAAATGCTCATCAATAATATGGTGGAACATTTTACAACGCTGAGAATGACCTACCAGTGCACATAACAATGTAGAGGATTCTTAGAAACATGCTGAACGAGAGACATCAGATGGCAAATGAAAGAGTACAAACTGGATAATTTTATCTGTATAAAATAATATTTTTTTAAAAACTCTATGTCATTAGAAATGAGTGAATACTCTTTTATAGGAGAAGGGCAGGTAAAACTAGGAGACTTGAGGGGAGCTCCTGGGTCAGGTAATACTTTGTTTCTTGATCTTGATTCTGTTCTTCATCTTGGTTACACAGCTATATTAAGATTTGAAAAATTCATTTAGGTGTATTATGATACTCATACTTTTTTCTTTGTGAGTCTTATACTATAATAAATGATATTTTAAGAGTAATCAGGGGGCGCCTGGGTGGCTCAGTCGATTAAGTGTCCAACTCTTGATTTCAGCACAGGTTGTGATCTCAGGGTTGAGGGACCAGGCCCCATGTTGGGCTCCTTGTTCAGGGCAGTGTCTGCTTGTCCCTCTCCCTTTGCCCCTCCCCCCCCACCTGCTCACGTGCTCTATCTCTAAAATAAATAAATAAAATCTTTAAAAAAAAAAAGAGTAACAGGGAGTCAATGAAAACTTTTTAATCTTTTTAAATTTATTTTTTTCAGTTTTATTGAGATACAATTGACTTATAACATTGTATTAGTTCAAGGTGTACAATATAATGACCTGATATATGTATTGGTTTTATTGGTTATGTGTATAACCAATCAAAGATTTTTATCAGAGAATTACATGATCAAATTGTCCCTGCAAAGAAAGTCTCCAAAAACTTATTTGATGGCTAAGACTCACCTTCCTCTAGGTTCTTTAAAATTCTAGTACTTTCTTAAAAAAAGACTCAAGTTCTC
Source organism: Halichoerus grypus (assembly GCF_964656455.1). Classification (NCBI taxonomy): domain Eukaryota; kingdom Metazoa; phylum Chordata; class Mammalia; order Carnivora; family Phocidae; genus Halichoerus; species Halichoerus grypus. Next base: position 18,295,982 of record NC_135723.1, on the reverse strand, counting down.
AACAACAGTTATTTCTCTTTTTAAGCAAACTCCAAGTTTTTGTCTTTATATGCTAAACAGAGGGTACTTAGGATGGTACCTTATAAACCCATTAGAACTCTACAGTGAAGGAGTGCTTCAATCGCAGGGATCAAAATTCTAAAAGGTACTCTAAATGAAGGTGGGAGATGTATCTCCTAAATATATATTTTTAAGTTGTACATTAACTTTTAAGAAATGTATCACAATATCATTTAACATGCACATTATTCTAACATTAAAAAAATCGACATTAAAGAATGTACTAATAATTCATAGAGGTTGCTTATCCCCCTACTTTTCAGGACAACCAGATATCATTATATTTTTAAAAAGGTAAAGAAAATGGGTTTTAGCATACATGTCAAGTATTAAAGCTCTCTAAATCTTAAAACATATGTATCTCCTCAGTGTTTCTCTTACTCACAGTTGGTTTTCCAAAGCACTACAGATATATATCACATAGCTCTCTTAATTGTATGAATCATCTTCTTGAAGTTGTGTAAGAGTTTTAAGAGAATGATACTGTACAAAGGGTTTAAACATTTTTTAAAAGATTTACTTGCCAGAATATTTCAAACATATTTCAAAAAATGCTTTTTTGTTGAGTTCTTAAGTTCTTAAGCTTTTCTAAGAGGGCACTGGCATTTTTTCTTACTTGATTCCTTCCTCTTTTCCTTTCTTCCTTCTAGTCAACAAGAACTTATTGAAGTCCTACTGTGTGCCAGTTACTTTTTTGTCTATTGAAAATACTGCCACGATCAAAATGGTATTTTGTGTCTTATGGAGATTACATTCTAGGGGGGGAAAGGGGTCCAGACACGATAAATAATATGGTATATTAGCAAGTGATAAGAGCTATGACGAAAAATAGGGCAAAGTAAGGGGGATGAGACATTCTGGGAAAATCATCAGATAAAAAAGAAGAATTATGTTCTAATTTTAAAGAGCTTAAAATGGTAATGTTTATCTTGTTTTTTTTTTTTTTTACTAAGACTTAAAAATATATATATCCTAACCCAACAGGCTGGTCAACAAATACTATTACCTAGAAACTACAATATAAAAGTAACAGACATAAAGCTTAGAAGTCATTTTGGAAATAACTATCACCTATAGATAATTAAAGCAGCAGATATCCTATAGAAGCCATTTTGAATTTTCAAGGTAACAAGTTCAAGCCCCCTTTTTTTTAATCAATTTATTTTTTATTTTTAAAGATTTTATTTATTTATTTGAGAGAGACAGACACAGCAAGAGAGGGAACACAAGCAGGGGGAGTGGAAGAGGGAGAAGCAGGCTTCCCGCGGAGCAGGGAGCCCGACACGGCGCTCGTCCCAGGACCCTGGGATCATGACCTGAGTCGAAGGAAGACACTTAACGACTGAGCCACCCATGCGCCCCAAGCCCCTTTCCTTTTTAATAAAGTAAATTCATTGTCTTGGGTTATATTTTATTACACCTAGTAGAACTTCTTCTTACTAAGCATGAACATTTATAATCAGAAAGAACATGTTCCTAACTAGGAAAATTTCCCTTTAGATATTTTCTGCCAAAATATTACTTACTTAGACAATCTGTTACATTGTGTATAATCTTCAACTCTGCAGATGGCTGCATTCCTTAATATTGTCTGTCTATAATTTTAAGAAGTACTACAGTACACTTTCAGGGACTGTATGTGCTATATAAATGGAAGGTGCTTTACAAACAACTTGCTTTGAAGTTCTCCCAAAGGAAGTTATTAAAGTAATAATGCTATCAGAAGTAACAAACTACTCTGAATGTGAAATATTAATGGAATTTTCTGTCCCAAAATATTCTATTTCCTCTCAGTAGCTTCTTCGACTACGCAAGCTAGATAGGTCACGTAATGTAAGAACTGAAAAACATCTCCTAGATTTGGTAATTAAAAGGGTAGGTCACTGCTTACTTTAATGAGAACAATTTCAATAGAATGGTGGCAGACCGTTGAAAAGTGCAAACAAAAAAGTGCAAACTACTCTTTTGAGAAGTTTGGATAAAAAGAGAAAAGATCAAATAGTAACTAAAGAGGTACTCTCTAGTTTTGTTTTAGTTTTTACGAGATGAGAGCACCTTGGATAGGTTTCCTACCTGAGGGGAAGAAATCAAAAGAAAATGAGAAACTTGGGGCGCCTGGGTGGCTCAGTTGGTTAAGCGACTGCCTTCGGCTCAGGTCATGATCCTGGAGTCCCGGGATCGAGTCCCACATCGGGCTCCCTGCTCAGCAGGGAGTCTGCTTCTCCCTCTGACCCTCCCCCCTCTCATGCGCTCTGTATCTCATTCTCTCTCTCAAATAAATAAATAAAATCTTTAAAAAAAAAAAACAAAAAAACAAAAAAACAAAAAAAAAAAAAAAGAAAAGAAAATGAGAAACACAAGACAGAACTAAGAGACCTATGAATGGTGTTACTTTGAGCAAAGGGTAAACAAAGCAGGCAGGTGGCCAACAGTGAATGGGTAGCTCTGAAGAATAAGACTGTCACCTCACACTCAGAGATCCACAGGGACAAAATAAGGCTTTTCTTTAGAGGGAAGGTACAGGATATTGAAAGTATTTCCTAATGACACTAACTGTCTTGATGACCCAGGAGATAAGGCTGGTCACTGAGAGTAAGCAGAATGGGAAAGAGGAGAGCATGTGAAGAACACGAAAGGCTTGTAATGGTTAAGAACAACGAGAAAGCAGATGACCAAAGAGAAGTAAATGACAGTACCATTAAACACACACATACCACAAACTATTTTGAAATGTACTTTTAATCATTACTCTTAAAACTAGATGACGTACTTCTGATTTTGGTCAAGGTAGAATAACAGGGACCAGAATTAAACTCCTATCTGAAACAACCAAAAAAACAACAGACAAAATATATGAAATGGTTTTTAAAACACCATGCATTAAAGGATAGCATGTAATAAAAGACAGTGATCCTTGAGAGACAGGAAATAAATGAGGTGAACCCTATGACCACCCCCAGTGTCATTGGAGACTCACTAACAAGTCACAATAGCTCAGTTTTCTAGCCCTGCTCACAGGTGCTGCTTGCTACCAGAAGCTAAGGCAGGATGCAAGAAGCCACAGCTCCAAACAAGCTCCCATGATCCAATTTTTGACTGGTTTGATCCAGTTTAGACACTGTGCTAACCCTCCAGATGATCTCATCTAACTGTAATAACAAAAAAACACACCTAACAGCCTATGACCAATCCAACTGTGCCAACTTAGGGGAAGAAAAGAGGTGGTGCTCTTGATTCTGAAGCCTCCTCCTGGGAAAAACCCCCCTGTTAACTTGCTTACCAGCCCCTTAATTACCCTAACCCCATAAAACCTAACTGGGGAGAAGGTGCCTTTAGAGCATGAGCTCCCCTTCTCCATTCTCTGGCCATTGAATAAATTATGTGTTTGCCATCAAATACTGTATTGTTATTTGGCTATTTGGCAAAAGGTATTGAGTAGGGAAAGAACCTACCACTTCGGTAACATCAGCTTATTTCCTACCAGGGGCTTCCAGGCTACGTACGGCACTGGAAAGGGGAAGAGACTCCTCTACCCCTACTGTCCCCAAGACCAGGAAAACTGAAGCGACCAGAATTCATGGGACAGAATACCAGAGAGAAGAGAGCTGTTCAAAAAGATTCTGCAGAAATCTGCAAATGGTCCACTGTTAGTACTCAGCAAAACACTACTCAGCATATGTGTGTGAGAAAAGTCCCAGAGTCTGGGGGAAGAAACCATGCAGGGATTAGAAAGAATACACCTGTTACTCACATAAGACCGGGAAGCGTGCCTGTTCCTGACAGCCAGGTTGGAAAACCTTTTAATCCAGAATATTTGGTAGAGTACTAAGAAAAGTAGTGCCTCAGGAGCAGAAAATAATTAGCTCTAGACTAAACACTGCTCAGGTTTTGCTAATAAATCTTCAAAGCAAGACTCAAAAAAACCAAATTGTTTCTAAGTAGCTTGACAGTATCTAAGAACAAGAATATTTACAGCAAGATAAAAGTGTCAGTATCAAACACTGTAAAATTCATGTCTGATACCCAATCAAAAATTATTAGACATGCAGAAAAATAGGAAAAAACTATCCATAAGAAAATTCAATCAGATCCAGAATTGACAGAGATGACCGAATTAGCAGACAAGAACATTTCCTTTGTAGCCTCACCTCCACTCAATATCTGTGTGATTTGTTGGCATGAAGTTTACCTTATTCAATTTCTACTAAAAATGTGCTAAATCAACCAATAATAAATAATATTGGAAGGTGCAACTGGTTAAAGGTTTGAAATTTTTCAAGTATGCTAAAGGCAATTTTTTTGATACATTCCTGCCATTGAGAGAAGGAATATTCAAAATAGAAACTAAACTTACACACTACAGAAAGAGAAGAAAATACTGACTATAACAACTCCAAGATTTCAAAAAAGATTTTTAAGTAAGTTTAAAAAAAATATTTATTATTAAAGAGAGAGAGAGAGAGAATGTGTGTGTGCATGCATGAGCGGGGAGAGGAGCAGAGGGAGAGAGAGAAGCTCAAGCAGACTCCTGGCTGAGCATAGACGCCCCCTCCCCCGCAACACAGGGCTCGATCTCATGGCCCTGAGATCATGACCTGAGCTGAAATCAAGAGTCGGACAGACACTTAACTGAGCCACCCAGGTGCCCTAAGTACATTTTTAATAAACGCTTAAAACACAGATATCTTGTAACAGCCAAAAATGAGCTTTTAACATTAGTTTTCTTTTACTCTATCTAAAAACTGAGGTTTTAATCAATTTTGTAATTATGCTTATATATTTTGTGGGTAAATTTACATCTTTGTATTTTCTTTCTGGTATATCAGTAAATGTATTCCATTAAATGTAATTGCTTATGATGTGAGACATTAAATATTAAAGAAAACTTCATGGTGATTATTGTTTTCATGAAAACCCATTACTTTCATACATGGTGTGAGAAACTACTGAAAGTCTGTATTTACATAATATTACATCTGAATATTTGAATAATTAAAAATAATTCATGAATTTTAAATTTCAAATGAACACATCTATCTCAAAATGCTCATTTAGTGAGAAAACTGTTAACAAATACTGAGTCGAAGGTATAGATATATAGATGCTATTTTGCTATTCTTTTAACTTTTCTATATGTTGGAAAAATAATAAGGTGGCATGCAGATAAAATACTGCTTATAAATTTGCAGGATAAACAAATTAGAAAAGGAAGGGTTAAACCAATAATCTAAACTTAACCTCGTTAAACAAGAAAATGAGCATATCAAACCCAAAGCAAAGCAAATAAATAATAAACACAAGAACAGAAAACAGTGAAAATTGAAAAGAAAAAAGAAAAATCAATGAAACCAAATGTTGGTTTCTGAGGAGATAAATAAAATTAATAAACCTCTAGTTGTAATTATTAGGAAAAAAAGAAGAAACTGATGATATCAGGAATATAGAACATCACATCATATTCCACATACATTCAAAGGGTAATAAGGAAGCATTATAAGCAAATTTATGCCAATAAATTAAAAAACTTCAATGAACTGGAAAAATTCTTTGAAAGACAAACTACCAAAGCTTACCCAAGAAGAAATAAATGGAATAATCCTTTATCTAAGAAAAAAGTTGAATTTGTAGTTAAAATCTTCCCACCAAGAAAATTCCAGGCCCAGATGACTTCCTTGGTGAATTCTACCAAAATTTAAAGAGGAATAATGTCAATTTTACATAAACTGCTTGAGAAAATTGAACAGGATGGAATACTTCCCCACTTATTCTCTGAGGTTAGCATTACCCTAGCCCACACTGGATAAAGACATTAAGAAAACTAAACAATATTTTGCAAACACACTCAAAAAACCTTACACTCAGTTTGAATCAAACAACATATAAAGAGGATAATATATCATGACCATGCGGGGCTTATCTGAGAACGCAAGGTATTAACATACTAAAGTAACTATATCCATTTGATCGTCTAAATGGATGCAGAAAAGCACTATAAAAAGTTAACAATAGTATTAAAAAAACCTCAAAAAACTAGAAATGGAAGGGAACTTCCTCAACCTAATTAATGGCATCACTAAAAAAACCTGCTGTTAAGATATTAAAGGTGGACTGAATGCTTCCTAAGATTAGAAACAAGGCAGAAACCACTTCAATTCTACACTACCGGAGATAGTAACAAAAAAAAAAAAAAAAAGAAAGAAAGAAAGGAAACCAGAATGGAAAAGAAGTGAAACTGCCTTTATTTACAAACTATATGATCATCAATATAGAAAATGCTAAAAAATCTCCAAAAACTACTCGACTAATAAGTATGGGTAGCAAAGTCAAAGATTCATGGTCAGTAAATAAAAATCAACTGTATTTCTATATTCTAGCAGTGAACACTTGTAAACTAAAATTTTAAAAATACCATTTACAATAGCATCAAAATATATGAAATAGTAATAAATTTAAGAAAAGATCTGCTAGACCTGCACACTAAAAACTATAAGAGCACTGATATGAGAAAATTTTAAAAGACCTAGATCAATGGGATATTACACTCATGGATCAGAAGACTCAATACTGTTAAGATGTGAATTTATCACAAAATGATCTGTAGATTCAACATGTAATCCTAATCAAAGTCTAAGGAAACATTTTTATAGGAACAACAACCTGATTCTGAAATATATATGGAAATGCAAAGAGCCTAGAATAACCAAAATTATTTTGATAAATGAAATAACATAGAAGAATTTACACTTTGGTGATTACAAACATACAGATGCAAAAAAAAAAAAACAACAAACAAACAAAAAACCCCAGAAAAAAAGAACTCTAGAAATAGTCTTACAAGATATAACCACATGATTTTCTACAAGAGTGCCAGGGCAGTCAAAGGTGCAGTATAATCTTTTAGATCTATATTCAAACAAATAACCATGGCCTTCATATCTCACACCATATACACAAATTAACTTCAAATGAACTTAGTAAAACTTCTGGAATAAAATATAGGGGGAGACACCTGTGGCCTTGTGTTAGACAAAGATTTCTTAGGTCAAAAAGAAAAAGGAAATTATAAAAGAAAAATTGTAAGTTTGACTCTCTCAAAATTAACTTTTATCATTTGGAAGGCACTGTTAAGGAAATGAGAAGGCAAACTACAGACAAAAGAAATATGCAAAACATACATCTAAGAAAGGACTGTGGATCTAGAATATATAAAGATCTCTTAAGACTCAATAATAAGAGAACAAGCAATAAACTAAAAAATAAAAATAAAAAGCCAATTAATTTTGACAAACACGTGACCAAAGAAGATATGCAGATGCCTAATGAGCATGTGAAAACAGGGGCTATCATTAGTCTTTAAGCTAGTGGAAGTTAAAACCACAATGAAAATCCACTACACACTCATAAGAATGGCTAAAATTAAAAACCACTGACAATATCATGGATCAATAAGGATGTAGAGCAATTGGAGTTATGAAATATTGCTATAATGGGAATGCAAAATGGTACATCATCTTGGAAGATAGTTTAGCAGTTATTTACAAAGTTAAATATGTACTCATCAAATGATCAGGCAATTCCACTCATATATTTACCCATAAACGAACATACATCTACAAAAGACTTCTAGGCGAACAATTGCAGTAGCTTTACTTGTAATAACCCAAAGCTGTAACCACCCAGTTGTCTCCCATCTGGGGAATGGATAAACAAACCGCTGTATATGCTATATAATGGAATACTAATCAGCAATAACAAGGGAACTTTGATATATGCAACAACATGATGAATCTTACAATAATTATGCTGATACAAAAGAACACAGCCTGTGTGATACGAGTTTTACAAAAATCTAGGAAAAGCTAACTTACACTGACAGCTGATCATTACTTGCCAGAAGCCAAGAGCTGGGAGTAGGTGATTACAGAAGTACATGTGGGAAATTTGGGGAGTGATGGAAATATTCTATATCTTAATTGTGGTGGTGGGGAAAAGGATAAAAAATGACTGTCAAAACTCATAGAATTTTCTGCTTATAATTGGTAAATTTTACTGTATATAAATTATATCTCAAAAAAGCTGACCAAAATAGATACATAATGCAGGGAGATGCACAGTATTCTTGGAGTAGTGTAATTTGCAGAAGTAAATGGAGTGAATCAGTTCTAAATACACCCTCTGCTTAAGCTCTGTTTGGCCACATATGAATGAAGATGTCCTCTGTGGTCACTGCCTTGCTGCATATTTCCTTAGAAACAGTAGTAGGGAGGCAGAGGTGCCTGGGTGGCTCAGTCAGTTAAGCATCTGACTCTTGATTTCAGCTCAGGTCATGATCTCAGGGTTGTGAGATCAAACTCTGACTCAGGCTCTCACTGGGCATAGAGCCTGAGATTGAGCCCTCGTGGGGCTCCATGCTGGGTGTGGAGCCTGCTTAAGATTCTCTCTGCTCTCCCTCTGCACCTCCCCACTCCTCCCTCCCTCTCTCTCTCTCTCAAAAAGAAAAAAAAAATAGTAGGGAGGCAGGTAGTATGCTTTATTCAACTCTGGATTGCCAGTGACTAAATGATGTTTACATCTACTACATACTTTCAGTAACATTTGTAAATAAGAATTTACACACAAACTCCTAAAACACTTTTTACATTCATTGATTAGGCAGGCAGTGCCATTATTTCATGACAAAAAAAAAATTAACAAATTTTAGAGATCATGTTTGAATAAGCAACTTTTAATTCATGATACAGGTATTTTTTTTAAGATTTTATTTATTTGAGAGAGAGAGACAAAGAGTGAGAGAGAGAACACAAGCAGTGGGAGGATGGAGAAGGAGGGAGAGGGAGAAGCAGACTCCCTGCTCAGCAGGGAGCCTGAAGCAGGGCTCCATCCCAGGACCCTGGGATCATGACCTGAGCTGAAGGCAGACCCTTAATCAACTGAGCCACCCAGGTGCCCATGATATTTCATCTGTTCATTCATCAAATCCTCATTTTTAATAATAAGGAAATAACTATTAAGTCTTGTATTTTAATATCTTTTAGTTAGAAAAAATTCTATAAGCATCAACTAAATTCTTCAACATCAACTGCTTTACACCCTTTACATAGGAAAACTTCAGAGTTCCTCTATGTTTGAATTATGGAGAATTAACTCATTCTTCTGGAGAATTTTATTCCACATACTAATTATAAAAAACATAAAAAATTAACTTATTGTTTATAAAACTAAATATATGGCCAGTATAAGAAATGGCAATTAGCCAATGAGTTTTAAAAAGATGTGTATTATAAAGCAAAAAAGCAAAACTTCTTGACATTACGTCTTAAAGCACGTGGAAAACTTTGAAATAAAACTGCAAAATAAATAGCATACTTACAATCTGTTGCCATGCGAAATTGAGAAGAAAGTGCTTGAGTAACTGAATTCCAAAAAGTGTACAAAATTTCAGATTGTCCATCCTGTGACCCAAAAAAGGGGATGTATTCATTAATTATTAAAACTGTAATGGATAAGAAGATATAACATTAAAAATTTATTAAAAATTTAAATGAAATCTTCTAACATATCTATTAAACAATGGAATTAAGCAACTAAATAGAAATGTATAGATGACTCAAATTATGTTTCATGTTCTCATGTTCAAGTAATCAGTCATCATCCTCTGCTTCCTACTAGTTGTGTGAGCTTGGGCAAGTTGTTTAATCATTCTGAGCCTCCTTCCATCTGTAAAATGGTGATGATAACAGTACTGCATTTCATTGCAGTATTATTATAAGGATTAAAAAGTTTACAAAAAGTAGTGTTGGGACAGTACCTGATATATAATAAGCCCTCAGTGAATTTAGTTATTATTATAATTATTATTACCATCTTCCTTACATATACAGAAGGCAATTGTGTGACCATAACAAAATGATGAACAAAGCAAGCTAGACCAGAATGATCACCAGAGTATAATTCACGAATTACAAAAGAGAACTGCCTAAAGTATAAATACAGTTAAAAGGTTTTTTTTAAAGATGTATTTATTTATTGAGAGAGAGAGAGTACGAGTGGGGGAAGAGCAGAGGCAGGGAATCTTTCAAGCAGACCCCCTTTTGAGTGAGGAGCTGACTCTGGCTGGATCCCACAGCCCATGAGATCATGAACTGGGCTGAAACCAAGAGTCAGATGCTTAACCAATTAAGCCACCCAGGTGCCCCCAGTTAAAAAAAATTTTTAAAAGTCACAGGAATTACTACTATTCAGCACAATACTTCATTCAATTTTGAACAACATACTTTAATACTGTTAAACCAGAATCACACTTCTAGATATTTTACCAAGTACTTTTAAGGTACTTCTACATGTGTGGTACACAATATCAAATTGCCAATATTCTATGTTTGAAGTATGAAAATGACAATTCATATTCTTAGCCCCAATAACAATAAAATATACCTAATATTCAAATATGTCATAAAAATGAGAAAATTCTAATTGTTTTATTTTGGACTTTCAACAAATAAAATTCCAATTTTCAAGGTTATAAAAGAAAAAATGACCAATGAAAAGTACTGATTTCTCATTTTTATACCTACGCACACATATTTCTGTTTTCATTATTTGTTTCTTTAATAAATCTTTTGCTTTGAATTCAACTGAGTATTGTATGCCATAAAAAAGGCAAATCAAATAATTGTTCACTTCTTACACAGTGATCAGAAAATAAGATTCAGAGTCCTAAGATTTTATGTGATATGTGTATTGCATATCATGCACCTTAAAGGAAATGTTTTCATATTAAAAAACTTTTATAATATACCACATTAACAGAATGAAGGACTAAAAGCAAGTGATCATCTCAACTGATGCACACTAAAGCATCTGACAAAATTCAACACCCTTTAATGATAAAATCACTCAAAAAGCTAGGAACAGAAATTACCTCAACATAATAAAGGCCATATATGAAAAATCCAGTAAGAAAAGCAAAATGGTGAAAAACTGAAAGCTTTTCCGCTGGATAAAGAAAATCTGATGACTATATATCTAATTCTACACACACATACATACCCTTAGGGAAGAAAACTTGGATCAATCTTGCTTAAGAATACAAATACAAAATTCTCAGATATGAAAGCAAATTGATTTCAACAGGTATTAAAATAATTATTTGAATAATCTAAACAAGTAGGATTTATGTCCCCAATGTAAATATTATTTAGTATTAGGAAACCTATTAATATAATAACTTAATGTCTCCAATAAGGAAATCCACAGAATAATTTAGCTGAGTGAATTCAAGGTAATTAATACTCTAATAAAATACTTCATACACAATCATATTTTTAAAAAATTCATAAAAAATGATGCATAAAATGGTGGTAAAAAAACCACAAAAATTAGGGGTGCCTGACTGGCTCAGTTGGTAGAGTTGGTAGAACATGTGACTCTTGATCTGGGGGTTGTGAGTTCAAGCCCCATGTTGGGTGTAGAGATTACTTAAGAAAAAATACAGTATTTTCTATCTTAACTATTTTTAAGTGTACAGTAGTATTAATTGTATGTATCTCATTGTACAAGAGGCCTCTAGAACTTTTTCATCTTGCAAAACTGAAATGCTATACCTACTAAACCCTCCATTCTCCCCCCCAGCTCCTACCAACCACCTATCCTACCTACTTTCATTTTCTAAGTTTAACTACTTTAGTATACCTTATGTAAGTGGAACCATGTCTTTTTGAATGGTTTATTTATCACAAGGTCCTCAAGTTTCACCCATGTTTTAGCATGTGACAGGATTTCCTTCTTTCTTAAGGCTATGTGTGTGTGTGTGTGTGTGTGTGTGTGTGTGTGTGTGTGATATATTCTCTTTATCCATTCATCCATCGATGGACACTAGGATTCTATCTATCTCTTGGCTATTATGAATAATGGTGCAATGAACATGGGTGAGCAGATACCTCTTCCAGATCCTGTTTTCAATTCTTTTGGATATATATCTCCAGTAGTGAGACTGCTGGATCACATGGTAATTCTATTTTTAAATTTCTGAGGAACTTTCCATACTATTTTTCTCAGCAGTTGTACCATTTTACATTCTCCTCAACAGTGCACAAGGGTACCAATGTCTCATATCCTCACCAATATACTGTTCTTTGATGAATGCGAGGTGACATCTCATTATTTTGATTTGCATCTCCTGATGGATGACTAGTGAGGCTGAGCCTTCTTTGGAGAAATGTCTATTCAAGTCCTATTTACACATTTTTTAATACAGTTTTTTTGTTATTGTCGTTGAGTTGTGGGAATTCTTTACATATTCTGGACACCAATCCTTTAACTGATATATGACTTACAAGTATTTTCTCCCATTCTGTATGTGGCATTTTCATTCCTTTGTCACACAGAGTTCTTTTTTTTTTTTTTTAAGATTTTATTTATTTATTTATTTGACACAGAGAGACACAGCGAGAGAGGGAACACACAGAGAGAGGGGGAGTAGGAGAGGGATAAGCAGGCTTCCCGCGGAGCAGGGAACCTGATGTGGGGCTGTCACACAGAGTTCTGAAGTTTGATGTAGTCCCATTGGTCTATTTTTGCTTTTGTTGCCTGTGATTTTGATGTCTTATGCACGAAATCACTGCCAAGTCCAATTTCATGAAGCTTTCCCTTTCTTTTAGGAGTCTTATAATTTTAGGTTTTACATTTAGGACTTTAATTCATTTTGAATTAATTTTGTATATGGTATAAGGTAAGGGTGCCTTTTTTTCTTTTGTGCAAGGATATCTAGTTCTTCACAGCACCATTTGTTGAAGAGACTAGTGACAGATAATTTGTGTGACCCTCTTTATTCTATATACCATTACTTGTTTTATCTGAAGTTAATACTATCACTATTGCTTTCACTTGAGAAATGTTTGTCACTCCATTTATTTTTATTCTATATTGTTTGCTTTTGATGGGGTGTCTTATAAATAACACATATTTTAATTTTATTTTTAAATATAATTTTTGTCTTTTAATAAGAAATTACAAACCAAATATGTTTACCTACTAGTTGTTCTTGCTTTTATCATTTCATTTTATGCTTTCTTTGTATTTCCTTTGTTTTCTGTGTTTGTTCTGTGGATTATTTTTGTTTGCTTTTATCTTCCCCAGAGGTTTTTTTCCTTGTATTTCTTTCAGATGTGTCATTATTCCTACAATTAACCATAAATTCCTTTGAGGTAAATCATCTTTTGTAATTCCATAGAACTACTGAAACAGATTTCTAGAAACAGAAATTCTTCAAGGCTTTAGAGAATTGTCAAAATAAACAAGAAAATTCTAATTCCTTGACACACTCTTTTGAAAGAAAATACTGAGTCCCAAATAATCTGGCTACTTCTTCCTTCTTAGTGACAAGTCACTCAACACTTGAAATCCATGAAGTATATACTTTTAATCAGAGAACCCAGACAAACCTTGGCTAAAATAATGACATTTTCTGAATGTGCATTATGGAACAGGCACTATGGGATGTTATCTCATTTAAACCTTAAAACAACCCCTGAAATGCAAACTCTAGGACAGCAAAGGCACCATTTTTGTCTGTTTTACCACTGTAATTTCAGCACTGAGAATGTGACCCAGACATAAAAGACACACAATAAATATTTATTGAGTGGATGAAAAAATCTCAAAAGAAGGCATTCTTAGTCCCTTTCTAGAGAGAAAACAGAAGCTCAAAAAGATAAGGTGACCTGCTTAGAATTAAATAGAAAGTAGCAGAACTGGGATTTGATCTAAGGTCTGTTTGATATATAAAAATATTATTCTTCCTTAATTTGACTTATGAAGCCTTTATGACTTGATTTTCTCAGCCTGTTTTTCCTGCTTCACACCACTGAGGTCAAAGATTCAACCACACTCAAATTCTTTCAGGTTCTTGAAGGTTCTTTCATAGCCTCTCTTAGTTAGCAGCTTTTAAAACCTGCACTTTCTTTCAGAGTTCAGTTTAGGTGTTTCCTCTCTTGGTTGCCCTAGGTTCGACACACTCTGTTATATACTTCTATAGCATCCCATATTCCCCATCATACTGATATTTTCCTATGTGAGTAAAGAAACAGAGTAGTGGTTAAGAAGAGGAACTCTGGAGCCAGAATACTGAGGTTCAAATCCAGACCTTACCACTGACTGTGACTGAGGGTAAGTTAATTTCTTTATACTTCAGTATCCTCATCTATTGAATGGAAACAGATTTCATACATTTACCATGAAGATTAAATGGGTTAATTCTGATGAAGTGCTTAAAATGGTGCCTGGCATAGGAAGCACTATATAAATATTTGTCATCACTGCTAATACTCTTTGTAATATATAATCAAAATAACTAATATGTCTCACTGTATCTCCAGTGACTGCTGCATAGTACTATCTACTATTGTGATGGTTACTTTTATGAGTCAACTTGACCGGCTATGGGGTGCCCCAGGTATTTGGTCTACATACTTCTGGTGTGTTTGTCAGGGGATTTCTGGATGAGTTTAACAGTTGAATGGGTAGAATGAGTAAAGCAGAAAGCCCTCCCTAATGTGGGTGGGCCTCATCCAATCAGTTGAAGGCCTAGGAGATCAAAAAAGGCTAAGAGAGAATTCCTTCTGCCTGACTTTCTTCAAGCTGGAATATCAGCTTTATGACTTAAACTGAAAGAGTGGCTCTTCTTGGGTCCTCAGCCTGCGGACCTTTGGGCCAGAACTACACTATTGGCTCTCCTGGGCCTCAAGCCTTTGGATTCAGAGTGGAACTATACCATCAGTTCTCCTGGGTCTCCAGCTTACTGACTGAGATGTTGGGACTTATAAGCCTCCAAAATGGTGTGAGTCAATTCTTTAAAATAAATCTCTCTCTCTCTATGTATATATAGATCTTACTGATTCTGTTTCCTTGGAGAACCTTTATACAACTGTTGGAAAAAAAAATGAATCAATCAGTCAACCAATCAGTCAAGTCCAAAGACTTGTCATACTAAGAGCTAGAGTCAGTTACCATAGATGTATACTAAAAAGCACACACAGTTGTTGGAACAAGAAAGGACATGAAAAGTGCTTCAGAAAGATAAAAGATGAGGAGGCAGATTCAGACAGATTGGAAACGTTTAGAAAATAATAATTAAAATGTAGATTTGGGGGTAGGATATTACATCAAAGAGTTTATATGTATGTATATATGCTTCTGTATATGATGTGCACATATACACACACATATATATTATATAATTCTGCCAAAATGTAAAGAGATGTTAGCTTTATTTATCAAAGAATTATCAAAACTTTTGTCAAAGCCAAAATATATTACAAATACACCTGCAAAAAATAAGAAAATATAAAGATACATAAAAAATCATTTTACTTACACTTTTAAACCAAATTAGCATGTCATATAATTGCTCCTAAGTATGTTGAAACAAAATTAATTCTACTAGATTTTAATAATTCAACTAGATTTCAACTGGAAGGATATTTGATATTAATCTATTTATAATCTACATCCAATACTGTCTTACTCTCTTAGTCTATTTGGGCTGCTGTAACAAAAATGCCATAAACTGGGTGACTTATAAACAACACAAACGTTTTTCTCACAGTTCTAGAGGCAGGAAGTCCAAGATCATAGTCCTGGCAGATTCAGTGTCTAGTGAGGACCTTGTTCCTTATAGATGGCTGTTTTCACTGTAATCTCAAATGGTAGAAGAGAGGAGCTAGTTCTCTGCAGTCTCTTTATTGTGAAGGCTCTACCCTCAGGACCTAATCACCTCCTAAAGGCCCCACCTCCTAACAGCATTGCCTTGGGGGTTAGGATTTCAACATATGAATTTTATGGGAATAGAAACATTCAGACCAGAGCACTTTCACTAAGTTCAATGCAATCAGGTTATCAGATCATTTTTGGGAAATGTCTGCAACTTAAAAAAAACTCTTGGCTTAGTTTCTTAGTAATAAATAGAAACAACACTATAATTCTGAAACTTAGTTGGACCTTTGGCTGAGACCAATAAGCTGCAAATAGTGCAAAAATCAGATATATTTTAAAAAATATAAATAGTAGGGGCGCCTGGGTGGCTCAGATGGTTAAGTGTCTGCCTTTGGCTCAGGTCATGACCCCAGGGTGCTGGGATCGAGCCCCACGTCCGGCTCCTGGCTCAGTGGGGAGCCTGCTTCTCCCTCTCCCTCTGCCTCTCCCCTTGCTCATGCTCTCTCTCTGTATCTCGAATGAATAAATAAGATCTTTAAAAAATATATATATAGATATATATATAAATATATATAAATAGTATAGGGGTGCCTGGCTGGCTCAGTTGGTAGAGCATACAACTCTTAATCTTAGGGTTGTGAGTTCAAGCCCCACACTGGGTGTGGAGCCTACTTTAAAAAAAATTTATATATATATATGTACATATACATATATATATAGTATAAAAATAAAATATACAGGAATTCTAAAACATTTATGTTTGGATGAATCTGTTACTGAGAAGAACAGCTTGATCTTTGACTGCTTTTGTCATTAATTTTGACTTAATTAAATATAGAGAGAAACTTAGAATGACAATACTTGGACAAAATTGATTTCAAAGCAGATATTATTCAGTTTATCTTTATAATATGGACACTACCATGGGTTTTCTTGCTAAAGTGTATTTCATAGTATCTTATTGCACATACTTATAAGGTCCAAACCTTCAAGTGAACATTCTTGCACTGAGGTGTGGTGAAAGGGTATGGGCTCTGAAGTAGAATAACCTTGACTTATACCCAAGGTCTGCCATTTATTGGCTCTGTAACCTTGGGCTGTCCTTTATCTTTCTGAGCTTGTAAGCTATGTAAACAATAGGGATAATAATAACCTATAGAATTTACTGTTACGAAGCGTCAGGATATCTTGGGGTAGATTCCAAGGAAGACTAGAATTTACCATACAGATGGGAAGAAGAGATGAGCAGAGAGCATTCCAGACAGAGGGATGAATGGAGCACAAAGATGTGAAAAGCATTTTCTTTTTTTTTTTTTTTTTTAAGTAATCTCTACACCCAACGTGGGGCTCAAACTCACAATCCTAAGATCAGGAGTCATATGCTCTACCAACTGAGCCAGCCATGTGCCCCAGGAAAAGCATTTTCTATTCTCTGAATGCACAGTGAGCATTCAGGAAAAAGGGAAGTGGTGAGGATAGAAAGTAAGACAAGAATCAGATCAAGAAGTGTTTTGTTTTTTTTTTTTTAAGATTTTATTTATTTATTTGACAGAGAGAGAGCGAGAGCAGGAACACAAGCAGGGGGAGTGGGAGAGGGAGAAGCAGGCCTCCTGCCGAGCAGGGAGCCTGATGCGGGGCTCGATCCCAGGACCCTGGGATCATGACCTCAGCCGAAGGCAGACACTTAACGACTGAGCCACCCAGGCACCCCAAGAAGTGTCTTAATTCATCCTGTAGATACCAGTGAAATATTTAAGGATTTTAATGAGAGAATAGCATGACTCAACTTGTGTTTTAGGTAAATCACTCTGATAATAATGTGGAAGATGAACAATATGCGGGGTACTGGTGAGCCTGCAGATAAGATCAGTCATGAATCTGCTGAAAAAAAAATGCAGGTGAAAGGGACTTTACTATGGCAGCAGGAAAACTGATGGGGCTTGATGAACAACTAAATACATTTATGAAGGACTAAGACTAGATATACTTGTGTAGGACTAGGCAGATGGGAGATTGATCAACCAAAATGGAATTTTAGCAGGGGCAGCAGGTGGGTAGAGAAAGATTAGCTCATTTAGATTTATGCTTCTAGAATCTGTGGGGCATCCAAGTGAAGATGATCTAAGCTAGTAAATATGAATCTCTTGCTAAAGAACAAGATCTAAGCTGAAGAAATAGATTTAGGTGTTATCAGCATTTGGAGGTTGTAGAAGCTGTTAGCATCTGTGAGCTTTTCTACTGATCGCATGTAGCATGAGAAGGAAAAAAAATGTTGAGGATGGGACCTAGGAGAACAACATTATTTAAAGGTTAGCCGAAGAAATAATTCAGAGTAGAGAGAAAGGAGTAAATGTAGACAGTTACGCCCCCCCCCAAAAAAGACTGGTCACAAGTTAGTAACTGCTAAAGCTGGATGATGGGTACACTGTCAATCACTGTCCTGTACTTTGGCTCTCTACTTTGGTGTAGGCCTGAAATTTTACAAATAAATTATTTCCAAAGGAAGGGTAGGTGGAGGAAGAAGAGTCAATAAACGATTCTGAGGAGTAGTATCTGTGAAGGAGGAAAGCACTAAGCAGAAGAACAGTTATTGCCTCAAAAGAGTGAAATAAGAGAGGATAATAGAGGTGAGAAGAATGACTTAGTAGTTGGGTCATCAGAATGAATTTAACAAGAACTGTTTCAATGCAGTAGAAGCTTGATTTCAGTAGTTTGGAGCAAAACAGAAATAAGAAAGTAGATACACAAAGTAGCTTACTAAAACCTGGGCACGAAAGGGAAAAAAATACTTAGGTGGAGATAGAGGACCAAGGGTTTATTTTAATTTTGGTTTTAGATGGTAGACCCTTGAGAGGAAGTAGCCAGGAAAGGCTGGTATTGGAGAAACCAGAGAATGTTCTAGGAAAGGGTAGACTATAAAACAAAAGTAAAGGGATAAGTCTGAGAAAAAGAAAAAAAAGATACAATCTACCTATATCTTTGAGACAGAGAGGTGAGGATCAGTTCAGATAAAGAGTTTATAAGTTAGTGCTTAATGAGAGACGGTCAGAGGGAAGCAGAGGAATTAAGATCAAAAAAGAAGAGAAAGTAAAAGATTGAGCAAACATTCTGTGCCAGAGATCTCTGTGGAGAGATCATGTTGTGAGTAAGAAAGCCTGCAGACTTGATCAAAGAAACCAAATATATATGAATTTTAAATTAGCTCTTAATCATCTTCTGCATTCAAAGCAGAGGGATCCTGGTGAAGCAAATAGAAGGCCAAGAAAAAAAAAATTATTTTACTGGAAAATATCCTTCAGGGAGAAACATTCTGCTGTGTCAATTACAAAAGAAGGCAGACACAAATTCAGTAGGGACTTCAAGATGAACACCACAGAGCAAAATGAGAAAACCTATACAAAAGAATTTTGGCTGAAGTCAAAATGTTGGCTTTTATATGCATATTGTTCAAAGAAAAAGAACAATACTTTTGGTACATTCTACTGTTTTTAAAAATGGGGGATTAGACTACAAATGGCCAACAGACACATGAAAAAGTGTTCAATATCGCTCGGCATCAGGGAAATCCAAATCAAAACCTCAATGAGATACCACCTCACACCAGTCAGAATGGCTAAAATTAACAAGTCAGGAAATGACAGATGTTGGCGGGGATGCGGAGAAAGGGGAACCCTCCTACACTGTTGGTGGGAATGCAAGCTGGTGCAGCCACTCTGGAAAACAGTATGGAGGTTCCTCAAAAAGTTGAAAATAGAGCTACCATACGATCCAGCAATTGCACTACTGGGTATTTACCCCAAAGATACAAAAGTAGGGACCCGAAAGGCTACGTGCACCCCGATGTTTATAGCAGCAATGTCCACAATAGCCAAACTGTGGAAAGAGCCAAGATGTCCATCAACAGATGAATGGATAAAGAAGATGTGGTATATATATACAATGGAATATTATGCAGCCATCAAAAGGAGTAAGATCTTGCCATTTGCAACGACGTGGATGGAACTGGAGGGTATTATGCTGAGCGAAATAAGTCAAACAGAGAAAGACATGTATCATATGACCTCACTGATATGAGGAATTCTTAATCTCAGGAAACAAACTGAGGGTTGCTGGAGTGGGGGGTGGGGTGGGAGGGATGGGGTGACTGGGTGATGGACACTGGGGAGGGTATGTGTTCTGGTAAGCGCTGTGAATTGTGCAAGACTGTTGAATCTCAGATCTGTACCTCTGAAACAAATAATGCAATATATGTTAAGAAAGAAAAAAAGAAGAAGAAGAATATAGCAGGAGGGGAAGAATGAAGGGGGGGAAATTGGAGGGGGAGAAGAACCATGAGAGACGATGGACTCTGGAAAACAAACTGAGGGTTCTAGAGGGGAGGGGGGTGGGAGGATGGGTTAGCCTGGTGATGGGTATTGGGGAGGGCACGTTCTGCATGGAGCACTGGGTGTTATGCACAAACAATGAATCATGGAACACTATATCTAAAACTAATGATGTAATGTATGGGGATTAACATAACAATAAAAAAATTAAAAAAATAAATAAATAAAAATGGGGGATTAGACTAAAGTGGTAGTGGGAAGGGGGCGCCTGGGTGGCTCAGTTGGTTAGGCGACTGCCTTCGGCTCAGGTCATGATCCTGGAGTCCCGGGATGAGCCTCGCATCAGGCTCCCTGCTGAGCAGGGAGTCTGCTTCTCCTTCTGACCCTCCCCCATCTCATGCTCTCTCTCTCTATCTCATTCTCTCTCTCAAATAAATAAAATCTTTAAAAATAAATAAATAAATAAAGTGGTAGTGGGAGGTAGTGAAAAGTAGTCAGATTTCAGATGCCTTTTGAAGGTTGAACAGATAGGGCTTGATATAAAATGTATACAGTTAAACAAAAACTATATACAAAATGTTAACAGATTATCTCTGGGTGATAGGATTAAATATGATGGTTTCTTCATTCTTTTTAATTTTTTGGAGGAGTAATTAGATAATCTAATTATAAAAAGAATAAATTTTTGATGTAAAATATTCAATACTGAAATAAATAAGGCAAAAATTTAAAGTTCCTCTTCAAACTCAAATCCCATACTCTTCCCTAGAGAGTACTGTTAAACTACAGTGCAAAAGGGTTTTAAAGCCCTTTCTATATAGTTTATTGTATTGCTCAACCTTTTTTCATTATTGCCCCTTCAAAGAGAACACTAAATTAAATAACTGCATACAAATACATAAAAAATATATCATGCTTATATAATTATGGTGTACTTAATTTAGTTTCTCGCTAATAAGAGAAATTAAATGCTAATAAATAAGATTTTGTAGGGCAGGGTTGAGCTGTAGAGGACACAAACCATTATAATATCTAAGATGTTTTGTGCCTCCTCACTCCCCGCAAAACAAAACAAAACAAAACAAAACAAAACAAAGGAAAACAAAACAAAACAACAGAACTATTTCTCCCTCTTGGGGTCAAGATTGCCCTTGTTGAGAATGCATGGCTTACTGGTATTTAAAATTTCAAATTAGATTTAGTATGAGCCATACTCTCCTTAAACCCAGTCCACTGGCTTCCCTTGCCATATTCTTTTTGGTTTCATCCTCCTCCTGGAATACTCCTTGTTGCCTCCTTTGTCACAGTGTTTCCCAAACTCACCCAGTGGAAAATATTTTTTGATATGCACTCTAAAATATGTTTACTTACTTAAAATTATACAAGTACTACTATGTTAAGATACATACAATATAAAATATATGAAATAGTTTAAAGGGTAAGACTTTTTAAATGTATGGGTAGAATTATAACTATCTTTCTCCATGTCAAACTGCATACACCTCTTTGGAAAATATGGTTCTATATGAATTTTATAAGTTGCATTTTCTTTAGACTTTGTCTAGGTACCTTTTTCTCTATAGCCAATTTCATCCATTATCATGGCTTTGACTGCCATCTATAAGATCATGTCTCTCAAATTTATGTCTCTAGCCTCGGCCTCTCTTCTGAGCTTCAGTTCCACATATTAATTTGCCTAACTGACATCTTCACATGGATGTCACGTGAATGAAACCTGAACATAGAGCTCATTATCTTTCCTCTTTTTTTTTTTTAATGTAGGCTCCACACCAAGCATGGAGCCAATGTGGGACTTGAACACACGACCCTGAGATCAAGACCTGAGCTGAGATCAAGAGTTGGACACTTAATCAACTGAGCCCCCTCATCATCTTCCCTCTTAAATATGCTTCTCAGTTTATGCTCCCAAATGAAATCACTACTATCTCCCAGAACCTTTCTCAAACCAGAACAAAGTCATCTTGATACCTTCTCCATCTCACCGTTTCTAATCTATTACTAAGATGTATCAGTTTTATCTCCTAAGTAATTCTCAGTCCACTTGTCTCCATTTTCACTGCCATCAATGTTAATCATTGTTACAGGCCAAATCCTTTCCCCACAAAATTCATATGTTGAAGTCCTAAGCTTCCCATACCTAAGAATGTGACCATACTGAGAGATACAGTCTTAAGAGAATTAAGTTAAAATGGGATCACTGGGATGGACCCTAATCCAATAAGAGGAGGTTATCTGAACACAGACACATATAGAAAGAAGATGGTCTGAAGACACAGGAAGAGGACAGCCATTTACAAGCCAAAAAGAGAGGCCTGGAACAAAAAGAGATCCTTCCCCAGCAGCTCTCAGACAAAACCAACTCTGCCAAACACCCTGACCTCAGACTTCTAGCCTCCAGGTATGAGAAAACAAATTTTTTTTGTGAAGCCACTCAGTTTGTGGAACTTCATTACAGCAGCCCTAGGAAACTAATACAACCCTCGTTATCTCTTTCTGAATTCCTGCAACAGGCCACCTTTCTCTAGAGTTAGCCCCCTTCAATCTATACCCCACAGTGTAATTAACATTAAAAACTATAAATATGAATCATGTCACTTGTGCTTAGGATAAAAGTTCAAAATCTGTAAAATAGTACATGGACCTCTTCTGGACACTCAAGGCACATTACAAAATGCTCTTCCCCCTCCAGCCACACTGGACTTCTATCGGTCGCTGAAAAGGATAATGTTCCATTCTTTTTGTATACTTCTCCCTTTCACCAAGCCAACTCATCATTAACATTCTAAGCTTTTTAAAATTCATTTAATGAGGTCACCGCATTAAATATTTTCATAGAACCCTGAAAATCTTTTAGTAAGCTATCACAATTATAAACCATCATTTATACAATTGTTTGCTTAATTTTTTCCCCCCCAATTAGTACCTGTTTCTGGTTCTGCTCATTCTGATACCTCCAATCACTATCACAGTGCCTGGAATATGGAATATGGCAGGCACTCAATAATTTAAAAAAGAACTTAGACATACTCCATTTTCCTAATATTTTGAAATATTTTACTATAATCTTAACAAAAAGTAATCATTTGCTTGTAAATATATGCTATGCAGACAAAACTACTTAAAGAGTTACTAAAAACTTCCATTTCATTTCTTCTTTACTTTGAGGAAATAATGAGATTCCATAAAAGATATATACATGTTCCTACAGTTAAAGGATTCCTCTCAATGCAAAAACTCGTTTTTATGGAAATATAATCTAAAATAAATATAGTAACAACTGAAAACTTTTCATATATAAAATAAGCCAGTCTACCAAAAGCAATTTCATTAGATCTTTTAAAATCATGTGTCTTTAAAAGTTTTATTATAGTCTTAAGTTTGATATATATTATGTCTTAGTTAAATTATACTGTTAGAAAATATATATTTTACTATGGACTTTAGTTGTGGTCTTTTTATTTATCTTCCCCTCCCCCAGAATATAAACAAATGCCTGAATTCTTTTACAATCACTTAAATTAATACCAACATGACTAAGAATATCCAAACATTCACATTCATTATTCATTTGTTCTCACATACAGACATGTACATATACACAAAAGTGTGCATCTTGACATATGCTTAAACACGGATTCATGTTGAAATTCAGATCCTTAAAGATCTTTAGTTTCTATTGTTAAATAAAGGAGAGAGATATAAATTGAAGTGAAATAATAGAATGCTTGCCTTAAAATATCAAATTAACATACCATGGCTTAATCTTCTCTAGTCAACAGAATTAGCATGATAAGTAATGTACTATATGAAACTACTTTTCAAGCATCTAGCTCTTATTTCCCATTTCTTTCCCATCTTTGTATCAACCAAACAGTAAGGCAGGTATTTGCCTACTGTTTCCTTCTTCAAAAAGCAGAAAAGCAAGAATAGAAAAACTCATGTCAATATATTATTTTTAAAAAACCAAGAGATTCAGTGACATCAGATGGTGGAACAGAAAGACCCATCTCTTGCTCACCCACAAAAACACTGACTTAACAACAGTATATGGTCCAAAACTCCTTTACTAGAATTCCAGAAACCAGTTAAGAAGTCACAGTACCCCACACAAGCTCAAAGTCAAGAAAAGAAGCATTGAAATGGTAATAAAAATCATTTCATTTCAATCATGTCAGCTCCTCTCTCAAGCTAGCACAGCTCAGAACTGGGAGGAAAATTCCAACTTGCAGCTTCTCCCTTGGGAGGGAAAGAGAAAAGTGGAATGTACATGACCTGTATGTACAACACCCTAAAGAGTCCATTTAAAAAACTGTTAGAATAAATGAATTCATCAAAGTTGCAGAATACAAAACCAACACATTAATATCAGCTGCATTTCTACACACTAATAACAAACAATCTGAAGAGGAAATCATGACAGTAATCCCACTTACAAAAGCACCAAAAAGAATAAAATGCTTAGTGGGACGCCTGGGTGGCTCAGTCGGTTGCGCGGCTGCCTTCCGCTCAGGTCATGATCCCAGGGTCCTGGGATCGAGCCCCGCATCGGGTTCCTTGCTCAGCGGGGAGCCTGCTTCTCCCTCTGCCTGCCGCTCTCCCTGCTTGTGCTCTCTCTCTCTGACAAATAAATAAATAAAATCTTAAAAAAAAAATAAAAGAATAAAATGCTTAGAATAAACTTAACCATGGAGGTAAGGGACTTGTACATTTAAAACCATAAAACACTGCTGGAAGAAATTAAAGATGACACAAATAAGCAAAAAATTATCTGGTGTTCCTGGAACACCTTAATACTGTTAAAATGTACATAGTACCCAAAGCAACCTAAAGAGTCAATGCAATCACTATCAAAAATCACAAAGGAATAGGGCGCCTGGGTGGCTCAGTTGGTTAAGCGACTGCCTTCGGCTCAGGTCATGATCCTGGAGTCCCTGGATCGAGTCCCACATCGGGCTCCCTGCTCGGCAGGGAGTCTGCTTCTCCCTCTGACCCTCCCCCCTCTCATGTGCTGTCTCTCTCATTCTCTCTCTCTCAAATAAATAAATAAAATCTTTAAAAAAAAAAAATCACAAAGGAATATTTTGCAGAAATAGAAAAAAAAAATCACTTAAAATTTACATGGAATCTCAAAAGACCCCAAATAGCCAGAAGAATCTTGAGGAAGAAAAACAGAGGTGGAGGTCTCAGACATCCTGAGTTCAAAACATATTACAAAGCTAATCAAAAATAATATGGTACTACTATAAAGACAGACATATAAACAAACGGAACAGAATAGAGAGCCCAGAAAGGAATCTTCCCATACATGGTTTATGATCTCTGATGAGCGTGCAGCAGCTACACAATGGGGAAAGGACAGTCTGTTCAACAAATGGTGTTGGAAAAAACTGGACATCCATGTGCAAAAGAAAGAAACTGACCTCTGCCTTACACCATATATAAACATTCAAAAATGAATCAAAGCCCTAAATATAAGACCTAAAATTACAAAGCTTATAAAAGAAAACATAGGGGAAAAGCTTCATGATATTGGATTTGGTGGTGATTTTATGGATGTAATATCAAAATTATTGGCATCAAAAGCAAAACTAAGCAAATGGAGCTACATCAAACTTCAAAACTTCTGTATGGCAAAGGAAATAATCAACAGAAGGAAAAGGCAACATACAGAATGGGAGAAAATACTTGCTAGCCATATATCTTAAAGTCCACAATACATAAAGAACTGCTACAGGGCAACTGGCTGGCTCAGTCGGTTGGGCATGCCACCCTTGACCTCAGGGTCAGAGTTGAAGCACCATGTTAGGTGTAGAGCTTACTTAAAAAAAAAAAAAAAAGCCAACAGAACACTTCTACAACACAATGAGAACAAGAAACAACTCTATTAAAAAATGTGTAAAGGTGGGGATGTGGAGAAAGGGGAACCCTCCTACACTGTTGGTGGGAATGCAAGCTGGTGCAGCCACTCTGGAAAACAGTATGGAGGTTCCTCAAAAAGTTGAAAATAGAGCTACCATACGACCCAGCAATTGCACTACTGGGTATTTACCCCAAAGATACAAATGTAGGGATCCGAAGGGGTACATGCACCCCGATGTTTATAGCAGCAACGTCCACAATAGCCAAACTGTAGAAAGAGCCAAGATGTCCATCGACAGATGAATGGATAAAGAAGATGTGGTATATATATACAATGGAATATTATGCAGCCATCAAAAGGAATGAAATCTTGCCGTTTGCAATGACATGGATGGAACTGGAGGGTATTATGCTGAGCGAAATAAGTCAAACAGAGAAAGACATGTATCATATGACCTCACTGATATGAGGAATTCTTAATCTCAGGAAACAAACTGAGGGTTGCTGGAGTGGTGGGGGGTGGGAGGGATGGGGTGGCTGGGTGATGGACACTGGGGAGGGTATGTGTTCTGGTAAGCGCTGTGAATTGTGCAAGACTGTTGAATCTCAGATCTGTACCTCTGAAACAAATAATACATTATATGTTAAAAAAAAAAAGAAATAGCAGGAAGGGAAAAATGAAGGGGGGGAAATCGAAGGGGGAGATAAACCATGAGAGATTATAGACTCTGAGAAACAAACTGAGGGTTCTAGAGGGGAGGGGCGTGGGGGGATGGGTTAGCCTGGTGATGGGTATTAAATAAAGAGGGCACGTACTGCATGGAGCACTGGGTGTTATACGCAAACAATGAATCATGGAACACTACATCAAAAACTAATGATGTAATGTATGGTGATTAACATAATAAAAAAAATCCATATAAATCTATAAATAACTTAAAAAAATCTATATAAATCTATAAATAAACAACTTAAAAAATGTGTAAAGGACTTGAATAAACATTTCTCCAAAGAAGATAATACAAATGGTTAACAAGCGTATGAAAAGATCATTATCACTAATCATCAGGAAATGCAAACCAAAACCATAATGAGATATGACCTCATACCTGTTAGGATGGCCACTGTCAAAACCAAGAAAATAACAACTGTTGGTAAGGATGTGGAGGAATGGGACCCTTGTGCACTGTGAGGGGAATGTAAAATTGGCTAGCTGCTATGAAAAACACTATGGAGATTCTTCAAAAAATTAAAAATAGAATTATCCTATGTCAAATCTTAACTGAATTACTAAAAAGAAAATAACATTTCATTTCAGCATTAGATTTCTATTTGAGCAAGCAGCCTAATACAAGATTTCTTTTTATAACAGAATAAAGAAGTATACATTAAGCCTAACTAAAGTACTCCTGCATAGTTACTTAAGAGAACTATTAATGTCTTTCACTTGTACTTAAGTAGCTTGAATCCCTAATGTAGACTAACTGATACTGTAGAGAATTCTGGGAACCATAATTGGTTGCCGGTTAGAGAAGTCTATGACTCTTGAACAGAAAGTTCAGTTCTACAGAGTCTAAATATCATTTTGGCACACCAAGAATAAACCTATTACAGAAGTCTTTCTAGAGGTCTTCCTACAATAAGCTTTCCTTCTTCAGATACTTTAATATTTTACCACTATAAACTATTAAAAGGTATTTTCTGTTAGTATTTCCACAGAATATCATAACAAGTACGTCCCTGTGAAGCGTTCCAAGAATGGAACAAGTATGACTGGAGAGGAAACCAGTGGGGAAAGAAGTTGTCTAAAGGCAAGGACTATGTTACTTTGGTCAACTTTTTATCCCAGTGCCCAGCAAAGCATTCAATTATATTTTGTAAATATGCTCATTTCAGTATCATATAGTGTTTCCTTTCATAGGTCAAACGTGAATTAGAAATTTTATTTAAGGGGACGCCTGGGTGGCTCAGTCAGTTAGGTGTCTGCCTTCAGTTTGGGTCATGATCCCAGGATCCTGGGATTGAGTCCGTCAGGCTCCTTGCTTAGCAGGGAGCTTACTTCTTCCTCTCCCCCTGCTTGTGTGCTCTCTCCTTCTCTCTCTGGCAAATAAATAAATAAAATCTTAAAAAAAAAAAAGGACATTTTATTTAAGCAGTCCCCAGGAAAAAAAGAGCAAAAATTAAAAAGAAAAGAATCAGAGTGACTTTAAGGGTGTTTAAACACTTTAAAAACGTCTGCACTTTTTCTTCACTTCTACTCACACATGTCTACTCACTATAGCTTCTCTACAACTCCATAATGGAGAATACTAACCCACCTGCCTGAAAAAGTGAAACAATGTAAATATTCAGCAAGGTTTTAATTGTTTAATATAGAGAAAGGGTCTAGTACTACAACTTTGGCAAAAAATGATTAGTGTATCATACAGAAGTTAAGTATTTTGGATATTTTAACATTTATTATTATATAACAAGCAATGATTGCATCAGAGAGAGAATAAAAATATAATAAGTTTCTTCACTCAAATGAGGAAAAAATGTTTGGAGGGAACTTCCCTCCATCCACCCTGACACTCTGCTAAATGTGGTTGACAAGAGGTATTACAGATGATCCTAATCAGTAAAAAATTGTTATATTTCCAGTTGTGTTCACGTCCAGGACTTTCAAAAGCCAACATTTGATACATGGTATAAAAAACTTTATAGAGAAATAATCGGTACAGAGAGGAGGAGAGAGAGAAAAAAAGGAAGAGAGGGAAAGAACAGCATAAAAGTCGGAACCAAAATGAAGATATCAATTTTAAATTATAGGCAGTCCTAGACTAGTTCAATTTTCTAGAGACAGACATGTAGTTTTCTGTTGATTCTGATAGGTCTAAGATTTGTTCAAATGTACAGAAAAGCAATAGGAATGAATTCTTCTGGGATATTTGAAATCTATTATTTATTTTTCTTCTCTTATTATGTTGGGTTGGCCCTACAGGTCAATGTTGAAAAGCAGCAGGGACAGTGGGCATCTGACCTTTTCCCTGACTGTAAAGGATATGCTTTTCAGTAAGAATGATGACTATTAAAGGTTTTATTAGATATCCTTTACCAATTTAAGAAAGTCCCTTTCTCTTAGAGTTTGCTAGTATTTTTTATCATCATGAATTTTGTAAAATACTCTTTCTGTATCTATTGAGATAGCTGTATCATTTTTACTTACTGCTATGCTTGGTGTACTAATATTTTAAGAATTTTCAGTGTCTGTGCCTGAGCATGACTGGACCGTAATTTTCCTTTCTTGTAATCCTTAACTGGTTTGGTATACAGGTCACTTTTTAGTCTCATAAAATGAGTGAGGGGAGTTTTTCTTCTCTTAAAAAAAGAATGATCTGTCCCTTAAAATTTTGGTAGGAGTTGCTTGAAAAACCATCTGAGACTACTGGTTTCTTGGTAGAAAGACTTTGAACTAGCAATTCAATTCCTTTGACGGTTAAAGGACTATGCATAGTGTCTAATTCTACTTTAAAATTTTTGGCAAGTTATGTTTTTCTAGAAATGTGTCCATTTCACCTGCCTTTTAAAATTAGTTGAAATGAAGTTTTTCATGGTACCTTTTTTCCTTTAAACTTTAAATTTTGAACTTATAGAAAAATTTTACACTTAGAGAAAAGCTGCAAGAATAACCACCCTCCCAAAATCCTACTGTTTGTTCACTCCAATTCACCACTTGTTAACTAACACTGAGCCACCTTTACTTTATCACTATCATTCTCTCTCGCTTGCTCTCCCTCCCGCATTCAAACATCTGAGAGTAAGTTGTACATCAGAGCTCTGTACCACTAAATAATTAAGTGACCCCCCAGGAATAAAGACATTCTTCTAAATACCCATACTACAGTTATCAAACTTGGGATTTTTAACCTTGTTATATATATATCTCATATACCTTTCATATTCCTATTTCATGAACTGTCCAGTGTTTTTTATAGCATTTTTTTTTTCTGGAACAGGAACTAGGCCAGTGTCATGTATTTTACAGTTAGTTGTCATATCTCTTTATATAAAGTCTTACCTACTATGAAACTATTTTTTAATCTTTTATATCATTGATATTTTTAAGCAGTGAAGACTAGTTATTTTACAGATTGTCCAAAAGTTTAGACTTATCTTGTTTCCACATAATTAGACTCAGGTTATGCATCTTTGTCTGGAATACAACATGAATAATAAGTCCTTGGGATATCATGTATATTTGCAGGGTATTGGGGGTATTAATTGTGATTATATAAAGTGTTATCTGATTCTTCTACTGTATAGTTGCTACCTTTTTGGAATTAATAAGTGATTACTGGGGAGACACTTTAATACCATGTAAATATACTGTTCCTTATCAAACTCTCCTTCCTCCAGATGTAGCACCCACTGATGATTACTGCCTGAATCAAATTTTATTAAAATAGCTGCAAAATAATTATCTTTTTAATTGCATTGTTCTTTCCGTTTTCATTAACTCACAGTCCATTTTAAGGGAGAGCTTTTCTTTCTCGTCAGCCCATCCATCTATTTGTCTAGCTTGACATACGGACCTCTGAATTTTTATTTTATTCCATAGGTTAAAATCCATTACCATCCTTACTTGTTGTGATGATCAGTTTTGGAGCATTTCTTTATTTTCTAGCACAAGATATTCCACACTCATTTTCAATTTTCTTAGCTCCAAGCCCAGAACCAGCAATTTCTTTAAATAACCCTGATAGTATTCTGTCATCTTATTTTGAGTTGGTGCAACGCGAAATACATTTTATAATCTGTATAATATATATACTCCGAATACCAGTCCTTAATCAGATATAGGACTTTTAGTAAATTCATACAGTTGTGCACCATCAGCACAATCCACTTTTAGAACAATCCCATCATCACAAAAGTTCCCTCTTTATCCATCTATCCATCAAACCCTGCTCCATCACCCAAGGACAATCATTTATCTGCCTTCTATCTATAGTTTTGCTTTTACTGAAATTTCATATAAACAAAATTATACAACATGTACTCTTTTGAGCTTGGCCACTTTCACTTATAATGTTTTTAAGGTTTATTCATGTAGTCTGATATATAAGTATTTTGTTCCCTCTTATTGTGGAATAGTAATCTATTGTATAAATATATGACTTTTTGTTTATCCATTGTCCAGCTGATGGACATTTAGATTGTTTCCAGTATTTGGCTATTATGAGTAACGCTGCTATAAACAGTTGTGTAGAGATCCTCTTTGTAGACACAGGTTTTCATTTCTCCTGAGTAAATATTTAGGAATGGAACTGTAGGATCATATGGAGAGGATATACCAAGAAACTGCCAAAATGCTTTCCAAAGTGGCAGTACTATTTTACATTTCCACCAGCAATATATGAGTGTTCCAGTTTCTCCATATCTTCACCAACACTTGTTACTTACTGACAGTCATTTTGATTCCTGGTTGTGCAGTGGAACCTCCGGCAGTTTTGACTTGCATTTCCCTAATGACTAATATTGAGGTCTTATGTATATGATTATTATTCATTTGCGTATCTTCTCAGTTAAACAGTCTATTAGTATCTTTTTCCCCCTTTTAATTCCTCCCTCTTGTGGTTCCCCAACCTCCTCCACCCCATCTCTTCCCTATATAACCACTATTCTGTTTCTATCATGATAGATTGGTTGTATTTTCCACAATTTTATTCCAAGCAGTCCTTGTTGTGCATGGTACCATGTTAACAGAAACTCATGTATATCAGAACTACGCAAAGCAAGGACATAGTTCGAATGTGCATACGTTTCAGTAAACACAGTCCCATGTAAAGCAAGGACTGCCTATACACAGAATTGTAGAATACATCCTTTTCTCTTTGGAGTCTTCCAGTCGACATAATAATTTTGAGATTAATTATGTTTTCACATGTATCAGTAGTCCACATTTCTTTTTGTTGCTGATTACATTCATTATATAGCTTTACCATGGCTTACTGATCCATTCACATGTTTATGGACACAGGTTGTTTAAGGTTACTGGCTGTTAAATAAAAAGCTGCTAATGGACACTTGTATGGAAGTCCTTTATGGTAATATTCTTCTTTCTTTGGATTAATACATGGGGGCATACTGCTGAGTTACACAGTAGGTGTATGTTTAACTTTTTAAGAAACTGTCAAACTGTTTTCCAAAGTGGTTGTACAATTTTATATTTCCCATCAGCAGTACGTAAGAATTCCAGTCACTATAACCCCACCAGCACCAACACTTGGTATGGTCAGGTCTTTTAAGTTTTAGGTATGTGCTTATTTGACATCTATCTGTAAAGTATCCCTTTGAATCTTTTGTCCTATTTTAAAAATAGGATAAAAATAGAAACTGAATGTTTTCTCAGAGTTTTTTAGACAGAAGTTCTTTATTAAATATATGATTTGTAAATATTTTCTCCCAGTATATGCCTTGTCTTGTATTCTCTTAATGAAGTAATTTGCAGAGCAGAAATTCTTAATTCTGAATAAGTCCAAAATACCAGGTTTTTTTTCTTTTATGGATCAAGCTTTTGGTGTTGCATTGAAGAACTCTTTGCCTCCCCAAGGTCACAAAGTTTTTATTTTTTTCCTCCAGTCTGTTTTAGAATTTTAAGTCTTACATTTGGGTATCCATATGTTCCAGCATTATTTGTTAAAAAGACTATTGTGTCACCACTGAACTGCTTTTGCAACTTTTTTTGAGAATCAGTTTTTCATATATGTATGTGAGTATATTTTTGGACTTTCTATTCTGCATCAATGATCTGGGTCTCTAACCTGATAACAACTCCACACTTTCTTGAATAAGATAGTTTTGTAAGTCTGGAAATCAGATAATGTTAAGCCTTCCAATTCTGCTTTTCTTTTTCAAAGCTGTGTTGAGTATCTTAGGTCCTCTGTATTTCTATTTGAATTTTAGATGCAGCCTGTCAATTTCTCCAAAACATCTGTTGGGATTATAGATCTATCTGGGAAGAATAGACATCTTAACAACAGTGAATCTACCAACACATACATAAGGTATCTCTCTCCATTTACTTAGGTCTTCTTTAATTTCAGCAGTATTGTATAGTTTTCAGTATACAGATGATATTCATCTTTCAACAGATTTATTCCTAAGTATTTTATATTCTTTGATGCTACTATATGTGGAATTATTAAATTTTAATTATCAATTGTACATTGCTAATATATAGAAATACAATTGATTTTTTTGTATTGACCTGTATTCTGTAATCTTGTAGTAAGTGATTTCTTAGTTCTAGTAGCTTTTTTTTTTTGAAAAGATTCCATCAAATTTTCTACATAGACAATGATGTCATTTATAAATAGAGACCACTTTATTTTGTCCTTTCCAAACTGGAAATCTTTCATTTCTTCTTCTTGTTCCATTCCACTAGCTAGGATAATGTTAAACAGGAGTAGTGAGAACAGAAAGAAATCCCTGTCTGCTCCCTGGTTTTAGGAGAGAAGCATTCAGCCCTCATGATTACGTATGATTTTACCTGTTCCTTGTTCCTAAATGCCTTTTATCAGGTTGAGAAAGCTTTCTATTCCTAGTTTGCTAAGAGTTCTTATCAGGAAGGGATGTTGAATTCTGTCAAATGCTTTTCCTGATGTATTGAGCTAATCAGATGGTTTTTCTTTTTTAGTTTGCCGGCCTTCCTTTTCCAATTACAGCCTTATATTAAAACCTCATTTAATCCTCCATAATTTTTAACCTTTCATAATTTCCGTATCTTTCATTTATGCTGCATTCTGGATAATTTCATTAATTCTGTCAGCCTCTAATTCATTCTTTGACTTTATGGAATATCTGTCTAATCTATCTGCTCAATTTTTTATTTCAGTGATTTTATTTTTAATTTCTAAATGTTCTATTTCGTTCTTTTTAAAGAACTACCTGGTCATTTTTTAAGTCTTTTGTTTCTCATTTTTTATTTCATTTTCTATTCTTTAAATACATCATATACAGATATTTGACATGCATAAGTATATCTGAATATGTATCTTTGCCCTCAGAGATTCTCTCACCTTTTGCAGGCCCAAGATTGCATTAAATATATTTTTCCAATATACCCAGAATTTATTTACACTGGAGTAAGAGGACTCTTCAGAAGATCCAGTTCTTATACCAGTAAAAGCAAAAACCTTCTTACCTTTATAAATGAGAGTACTTACTGATGATATCTGACTTAGAAACTTAACTGGCTTATTGCTACTTGATTTTTTAATCAAATTAAGATGCCACAGATAGATGAGTTAAACATTTTTCTCAAAATATTAAAAAGATCTCACGGTTGGATGTCCTAAAAATTTTCTGAGTCTTTAATCCTATCACCAAATCATTTGATATGTCTAAAAGAGGAAAAGAAAACACATTCTTTTTCACAGTTAAAATTCTCATTAGTACTCTAGCTGCTCAAAATGCTGAACACATTCCAAATTTAGCCTAATACATCCTACACACATGATTACAAGATTTTGTTCGATGATAAAAATTGCTGGCTTAGAAAATGAAAGTATCGTATCTATTCTCCTAAATACAGAGAAACTGGCTTACTTCTGCAGATGAGAATCTACAACCTGTTTTCCACTGTGTGGATCCTGATAATTTGTCAATAATTTGCTACACTCACTTTAATAAAGTGATGTACAGTATTGATAATTACATAGTGACATTAGAACTCCTAATTGGTTTTAAAAGATAACAAAATTGAGTGATTGACAGGTATGAATATGTTTTTTCAAATTATACTATGAACTGAAAATAACAAGCTAATTCTACAAGTTAGCCAGGACATTTATTAAATTAAACAGAAGCAGAATTAGTTATCTTACTAAGGAAAAGCTTTCAAAAGGGTTCCACATTTAAATTATATTCCCAAGATTGTTATACCTAATATAATTGGTCCAGTTTTATTTTATATTCATGTTATAAAGAATACATCAGTATAAAGATGGCATAAAAGGTTGTATTTATTAATTTAGCTTTCAGTAAATTTCAAAATATAGACTACTACTTACAAATATTTCAACACATAAATTTTATTTATTTTTTTAAAGTTTTTTATTGTTATGTTAATCACCATACATCATTAGTTTTTTGATGTATCAACACATAAATTTTAAAAAACTGTTCTAGGTAGATTCCAATTTCAAAGATATTTACTAGAAATAATCTGAGGAAAAAAGCATTAATTTCTAAACAGATACTATAGAGAGCATATGGCATAATTCTAATACTGTTTCATCTTGAATTTACAATTTTATTTAATTTTTAATATATATATTCACTGGTTAAAAAGGCTAAACCACTAAATTAGAAAGAACTTTCAATACCAACATATTACCTTTTTAAAAACCTTGAAATTGCAAAAACTAGTAGTGTAAGAACTTTCTGTTCATAACCTTTTCCTCTAAAAGAGATTACACAAAGATTTAGAGATGTTGGTCCAGATACCACTCTTCAATGATCCAGAGCACTGATACACATCATCCTCTACTCAAAAGTTTAAATTTCTCTGAAGACTTTAAGGATCATTATTTGGGGCCTCCAATCATCCTAGAAATCCTGCACTTTCTACAAAGATTCTGTTGCCATCAATAATTATTTTCACTAGAATGATAATGTTCTTACATGGTAGTTATGTAATTAGCAAAAATATCTATTCATAGCTTTGCAATAAACGAAAAGACTAAAGAAATTACAGTAAATGCAGTGAAATTTATGTGCTATTTCTGCAATATGTGACAGGTGTTTTAAGGGTTTTGTTTTTTACTTTTCTCTTGCCCTGGAAATCCCAAGTATTTAGGATCAAAAGTTATTTTGGACTTTTTACAAAAGACTGATCTTTTTTGAATATACATGAGTATAATGAATTCCAAGAGGGGCTTAAATTTTTTTCATAAACACTGCCATAAAAGAATAACTAAACTGGAAATTTACATTAAAATTTATGTATAAACGTGTGTTGTATATGACTATATTTTTAAATAGGTAAGAACAGTGTTTGAAAAATCAATCTTTATTGGTTTTATTTTTAATTCAGTAAGAAATTTTGTGAGTTAATGTAAAGACTGAATAAAAGGAAAGCATACATCCCTGTTCATAATAATCCTTTAATAATTGGTAGTAATTCACATGCATTTAAAATCTGGCAAACAGAAGTTGCCAGAGTTCATTCCCAATAATAATTGATGAGAATTTATATATGAGTTTGTATGTAGAAACTTTATCCAATATAATATCACAAACGTAAGCATCTTTAAATGGCACTATTCCTCTTTGTTTTTTTCTTTAGTTCCCTTGAATATAATGGTTTCATGTAATTGTTCTTATGCTGCTAGTAGAATATAGCCAAACTATTAAAAAGGAGTAAAAACATATACAAAGGATTACATAGTAAAAGCTTGAAATCAAGCCACTCCAATAAAGAATAAATTAATTACTTTGGGTAGAAAGGCGACCAAAATTAGAAGAAATGAATGATAACACTGCATGTGCATTTGCTTGCCTATAAACATGAAGGCCTCATATTAGTTATCCATTCCACCACTAAAACTAAAAAATTAATAACTATACAAGAGAGATTAATAACTATGCAATATGCTATATGAGTCCCCATAGCAACTGGCTGGGAAAGCTAGAGAGGCTGAATTTCACAAGTTCTTGCAGTCAGCAGGGCTTAAATCCAGAGTTCTAGAGATCAGCAGACGTGGCTTGGGGAGAGCTCAGAGGCATCGGAGCTGTTCTTGAAAAGAAGGCAGGTAAACAACCTGTGGACACACAGCATGGAAACAGCGACCTGAAGAGCACCTAGCGCACACAGTGGGGAGGTTATCTGCTCATCTCAGAGCTTGTCCCAGAGAGGCAGCATTCATGGAGAGACCCTACCGGGAACAAAGGAACTGGCCGGCACAGGGCCACCTGGGAGAACAGGGCAACGCCCACACTCCCTACCTAACTTACTTACACCCAGCCTGCACCCCTCCCACTCCAGTAGAACTGCCCCTCCCAGTCACACCCGCCTCAGTCACAGCAGCAGGCCTTCTCCCCCAGAAGACCAGCCCAAAGCCCTGCCAACACCACGTCTCCCAACCTGGGAGTTTTGCAGAGTCTCAGTTCCAGCAACAGTGCCAAGAGGTCTCACTTCACAAGCAGACCAGATCACACCTACTTAAAACGTGCCACATTCAAGCCAGGGACCAAACACTGTCCACAAAAGGAAAAGACAGCCTCTGCCGATGACTGGCCTGAACGATAAAGTGGCCAGGTCACAAAAGCTGATTGCAAGCAGCACACACTAGAGACACTGCTGGAAGTGCCAGGCCTTGGGGAACAGGAGACACTACATGGCAGGGCACTATAGGACCTCTTCTTCATAAGGCCATTACCTTCAAGAACAGGAGACATAACTGACTTTCCTAACACAGAGAAATGGGCACAGAGATTTAGACAAATTGAGAAGACAGAGAAATTTGTCCCAAATGAAAAACCAGGACAAGGCCATACATGGCCAGAGACTTAAGCAGAACAGATATTAGTAACATGCTTGATAGAGAATTTAGAGTAAGGATCATAAGACTACTCACTGGACTTGAGAAAAGAGTGGAAGATATGAGTGATACCCCTAATGCAGAGATAAGGAATACCATAGCAAAGATAAAAGGCTCAATAAACAAAATGAGGAACATGCTTGATGGGATGAATAGCAGGCTGGAAGAAACAGAGGAACAAATCAATGATCTAGGAGACAGAGTAATGGAAAGAAATCAAGATGAACAAAAGAGAGAAAAAAGAATGATGGAAAATGAAAACAGACTTAGGGAACTCAGTGACTCCATCAAACAGTAATACTCACATTACAGGAGTCCCAGAAGAAGACGACAAAGAAAAGGGGGCACAAAGTTTATGTGAAGAGACAATAGCTGAAAACTACCCTAATCTGAAGAAGAAAACAAATATCCAGAACCAGGAGGCCAGAGAACCCTCAACAAAATCAAGAAAAACAGATTCACACCAAGACATATTACAATGAAAATGGCAAAATATAGTAAAGAAAAAACTTCAAAAAGAGCATGACAAAAGAACAAAGTTACATAAAAGGGAAACTCCATAAGGCTATCAGGGGATTTTTCAGTAGAAACTTTCCAAGGTAGAAGAGAGTGGCATGATCTATTCAAAGTGCTGAACGGAAAAAAAACCTGCAGCCAATAATACACTATCCAGCAAGGCTATCATTCAGAATAGAAGGAGAGATAAACATTTTCCCAGACAAACAAAAACTAATGGAGTTCATGACCACTAAGCCAGCCAAGCAAGAAATATTAAAGGAGATTCTATCAGTGAAAAGGAGAGACTAAAGTAACAGTATGAAGGTAGGAAACACAAAAGCAGTAAAAATAAATATTTTTGTAAAATATCTGTCAAGGAACTTACAAAATAAAAGGGTGTGAAATATGACAACATATCCCTAAAATGTGGGGAGGAGAGGAGTAAAGGATGGGTTCAAACTTCAACAACTATCCACTTAACATAGACTGCTATATACAGAAGATGTTATATTATATACAAACCCAATGACAACCACAAATCAAAAACCACTAATAAATATGCAAAGAATAAAGACAAAGAAATCCTCTTAAAAAAATAATTATTATACAAACTGACAAAAGCATCTTATTGTTTCTTTCATACAATTAAAAGCCAAATATGAAGCAGGATAATGGAAGTGGGAATATACTACTGTAAGTACATGTGCAAAAATGAGTTTACATAGCAGGTCTGAGATTGCTATAGCTAGAAATGCCTGCCTGCAAGGGTGGTTCTTGGCTGGTACCTGGGACTTGGATTTTGAGAGGGTCCTCATGATTTTTTTATAAGAACGCTCACTATCCCTAAACTGTTTGTACAGATAATGTGGTGTATGTTGAACAGCTGCTTTTCTTTTGGGAGTCTGGAATTTTGGTACATGCCAGGCAGTAAGTGATTCCTGATTAAAACCCTGAACTCCTAGGTGCAAGGTGAACTTCCCCAGAGGACATTTTACACATGCTGTCACCACTTGTTGCTGGAGGAATTAAAGGTGTCCTGTCTGTGAGACCTAGGAGAGGACTCTTAGAAGCTTGCACCTGGTTGCCTCTGGACTTCATCCTGTATGCTTTTTCCCTACTGCTGATTTTCCTTTCATGAAGCTGATTTTGATTCATGTCCTTTCACTGTAATAAATCATTGCCACAAGCACAACTATATGCTGAATGCTATGAATCCTCCCAGCAAATCACCAAACTTGGGGGTGGTCCTGGAGATCCACAACACAATATATAAAATGCTTAAATTTTGGACTTACAAAGGAAATGATCTATACTGTAACAATGGAAACTTAAGAGAATTTTTTTCTTTGGAACACTTATGTGTCAGGATTAAATGATGAATTGAATAATTAATTACTCGATTATTCCTTATTAAAAACATATCAAGATGAATGAATAAAACATAGAGTCAGATTTCTATGCATGGAAGGAATTCTTATGGCCCATGAGGCCAGTGGATTGGTGGATGACAGAAGGGAGAATTTCAGAATATGAAAAATGGGATACAGCAATGTGCTTTATAAGAAAAATTAACAACTGAATGGATCCCACCATTTTCAGTAAAGACTTTATAAGACATTATAATGACCACTAATTAAATATCTTATTTTCTCCAAATTTTCATCTTATTCTGTAATAGAACTTTTAAAAACATTTACAATAAATCATTTATATGACAAAATTAGAAATTAGTTTATGCATTTTAGAAATTAGTCTATAAAAAGTATTACTGATAGCATCTACTCAAAAAACAACTGTGCTTATACATATGTTATAAAGAAAGTTTGTTGTTGTCAAGAAATACAATTCCAGGGGTGCCTGAGTGGCTCAGTCAAACATCTGACTCTCAGATTCTGATCAGGTCTAGATCTCAGGGTCGTGAGACCAAGCCCACGTCAGGCTCTGCACTGGGTGTGGATCCTGCTTGGGATTTTCTCTCTCCCTCTTCCTCTACCCCTTTCCCACCTTGCACTCTCTCAAAAAAAAAAAAGAGAGAGAGAGAGAGAGAGAAAGAGAGAGAGAGAGAAAGAAAGAAAGAAAGAAAGAAAGAAAAAAAAGAAATACAATTTCTATGGCTATTTGACATGTAGCCATTCCATAAGGTAAGAACACAAACAATGCTGGCTCATATCTTCCTGCATTTTTTAATAAAGAGATAAAAATATTTTCATTTAAACATACCTTAACTATTTCTTCAATGAAACAAATATGAGAAACAGGATCTCTCTTCTTGGCTAATATTTTTTGTAGATGTTGTACCTAAAAATGGCAGAAAGGGGGAGAATGTACGTAATTGGGTATTTTCAAAATGAAACAAATGTAAAGCTTAGGCACTAGAAACAGCAAGGGAAGGAAGAGGGCATTGTGCTAGAGCCTCTACATATATTATAATCAGCTAAGGTAGGTATTTTGAATGCTCACAGATTTTAAGAAAGCTGCCCAAGGTCACACAACTTGGAATAATAGGCATTAATCCATAATTAATGTTCTTTTTTTTTTTTAAGATTTTTTAATTTATTTTTTGACAGAGAAAGAGACAGTGAGAGAGGGAACACAAGCAGGGAGAGTGGGAGAGGGAGAAGCAGGCCTCCCACTGAGCAGGGAGCCTGATGTGGGGCTCGATCCCAGGACCCCGGGATCATGACCCGAGCCGAAGGCAGAGCATAACGACTGAGCCACCCAGGCTCCCCCATAATTAATGTTCTTTCCATTCTCTAAAATATTTACCTGTCCACAAACAGTACAAATATGATCTATAAGTTTCTCCATATTGGTCCAGAGGGAAGCACGAAAAGCTGCAGTGTTTCCTGGGGTTGGCAAAGTAGATCGTCCAGGTCCCCCTGTTTAAGAGTGACAAAGAAATATGATAAATAAAAATTTTCAAGTATAACAAAATACGTTATTATAAAAAGCATACTCAAGCTAAAAAAATAAGAAGTTCCTTCTTTAAGAAAGAATTTATTATGAGTAATATAAAAAGGACTCTTAACATTTTATGTTTAAGAAAGGAAGGAAAGTAAGATCTCACACTCAGGCACACACCACACACACACACACACACACACACACACACACACACACACACACGAGAGATAAAACACAAAACAGTAATTAATGAAAATAGTTTTCTAAAAGTGGCAGTAGGAGTGGTAGGAGACGTACAAGGTGAAAGGAATGGAGATAGAAGTGGTGAGTCTTTATGAGCCATATAAATGTTTTATGTATTTTTTTTTTAAGATTTTATTTATTTATTCGACAGAGATACAACACAAGCAGGGGTAGTGGCAGGCAGAGGGAGAAGCAGGCTCCTGGCTAAGCAAGGAGCCCAATGTGGGACTCGATCCCAGGACCCTGGGATCATGACCCGAGCCGAAGGCAGACACTTAACCGCCTGAGCCCACCCAAGTGCCCCTATTTTACATATTTTAAAATAAATTTAAGTTTAAAGAGGATGGAAAAAGCAAACCCTAAAACAAAATGCAAATAAATACCGAAACAAATGAAACTAACTGTACATCAAATTGGTAACACAACCACACCAGGGAAAACAATTAATTGAGGTAATTTTTAATTACAGAACCCTAACTTTAGTGAGATATATTTTAGGGGCAAAAAGAATTGTAAAGAATAATAGTACTTAGCAGATTTGTTGCTGGACGTGATACCGACATAGCAATCGCAAAACTACTTTAGGTGTAGTCTGCGATAGACTAAAAGAAGGTTCTCACCATAAACAGAATAAAGATCCAAATATGTAATGGGGATCAGAGGAATTTCTCAACTCTGTCCACTGAAAGGGCAAAGAAACAGTGACTCCTAAATAGAAATGAGTATACCTAGTACCCAAATTCTGATTTGTATGTGCCATTCCCCAATAAAAGAAACCAGGGCTCATTGAGGAAAAGGGTCATTCCATATTTGGAGCAATGAAAGCAGAAGGTATATCTGGTACATACTGTGCCAGACAGCAAAGAAATGTTCAAAGACAAACGGAGACTGGTCAAAGTACATAGGACCTTGACTGGAAGAGGCTTCCCCAAAACGGATTTGGGAACATTTGACCATCCTGATGGTCATTACTGATGATAATGGATCATAAAATACTGATTAAAAAATAATTCATGAGTCATAGTGAAAATTCAAATGTTTAAAAAGGATGAACTTCTGATGAGCACTGGGTATTGCA
The DNA here is from genome assembly GCF_964656455.1 of Halichoerus grypus. Taxonomy (NCBI): domain Eukaryota; kingdom Metazoa; phylum Chordata; class Mammalia; order Carnivora; family Phocidae; genus Halichoerus; species Halichoerus grypus. Next base: position 18,253,695 of record NC_135723.1, on the reverse strand, counting down.
TTCAAGTGTCGGATCACTATATTGTATAACTGAAACTAATATTACACTGTATTTTAACCAAATGGAATTTAAATAAAAACTTAAAAAAAATAAAAAGGAGGGCGCCTGGGTGGCTCAGCCGGTTAAGCGTCTGCCTTCGGCTCAGGTCATGATCCTGGGGTCCTGGGATCAACCCTGCATCGTGCTCCCTGCTCCGCGGGGAGCCTGCTTCTCCCTCTCCTGCTCCCCCTGCTTGTGTTCCCTCTTTCGCTGTCTCTCTCTGTCAAATAAATAAATAAAATCTTTATAAATAAATAAATAAATAATAAAAAGAATGGAAATTTCTCTTTACAAAAGAATGTCAGTTAATAAATGCAGAGAGAATGATAGAAAACAATCACCATTTTGCAACTCCTAGTAAAATAATTAATTGAGGGAAAGATAATCATTGGATACAAAAACACTGGATGAAATGTTATGGAAAACAGGATATTCACATGGTCTCAAGGTATGCACCACAAATTACTTACTAATCACAAAGAAAAGAAAGTACTCTTATAATGAGCAATCTGGCACACACCACGGTAATGAGGTAATTTCCTTTAGCATCAGCAGGAATGAGACAAACTGACATAATTTGGGTGCTTACTGATATGATGTTAATGGTAAATATACAATATCACTTTACTGGTCTGTTTATTCTGAATATACCCATGAAGAGACAATCAGATAAATCCAGATAAATTCAAACTGTGGGGCTCTCCAAACATGTTAATGGCAAAAAAGGCATTGGGATTGTTTTGATTAAAGGAGAGAAAAGAGACAAGATAACTAACAGAAAAGCATAATCCTGATTGGTTCATGTTGGGGGAAAAAGAAAGGAATATTTGGGGGAATAAGTGAAAAATGTTGAATATGGATTACACATTAATATTAATATATCAATGTTCAATTTCTTAAGAGTTATGTCTAAGAATGTTCTTGTATGTAATACACAACCACAACTATCTGTGCAGATCTAAAATGTTTCAACATAGAAAAAGGGAATTTTAGTGTCAAATGGAAAAGTATAAATTCCAGGAGCTCCTGGTGGCTCAGTCAGTTAAGCATCCAACTCTTGATTTCGGCTCAGGTCATGACCTCAGGGTCATGAGATCAAGCCCCGCGTCAGGCTCTGCACTCAGCATGTGGAGTCTGCTTGAGATTCTCTCTCGCCCTCTGCCTCTGCCTCCCCCCCAACTTGTGCTCTCTCTCCAAATTAAATAAAATCTTTAAAAAAAGAAAAAAGTATAAATTCCAATCCAAATTAAGCTTTAAAGCCATGCAGAAGAGCCCATCAGTGATTTGTTTATCCTGTTTTAAGGAGGGCAAGAAATCAAGGAAACCAGAGGCTGTGTTTGTAAGCTGCTTCATTATAGTTTTTCAACAATTCTAAGTTCAGAAAAAAATCACACGTATCCTCAGCAAAGAGATGCTATTACTTTTTAGTCTGATGATAGTGGAAAGCAATAAAAGAGAGAAACACCTATGAGAGAAACACTGGTTTTAAAAATATGAATAATTCCTGTTTGAGATCTAGGTCTAATTAATTTTAAAAATTATCTGCAGTGTTGTGCAGACTATTAAAGAAAAGCATACAGGGAATAGAGAGGTAATCTTTAACAATCTGCAATTAGCTCACATGTCATATACAGAATGAACTCATTACAATGAAGAAAGGGGATACAGTGCCTTTGTGAAAATTAGAAAATATTGATCAAATTCCTGGAATATGCATAGCTCAATTTTATTATAAAGAATTATGGGGGCGCCTGGGTGGCTCAGTTGGTTGGGCGGCTGCCTTCAGCTCAGGTCATGATCCTGGAGTCCCGGGATCGAGTCCCGCATCGGGCTCCCTGCTTGGCGGGGAGTCTGCTTCTCCCTCTGATCCTCCCCCCTCTCATGCTCTCTGTCTCTCATTCTCTCTCTCTCTCAAATAAATAAATAAAATCTTTAAAAAAAAAAAAAAAGAATTATGGGACACATCAACCCATCACTCTCTTAAAGTAAATACAACCAGATACATAAGAAAGTATTATTTTCTGTTTATATTTACTTTGGAGAAACTGAAGCAGAGAAAAATGAGATCACAATCATTGCTTCAACTAGTTCTAAAGGTTTCATTTTTCTTACTTAAGATTTCAGTACTTAAAGATTTTTATCCTCACAAGCTAAATACATCTTGTTGAAGGTATCAACATGATAAAAATAATTAACATAGAACAGCTATATAACGGAAGAAGAGAAAGAATAATTAAAACAGAAAAACTGATGCCATTATCAGCTAGCTTCAGGAAAATCAAGAAGCAAAATAGTGTCATAAACTAAGTTTTATTAAATTGATAGAAGAAACCAAGAGTTCCTCAAAAAATAATACTTAAGAGTGATTTCTAGTTACTGAGAGTAGAGTAAAATCATTTTTCTACTCTCTTCCCTTAAAAGCCAATGAAAATAGAACAAAAAGTAGAGGGGGAAAAAATGAACTTCAAAAACAAGGAATCAACTAAAACATCAAACTCAAGATTATGTATGTCAAATGCTGAGGATAAATCAAAATGAAGAAGGAACCAGACAGCTGTCATCTTAGACCATTAGGAAAAACCAAATTGCCCTTAAAATCAATTGTAAAACTTTAGACCAGCTATCCAATGATTCTTTGCTTAGCACTGAAATGGGGAGACATGGATGAGCCAGAGAAGAAGCTAATAAAATGTTTAATGCTCCAGAATCACAACAAAGAAAAACTGAAGGAGAAATCATAATAAAATCATATTTACACTGTATAATAAGTAGCCCTCTAGTTTAGGGAGACTCTTAGAGGTAAAAATGAGGTGAAAGAGGAAAGAAAAGCAGAGAACGTGGGGTTTCCACACAAAAATTGCCTAAATGGCTTTATGGGGACTCACACTAAGCTCTAGAATGATCGAAAATTTGATGAAAGATGTGTTTCCAAGATAGAAGGAAATAAGTTGGTGAATGGTTACTCTAGATAACAAACTTAATCCTAGTTATAGACTGCCCTAGTCTCTCCCTACAACTACCCCTATATTACTCTTCAGCAAACAGCAGTACCTTTCAAAGATGAGTAACAATCAGAAACAAATAATATAGGACCTAACACAGATTGAGAGGGAAGAAGGGGAAGGAAAAGAATTTAAGTTGCCAAAGAAATTCCCAAAGGAAACAACGGGAAGAATTATAGTTTTCCACTGTCTCAAAGTACCTATAGGGAACATTCTTAGTGTAAATATATAACAGAGATTAAGAACACATTATGAATAACAAAACAATATAATGATCAAGGGTGAAAATATAATCAGAAATGGGAAATGAGCAAGAGGAAATTGTACAAAATGAAATAAATTTCAAAGATATAAAATATAATAATTACAGAAAAGATATTAGAAATGGAAAACAAATAAGATGTTACATGTGCATAATGTTCCTGAAAAGAACAAATGGAAAATAAAAATATTCACATATGCAATTAAAGTAAACTTATAAAAGAGAACATATTCTAACTCAGAAAAAAATGATATAGAGCATTCAATGCCAAGATATATCCTAAAGAAATTACTAGACTTCAAAGGTAAGGAAAGCTCCATATGGACATTGTTAAAAAATAAAATTCAACTGAGTAAATTTTAAAGATCTTACTGGCTTTTAGTCAATCTTACTGGCTTTTATTCAGGAGCTGTATGAAATGAGAGATTTTTATAGGCAGAAGGGAGCAGGAACAGAGAAGTTATACTAGACAAAAAAAAAAGCAAATTGGTTATGGCAAGGTCACTTTCCTTTAAGGGGCAGTAGGGCAGAATTACCTCTCTAGTACTAGTACTAATTAAGTAATTCCTGATTGGTTTAAGATTCCATTTCCAGGGGCGCCTGGGTGGCTCAGTTGGTTGGGCGACTGCCTTCGGCTCAGGTCATGATCCTGGAGTCCCAGGATCGAGTCCCACATCGGGCTCCCTGCTCGGCAGGGAGTCTGCTTCTCCCTCTGACCCTCCCCCCTTTCATGTGCTCTCTCTCTCTCTCTCATTCTCTCTGTCTCAAATAAATAAATAAAAATCTTTAAAAAAAAAAAAAAAGATTCCATTTCTGAGAAAGGCTGAAACTGTAATTAAGTTATGTCTCAATTTGGTGATGTGGGGTTTAGCATAAGTGACTCCATTTAGGGTCAGTTGTCTTACTTTTAACAACGTCAAAGAAGAAACAAGTGAGGTATGGGGGTAAAAATCTGAGTTAGCAACTTCCATTTCTGGTTCCAACTGTGAGGAGCCTCTAAGTTGCCACTCTGTCCTAACAACAAGTTAAATGACGAACAGACTGAGAAATCAACAACCTTCTTGGACCTGTAAGAGAGGGGAGGACACCTGGCAAACCATTGCCCCCAAGATAAGAGAGACTGACAGGTGAATACAGGAAGTCTCCACGTATGGGAGCAGAGCCTTGCTAGCAGAAAACAGACAGTGGGAGCCAGTGCTAGGGAAGGAAAACCTGAACTGTAACTGATGAATTGCTAGAGGCTCAAAGTGGGCAACTCTGAGAATTAAAAGCTCCAGGCATACCCAGTTATAGGAGGCCCACAATATTTTGAGATTTGCATCCAGGAGCCCAAGTAGGTTCCCACAGTAAATAACGGGGAAAAATCCCTTCATGCCTCCAGCAGGAGGAAGAAAAAAAGAACCGTCTGGAAATATACCAGAGGACTCTATTCTCAACAAGGCCTGCCCTGAGGGGAAACTAGTTAACCAGAGCCTGACCCTCTGGGGTATTATAAGAACCTAAATGACCTGCGGAAGGGAAATACCCAACTCCAGCCCACTCTGGTCATTCTCTCCCACATGAAGGAGGAAAAAAAAATTAGTATGCTTGTAAAGTTCAAGGTACAAAGGCACAGGCTCACTGAAAAAACTGAGACCCAACGGTAGCACTTTATTTCCACTGGAGGAAAGATTGTTTTCACTTTTTCACTAATACAAATAATAATACAATAAAAATTCATATATATATATATATATATATATATATATATATATATATGACAGAGTTTCTCTAGGGTATTATTTTTCTAACAGAAATTATAAGATCACAAGGTATACATAGTTTTAACCTTAGAGAACAATTTGATAAAACTGAGTGAAGTGGCTGAACCATTTCATTCTCCTACAATCAGCATATAAGAGTTTCTGCTCTCATCCAACACTTAATTCTTAGATTTTGCCAATCTCATGATTGAGAAATTGTATCTTGTCTTATCTGTATTTCCCTAATAACCAGTTCATCCTCTAAAAAGAAGCTAAACATATTTTCCCATTTATTAGATATGTTCTTCTGTTAACTCCCTAATCATATTCTTATTTTTTCAATTGAGTTGTTTATCTTTTTCTTATTGAATTATAAGCTTCTGAAATACATCACAGATAATATTTTCCCCTTAAAATTCTATCAATTTTATATATTTTAAATTTTTTGGAACAATCTTAAACATACAGAAAATTTGAAAGCATACTAAAAAAAAATTTCCCCGAATCATTTGTTAATAAGTTACTGACATGATGCTCCATCACCCTTGAAATACTTTAATGTGTATTTCCAAAAAACAAGGACATTCTAATCCATAATCTCAATATAACCAACAAGATCAGCAAATTAACATGAAAATTGCCAATGTCACATTTAAAAAACTAAAAATAATAGTGATTATTCTTTTAAAAATAATAAAGAATTGATGCTTAGGGTTTCTACATTAAATCACAGTATCCACTCCTCAACAGATGATAATAAGGCTTTAAAATTCTTTATTCTTTCAACAAAAAGGGTGTACATTAGGATTGACAGCATGTGAATAATTGCTTTCATTTTTTTTCCTTTTCTTGACAACACAAGAGGGAATGAGATTAAACTGCTCCTGGAAATTTAAACATTAGATCAAACTTTCTGAGAATAATTGCTGGGAAAAGCTGAGAGGGAAATCTCCTTTGGCAATTTCTTTTCAAAGCTCCCCTTCTGGGACAGTCTTAATACAGATCTATTCAGAGGCTAGGGCTAACCTTTAAAAATCCCTTTAAGATCTAAGATTCTTTTATCTCTTTTTATCTAGTGCAACTTATTTATGAGTGACATATATTTGTGTTATTTAAGGCTATGTTTATATAGTAAATATAAAAACAATACTCACTCACTGTAAATATTTTTTTAGTATAAGCCATGTATGAGGAACTCTGTTATTAATTCTACATGCATTATTTATTTTTTAGGACGACTCTGATGACAGAGCAGCTTCTTCAATAGAAAAATGGGAAGAGGGGCGCCTGGGTGGCTCAGTTGGTTGAGCATCCAACTCTTGGTTTCAGCTCAGGTCATGATCTCAGGGTCATGGGATCAAGCCCTGCATCAGGCTCTGTGCTGTCCCTCTCCCTCAGCTCCTCTCCCCACCCCCTCAAGCTCTCTAAAATAAATAAAAATCTTAAAGAAAAATGGAAAGAGAAAAACTGGAGACAGTAAGTATACACAACAACTTTGGGGAATTTTTCTGTAGTCTGAAGAAATAAAATGGGGGAGCAGAGCTGAAGAAGGAAACGTAGTCAAACATAGATGTGTCTTTAAGCAGAAGAAGGTACACTAGCACAACTGAATATAACAGGAAAGAAATTTAAAGAAGGAAAACTGACTACATGGCAGACAGAGGGGATCTGCTAAAGCAATGCCCTTGGGACATCGGAACTAAGAGTAGAGTACTTGGTCTTTGCTAGGTGCAAGCACAGCTCATTCATATTAATAGAAGAGAAAAGAGAATACAAGGAGAGAAATGCAGAGATATGTTGGCTAGATGAGAGATATATAACATGTGGTCTTTCCTATCTCATCTCTGAAGGGTGTTTTATACATGAATGCCATCAGCAGGTACATCTTGGCAGGAAAAAAAGTTGCAGACTGCTATTGTGGGGCTACTCCTCTCTCATACCTTTCTTTTGTAGTTTTTTTTAGATTTTGCTATGGTTAATGTTCCCAAAGGTTTTATCAGTGTCTAAGTCCACAGTTAGCCTTCTTTGCTCCTGAATACCAAAATTATTCTAAGGAAAATAATTCTAAGGAAAAGCCCAAAAAGCTAAGGGAGAAACTGCATTTCCTTAAAAAATATTTTCTGCCTCAAGAAGTACATGTGAGGATAAGGATTTCAGAAAGAAAAATGTTCCTTTTTTTTTCTTGCATCTGTTTCCTCTGAACTAAGTGGAGCCACAGTTTATAGATTTTTTTCTAGAAGTTCTGAATATACCAATTGGCCAATTCAACTCACTGATTAGACAAAAAAAGTTATAAATACATTCTAAAACATAATTTCTTCTCTCATTTTCTGTCTACTAAAAAATGAGTCATTAGACTGCTTTGAAACTTAAGTGTTTCACATACTATTCAAAGGACTTCTTGGTTATAAATAAATAAAGCAGCTAAATATAAACCATAGCCATACCTCTCACAGCTGACTGCGAAGGCTGAGTCAGAACTTTGATGTCTAACGCACTGTTGATATGTTCTTCTAAAGTAGCACAATATCCATCCACAACATTGGTAATCGTATCCTTCAAAGTTCCAAGATTATGGAAAACCTGAAGAGCTGTTCCGACTTGGGTTGGATTCTTTAAAAAGGTGGGGGTGGCAGGGTGGGAATAGGTATAAATAGGAAAACAAACAAAATCAATATAAATCTACAACTTTAAGTAGTACATGAGCAGTTACTACCATATTTTTAAATTATCACAGACAAGAACAAAGGGAGTGCATTTGGAACAAATATTATTTTTAGTCATTATTTATTTCATAAAAGACAAGGTTAAATACTATGTATATTATTTCCCCCTTTCCCCTTTTTCTCCTTCTTTAAAGGATAATAACAAAATCAGAAATCGGTTCTATTATTAGAGCTTATTTAAAATTTACCACCAATGCCTATAAAGAGAGCCATGCTGGAATTAACAAAAACCCTACATCTATTTGGAGAATAAATAAATGAATTCCGCAGAGTTAACTGAGGGCTGAACCATGCAGACTGACACTATTCATTTTCTTTCTTTCTTTTCTTTTCTTTCTTTCTGTCGTTCATTCATTCATTCTAACCACAAATATTTATACCGTGCTTACTGTGTAACTGTCTTGGTTCCAGGTGCTGGAAATATAGTAGTTAAGCAAAACCAATTAAGTCCCTACCCTCATGGAACTTATGTCTCCTGAGAAATATATTAAAAATATATATGTAACAGAGTATCACAGTAGTGATAATTGCTATAAAAAAAAATCAGGGAATAAGAATAGAGAATCATGGGGAAATAATGGAGAAGACTCAGAGAATGCATCTCTGAGGTGATTTTCAGAGACCTGAATATAATGAGCAAGGGAGTCTGAGGAGGATATGGGGAAAAACAGATCTGAACAGATATCAACAAAAGTGCTGAGGTAAAAATATGCTTGGCAGCTAATCAAACAGCAAGAAGGCCCTGACTGTGGCTGGAACAGAGCGACTACAGCAGAGAGAGGTAGGCAGTGAGGCAGGTAGTAAAAACACTGTGAGTAGACTGAGTCCATAGTAATATAAAGAGGTTGTTGACTCTGTCACTAAGTAAATGAATTATCAAGCCAGAATCTAGTACATCAACATATATCTCCAGGCCCAAACAGGTGAAAGTCCGCTTTCACTTAATGATTCAGTGACTGTTATTAGAAGCACTTAGTTTAAAAGTTAAATTACTTCATTAACTTAATTTCTTAACGGTTAAGTTGATAAATAAGACAAAAAGTTACTCTGAAACATATTGGTGTTAATAACATGATGCAGTCACACACACACACACACACACACACACACACACACACACACACACACACACACCAGAGGCAAAGCAGAATCAGCTTATAGAAAAAAGCAGACAAGGTTAGTGAATACAATACCCATTTTAGATTTTTAATTAAACAAGAAAAAGAAGCAAATGGACATCATTTCAAATGTTTTAATGAAAAAAGCTTAATTTAATATGGTTATAACAGAATTTAAATTCTAGTATATACTGTCAATTCTCTATCAGTGAACTATCAAAGAAAATGGGAGAAAATAAGCTATTTCACATAAAATTGTTAACTGAAAACATGGGGTATAGTGCTATGCTTTGGTTGGTTGGTAGTTCCATTTTTTCCTTTCTCCAGAGCGATAATACTCTTTTACCTTTTAGTAGAGATCAAGATCAAAATTAGGCAGCTGCAAAGAATTTTCCTCTATCACTATACCAGTGTCTATATAATACAAAAAAAAGCATTACCTGAACAACCTCAAAGAATTCACTTTATAAAAGTAGAATAAAGATATTTATTGCAAAATCATATTTATTGCCTTTACTATTCTCAAAGAATCTGAAAAGCATAGCTTTTCCACATATGGCAGGTTTGCGTGTTATCAGCTGAATGTACATCGTAAGATATATGTATATGTTAATTGAAAGACTTAAAGTCATCTTTCACTTGAAAGATCTGGTTAACATGGACCAGTCTTCATCATTTCCCACTCCAAAAATTATTAACTCCCCCAAACTTTTCAATACAGAAACATATACAGCTCTTTCCTTTTCTTTTTTTTTAACAAGGCAGGAGAATGATTTAAAGATTTATTTATTTTTAGAGAGAGAGAGAGCTCACAGGGGGATGGGCGAGGGACAAGCAGACTCCGAGCTGAGCGCAGAGCACAGAGCCTGACTGGAGCTGAAATCAAGAGTGGGCTGCTTAACACACTGAACCACCCAGGCACCTGTACCTCATTCTTAAAGAAGCATCTAATATGGCAATACTTGAAATAATTATAATACTTATAATAATTCTAGTTGTAATTTTAAGCTTTCCAATTTACATGACCACTTTTTCAATTAATGCCAGTTACATTCATAACTTAATATAAACATATCATTTGTGAGTTGGGAAACTATAAAGTATTATTTGGGACTGCAGGAGATTATGCTAAGTGAAATAAGTCAAGCAGAGAAAGTCAATTATCAAATGGTTTCATTTATTTGTGGAACATAAGGAATGGCATGGAGGACATTAGGAGAAGGATGGGAAAAATGAAGGGGAAATTGGAGGGGGAGATGAACCATGAGAGACTATGGACTCTGAGAAACAAATTGAGGGTTTTAGAGGGGAGGGGAGTGGGGTGATGGGTTAGCCCAGTGATGGGTTTTAAGGAGGGCCCATATTGCATGGAGCACTGGGTGTCAATGAATCATGGAACACTACACCAAAAACTAATGATGTACTGTATGGTGACTAACATAACATAATAGAATTAAAAAATAATAAAAAATAAAATTTTAAAAAAAGAAATGAAATTCTTTAACATACAGAGGAGTGGGCAAATTATGTAAACACAACTTTAAGAATTATCACAAAGTGAACGTATCTGTGTAACTACCACGTAGGCTATAAAACCAAATTATTATCAGCAACTCTGAATCTATTGTGGCTTCCCCAAATACATCTCTCCAGATATTACCACAATCATAATTTCTAACACCATTGATTAGTTTTGTCTGTTTCTGAATTTTACATTAATGGAACCATAAAGTTATTATTTTGTCTGCCTTCTAGTCAATATCTTATTTGTAAAATTCATCCATGTTGTTGCATGTAGCAGTAGTTGACTTGTTTTCACTGCTGTTGGAAATTTACCTTAGTTTATCTACCCAACTAACATCCAATTGGTGTACATTTGAGTTATTTCCATCGTTTAGGTACTTTAAATAATGCTGCCATGAACATTCTGGTGCACGGCTTTTAGTGAACATATATGCATATGCATTTCTGCTGGGTAAGAGTAGAAATGCTGAATCATTAGGTATTTGTATGCTTAGTGTTTGCAGATTCTGCCAATTTTCCAAAGTCATTGTACGAATTTACACCCCAGCAGCAATACATGAGTTGTGGGTGTTCTACAACCTTACCAAAATTCAGAATTGTCATCTTTTTAAGCTATTCTTTGGAACGATCAGTGTGGTTTTAATTTACATTTCCGTGATGACTAAGAAGTTATCCCTTCTTGCGTGCTAATAATCATCCATTTGGATAGCTTCTTTTATGAAGTGCATATTCATTTTTTTTTGCCCGTTTTTCTCACTGGTTATTTTCATCTTTTACCTATTTGTAAAAGTTGTTTACATATTTGGATGTAATCACTTTGTAATTATATGTATTGCAAGTATGTTCTCCCACACTTAAGAAGTTTGTGAGGAAAAGAAGTTCCTCATTTAAATGCAGTCAATTTTATCAACCTATGGTCAGCACTTTTAGTATCTTATTTAAAACTTTTCCCATCCCACATTTATGAAGATGTCTTTCATTCATGAATTCATCCTCTAGAAACTCGATTGGTTTGCCTTTCACGTTTAGAAATATAATCCACCTGGAATTGCTTTCTATATGAGATAGGAGCCAAGATTAGTGTTTTTCTATACAAAATACCCAACTGGCCCATTAAAATTTATTTGAAAAAACAAACAAGGAAATTAAAATTTTCACCTCCTTGCCCTCAAAGCCTACCTCTGCAGTAAATAAAGTTTCCATTTATGTGTTTGTTTCCGGGCCTTCAATTCTGTACCATTTGTCTATCCTCATTATGTCAATTGACCTGTGTAAATTGTTGTAGCTTTAGAATAAGTCTGATAGTCCTCCATTTCTGTTCTTCTTCAATTTGGTATAGGCTATTCTTGGTTCATGATACTTCCATATAAATTTTATAATGGGCTTGACAGTTTCCATTAAAGAAAAAGCTCCTGAAATTTTAAGACTACATAAAATCTATACATAAAATTAGAAAGAATGGAAATCTTTATAAGAATGATTCTCCAATCCATGAATATGGTAGTTCTCTTCATTTACTCAGGTCTTCTTTAATTTCTCTTAATAAGTTATAGTTCCTGTGAAGAGCTATTACATATCTCTAATTTGAATCATTCCTACACATTTAGCGTTTTTTTTTTTTTTTTAAATATTTTATTTATTTATTTGACAGAGAGAGAGACAGCGAGAGGGAACACAAGCAGGGGGAGTGGGAGAGGGAGAAGCAGGCTTCCCGCTGAGCAGAGAGCCCGATGTGGGGCTCGATCCCAGGACTCTGGGATCATGACCTGAGCCGAAGGCAGACGCTTAACGACTGAGCCACCCAGGCGCCCTCACATTTAGCGTTTTTTGATATTTAAGTGGTAATTTTAAAGTTTTTTTTGTTGCTCGTATACTAAAAATACAGTTGATTATTATATATTGAATTTTACCAAACTTTGAAAGTTCTGTTATTAATTCTAATAGTTTGGAGATTGTTTTGGATTTTCTATATACATAATCGTTATTTCTGAATAATTTTATTTCTTCATTTCCAATCCTTCTATATTTTATTGCTTTTTCTTATTACCCTGGTTAGGATCTTCAGTATGTTGCTATGTAAAAGTGGTAAGAGTAATATCTTTGTATCATTCCTAATCTCAAGTAGAAAACCTTAAATATTTCACTACTGAGATTTTCAGAGATACCTTTTATTAGATGAAGACAATTCTTTTTTTTTTTTTTTAAAGATTTTATTTATTTATTTGAGAGAGAGAATGAGAGAGAGAGCACATGAGAGGGGGAGGGTCAGAGGGAGAAGCAGACTCCCTGCTGAGCAGGGAGCCCGATGCGGGACTCGATCCTGGGACTCCAGGATCATGACCTGAGCTGAAGGCAGTGGCTTAACCAACTGAGCCACCCAGGCGCCCTAGATGAAGACAATTCTATTCTAGGTCTGCTAAGAATTTTTACATCATAGACTGATGTTGGATTGTATTAAATGCTTTTTCTGCATATACTGAGATGATCAATTTTTCCCTTCATTAATGACATTACATTGTACTTCTAGACTAAAGCCATCTTGGTAAGGATGAATTATCCTTTTTAGATATCCTGACTTATATTTGCTAATACTTTCTTTAGTATTTTTGAATTGATTTTCAAGAGAGATAGCTAATATCCTTCCTTATAATATTCTTGTTTTGATATCAAGTTTATACGGGCCTCATGAAATAATCAGGTAAGTGTTCCTTCTTTCTCAATTCTTGGACGAAGTTTGTAAAAACACTGGTTGATTTATTAAATGTTTGAATGAATTCACTAGTGAAACTATCTGTCCTTGAAGTTTCTTTGAGGGAAGTTGTGTAATGACAATTTTGTCAATACAACTAATCAGATTTTTAAATTTTCCTAGTGTTATTTTCGGTAAGTTGTTTTTCTAGAAATTTCTCAATCTTATGTAAACTTTCAAATGTACTGTTTTAAAGTTATACCTAGTGTCCTCTTACTAACTTATTAGTTTATGTTGAATCTATAATTAGGTCAACCTTTTTTTTCATAATACTAGTAATGTGTGTCTTTTTTTTTTTTTTAAAGATGTCATTTATTTATTTGACAGAGAGAGAGAGAGAGAGCAAGAAGGGGGAGCGGCAGGCAGAGGGAGAAGCAGGCTCTCCACAGAGCAGGGGGAGCCCGATGTGGGGCTGGATCCCAGGACCCCGGGATCATGACCCGAGCCGAAGGCAGACGCTTAATGACTGAGCCACCCAGGTGCCCTAATATGTGCCTTTTAAAAAGCTTTTTTTCCTACCCTTAACAGTCTTTTTCAGTATTTATCAATTTAATGTATTAATCTTGTCAAATAACCAGCTATTGGATTTGTTGATTACAGGTCTTTGGAGTCAGAAGCCTAGATCAGAAGACAAAACCTTAGCAAATTATTTAACTTATTCTGAGACTTAGTTTCCTCATCTGCACTACAGTGAAAATAGCAGTGCCAACCTTACAGGTAAATGAAAAAATCCTTATAACTCATCTAGCACTGAAGACAGAATGAAGAGCTCAAGTATTAGTCGCCTTTACCTTGATCTGTTGGAATCATAGTTAATGTGGAAAGAATGTGGGCTTTTAAAAGTAGATAGTCTTGGGACAAAAACCCAACTTTGCTATAATCTGTGTGACACTGGGCAAATTATCACTCATCAAGCTTTATTTTATTTATATTATTAATATTCCCTTCCTCATCAGATTTTAAGATCTCTGAGGGAAGTTTCCAAATTTGTTTTATTCACTTCAATACTCATAATATCTAGCACAGGTGCTAGATAGATAGGTGTTGTATAAGTAAATGAGTAAGTAAATTTTTATGATTTGGCTTGCTAATATTATTCTTTCTATGACAACTGAAAAGACTATTGAAATAACACACTTAAAATACCTAGTACTAGTGGAGCACTGGGTGGTTCAGTTGGTTAAGCATCTGCCTTCAGCTCAGGTCATGATCCCAGGGTCCTGGGATCCAGCCCCGCATTGGGCTCCCTGCTCCGCGGGGAGCCTGCTTCTCCCTCTCCCATTGCCTGCCACTCCCCGCCCCCACTCGTGCTCTCTTCCTTTCTTTCTCTCTCATAAATAAATAAAATCTTAAAAAATAAAATACCTAGTACTCAGTATATTAGTAGTACAAAATATTGGTCCTCAGATCAATCTATTTATTAATATTAATATTCTAAAAGTTAAAAGAATACTAGAATAGCCTTTGTTCCAGTTCCCAAGAAATTCTTATCACTACATCTTTACTTATTATTGAAATGAGTAGTTACCCAATAGATACCATTTGAGTAACCTCTGTATCTCAATTTCATAAATTTAAAAATGATGAGGATCGATAAATGGAGATTCCCAAAGCTATCTGAAGATCTTTTTTATAAAAATGTAGCCAACAAGATCTCAACTCCAAAAACTGTGATTCAGTTGGACCAGACAGAGACCTGATTACAGTATTTTCAAAGCTCTTCAGATGCTTCTGATATAATTGGCCTGGCAATCATTTGGGAACCACTGGATTCCCATCTGGCAGATGACTGCCAGACTTAGAAGGATGAGAACCATTTATTCATGTGAAGATAGCTTTAAAAAAAAAAAAAAAAACTAGAACAGAATACACAAAGAAATGACAGAGGAAAACTACAGAGTAGTTTAAGGAGCAGTAAACAGATTCTTTTGCCACAAATGTTATGTGCATTAAAAACACCTAAGAAAAGACAGTGTTGGGGGCGCCTGGGTGGCTCAGTCGTTAAGCGTCTGCCTTCGGCTCAGGTCATGATCCTAGGGTCCTGGGATTGAGCCCCGCATCGGGCTCCCTGCTCGGCGGGAAGCCTGCTTCTCCCTCTCCCACTCCCCCTGCTCATATTCCCTCTCTTGCTGTGTCTCTGTCAAATAAATAAATAAAATCTTAAAAAAAAAAAAAAAAGGACAGTGTTGAACTGATAACAAGGATTTGGTCACTGACAATGCTGAGTGGCATTCTGTAGAAATTTTATTTTATTTTATTTTACTTCGTTGGTAATAAAAATGATTTTTCTAAATACCACAATCTAAGCTGTTTGAGGAAATCAAATAATCAGCTTAAAACATAGCTTGAGCTAGAGAGTTGCAATGAGAATATATTCTTTATAGGGCAGATACAACAGATTTGGAAGCACTGGAAAGAAACTGGATGCTGACTGATTACAATGGACAGGAGGCAGGGAAGAGCCTAGTATCTTGGAAGTTTCAAATTGGTGAGCCTAAGAAGACAGGAAAAGAAAAAGGACAATCAGAAGGAGATCATTTGGGTGAGTGGGTGGGAGAGAGGCGGACATAGGAGGATGAGAGGCTGCTGCTAATAGAGCACCTAGCTGTTAGTCATGCTGAGTCTCAAGCGCCAATAGGGCACTCTTGGTGGGAAATGAGAACACTTTTGAAATAGATAATCACATCAACCTAGTCTGGGTAGCAAACTAAACTGAAGTAATAAATAATGAAAATAGGGGTGTTGGAAACTATAAATCACAATGGAGGTAAATCAAGAACAGAATTAGTGAGAATGAGAGAATAGAAATGGAATGATACAATACTCTAGCCAGGAATGAAATTGGAACATTAGAAAAATTGAAAATGAAATCATTTTGTTTAGCTATGATGCAAGTGAAAAACATCTCCTGAAGATACTGAACATTAACATCCTTTCTCCATCATCCCCTCTCATCACAGACAAATACTATAGATTTTGACCATAGGCTTTTTCCAAGTCCTTACTAATAATAAATCTCAGGCTTTTAGTTTCCTAATCTGTAAAATAAAGGGGCTGGACTAGATGAACTCTAGTACCCTTTCCAGTACTGAAACATAATGATTTTACTATCATTCAATGTATATCATCCACTATGCACTATCAATGCACAAGACACAGGGGATAAAAAAATGAGGCAAATATCGCACTCTTTTTAATATTTATGGTCTGAAGGGACAGAAAGACAAGTAAAGCAGCAATTAGAATGCACTATGATAAATGAGAGGAGAAATGCAGAGTTTAATGAAAACACATCAAAGGGGTGATTAACCCAGAACTGGGGAGGGAAAGGAGAATGGAGGAATCAGGAAATGCTCCTTGAAAGAGTCTCAACTAAGATCTGAAATCAAGGTTTCCGGGGGCATGGAGGTAGGGAGGTGTGAAACATTTACATGAGGATGGGGCACCTGGGTGACTCAGTCAGTTGAGTGTCCGACTCTTGATCTTGGCTCAGGTCTTGACCTCAAGCTCATGAGTTCAAGCCTCATACTGGGCTCCATGCTAGGTGTGGAGTGATTTACAGGAGGAGGGGGAAAGCAAAAGGGAAACACCTTCAAGCAAAGGAACAGCATATACATATAAAAGCCTGTGAATAAGAGCATGTGATAGAAACTAAGTCCACTAATGATGACAACTGACAGGTAAGAGATCTACACAAACACCTGCTACAAATTCAAGTGCCTATGGAAATGGCTCTCAAATTTTTGGTAGATATAAAAGAATCACCTGGGGGAGCTTGTGAACTGCAAAAGGGGCATATGGAAGGCTTGTGGAATGCTGGTAAAGGTTTTAGTTTTTTTAAATCTGAATGTTTAGTTATACGTTTGTTCACTTTGTGAAAAACATTGAGCTGTACTCCTATAATGTACTTTTCTGTTAATTATATTTTAATAAAAATGTCTAAGGTAAATATTAGGAAATGAAAATAACAAATTGTGACAAAAATGTAAGTCAGATACCTTAAATACTTAAAACACCATTCAATAATGCTTTATAGTTTGGGGGAAAATATATTAAATTAAATAAATATATGAATGTTTATATTACTAAATAAACATGAGTCTTGTGTAATTTTTTTCCTAACACAATAAAAACAAGTTTTTTATTGAATACACACAATCACAATTGGTTTTTAAAAATAACGGGTTCCTAAAATATTGGCTAATGTGACATACAGATTTCAGTTCTGCATGTTGTTATGGACTGAATGTCTGTGTCCATCCTACCCTCACCCCTGCCCCCCCATTCAGTTGAAGCCCTAACACCCAATGGGATAGTATTTACAGATGGGGCTATTGGGAGCTAATTAGGGTTAGATGAGGTCCTGAGGGTAGGGCCCTGGTCTGATGGCATTAGTGCCTTATAAAAGATACCAGAGAGCTTATACACTCTGTCTCTGCACCATGTGAGAATACAGCAAGGAGGCAGCTGTCTGCAAGCCAGGAAGAGACTCTTCAGCAGAAACTGAACCCTGCCCAACCTTGATCTCAGATTTTCTACCATCTAGAGCCGTGAGAAAATAAATATCTATTATTTAAGCCACCTACCCAGCCTGAGGTTTCTATTGTGGCAGCTCAAATGTTTATATGCTTTACAAATATATTAAATTTTAGATGGTGCAGTGTCTAAATTAGTACCCCCTGCCCCCAACAAATTCATGTCCACCTGAAACCTCAGACTGTGACCTTACTTGGAGAAAGGATCTTTGTAGATGTAACTAGTTAAACTGAGATGAAGTCATACTGGATTGTGATGGGCTTTAAATCCAATGACCAATGTCCTTGTAAGAGAATAAAACACACAGAGACACACACCATGAAAAAGGCAATGTTTGACAACAGAGGCAGAGATCGGGGTGATAGAGTTACAAGCCATGGAACTTCAAGGACAGACTGGAGCCAGGAGTAGCTAAGGAAGAAGCTTGGAAGGATTTTTCCCTAGTCTCCAGGAGGAGGGTGGCCCTGCCAACACCTTGATTTGGATTTCCAACCACCAGAATTATGAGAAAATAAATATCAGGTGCTTTAAGTCACCTAGTATGTGGTCATTTGTTATACCAGCCCTAGGAAATCAATACAAAGGAATAAGTGCAACAGAAAAACATGCATATGCACAAACAAATGGAAAGACATTCTATGCTCATGGATTGGAAGAACAAATATTGTTAAAATGTCCATACTACCCAAAGCAATCTACACATTTAATGCAATCCCTATCAAGACACCAATAGCATTTTTCATAGAACTAGAACAAATAATCCTAAAATTTGTATGGAACCACAAAGACCCCAAATAGCCAAAACAATCTTAAAGGAGAAGAACAAAACTAGAGGGATCACAATGCCAGATTTCAAGATATACTACAAAGCTGCAGAAATCAAAACAGTATGGTTCTGGCACAAAAACAGGCACACAGATCAACAGAACAGAAAAGAGAACCAAGAAATAAACCCATGATTATACCATCGACTAATCTATGACAAAGAAGCCAAGAATATCCAATGGGAAAAGAAGTGTCTCTTCAACAAATGGTGTTTGGAATACTGTATAGCAACATGAAAGAAAATGAAACTGAACCACTTTCTTAACATCATACACAAAAATAAACCCAAAATGGACTTTTAAATGTGAGACCTGAAACCATAAACATCCTTCAAGAGCGCACAGGCAATAATTTCTTTGACATTGGCAATAGCAACATCTTTCTAGATATGTCTCCTGAGGCAAGGGAAACAAAAGCAAAAAAAAAACTATTGGGACTACATCAAAATAAGAAGCTTCTGCAAAATGAAGGAAACAATCAACAAAACTAAAAGGCAGCCTACCGTGAATGGGAGAAGATATTTGCAAATGAGATATCCGATAAAGGGTTAGTATCCAAAATATATAAAAAACTTTTATAACTCAACACACAAAAAGAAACAATCCAATTAAAAAACGGGCAGAAGATGTGAATAGATATTTCTCCAAAGAAGACACACAGATCACCAACAGACAAATGGAAAGATGCACAATATCACTCATCGTCAGAGAAATGCAAATCAAAACTACAATGAGATGATATCACCTCACACCTGTCAGAATGGCTAACTTCAAAAACATAAGGAACAAGTGTTGGCGGGAATGCAAACTTGCGCAGCCGCTTGGGTTGCTTCCATATTTTAGCTATAGGAAATGTTGCAATGAACATAGGGATGCATGCATGTATCATTTCAAATTATATTGGGTAAATACCCAGGAGTGGAGTAACTGGATCATATGGTAATTCTATTTTTAATTTTTTGAGGAACTTCTATACTGTCTTCCCCATTTGATATTATTTTGTCATCACAACATAGGTAGCATAAGTATTACTATCCTCCCTTTACAGTTAAGGAAACCAAGGCACCAAGAGGGCAGGCCCACAGCTGGCCAGTTTTAGGTCTTGGGCCTTTTCCTGACTATTCTATACTCTGCCACAGGTCATCCCGTCATCATTTGACTTTAGAAGATCTCCAGATAGACCAATTTTGCAGGTGAGAAATACTCTCTGGCAAATTTTGGGAGCTCTCAAAACATACAGACTAAACATATTTGAAAAATACCATGCCAGTAAGAGATAAGCTTCTGCTGAAAAGGTAGCGATGTCTTCTAGACAATGTCTTCTTTTTAAATAAGACAGTCAATTCTAAGGATAATTTTTCTACAAATTGTCACTGAGACCTTCGAGAAATCATTTAATCTTTATATAAAATTTCCCAACTTCATAAATTGTGACATAAAATGAGATGAAAGACCATGTAATAGAGAAGAAAGGATAGATCATAAATAGATCAAGATAAATTTCTACCTCTTCAAAATCATTTTAGAAGACGGTACAACCACTTTCTTTTCATTAAACTAAAATTATTTCTCCTGCTTTAGAAACAAATACAAGGTAATTTTTTCCTTTCTTTTCCAACACCTCAGTAGCATTATATGGGAGGAAAATAAAATATAAGAATATAGTCAGAAAAGCAGCATAGTTAAGATCCCTGAAAAGCTTGCCAAAACAGCAACACTGTAACCAAAGCCACAGCTGGCCCTGAGCCAACGGAGCAGAGCTCTAGCCAGACTGCTGTGAAGATTGTTCCATGAAGTAGCAAGCAGTATTTCAGCACTTACTAAGTAAGCTGTAAGCTGATAGGAGATGACCTTTGTGAGCACAAATACAGCATTAAGTCAAAAGTTTAACACGACTCGAAAAATTTCATATAACTGACATCAGAAATGGAGAGAGTGACAGAATTTGATTTAATTGGAAATAAAATGCAAAAATGACATAAATGTACGAAGACCAAGATTCCACTGTGGATGACAGCCTTATATATTAAAAGTCTGAAAGGATCAAATAATCCTTGCACCATAAAGACAGTCACATTTCACTCTTTCCCTTAATGAAATAATTCTTCATCAGGTAAATTTTTTCTTTAGCTTTCATATAAGCGATGAGCTGAGAAAAGAAAAGAAAAGGACAAATGTAGAATACAAATTCAGCTGATGCTATTCTGTTCTAACAGTCCGTGCACCATTCTACAAAGTGACTCAGTTCATAAAGCTTTAAATCCTATGATAAAGTCTTAGCTATTTCCCCAACTGATTTTAACTAGACAGACAAGCATGAGATTCCAAAATTTTGCTTTTCCTTAGTGAGGAAAATTTTTCCTACAATATTTCCTCAAAGTTTGATTAGTAAGCCATTTCATACTCAATTAAAACAAAAACTAAGGAACCCCAGAAACACATTCTGAGAGAGGGAGCTGATGGGGAGGGAAAGGGAGAGATCAACTTGGCTTCCTCAAAGGCACAGAAATTATAGTGAGAAAGATGCAAAGCCAGGTCAAGCAAAACTTCGGAGAACTATGTATCACTACATAGCCAGTCCTTACTGCTGAATGAAAATAAAAATAAAACACTTTCTGGAGTTTTATTTTACAGCAGAGAAAGGATACAGATTTAACAATCTTTACCATCAAGCAGATAATTCCTTAAACCATTCCCTCAGTAGAAGATGTATTTAATAAAATCAGGCCAATTTTCAGGTAAATTTAAGACAAGGAAAAGCTCAGTACCTAAATCATACACAATAATTTAGGAATTAAAAAATTCCAACTATTTTATCAAGAATAGTATTAATAAACTCACAACACCCTATACATACAAGTATATATTAGGCCAAAATATTGAAGGCAATTTTAAATCTCCTGACCATATGCCCAACGGGATATACACACTGGACACTTTTTCTGGAGCTACAACATGCCTAAAACACTGAAAACTTAATGGAGCTCCATGGGAGATTACATGTACTAAAGGAAGAGAGAATCACATTAAATAACGTAATTTAAAAGCAAGAATTATATTAGCTACCTTGGTTGTGATTTAGAGCTTACCAGTGGCTTTTCTGATTCAGTAACATGCAGCCCATTAATGCTGGATATGTACTTCTAGGCTAACCTAATATGATTATTTCAGAACCTGTTAACAATCAACAGTCAACAGTGCATAACCCAAATGAAATTAAGAAACTAAGAAGGACATTTAATAGCACAATATGATCTTATCAACCAGAAATCAACTTTATTCTAGCCCTTTTGGAAGAAAAGCAGAAAATAAAAGAGCTACACAAAGACAAGGAAAAAGGAGAGTAAAAAAGGAGAAAAGAATGAAAGTGAACATGGACTGGAAGAGGAAGGTTCTGCAGAAGAAGTGATGACACATAGAAAATGGAGAAGTGAGTATCAAAGGATAATGGATACAGAGCAAAAAGGTTATTTTAACTTTCAAATTTCCTTACAAAACAAATCTGAAGAATATATGAATTCATAGTTTGGCATTAAATAAAAATATTTAAATAATGTCAACGCTCAGAAGAACATTCTCTTTTTTTACTTTTTTTTTTTTTAAGTAATCTCTACCAACATGGGGCTTGAACTCATGACCCCAAGATCAAGAGTCACATGTTCCACCCAGTGAGCCAGCCCCAGAATAACATTCTCATTGCATTAAGTAACAGTAGATAATTTTTCAAGGACACTAAAACGTCTTCAATAATAAAATGAATTTTATAGGACAACAATAGTAATCATGAGACATTAATGTGGTAAGCCCTAAATGTTATTCTTTTAATATAAATACATTTTTAAGTTAAATGTATAAATTCGGCTTATTTTTTTAAGTAATAGAATATAGAATTCTAGTCATTCTGTGCTTTATCAAAGATATTTATGTTAGGCATTACTAGTTATTCCCTGCAATTCAGTCCCTCCTGCTTTCTTAACATAATGTTTCCACTGTTTCCAATGTAAAAGCCTACTTTTCTCCCAGGGTGGCAATGTGCACTGCCCCCGGCAATGGCTCACGAGCAGCGTAAGCCAATGCTGAGTTCTCTGCTTCTCTGCCAGATACTTGCTTCCACAATCCTCCTGACAGCTGGGTGACCATGCGGCCCAGATCTGGCCAATAAGACATAAAGACAGGTCTGCTGGGGCAGTTCTGAAAAAGATTTGTACTGCCTTTGGGCTGGCAGCTGACACTGCCCCATATCCACATGTTAAACATTGGCATGATGCCTAGGGGTGGGAGACCACGATGTGACAAGCAAGAGGACACTAAGCATGAGAGGATGGAAGAAAGACCTGAATCCTTATTGAAGAGCTGAAACAATGTTAGCACCACCCACATCCAGACAAAGCCCTATTTTTAAGCCACTGTTAGTATGGCTTGGTGTCACAGCTCTTGTAGTCTCACCCAGCACCACAATATATAAAAATACATGAATCCCTAACAGTTCTTTAAAAAAAAATGAAGGAAAAACAAAAGAGAACAAAATCATGCCACACTTGCTGCCCCAGGAGGTGGCTATCGTAGCAACTCATTACTCTGTAAATTGATAATAAAAGTACAAAATTTAAATATTTACTGATTTTATTTATTTATTTTTAAGATTTTATCCATTTATTTGAGAGAGAGAGAGAGAGCAGGGTGAAGGCAGAGGGAGAAGCAGACCCCCTGCCAAGCAGGGAGCCCGACGCAGGACTCGATCCTGGGACTCTAGCATCATCACCTGAGCCAAAGGCAGATGCCCAACCGACTGAGCCATCCAGGTGCCCTTTACTGATCATTTTAAAAAGGAACTGTAGTTCAGGGTAACCAAATATCCTTAGTTGATGAGTGAAAGTTTTTCTTTACAAATGAATCACAGCTAATAAATACAGAGGAATAACAAAAATAGAAATCACTTTCACATTCTCCAATGAAAAATATAAAATGATTTAGAGAAAAATCATCAATAGATGTTAAAACCATCAGGAGAAAGACTGACAGGGAATTAAATATTCTCAAGGTGCCAAAATATCTGCAAATACAATGAAAGAAAAAAAGAATCTTTTTCAACAAAAGGTGCTCAATTGCATATCTCTATGGAAAAAAATGAACCTTACACTTTACATAAAAATTAAAAGATAAACTTATAAATTCTCAAAAAAACATAGGAAGAAAGATTTGTAACTTTAGGGTAGGTAGAAATTTTATGTAACATGCAAACAAAACTACAGATAAACTGGTCTTTCAAAACTAAACAATTTTGCTCTTCAAAAAGATGACATCAAGTGGGAAAAAAAGGCAGCATTATTCTTTCTTTTTTAAATGCGTGGCTTGGACGCATCCTAGATCCTGAGATCAAGACCTCAGCTGAAATCAAGAGTCAGACACTTAACCAACTGAGCCAACCAGGCACCCGAGCAGCATTATTCTTAATAGCTAAAACCTGTAACTAATCTAATGTCCATCAACCTACAGATACATTAACAGTGACTATATCCACAGAATGGAATATTACTAAGCAATAGGAGGGCCACTGATGCATGCAACAACAAAGATGAACCTCAAGAAAACACTGTGCTAAGTGAAAGAAACTAGATGTCTAAGACTACATGTTGTATGGTTCCACTCATACGAAATTTTAGAAAAAGTCAAATCTATAGACACGGAGAGCAAATCAGGGATTGCCTGGTTTTGGCAGTGGCAGAAGGGGCTGACTGTAAACAGGCACGAGGGAATGGTTTTGTGGTGATAACAGTTTTCTAAAAAAGTGGGTTGTTAGATGGTTGCACAACTGTATAAATTTACTGAAATACATCAAACTATATGCTTAAATGCATGAATGTGATGGTATGTTAAATTACACCTCAATGACAATGCAAAAAGAAAAAAGGCAATCCTTAGAATGGGAGAAAATATTTACAATACACATATGTGACAAAAGATCTGTATCCACAATACATTAAGAATTCTTACATATCAGTAAAAAGAAAATAAACTCTTTAAATACCAAGCAAAGACCTTTTGTATTAAGCATTTTAAAAGTTGGTCACATCGGGGCGCCTGGGTGGCTCAGTCGTTAAGCATCTGCCTTCGGCGCAGGTCATGATCCCAGGGTCCTGGGATCAAGCCCCGCATCGGGCTCCCTGCTCTGCGGGAAGCCTGCTTCTCCCTCTCCCACTCCCCCTGCTTGTGTTCCCTCTCTTGCTGTGTCTCTCTCTGTCAAATAAATAAATAAAATCTTTAAAAAAAAAATAAAAAATAAAAAATAAATAAAAGTTGGTCACATCAGCTATTAGGGGAAAGGCAAATTAAAACTACAATGAGAATCTACTACCCCAACCCATTAAAATGTCTAAAATTAAAAAAAAAAATCCCTTCCCCTCTCATGCTCTATCTCATTCTCTCTCAAATAAATAAATAAAATCTTAAAAAAAAAAAAAAAAGGGCGCCTGGGTGGCTCAGTTGGTTGGGCAACTGCCTTCAGCTCAGGTTATGATCCTGGAGTCCCAGGATCGAGTCCCGCATTGGGCTCCCTGCTCAGCAGGGAGTCTGCTTCTCCCTCTGGCCCTCCCCCCTCTCATGCTCTATCTCATTCTCTCTCAAATAAATAAATAAAATCTTAAAAAAAAATTAAATTAAAAAAAACTGCCAACATCCAATTTGTGAGGACCTGGAGGAACTTGAATCTACTCATCTGAGAATGTAAAATGATAGAACCACTCTGGAAAACTGCTAGTCTCTTTAAAAAGTAAACATATCATTCTTTGCAAAAACCCAACCATTCTTGCATTTGATATTTACCCACGAGAAACGAAAACCTACTCTGACACAGAGACTTGTGGTTGACCCATGGCTGCCTTATTTACATAGCCTGAAACTGGAAATAACCCAAATGCCTGTCAATTAGTGAACAGATAAATGTACTTGAACTAAAATGGAATACTAATCAGCAATAAAAAAGGACCAAACCACCAAAGCATACAACATGGATCGATCTCAATATTGAAGAACAGAACCAGACATGAGAAAGCATACTACGACTTTGATTATATAAAACTGTAGAAAATGCAAACTAATCTTGAGTGACCCAAAGTGGTTACCTGGGTCTTTTCTTCTGAATTACAAAATAAAAATTTAAGTATTTACTACTATAATAAAAAGCCAGCATTAGATTGTTTAAATTAAGTAAAAATCATTTAAAGAAGAGTTGCCCAAATAAAAAGTTCTGAGTTTTTGAGAAATAGAAAATAATTACACAAATTTTAGACAAAGAATAGTGATAGATTCTGTATGAAATACAATGAAAATTTAGTCAGTTATTGAAAAAATTATTCACAGGGCAGTCTGGAAATGAAATGCCACTCAGTGAACTGGAAAACTATGTAAAGTTATAATGCCAAAAGACCCTAAGGCTGAAAGCAGACAGTTAATTAGACTGAATTAGAGTGAATCTACACTAGAAGATAGCAATAAAATTAAATTTAAAAACAAAGTAACCAATGTTACTGTAGGTTGTTCATGACAAGAGAATGTATCAAAGAATAAAAAAAATACCTTGACTATATAATATAGAAACAAAAATAACAGTACCACTTTACATTTGGCATAAAACAAAAGCAGAGCAATACCATATGATAACTGAAATGCTACAAAAGAGAAAGGGGTGGTGGACAGAAGGAAGGAAAATATTAAAGCATACACCATGAAGAAAATAAAATTATTTAAAGCAAGGATCAGTATACTTTTTCTTTAAAGGGTGCAAAAGTATTTCAGGCTTTCCAGGACACATATGGTCTCCATTGTATGTTCTTCTTGGTTTTTTTCAACCACTTAAAAATGCAAAAACAATTCTTAGCATCTGGGCCATAAGAAAACAATCTATAGTACCAACCCTTGATTTAGAGTGTTTAAATAAGAGTTCAAATTAATTTCCATTCAAATTTAAGGATAAAATAGCAAGCACAAGCTAAACAAGTAAGACTAAACTTTGGGGAAAACATTTAGAGATCAGTTTAAAATACCTTTTTAAGTTCTAAAACACCAGGCCAGTACAAATTAATAATGCTACTATTATTAGTAACAATATATAACAATATATTAACTATAGAAGAACAATTTTTTAAATTATTATTTACACGTCATAAAGCTTTTTTAACTAAATGTAAATGTACCCATGCCAGATCTCTACTAAATCTAAGAAAAGCTAACAGTGATAGGAGCAAACAGACAAATGGTAAATTATCTGAGTTTGGTAAAGGAAATACATGAAACATTTAGCTCTGTGTAACTTGAAGAGCTCTTACTATAATCATCCTTTCAAATTGCTTCTTTTTAAATTGAAGTATAATTGACATGTAGCATTATATTAGTTCCAGGTGTACAACATAATGATTTGATATTTGTGTATATTGCAAAATGATCACCATAATGTCTAGTTAACATCGTCACCATAGTTACAGAATTTTTTTCCCTGTGATAAGCACTTTTAAGGTCTACTCTCTCAGCAGTACAGTGTTATTAACTATAGTCACCATGCTGTATATTACATCCCCAAGACATTTATTTTGTACCTGGAAGTTTGTACTTTTAATTCCCTTCATCCATATCACCTACCCCTCCTGAAGTTGTTTATTTTGTGTCAAGAAAAATGCTTCAGGAAAACTCAAACAGTTAAAAATAGAACTATCATATGATCCAGCAATTCCCCTACTGGGTATTTACCCAAAGAAAATGAGAACACTAATTCAAAAAGGTATATGTACCTCTATGTTTACTGCAGAATTACTTACAATAGCCAAGACATGGAAGCAACCTAACTGTCCATTGACAGATGAACAGATAAAGAGGGTGTGGTGTATGTATACTATGGAATAGCCATAAAAAAGAATGAAATCTTGGGGTGCCTGGCTGGCTCAGTCAGCAGAGCATCCAACTCTTGATCTTGGGGTCATGAGTTCAAGCCACACGTTGGGCATAGAGCTTACCTAAAAAATAAAATTAAAATAAAAAAAGCTAAAAAAATGAAATCTTGCCATTTATAACTACATGAATGGACCTTGAGGGTATTAAGTTTTGTGAAATGTCAGACACAGAAAAACAAATACCATATGATTTCACTTCTATGTGGAACCTAAAAAAAAACAAATAATACATTATATGTTAAAAAAAAAAAGAAGATAGTAGGAAGGGAGAAATGAAGGGGGGGAAATTGGAGGGGGAGATGAACCACGAGAGACTATGGACTCTGAGAAACAAACTGAGGGTTCTAGAGGGGAGAGGGGTGGGGGGTGGGTTAGCCTGGTGATGGGTATTAAAGAGGGCACGTATTGAATGGAGCACTGGGTGTTATACGCGAACAATGAATCATGGAACACTACATCAGAAACTAATGATGTAATGTATGGTGATTAACATAACATAATAAAAACAAAACAAAACAAAACAAAACAAAATAGACTCACAGATGGAGGAAACAAACTGCTTGTTACCAGATGAGGGAGGGATTGAGGGGGCAGGCAAAATAGGTGAAGGAGATTAAGAAGTACTTACTTGCAGTTATAAAATAATTAAGTCATGGGGATATAATGCACACCACAGGAAATACAGTCAGTAACACTGTAATAACTTTGTATGGTGACATTAACTAGACTTACAGTGATCATTTAATAATTTTAAAAAATATCTAATCACTATGATGTATACCTGAAACAGGATATTGTATGTCAATTTACTTCAGTTTAAAAAATAAATTAAAAGAAGAATACTTAAACAAGAGTTGAAAAACTATTGAAATTCTATGCTTAGTAAATGGCAAAAACCCAAACACCAAAAAGCACCTTGGGACCAAACATACAAAAGGAGTTTATATAGATTCAAATGATGAGATCTGTTCTAGAATTCATGAGACCAGCCAGGAAAACTTGTAGCATCTAAAGACAGAAAAACTAGACCTTTTAAAGCAGGTATCCAGCTTGACAAATCAACTGACAAGGAGTCTACTATTGGTGTTCATTGGGCCAGTAGAGAAGAAAGAGATCACAAAAGAAGTGTTGCATGCTACCACAATTAGCTACAAAAGGAATCATTTTTTCATTGTTCAACTTCGCTAGGAAGTGTTTTTGAAGCTTAGGAAATGCTTAACTTCCAGAGATCTTCAACACAATGCATTTAAGTTGGTACCCTCTCTATGCTAGAAGCAACTAAGAATTTTTAACTACAAAAGTAAAAAGGGTTCATAATATCATAATCATTTACTGCGTGCTACTTAGACATTTATCTATTGAACTTCAATTCTACCATGTCATCTCTTAGACTCTGTCTAGATCATGCTGTCATAGTACTCTTAGCTGTCAACTGGTAAGCACCAAACCCTGGGCTTGCTTGACCAAGGAGGTTTTCTGCCTTAGGGAAAAGACAGGTCCATGGATATTTACTTCCCAGCACTGGCAACAATTACCACGAGGGAGATTGTTGCCGAGTACTGAGCTCTGAAAGAACAGATCACATAGACCCTCTTCCTGATGACTTTTAAAGACAAGTGAGACATCATCTTCCCCCATCCTGGAACCTCCAGAAAGTCCTGCACTTGTTTACCGGGAAAGCTTATAATTCACAAGTTAAAGCCATCTTTCTAATTAAAATGTCATCATTTCACTGTGGAGGCCTGGTATCTATGGTGATGCAGGAACTCATCCAGATCAAAATCTCTGTCACCTATTTTTGAAAGCTAGTTAGAGCTCGAGGTAATGAATCTGTTGCAATCCTGAAAATATCATAAGGTTCTCTCTTTGTCTGGCTTCTGTCAGGGAAAGATTCTGAGGATCAGTACAAAAGAGAGAGAGAGAGAGAAATTGGAGTCAAGGAAGAACTGCTGACAGAAGCCATATCTAGCCCCATGTCTGTGACAGCCAAGTGAATTGAAGAATGTTTTCTCTAATGTGGTGATATGGTATACTTCACCAGAAGATGCACTCCAAGTCATCAATCCTTCCAAACTCTTAGTAAAGAAAATGGTAGTGACACCTCTATGAATCTTTCCCATATAGAAATAATACAGCTTTTGTGAGGTTAGTTTATTTCCATACTTTTTAGTAGGAAAAAAAAAAAAGAGTTCCTCAATATCTAAGTAGTCATTTAACTTATGTCTTCAAAAAGAGAAATTTTGAAACACTATAGTGGAGATTTTGTGATACTAAAAGCTATTTAAAACCTACAAATGAAAACAGCATATTTAAGCAATTAACTAGGAGAAAACAGTAATGATCCAAGAGAAATTATCTATATTTACTAAAATTTTGGTTTTGGAAAAAGAATGCCAAGAAAAGAAAATACACTAACTTTCTTTTAATGAAGTTAAGTTTTACAATTAACTGACACCAAAAATGATGGCCATCAACTACACGCTCAAAGAAAATCACTAATATTTTTGAGAAGCCAAATTAATGTCAGAAGTTGATTATTAAATGTAAGTGATGACATCTAATTTTTCAAAAGTTCCTTATTTATTGAAAATCTCTGTTCATGTTATGAGCCTATAAACTATTTAGTGTGCAATGTTTCATGAATGCAATAGTACTTCAAATTAAAATGCTGTCATTCTTTGAGTCTGTATTTACGATAAATGTTAATAATATGTTTAACTATTTCAATGATGTCTGATAAATGGGAGAATATGATTTGAGAATAAAATAGATACATGCTGCAGCATCTGTTTTAATGGGAAGTGGAAGGAGTATTCCAGGCCTAAAAGGAACAAGAAAGCCCTGAAGAAGGAAGGAAAGCAGGCAAGTGAAAAACTAAAAGCAAGCCTGTGGGCCTGAACATCAGAGAACACAGGGGAAACTGGCATCAAATATGCATGTTTAAATGCTGATGAGAAAGAAAAGAGCACGAGAGAGGATAAAAACAGAAAGGAGAGCTGGAAATACAACGAGATAAGGTTCCTAAGACAACGGGACCCCGAGCATAGGTGGTGTGAGAGGTGCCTGTACGAAGTACAAATTAAGGGCATCTGCTCAGGGTGAACTGGAGTTTGCGGCAAGGTGGGGAAGGGTGATGGAAAGTAGAGAAAGTCTGAAATACTAACTTCAGAGAATAGGAAAAAAAAACTTGGCCAGAGAAACATAAAAATTCTGAGGAATACTGAAGAACTGGTTTAGATTAGTCATCACATGGAGACTTCCCAAAGAAATTTTTATGCTAGAAAAATTCCTTTTTCAACATAAATTGCTTTGCAGATTGTCAAATAATTTAAAACATAATTATTTAACATATTGAATAAACTGCTTGGTCTTATTTAAGAAAGATGGAAAGCAGGCATTCCCGGACCATGATTCTACCACTTGCTAGCTGTGTAATCTTCAGCTAATTTCTTAACCTTTCCAGGGCTTTGTTTCCTTAACTACAAAAAGTGGATAATTATATCTTCCTCGCATATTTGTTCCTGAGACTGAGATAACAAATGTAAAGTGACTAACCACAAATCCTGGCAAAGAATGTGCATTCAATAAAGGTTAGTTTCTTTCTTAATTCCTGAACTGCCTGCTGACACAGCTGGATGATACCTCTGTCTTTGTTGCTTTCTAAGAGGTAAGGCGGGAGGCTCCAAAACTGACCCTGCCACTAAGACACCCTGTTTCCCAAGAAGCATTATTTTAGTAGCATCATTATTGATGAGGGTTTAATCTTCTCAGTTCTGCAAAGCCAGAAGGCTGACATCATGAAAATAACCCAGAGGACTCAGGTCTGAGAGAGACAGAAACACATGACTAAATTCAGAAATAAATGATGTTAGAAATATGAATATTAATTTATACATGAGAAATATTGTAGAAATTGTAAAATGAATCAGAACTGGCAGATTGGTACATTTTCTCCCTTTAGGAAAATTATGTAGGAAGCTCAATTATACTCAGGTTGGTTACTTTATACTTATGGAATCTAAACGAGACAAATTAATTGGATAATGCTGACTAATTAACAACAAACTATGCTAATATAAGCCATACAGCCTAACAGAGAGATAATATTCCTATCTACTAAGCAGAATCTACCCTCCTTCAAACCACACCGAGACATACAAAATTATAGCTAGCTACCTGGTTCCTAT
This sequence comes from Halichoerus grypus, assembly GCF_964656455.1. Classification (NCBI taxonomy): domain Eukaryota; kingdom Metazoa; phylum Chordata; class Mammalia; order Carnivora; family Phocidae; genus Halichoerus; species Halichoerus grypus. The sequence continues at coordinate 18,222,044 of NC_135723.1, read as the reverse complement.
TCTTCTCAGATCCATGCATCTACCCATGTAGACATGCAATATTTTTATATTTTTCTCTTCTTTATCTAACTTAACCTCACTGATTAGACATGGGCCATTAGCTAAATAATGACAGTTATCTACTATAATAATCCTTTGATTAACTTTATATAATCTAAATTTATAACACTATTAATTTTTAAGGATATTAATTTCCTACAAGTTTATCAATTCTACTTTAATTTTAATATGAATTAAAAACTGAAGCAAAGTCAAATTTGACAACTGTTAAAAAATACCCAAAACAATAACATATCTAAAATCGAGTTTAGTTTGAAAAAATTATCCTAGAAAATATTTTCCCACTTTGGATATATAAGAACACAGTAAAAAATAAGCCTTTAAAAGTAACCATTCCTGGGGGGGCGGAGCAAGATGGCGGAGGAGTAGAAGACCTGGATTTCGTCTGGTCCCAGGAATTCAGCCGGATAGGGATCAAACCATTCTGAACACCTATGAACTCAACAGGAGATCGAAGAAAAGAATAGCAACAAGGCTCTGAACAGAAAAGTGACCACTTTCTGGAAGGTAGGACGCGCAGAGAAGTGAATCCGAGGCGAAATTCGGGAGGATAGACCGTGGGAGAGGGGGCTTCCGTCGGCCGCTTCTGGCAAGTGATAGAGCAGCGGAGCACAAAATCGGCACTTTCAGAAGTCTGCTCCGCTGAGGGACATCGCTCCAGTGGCTAAGCGGGGGGTGGAACCATCGCTGGGACAGTGTGGTCTCAGGACCCTCGGGGTCACAGAAAGACCGGGGGTGCCTGAGTGCGGCAGAGCTCCCAGGTATTGGAGTGGGGAAGCCGGCTGCAGAGACAGAGCCGAGGAGCGGGCTCTCAGCTCGGGGTTGCCATAAACTGTGATCCGCGGCACAGTCGGGCCACTGCTCCTCCAGCAGGGACCCAACAAGTGGCAGATCCAGGGAGACTCCCCTTCCTCCCTGGGGAGGAGCGGCACAGGAGCGCACCGCAGGGATCTGCTGGGTTTGGAGACTCCACACGGGGTCGTGCGCCAGAGACAGAAACGGCTGGTCGAGGGGAAGGAAAGATGGCGGAGGAGTAGGGAACCCTATTTCAACTGGTCCCTGGAATTGAGCAGGATATCTACCAGACCACTCTGAGCACCCACAAAATCAGCCTGAGATGTAAGAAGATCTGGATCTCTACAAACAGAATATCGCAGGCGGTTGGTTTTGAGGTATGAAGCGGGGAGCCCTGATTCCGCGGGCAGATATCCAAGGATAAACGGCAGCGGGAGGGTGCCTGGCTGAGGGTATCCTATACCGCCAGTGAGCGACAGCCTCGCACGCTGGGGACAGGGCACAGACTCGCAGACCAGTAGCTGCGGGGAAAGGACTTTAGGGCAGCTCCTGGGGCAGAAACCCAGAGCGGCGGGGTGCAAACTGGGAGTGGCTGGTGGTTTTAGAAGCACAAAGGGCAGAGATTGGCTCCGACCTGGAGGCAGGACTGGGGGTGCTGCGGAGGGGTGCTGCAGTTTATAGCAGCCCCGACAGAAACGGAGACAGTGTGGCCTGGAGAGCTCACTGAAGAACAGACTGAGGTCTCTCTGCTCTGAGGCAGAGGGTTGGAAACGGTCTCTTCTGCTCTGACTCGCGGAAGAGACACGGAAAGCCGCCAGGGAAAGGCGCCAGAGAACAAAAGCCCCAAAAACTGATTCCCGCTGAGCCCATCCCCCGCCACAGGGGCGCAGGGCAACTCCGCCCAAACAGGGTTGCCTGAGTAGCAGCGCGGCAGGCCCCTCCCCCAGAAGACAGGCTGGAAAAACAAGAGGCGAGCAACACTAAGGTCCCTAGAAAACAGGTGCATCTTGCTTGGGTTCTGGTCAATAATTTGGACTCTATACATTCCCTCAAACACCCATCAACAGAATGACTAGGAGGAGGAACCCCCAAAATAGAAAAGACTCAGAGATTATGACTTATGCTGCAGATTTACAAATGGATGCAGATATAACCAAGATGTCAGAAATGGAATTCAGGCTAGCAATTGTGAAGACAATAGCTAGAATGGAGAAATCCATTAATGGCAACATAGAGTCTCTAAGGGCAGAAATGAAAGCTGAATTGGCAGAACTTAAAAATGCTATCAATGAGATCCAATCCAATGTAGATAATCTAACAGCTAGGGTAAGTGAGGCAGAAGAACGAATAAGCGACCGGGAAGACAATATAATAGATAAAAAGGGAAAAGAGGAGGCCAGGGAAAAACAACTCAGAATCCATGAAAATAGAGAAATAAGTGACACCATGAAGCATTCCAATGTCAGAATAATTGGAATCCCAGAGGGAGTGGAGAGAGAGAGAGGACTAGAAGATGTATTTGAGCAAATCGTAGGTGAGAACTTCCCTAATCTGGGGAATGAAACAAACATTCGCAACCTAGAGGCAGAGAGGACCCCTCCCAAGATCAAGGAAAACAGGCCAACACCCCGGCATGTAAGAGTAAAACTTGCAAATCTTAGAACCAAGGAAACCATCTTAAGGGCAGTTAGGGGGAAGAGATTCCTTACACACAAAGAGAGGAACATCAGAATAATGTCAGACCTATCCACAGAGACCTGGCAAGCCAGAAAGGCCTGGCAAGACATATTCAGGGTACTAAATGAGAAGAACATGCAGCCAAGAATACTTTATCCAGCAAGGCTGTCATTTAGAATGGATGGAGAGATGCAGAGCTTCCACGACCGGCAGAAACTGAAAGAATATGTGACCACTAAGCCGGCCCTGCAAGAAATATTAAGGGGGGTTCTATAAAAGGAAAAGACCCCAAGAGTGATATAGAACAGAAATTTACAGGGACAATCTATAAAAACAACTCTTCACAGGCAACATGATGACAATTAATTCATATCTTTCAATAATCACTCTCAACGTGAATGGCCTAAATGCTCCCATAAAACAGCACAGGGTTGCAGACTGGATAAAAAGACAGGACCCATCCATATGCTGCCTATAAGAGACTCATTTTGAACCTAAAGATACATCCAGACTGAAAGTGAAGGGATGGAGATCCATCTTCCATGCCAGAGGACCTCAAAAGAAAGCTGGGGTAGCAATTCTTACATCAGACAAATTAGATTTTAAACTAAAGTCTGTAATTAGAGACACAGAAGGACACTATATCATTCTTAAAGGGTCTATGCAACAAGAAGATCTAACAATTGTAAATATCTATGCCCCCAACATGGGAGCAGCCACCTACATAAGCCAACTGTTAACCAAAATAAAGAGTCATATTGATAACAATATGTTAACTGTAGGAGACCTCAATACTCCACTCTCAGCAATGGACAGATCATCTAAGCAGAAAATCAACAAGGAAACAAGAGCTTTGAATGATACACTGGACCAGCTAGACCTTATAGATATTTACAGAACATTACACCCTAAAACAACAGAATACTCATTCTTCTCGAGCGCACATGGAACTTTCGCCAAACAGACCACATACTGGGTCACACATCAGGTCTCAAGGATACCAAAAGACTGAGATTATTCCGTGCATATTCTCAGACCACAATGCTTTAAAACTGGAACTCAATCACAAGAAAAAATTTGGCAGAAATTCAAACACTTGGAAGCTAAAGACCACTCTGATCAAGAATGTTTGGGTCGACCAGGAAATCAAAGAAGAACTTAAACAATTCATGGAAATCAGTGAGAACGAAAACACATCGTTCCAAAACCTATGGGATACTACAAAGGCGGTCCTAAGGGGGAAATACATAGCCATCCAAGCCTCACTCAAAAAAACAGAAAAATCCCAAATTCACCAACTAACTCTACACCTTAAAGAACTAGAGAAAAAGCAACAAACGATGCCTAAGCCACACATTAGAAGAGAAATAATTAAAATTAGAGCAGAGATCAATGAATTAGAAACCAGAAACACAGTAGATCAGATCAATGAAACTAGAAGTTGGTTCTTTGAAAGAATTAACAAGATCGATAAACCACTGGCCAGACTTATCCAAAAGAAAAGAGAAAGGACCCAAATTAATAAAATTATGAATGAAAGGGGAGAGATCACGACTAACACCAAGGAAACAGAAACAATTATTAGAAATTATTATCAACAACTATGCCAATAAACTGAGCAATCTGGATGAAATGGAGGCCTTCCTGGAAACCTATAAGCTGCCAAGACTGAAACAAGAAGAAATTGACAACCTGAATAGGCCAATAACCAGTAGTGAGATTGGAGCAGTAATCAAAAACCTCCCAAAAAACAAGAGTCCAGGGCATGATGGATTCCCTGGGGAATTCTACCAAACATTCAAAGAAGAAATAATACCTATTCTACTGAAGCTGTTTCAGAAAATAGGAACAGAAAGAAAACTTCCAAACTCATTCTATGAGGCCAGCATTACCTTAATCCCCAAACCAGGCAAAGACCCCATCAAAAAGGAGAATTTCAAACCGATATCCCTGATGAATATGGATTCCAAAATCCTCAACAAAATCCTAGCTAATAGGATCCAACAATACATTTAAAGGATCATCCACCAAGACCAAGTGGGATTTATCCCTGGGATGCAAGGGTGGTTCAACATTCATGAATCAATCAATGTGATAGAACACATTAACAAGAGGAGAAAGAAGAACCATATGGTCCTCTCAACTGATGCAGAAAAAGCATTTGACAAAATACAGCATCCTTTCCTGATTAAAACTCTTCAGAGTATAGGGATAGAGGGAACATTCCTCAAGTTCATAAAATCCATCTATGAAAAACCCACAGTGAATATCATCCTCAATGGGGAAAAGCTAAGAGCCTTTCCCTTAAGATCAGGAACACATCAAGGATGCCTACTCTCGCCACTATTGTTCGACATAGTACTAGAAGTCCTAGCAACAGCAATCAGACAACAAAAAGAAATAAAAGGTATTCATATTGGCAAAGAAGAATTCGAACTCTCTCTTTTCGCAGACGACATGATACTTTACCAAAAGACTCCACCCCCAAATTACTAGAACTCATCCAGCAATTCAGTAATGTGGCAGGATACAAAATCAATGCACAGAAATCAGTTGCTTTCTTATACACTAACAATGCAACTGTAGAAAGAGAAATGAGAGAAATGATTCCATTTACAATAGCACCAAAAACCATAAGATACCTCGGAATAAACCTAAGCAAAGAGGTAAAGGAACTATACTCTAGGAACTACAGAACACTCATGAAAGAAATTGAAGAAGACACAAAAAGATGGAAAAATATTCCATGCTCATGGATCGGAAGAATAAACATTGTTAAAATGTCTATGCTACCCAGAGCAATCTATACCTTCAACGCCAGCCTGATCAAAATTCCAATGATATTTTTTAAAGTGCTGGAACAAACAATCCTAAAATTTGTATGGAATAAGACCCCGAATCCCCAAGGAAATGTTGAAAAAGAAAAACAAAGCTGGGGGCATCACGTTGCCCGATTTCAAGCTATATTACAAAGCTGTGATCACCAACACAGCACAGTACTGGCACAAAAACAGACATATAGACCAACGGAACAGAGTAGAGAACCCAGATACGGACCCTCAACTCTATGGTCAAATAATCTTTGACAAAGCAGGAAAAAATATGCAATGGAAAAAAGACGGTCTCTTCAATAAATGGTGCTGGGAAAATTGGACAGCCACATGCAGAACAATGAAACTCGACCATTCTCTAAAACCATTCACAAAGATAAACTCAAAGTGGATGAAAGACCTCAATGTGAGACAGGAATCCATCAAAATCCTAGAGGAGAACATAGGCAGTATCTTCTTTGACATTGCCCACAGCAACTTCTTTCAAGATACATCTCCAAAGGCTAGTGAAACAAAAGCAAAAATGAACTTTTGGGACTTCATCAAGATAAAAATCTTCTGCACAGCAAAGGAAACAGTCAACAAAACAAAGAGGCAACCCACAGAATGGGAGAAGATATTTCCAAATGACACTACAGATAAAGGGCTGGTATCCAAGATCTGTAAAGAACTTCTCAAACTCCACACCCAAAAAACAAATAATCAAGTCAAAAAGTGGGCAGAAGATACGAAAAGACACTTCTCTGAAGAAGACATACAAATGACTAACAGACACATGAAAAAATGTTCATCATCATTAGCCATCAGGGAAATTCAAATCAAAACCACATTGAGATACCACCTTGCACCAGTTAGAATGGCAAAAATGGACAGGGAAAGAAACAACAAATGTTGGAGAGGTTGTGGAGAAAGGGGAACCCTCTTACACTGTTGGTGGGAATGCAAGTTGGTACAGCCACTTTGGAGAAGAGTGTGGAGTTCCTCAAAAATTTAAAAATAGAGCTACCCTATGACCCAGCAATTGCACTTCTGGGTATTTACCCCAAAGACATGGATGTAGTGAAAAGAAGGGCCATATGCACCCCAATGTTCATAGCAGCAATGTCCGCAATAGCCAAACTGTGGAAAGAGCCGAGATGCCCTCCAACAGATGAATGGATAAAGAAGATGTGGTCCATATATACAATGGAATATTACTCAGCCATCAGAAAGGATGAATACCCAACTTTTACATCAACATGGATGGGACTGGAGGAGATTGTGCGTGAAATAAGTCAAGCAGAGAAAGTCAATTGTCATATGGTTTCACTTATTTGTGGAACATAAGGAATAGCATGGAGGACATTAGAAGAAGGAAGGGAAAAATGAGGGGGTGGGAATTGGAGGGAGAGATGAACCATGAGAGACTAGGGACTCTGAGAGACAAACAGGGTTTTAGACGGGAGGGGGGAGGGGGAATTGGTTAGCCCGGTGATGGGTATTAAGGAGGGCACGTACTGCATGGAGCACTGGGTGTTATACGAAAACAATGGATCGTGGATCACCACATAAAAAACTAATGATGAATTGTATGGTGACTAATATAACATAATAAAATTAAAAAAAAAAAAAAGAAAAAAAGAAACACTTGGTCACAGGCCAGGTGAGCACGGAGTGCGGCCCGAGACCAGGGAGACAGGAGTGACTGACTGCTTTTCTCTGGGGGCTCACTGAGAAGTGGGGCCCCGAGTTCTCGGTTCCTCTGGGGCGGAGACTGGGAGGCCGCCATTTTCACTCTCGTCCTCCAAAGCTGTACGGAAAGCTTGCAGGGAACAAAAGCTCGCGAGAGCAAACCTGAGCAGCTTACTTAGCCCGGACTGGGCAAGAGCGGGGCAATTCCGCCTCTGGCAAAGACATTTGGGAACCAGGGTAACAGGCCCCTCCGCCAGAAGATCAGCAAGAACCGCAAGCCAAGACGAAGTTTACTGATCAATGAGAAAGGCAGAACCCCAGCACTACGGGAATACTGCACATAGAATTCATGGCTTTTTTACCATGATTCTTTAGTCTTTCAAAGTTAATGTTTTTTTAACTTTTTTTTTTTTGAATTTTTCTTTTTCCCTTTTTCAACCAACATCTTATCAATCCCTTTTTTAAAAAACATTTTTATTTTTCATTTTTAGAGTCATATTCTATCCCTTCATAGAAGTTACCCTTATTTTTGGCATATATATATATAAGTTGTTCTCTTTAAAATTTTGAGATACACTTTCTTATAACAGATCAAAATATACCCTAAATCTCTAGTGTATGGCTTTGTTCTAGTCTCCTGACTGATCACATTCTCTCCCTTTTTTTTTTTTAAAATCCTCTTCTTTCTTTTTTCAAACAACTTATCTTATCAATTCCTTTTATAAAATCTTTTATAATTTTCATCTTTACAGTCATATTCCATCCCCCCTTCATCATATGAACCCTTATGTTTGTACATACATAAGTTTTTCTTTCTTTAAAATATTGGGAGGCACTTTCTTCTAACAGACCAAAATACACCCAAAATCTAGTGTGTGGCACTGATCTATGCACCAGCCTGATCATATTTGATCATATTTGGTTTTTTTTGTTTTGTTCTGTTTTTCTTTGTTTTTATCTTTTTCTTTTTCTTTTTTCTTTCTTTCCCTTTCTTTTCCCCTGGTTTCAGGTCTTTTCTGATTTGTTTAGAGTATATTTTCTGGGGACGTTCGTACCCTGTTAGCATTTTGTTCCCTCATTCATCTATTCTCCTCTGGACAAAATGAGAAGACGGAAAAAATCACCACAACAAAAAGAACAAGAGAGAGTACCGACTGCCAGGGACCTACTCAATATGGACATTAGCACGATGTCGGAACTAGAGTTCAGAATGGTGATTTTAAAGATACTAGCTGGGCTTGGAAAAAGCATGGAAGTTATTAGAGAAACCCTTTCTGGAGAAATAAAGGGACTAAAATCTAACCAAGTCGAAATCAAAAAGGCTATTCATGAGGTGCAATCAAAAATGGGGGCTCTAACTGCTAGGATAAATGAGGCAGAAGAGAGAATCAGTGAGATAGAAGACCAAATGATGGAAAATAAAGAAGCTGAGAAAAAAAAAGAGAAAAAACTACTGGATCAACTGGATCAGGAGGGCAGAATTCGAGAGATAAGCGATACCATAAGACCAAACAACATTAGAATAATTGGGATCCCAGAAGAAGAAGAAAGAGAGAGACGGGCAGAAGGTATATTGGAGCAAATTATAGCAGAGAACTTCCCTAATTTGGGGAAGAAAACAGGCATCAAAATCCAGGAGGCACAGAGAACCCCCCTCAAAAGCAATAAAAATAGGTCAACACCCCAACATCTAATAGTAAAACTTACGAGCCTCAGAGACAAAGAGAAAATCCTGAAAGCAGCTCGGGACAAGAGATATGTAACCTACAATGGTAGAAACATTAGATTGGCAACAGACCTATCCACAGAGACCTGGCAGGCCAGAAAGGACTGGCAGGATATATTCAGAGCACTAAATGAGAAAAACATGCAGCCAAGAATACTATATCCAGCTAGGCTGTCATTGAAAATAGAAGGAGAGAGAAAAAGCTTCCAGGACAAACAAAAACTAAAGGAATTTGCAAACACGAAACCAGCCCTACAAGAAATATTGAAAGGGGTCCTCTAAGCAAAGAGAGAGCCTAAAAGCAACATAGACCAGAAAGGAACACAGACAATATACAGTAACAGTCACCTTACAGGCAATACAATGGCACTAAATTCATCTCTTTCAATAGGTACCCTGAATGTAAATGGGCTAAATGCCCCAATCAAAAGACACAGGCTATCAGATTGGATTAAAAAACAAGACCCATCGATATGCTGTCTGCAAGAGACTCATTTTAGACCCAAACACACCCCCAGATTGAAAGTGAAGGGGTGGAAAACCATTTACTATGCTAATGGACACCAAAAGAAAGCAATCCTTATATCAGACAAATTAGATTTTAAACCAAAGACTGTAATAAGAGATGAGGAAGGATATTACATCAAACTTAAAGGGTCTATCCAACAAGAAGATCTAACAATTGTAAATATCTATGCCTCTAACATGGGAGCAGCCAATTACATAAGCCAATTAATAACAAAAGCAAAGAAACACATCAACAACAATACAGTAATAGTGGGGGACTTTAACACCCCCCTCACTGAAATGGACAGATCATTTAAGCAATAGATCAGCAAGAAAATAGAGACTTTAAATGACACACTGGACCAAATGGACTTCACAGATATATTCAGAACATTCCATCCCAAAGCAACAGAATACACATTCTTCTCTAGTGCCCATGGAACATTCTCCAGAATAGATCACATCCTAGGTCACAAATCAGGTCTCAACCGGTACCAAAAGATTGGGATCATTCCCTGCCTATTTTCAGACCACAATGCTTTGAAACTAGAACTCAATCACAAGAGGAAAGTCAGAAAGAACTCAAATACATGGAGGCTAAAGAGCATCCTACTAAAGAATGAATGGGTCAACCAGGAAATTAAAGAAGAATTAAAAAAAATTCATGGAAACAAATGAAAATGAAAACACAACTGTTCAAAATCTTTGGGATACAGCAAAGGCAGTCCTGAGAGGAAATTATATAGCAATACAAGCCTCTCTCAAGAAACAAGAAAGGTCTCAAATACACAACTTAACCCTATACCTGAGGGAGCTGGAGAAAGAACAGCAAATAAAGCCTAAACCCAGCAGGAGAAGAGAAATAATAAAGATCAGAGCAGAAATCAATGAAATAGAAACCAAAAGAACAGTAGAACAGATCAACGAAACAAGGAGCTGGTTCTTTGAAAGAATTCACAAGATTGATAAACCCCTGGCCAGACTTATCAAAAAGAAAAGAGAAAGGACCCAAATAAATAAAATCATAAAAGAAAGAGGAGAGATCACAGCCAACACCAAAGAAATACAAACAATTATAAGAACATATTATGAAGGGCGCCTGGGTGGCTCAGTCGTTAAGCGTCTGCCTTCGGCTCAGGTCATGGTCCCAGGGTCCTGGGATCGAGCCCCGCATCGGGCTCCTTGCTCTGCGGAAGGCCTGCTCTCCCTCTCCCGCTCCCCCGCTTGTGTTCCTCCTCTCGCTGTATCTTTCTCTGTCAAATAAATAAATTAACAACAACAACAAAAAAGAACATATTATGAGCAACTATATGCCGGCAAATTAGATAATCTGGAAGAAATGGACGCATTCCTAGAGATGTAAAAACTACCAAAACTGAACCAGGAAGAAATAGAAAACCTGAACAGACCTATAACCACTAAGGAAATTGAAGCAGTCATCAAAAATCTCCCAACAAACAAAAGCTCAGGGCCAGATGGCTTCCCAGGGGAATTCTACCAAACATTTAAAGAAGAATTAATACCTATTCTTCTGAAACTGTTCCAAAAAACAGAAATGGAAGGAAAACTTCCAAACTTGTTTTATGAGGCCACCATTACCTTGATGCCCAAACCAGACAACGACCCCATCAAAAACGAGAATTATAGACCAATATCTTTAATGAACATGGATGCAAAAATTCTCACCAAAATACTAGCCAATAGGATCCAACAGTACATTAAAAGGATTATTCACCATGACCAAGTGGGATTTATCCCTGGGCTGCAAGGTTGGTTCAATATCCTCAAACCAATCAATGTGACACAATACATTAATAAAAGAAAGAACAAGAACCATATGATCCTCTCAATAGATGCAGAAAAAGCATTTGACAAAGTACAGCATCCTTTCTTGATCAAAACTCTTTAGAGTATAGGGATAGAGGGTACATACCGCAATATCATAAAAGCCATCCATGAAAAACCCACAGCGAATATCATTCTCAATGGGGAAAAACTGAGAGCTTTCCCCCTAAGGTCAGGAACACGGCAGGGATGTCCACTATCACCACTGCTATTCAACATAGTACTAGAAGTCCTAGCCACAGCAATCAGACAACAAAAAGAAATAAAAGGCATCCGAATTGGCAAAGAAGAAGTCAAACTCTCACTCTTTGCAGATGATGTGACGCTTTATGTGGAACACACAAAAGATTCCACCCCAATACTGCTAGAACTCATACTGGAATTCAGCAAAGTGGCAGGATATAAAATCAATGCACAGAAATCAGGCCATTCCTATACACCAACAACGACAGAAGAAAGAGAAATGATGGGAACGATCCCATTTCCAATTGCACCCAAAACCATAAGATACCTAGGAATAAATCTAACCAAAGAGGCAAAGAATCTGTACTCAGAAAACTATGAAATACTCATGAAAGAAATTGACGAAGACACAAAGAAATGGAAAAACGTTCCATGCTCATGGATTGGAAGAACAAATATTGTGAAGATGTCAATGCTACCTAGAGCAATCTACACATTCAATGCAATCCCTATCAAAATACCATCCACTTTTTTCAAAGAAATGGAACAAATAATCCTAAAATTTGTATGGAACCAGAAAAGACCCCGAATAGCCAGAGGAATGTTGAAAAAGCAAAGCAAAGCTGGCGCATCACAATTCCGGACTTCCAACACTATTACAAAGCTGTCATCATCAAGACAGTATGGTACTGGCACAAAAACAGACACATCAATCAATGGAACAGAATAGAGAGCTCAGAAATGGACCCTCAATTCTATGGTCAACTAATCTTCGACAAAGCAGGAAAGAATGTCCAATGGAAAAAAGACAGTCTCTTCAACAAATGGTGTTGGGAAAATTGGACAGCCACATGCAGAAGAATGAAACTGGACCATTTCCTTATACCACACACAAAAATAGACTCAAAATGGTTGAAAGCCCTCAATGTGAGACAGGAGTCCATCAAAATCCTAAAGGAGAACACAGGCAGCAACCTCTTCGACCTCAGACGCAGCAACTTCTTCCTAGAAACATCGCCAAAGACAAGGGAAGGAAGGGCAAAAATGAACTATTGGGACTTCATCAAGATAAAAAGCTTTTGCACAACAAAAGAAACAGTCAACAAAACCAAAAGACAACCGACAGAATGGGAGAAGATATTTGGAAATGACGTATCAGATAATGGCCTAGTATCCAAAATCTATAAAGAACTTCTTAAACTCAACACCCAAAGAACAAATGATCCAATCAAGAAATGGGCAGAAGACATGAACAGACATTTTTCCAAAGAAGACATCCAAACGGCCAACAGACACATGAAAAAGTGCTCAACATCGCTCGGCATCAGGGAAATCCAAATCAAAACCTCAATGTGATATCACCTCACACCAGTCAGAATGGCTAAAATTAACAAGTCAGGAAATGACAGATGTTGGCAGGGATGCAGAGAAAGGGGAACCCTCTTACACTGTTGGTGGGAATGCAAGCTGTGCAGCCACTCTGGAAAACAGGATGGAGATTCCTCAAAAAGTTGAAAATAGAGCTACCTTACCACCTAGCAATTGCACTACTGGGTATTTACCCCAAAGATACAAATGTAGGGAACCGAAGGGGTACATGCACCCCGATGTTTATAGCAGCAATGTCCACAATAGCCAAACTGTGGAAAGAGCCAAGATGTCCATCAACAGATGAATGGATAAAGAAGATGTGGTATATATATACAATGGAATATTATGCAGCCATCAAAAAGAATGACATCTTGCCATTTGCAACGACATGGATGGAACTGGAGGGTGTTATGCTGAGCGAAATAAGTCAATCAGAGAAAGACATGTATGATATGACCTCACTGATATGAGGAATTCTTAATCTCAGGAAACAAACTGAGGGTTGCTGGAGTGGTGGGGTGTGGGAGGGATGGGGTGCCTGGGTGATAAGACATTGGGGAGGGTATGTGCTATGGTGTGTGCTGTGAAATGTGCAAGGCTGTTGAATGACAGATCTGTATCTGTGAAGCAAATAATACATGCTGAAAAAAAAAAAGAAGAAGAAGAAAATAGCAGGAGGGGAAGAATGAAGGAGGGGAAATCGGAGGGGGAGACGAACCATGAGAGACTATGAACTCTGAAAAACAAACTGAGGATTCTAGAGGGGAGGGGGGTGGGAGGATGGGTTAGCCTGGTGATGGGTATTAAAGAGGGCACGTTCTGCATGGAGCACTGGGTGTTATATGCAAACAATGAATCATGGAACACTACATCAAAAACTAATGATGTAATGTATGGTGATTAACATAACACAATAAAAAAAAAATTAACCATTCCTTTGCAACATGTTAAAATCACCCACCCCTATTGAAAAATGATATTTTAGTTAATTTTCTACCATTTTTTGTTTCATTCCCATGACTCCGAAATATAATAAAATACTAAGGGTTGCATAAATTAAAGATATAAGTATAAATATATATATACACACACACACACACACATATATACAACAATACAAAGTTCACAGGAAAAATTTTAAATAGTAAATATGCATAAAGTTTGAAATCTCTGAGGTAGTGATAATATGGACATTATATGAATACAAAAGGCCTGGGATCCTTCACTTTCTGAAATATTAATTGCTACCTCTCTCACAACTAAATGAGCTAGGTTGATATTAATTTTCTCTAGAAATATTCACCTTAATTCAAAGTTGAACTGGAATTCCTTGATTATTTCTTTGAGAGGGTGTCTTCTCTAATTTGATGTATGCAAGTATCTTTTTTTTTTTTGAGCATGTGCACTAACATTTTTATTTTTTTAGCTTTTTAAATTTTTTAAATAGGTGCCCTCTTTAATACCCATTACCAGGCTAACCCATCCCCCCACCCCCCTCCCCTCTAGAACCCTCAGTTTGTTTCTCAGAGTCCACAGTCTCTCATGGCTCGTCTCTCCCTCCAATTTCTCCCCCTTCATTTTCCTCTTCCTACTATCTTCTTTTTTTTTTTTTTTAACAAATAATATATTATTTGTTTCAGAGGTACAGGTCTGTGATTCAACAGTCTTAACACAATTCACAGCGCTCACCAGAGCATATACCCTCCCCAATGCAAGTATCTTATTTTTAACAGTATAAGCAGTTTATCTTCATATTGAGACCTAAAGTTAGAACAGTCAGCAGCAGGTAAAACTCATCTCCAGTATTATAAGTGGGGATACTAGTTACCTTCGGAAAAGAAGGACAGTAATGACTGTGAGAGAAGTGAAGGGAAGCCAGGAGTGTTGGGGGTTTCCCATTTCTTCACCTGGGTCTTGATTTCACAGATGTGTTCACACTGCAATATTTTGCTCTATATGCGTGTGTGTATGTGGCATTTCATTCTGCATGTACGTATCATTTTTCACTTTTCATTATGTATTTAATAATTTCAAAAGCTTATTTTAAACGGTAAGTGACCCTCAGTTATGCTTTTTAAATTTTAACAATTAAGAATCAGAAGTCAAATAAGTACCTTCCTGATTTAGAGACTACTTGAATTAAATATTTGTAAAATTATTTTTGTCCAATACAAATGCACAAAATACAATCTCTGGTTTAAAAGATCCAAATAAAAAATAGACACTAATAACTGTATTTGGGTCCAATACAAATGGAGAAAATATCTGGGTGCAATAGAAATGTAGAACAACAGATTACATCTAATTTGTTGATTCAACTACATCAATAACTTTGGATTTCTTCCACTACCAAACATTAAGCATCAGGAAAATGACACCTTAAGAGAAATCTCAAAATAATTTTTTAAAATTATGGTACAGAGGGGGGGCCTGGGTGGTTCAATTGGTTAAGCATCTGCCTTCGGCTCAGATCATGATCTCAGGGTCCTGGGACGGAGCCCCACATCTGGCTCCCTGCTCAGCGGGGAGCCTGCTTCTCCTTCCTCTTCCCCTCTCTCCCACTTATGCTCTCTTTCTCTCTCTCAATAAATAAAAATTAAAATAGATAGATGGATAAAGGCACAGTGATTATTAATGGTGCAAGGTTCTGGGGTTAGAGTGCTTAATGTCTGGATCCAAACTATACCATGAGATAACTGTGTGATCTTCAACAAATTAGTTAAGTTCTCAGTTTCCTCATTTGTGAAATGGAAATAACAATAATACTGACCTTACTGGGTTGCTGAAAGGCTTAAATAAGTAACAGTGCCTCAGACAAAATAAACATACTCAACAGGTATTAACTATATACATAGACACATTACATAAACTATATCTCATATACATTACATACTAGAATCTTGGAATCTATTTTTAAAATTAAATAAACATATATTCAATAAATTTTCCCTGTACTTACTTCATACCCTATTCTCCAATTCAAACTGTAGACACAGTTCCTCAGTGATGAGGGCATATATTCGTTTTTTAACCTCAAAGTCTAATCTTCATCTGTCTTATGACATATTTGTCACATTAACAGAGTGCTATTACTTTTATTACCTGCGTCTCTACACCCTGTTCCAGTAGGCGCTTAGCTTGATTTTCCACTTCAAGTCGAGCTCTTGCAATGAAAAGTAGATCATTTTCTATTACTTCTATTCCAGAAAGATCTATTCCTTGAGAAAGATAATCTATCAAAAAAAAAAAAAAAAAAACCACATTTAAGTATTTTACTATTGAATAAATATCAAGGTACTGAAATACCATGTCTGATTCTTCAAAATACTATAGATTTGCTGTTGAACAATACTATTCCCTTTCAAAATCTGTATTTCAAAAAATATAAACATTTTCTATTTAATAAATAACTTCACTCTGGAGCAAAAATTCTAAATAAGATTGAGTTGATAAAGCAAGAATAGAAATTATAATTATAGTAAATTCCGAGTAATGTCAACACATTACATAAAAAATAGTGTCAAATTTATTTTAATATAAAGAAATATCCTGATCTTAGAAATCTTAGAAATTGTAGAAATTTCTCAAGCTGCAAGAAAGTTCTAAAAGTTATTCTATAGTAACAAAATATTTGAAACAAATGTCCACCATTTGAATAATAAATCATGAAAATAATTTAGCATGCTAGCACTTATCATGCTGTCAGTTTATAGGATTATGCAGACCTAATATCAACTTACATTGAGGGATTTTCATATCATTGAATAAAAAAATTTAAAAGAGGAATTAACTACTTATAGAATTAACATATTCTATTTATAGAATTATACAGAGCAAGAAGCATGAAAAGATCTCTATGAAGATGTTAACAATAACTGTGCATACTTAGAATTTGAGAAAAATTATTTTTTGTTTTTATTTTTTTACTTCTCTTAGACATATCTAAGGTAACTAAAATGTTAAAACTAAAGGTCAAACTTTCAAGAATAAGCAGCTTATTCACAGTTCTAAAACTCTATTTTCTATTTTAAAAGAGAAATTATTTCTAAAAAACATAACCGCTTTAGATATAAGATAACTTTGTTTTCCAATTACTCAACAGAATATCAAATCTGTTTTTCACTATATTCTCTTAATTGGAAGTGATTTTTTAAGTCTTATTAAAATATATGCCAAGCACTTACATATTATCATTTTTTACTTAAGCAGAGTCACAGCCTACTACTTCAATGCTAACTAACCACTTTGTTACCTGTCCACTCCAATATCTACTGATTGAACACCGTATATATAGTTAGTGCTACACAAGATGACAAAAGGAAATGAAACGGAAGGGCAGCTGAACAGTGGTTATTGCTAATGGCACCTCAAGCATGAGCATTTTTTTTTTATTTTATTTTATTATGTTATGTTAGTCACCATACATTACATCATTAGTTTTTGATGTAGTGTTCCATGATTCATTGTTTGCATATAACACCCAGTGCTCCATTCACTACGTGCCCTCCTTAATACCCATCACCAGGCTAACCCATCCCCCCACCCCCTTCCCTCTAAAACCCTCAGTTTGTTTCTCAGAGTCCACAGTCTCTCATGGTTTGTCTCCCCCTCTGATATCCCCCCTCCATTTTTCCCTTCCTACTATCTTTTTTTTTTTTTAACATATAATGTATTATTTGTTTCAGAGGTACAGGTCTGTGATTCATCAGTCCTACACAATTCACAGCGCTCACCATAGCACATACCCTCCCCAGTGTCCATCACCCAGCCACCCCATCCCTCCCACCCCCCACCACTCCAGCAATTCTCCGTTTGTTTCCTGAGCTTAAGAACTCCTCATATCAGTGAGATCATATGATACTTGTCTTTCTCTGATTGACTTATTTCGCTTAGCTCTAGTTCCAACCACGTCATTGCAAATGGCAAGATTTCTTTTTTTGATGGCTGCATAATATTCCATTGTATATATATACCACATCTTCTTTATCCATTCATCTCTTGATGGACATCTTGGCTCTTTCTATAGTCTGGCTATTGTGGACATTGCTGCTATAAACACTGGGGGCTCGTACCCCTTCGGATCCCTACATGTGTATCTTTGGGGTAAATACTCAGTAGTGCAATTGCTGGGTCATAGGGCAGAACCATGAGCATTTTTGTTAAATGTATATAACTAAGGGGACTTTGGACTACCACATTGGAAAGAGTTTTGAAAAACCTTTAAATCATATGGGCTTAGGATTCTGCCTCATAATTTACTCACTAGGTGATCACAGTCACAAGATAAGGCCTCACTGAGCCTCAATTTTTTCATCTGCAAATGTAAATGTAAAATGCCAACAGCATAGAAGTCATGCCCTACATAACTCTTAAGACTATCATCAGAATCAAAATAATTTAATGAATGCCAAAGTACTTTATACACCAATCTATTATGTAAATGTGGAGTGGATTATAATACAAAAAGTTTTTTATCTGATTTTTTAATTTTAACTTTTATTTTTCAGAGAATTTTTTGAAAACTACATATGACTCCAGTCATGGTAATCATCAATGAGGAAATGCTATGTTTACCTTAAAACACTTACTAGACAATATAGAACCAAACTACAGATATGCACATAATAGAAAATAAGCATTATTTTCTTTTCAAGCCGGTTATCAATGTGTTTCTTTTTTTCTGTAACCTAAGGAGGAAATATATCACAACTAAGAAAAAAAAAGGAGGGGAAAGACACTATGAATCTGCTTGGGTTCTATTTCTGCCATACATGTTTTTGAATATAAGTCTTGCCATCTTTGGTACCAGTTGCTTTATTTGAAAAATGAAGAGCTAGAGTATATCAACTTTAAGGTTCCTTCCAGTTATATATTTCTAGAGATAAAGCCAAAAGTTGCTTTATTCTTATGAATGCTGATCTGTCACTCTGGAAACAATTCAAATCATTCATTCAAACCATTTATTGAGTATCAAACATTTATAAGTCACAGACACCAAAGAAATGAGCCAGACTTAATTTCTCACCCCAAGTAGCAAAGTCCAAAAAAGGAAAAAAAAGCACAAAGGTGCAACCACTGAAAGATAAAGATAAAATGTATTATGCTAGGTGTTATGGGAACGAAAAGAAAGTAAATATTGTTTATCTTTTCACAAAGTCTACCATCTAGTAGGGGTGAAAGGAATATAAATGATTAATTCCAATAATTTTTTAAGGTAAACAGTGGCCCCATCACATTATCTAACCAACTCCTTCTCCCATTGCTCCATCCCGTTCATCCACACTGTATACTCACTTAAAAAAATACAGCTACTCACTTTAAAAAATAACCAAAATACATACTAGATTTGGAATACAAAGGATTCTACTGGTTGGGAGGGAGAAAGAGCCCTATTATTCTCCTTACTGATTACGCCACAAACCAGGATTTCAATAAAAGAGATTAATTATAGAAAGGGGGGGGTGGAAGACAACAGACAAAGTAGCAACCCCCCCACTCACCCAGCCAGGAGAATGGAGAGATTACACTAAATTCTCCCCTCTTGTTTAATTGTCCCATACAATCGCTATCAGTGTTTCAAGTCTTTTCACATCAGCTCTTTGTGAAACACATCTAGGAAGTGGAACCAAGGACAAAAAGATGATGATGATTCCAGTAATCATAACTATAATTTTTGAACATATAACATGTGGAAGGCATTAAACTGGACACAAAATGTCTTTTTATTATTTTAATGTATGCTTCCATTATTTGTAATATTCTAAACAACCTTGCTAGAAATATTATTGAATTATTAACAAATTCAGCTGGCTAGTAGGCAGCAAAGAATTTAAATCCAGATCTGACTTCCATCTTTTCACTAGATCATCCGAGGCCAATCCCACAAGCCTCAGAAAGAAGAAAACTTTATATTCAAAGGATAGATAGTATTCCTCCTATAGTATTCCAGTTTGCTCAGTGAAAGAATAAAAATGTAAAAATCTTATCAGAATTAACCATTCGGGGAATTAAGACAGGTTGGAACAATGACAGCATTAAAAAACTCATATTTTGAGTTTAATAAAAAAGAAAAAGGAAAATCTTTAAAATGTTACAAAATGTCCTAAAATGCCAAATTTTGAAATATGCCAGCATTAGTCACACTTTAACAATTAAACCTTAATAAATGTGGAGTACGCAGTCACTTACTACAAATACCTACTGAATCTTTTCATGTACAAAATATGTATGAAGAAACTAACATGATCCTTTGGATTTAACATATCATCTCCTTAGATGCAAGAAAATAACGTGAATGGAAAAGAAATGATATTGGTCATCTCTTTAATTACGCTGAGAAAAATTTAATCTAATATTAGAGAAAAAGGAATTCAACCAAATCATCTGACACAGGTATCAAGAGGATGGATAACACGATCATAAACAATTTTTTGTCAAATATACACAAGTCTTTGAAATTTAAGGTACTAAAAAATAAACTCTGGTTTCCCCTCTTACCACTGTCCTGGTCTAAAACACTAAAACTTCAGAATAAACTTCATATGCTTTGCCCCCAGGCAGTCACTTGATCTCAGTGACTGGTTCTTATATTATTTCCTGGGACTACCTATTTCTTTCTATTTCTTTAGTCTTCAGACTAAATCAATACCTCAAGAGCATAAAAAACTATTTATTACTAAGATATATGCCTGTCATTTTAATAGACTTCCAGTGTTCTAATCAGTACTGCACCTGGCTAGCAGAATAAATATTCTCATGCTCCTCTCCCACTCATGGAATCTATGACTTTCTGTTAACTAACAATTTCTCTTTCTATTTTGCAACACAAATCTTCCTTATTGATTCCCAAATCCTCACTGCCTCTTCCTCTACCATCATCCTCCTTTGTTTAAAACAAACAAAAAGAAGAGTAATTGTAGTTTGTTAAATGATTCAGCTCTGCATTTACTTTTCATAAAAATGTTAGCACTAAATTATTGATTTGGAACAAAAGAGATGAGGGAAAAGTTCATGTGTAAAGTTGGGATGGTTCTCAAAGTCAGAAGAAATGAAAGAGGCTAAATCTTCATGCTTCATTATAGAAAGCCAAAGAAGTTAAAAACTAAAAAGTGGAAACATGGGCAGGTTACTTAGATATGGAGGTAAATACCTTGAGAATCAGCAAAAATGTTGAAATGAATGCCTCTGGGGAAAAGTAAATGGTAAAGGCATTATTCTTTTTTTAATAATAAATCTCGTAGAACTATTTGAGTATGTTATGCATATATAATCTTAACAAAACTAAATTAAAGAGTAAATGGGAAATAAAAATAATTTGAAAAATTAAAAGAAGGTAGCTAGCTTAAGAAAATAACAGAATTCTCAACCTCTAAATCAATGATTCTGCTTATGGGAATAAGTAATCTTTAAAAATAAGAAAAAAGTGAATATATTTGGGTAGGAAGATATTAATCATCATGTTAGCTGTAATAAATATATACATACATATGTATATCTGCATGCAGATGTGTATATATGTATGCATATATATATGCATGTGTATATAAAGAGAAACATTGTAAATGACTAAAAACCACTTTGAAAATCAATTTGGGATAATTTAATAAGATTCCATACGAATTTCTCTATGACCAAAATATACAGTTCCAAGGCACATAAACCAGAGAAGTTCATATATATGTATATTGGAAGACATGTACAATGTTCATAACAGCATTGTTAAAAAAACAAAGATGAAAACAACTGAAATGACCATCGACGGGAAAAGAAATGAATAAAATATAACATTTATTCAAAATACTACTTTAGAGGAATAAAAATAAACAATGATAGGTATACACATTAATATCAACATCAATAGTATTAAGGAAGAAGAAAAAAGTTTTAGAAGAATACACACAGCAAGAGGTGATTTATATTAATACATGCAAAATTAAGCAATATATTATTTAGGGACACATACAAACATTAACAACATTTAGAAAAGTTAGTAGAGATAGGTGATACAACAGGCTTATACTATTTTAATTCTTAAACTTGGTGGATAGTATTTGTAGCTTACACGTTAAAAATGTGGTTTTGTATTTTTATATTTTTCCATTAAATACTAAATAAGTATGAACCACTGGCATAGATTATAGCATTATAAACAAGGACATTACAACAGTTTTAACTGTATTTCATATATTCAAAAAGAGAAAAGAGTGAACATGTTAGTAAAGACATGGATAAAATAATATACAAACTGAACTTCAATAGATATAAAGGACAAAGTCTGGATGGGATTAACAGAAGATGAGGCACTGCAGAAAAAACAAAAAGATATTGTCCATGGAAAATTTAATGCTAGAATTATTAACTGGTAACTGGATAAAGCCTTGTCTTTTCCTTTTAAAAATAAGCTCATTAAGGGGCACCTGGGTGGCTCAGTCGTTGAGCGTCTGCCTTCGGCTCAGGTCATGGTCCCAGGGTCCTGGGATCGAGCCCCGCATCGGGCTCCCTGCTCAGCGGGAAGCCTGCTTCTCCCTCTCCCACTCCCCCTGCTTGTGTTCCCTCTCTCACTGTGTCTCTGTCTGTCAAATAAATAAAATCTTTAAAAAAAAAAAAAAAGCTCACTAAGGAATTTTTAGAAATTGGAAAAACATTTCAGGGCGCCTGGGTGGCTCAGTGGGTTAAGCGTCGTGACTCTTGATTTCAGCTTAGGTCATGATCTCAGGGTCTGGAAATTGAGCCCTGCTTGGGGTTCTGGGCTCAGCAGGGGGTCTGCTTAAGATTCTCTCCTTTTCCCTCTACCCCTCCCCCACCCCAGCTCTCACACACTCTCTCTCAAAAAAAAAAAAAAAAGGGAGAAAGAGAAAGAAAGAGGAAAAACATTTCAAAAGGGAGTAATTACATAACCTCACAACATAGAGGCCACAAAAGTCAAGTGGATCATTGAAATATACATGATTATGTCTGAGAAATTTATTTATTTTTTAATTTTTTTAAGATGGTATTTATTTGACAGAGGTACAGCAAGAGAGGGAACACAAGCAGGGGAGTGAGAGAGGGAGAAGCAGGCTTCCCGCCAAGCAGGGAGCCTGATGCGGGACTCGATCCCAGGACCCCGGGACCATGACCTGAGCCAAAGGCAGACGCTTAACCATCTGAGCCACCCTATGTCTGAGAAATTTATGAATCTTCAAATTCTCAAGTAGCACCAAAATAGACTATATCCTCCCCTGGATGTTTATCTGAGAAAGAGCAGAAAAAGCAAAAACTGACATACAGGAACTGGGCAGCTGGCTATAGTCACTTACCAATGAAAGTGACTCCCTCCTACACACAAACTTTGCAAAGAGCACAATTCAGATATGTATGTGCCTCCGAGAAATTTCAAGCAACCTTCAGATGTTCTTAAAATACTTAAAATCTTGGTTGTGCTTAAAAGTGAAAATAAATGTCTACTATATTCCTTTAAAATCTTATCTTCCTTTTTAGTCTACTCATGAATTCTTTTGTTCCTGTTTGTATTTGTAATTACACTTGTCTACAATGTCTAACCTAGTGTTATAAGCATTCACCCATCCTATTATGCTCCTTACAAATATCAATTTTTGATAGCTGCCCAATATTTCACCAAACAAATGAACCAAAAATATTGAATCATTTACCTAAGATGGAATAATTATTTATCATAAATAACTATTTTATCTTTACATATAAAATTTTAAATATCTAGAATTATTCCCTTGGGAAACAAAGAATTACTGAGTCAAAGTTAGACTTTTAAGTTTATTGATACAAATTATCAAACTAGTTTTCAAAATGACTATACCACTTTATACATTTTTTCCAGTAACCAATGAGTCACTTAATTGGAGATGGTGCTGGATATTATCACTATTTTGAATATTTTATATGCTGCCAGAAGTATGTTCTTATTGATGGTTTGCTATGATTTTTTTTTTTAAAGATTTTCTTTATTTATTTGACAGAAAGAGCAAGAGAGCACAAGCAGAGGGCGGGGGAGAAGCAGGCTCCTCGCTGAGCAGGGAGCCCGATACGGGGCTCAATCCCAGAACCCTGGGATCATGACCTGAGCCAAAGGCAGATACTTAACCATCTGAGCCACCCAGGCGCCCCTGCTATGATTTTTAAATGATGAAGCTGAGTAACTATTTTTTACTACCTGTATTTTACCCTTTTGAGAATCTCTAAATAATTTTTACTCCTTTATCTTCTTATATTGCTTTGTATTAATTATATATTAATATTCATTGTTTACCCATATTTGCTATGAATATTTTCCCAGCTTGTTAATTAATTTTTAGTTATTTAGAATATTACTTCTTGAGACCATTTTGAGAATATAATCATACAATTATATTATCTAAAAAGCTCCACCTTTTTTCTTCTACACAGCCCTGATTATAAACTTCAGACTAAAGCCCACCTTTTACAAAAGCAAGGCAGTGATATATAAAAGGATTATCTGGCAAACTGGTGAATAATAATCTGAAAAGGAAAATTGTCATTTTAAAATCGATTCTATAAAAATTTTATCTTTAAATCAAGATAAGTTGTATTTTAAGATCAAAACTTATCACAATGACTCATTTTAATTCACTGTGGAACATGAATCTTCCTTGCTACCATATTTTACGTTATATAAAGAACACCATTACTAGAGAATACTGAGGTAAATAATAAATTTAAATTAAAACCAGGAAAACAATAACCATAAAACACTACCAAACAACATGGATGCTGCAGGGTTATATTACTGATGGAATTAATTTATCCAGTCAACAATAAGATCTGGGCCTCCACTTACTGAAGGTACTCAAATCAATAATGATAACGATAATAATAATGATACTATAACAGAATCCTTATTTGCTATTTGTAACAAATCTAAGATAGTCCAGTATAGTTTTAAAAACTGTTTTAAAGACACACACACACACACACACACACCTCTCTCTGTTCATTTTGTTTGGTTGGCTTTTTTTTTTCTAAGTATGCTCTGCGTTGAACATGGGGCTTCACCTCATAACCCAGAGATCAAGAGTCCCATGCTCTTCAAACTCAGCCGTGCAGCTGCCCCTCTATTCATTTAAAAAAACTTTTTTTCACTAAAGAAACATCAGAAAACACATAAATTTGGGGTGCCTGGGTGGCTCAGTCAGTTGGGCATCCAACTCTTGGGTTTTGGCTCAGGTCATGATCTCAGGGTCCTGGGATCCAGCCCCGTGTCCAGCTCCCTGCTCAGCAGGGAGTCTGCTTATTTCCCTCTTCCTTGGCCCCTCCCCCTGCTCACCCATGTGCAAATAAATAAATCTTAAAAAAAAGAAAACACATAAAGTTAGAAATTCTGTCAAAAATTCCAACAAAATACCAACAAAGACAACTACACACAAATTTTGATTTTCATTTCCTCACTCTACATGTAAAAAGTGTTTTATTTTTCTGGTTGACATATTTTAATCATATTTAAGTAAATACCCTGAACCTGATGATAAAAAACGCCTTTAGGAAAAATATTTTAAAGAAAAATGTTAATGTACAATTGCAGTGTAATTTCAATAATGTATAACATAAACAAAAACATGACGAAATTATAAAGCAAAATTATAAAAAAGTAATGTGTATTTGTACAAAAGTAGAAATGATGACACAGGAAATAGAGAACAAAATAACATAGGTTTAAAATGTATAAGAGGGGTGCCTGGGTGGCTCAGCTGGTTAATCCTTCGACTCTCTTGATTTTGGCTCAGGTCATAATCTCAGGGTTGTGAGACAGAGCCCCACATTTGGCTCTGTGTTGAGCATGGAGCATGCTTCAGATTCTCTCTCACTCAGCCCCTCCCCACTCCCACCCACCAAGCTCGCGCTCTCTCTAAAAAAAAAAACAAAAACATAAAATAAATAAATAAAATGTGTAAGATGTTAGTGTATGACAACCAAAACATAACTAAACAAATAGGAAAAAGTAATAAAATCTTCTCACCACATTATAAACCCATCATAGAAAAAAATTTTTTAAACAAAATATAATACTTATTCCAACTATGGGGGAAAATAGCCAAATGAACCACAAGAGAAATTTCACAACTATTAAGATACACAATTTTTAATTTTTCTAATGAAAAAATAATAAAATAAAAAAATAATGGAGAAAAAATTTGAAATCAAACACATAAAAGTTACCATTAAAAACATATAAAAATTTATAATTCTCAACTGGCAATTAAAGGATATTAAAAAACAAGTTTATATAAGAGGTTAATAATTAAATCAATGTTTGAAATCTATTAAAACTTTTTATAATATTTTAAATTTATCTTTATGTAAAATGAAGTAGTACATGATCTTTGGAATACTTATAAAATCAATAAAAATCTTTTAATTAAAGTCATTCTACTCATTTTACAGAAAACAGGTACATACTTTCAAAGGCAGTGTATGATGTGAAAGAGTCAAGTAGGAATGAATACACCTAAACTTTATTCTACTCAATACTACGACCTGAGAAAAATCCCTTAACCTTTCTGAGATTCCTAAAGATGACAAGTCCTGTGTTACAAATCTCACAGGCTTGTATGGATCAAATGAGATAATATGCATGAAGAAGGTTTTATAAAATATCAAGAACTACATGTAACTAAGTTACTAATTTTATAAACAGGGTGTTAGTTGTTCCCCTTTTTTTTTCCATGGAGGGAAGGCAAAGGGCCCTAAAAAACAGATACTCTTCAAGAGTTCAGTATTACAAAAAATAATAATAATAAAGGTAAAATCTGTACTTTTCTAACCAAGCCTTAATTGATCTTACTGCTTCTACTATGCACAGAATATCTTCAGGCTTAAGTGAACTCTTGGTTGAATCCCCACATTTCAAGTCCAAAGCAGTTCTCAGGGTATGTTGATCTCTCTTGTTCCTCAAAGCTTCATGAAAATTTGGCATCAAAAGCTCTATTTTTTTTTTCCTGGCTCTCACTGCAAGATGGGAAAAAAACCTTACTATTAAAATAAAGGATTAGTTTTTCTTTCCTAAATCTTACTCTCTGTTTCAGCTAGCACAAAAAAATTGCCCAGGGCCAAAAAAAGACAGTGTATTTTCTATCTTTCCTCTGGGCACAGTTGTTTTTTCCCCCCTGACTTTCTAAAACATGGATTTATACAAACCTCCTTTGTTGCCCTCCAGGAAGATGTATGTCAGGTGTTTTAGTCAGTGCCTACCTTCCACTCAGTACCTGAGCAGAAGTAAGTGTCTATCTCTCCCTCAATAAGTGGAGAAACACTAGATAAAATCAGCAAGGATATTAAAAAAATGAGCACCACCAAAAACCAAAGGTATCTAATTGACATCTACAGAGCACTCCACCCAACAAAAACAGAATACATATTCTATTCAACTACACATAGAACATTAACCAAAACACAGCATGTTCTGGGTCATAACACAAATATTTTAAATTTAAAATTACTGAAATCATACAGAATATGTTCTTTGATCATAATGGTATCAAACTAAGAATAATAGAAAAATAACTGTAAATTTTCCAAACATTTGGAAATTAAACAACACATTTCTAAAGGTTTTTTTTTTTTTTTAAGTAATCTCCATACCCAACATGGAGCTCAAACTCACAACCCTGAGATCAAGAGTTGCATGCTCTACCAACTAAGCCAGCCAGGCGCCCCAAAACAATACATTTCTAAATGATCAACAGCTCACAAAGAATCTCAGAGGAAATTTTTTTAAAAGATACTAAGCTGAATGAAAATGAAAATACAACATCAAAATCTTTGGGATTCAACTAAGGCAGCAGTCAGAGGGAATTTAATAACACTAAATGTGGGTTTTTGTTTTTTTTTTAATGTGTAATTAGAAAAAAAGAAAGGTCTCAAATCAATAATGCAAGCTACTGCCACAAGAAACTAGGGAAAAAAAGGAAAATAAACAGAAAACAAGGAGAAGGGAATAAACAAGAAGAAATCAATGAAATTGAAAACAAAAATAACAGAAAATCAATCAAACCAAAAGTTAATTCTTTGGGAGCATCAATAAAATTAACAAAGCCCTAGTGAGACCAACAAAGAAGAAAGCAGAACAAATTACCAAAAACAGGAGTGAAAAAGAAGATCTCACCCACTATAGACTTCACAGCATTCAAAGGACAGTGGAATACTATGAATAGCTCTACAACTTAGATGAAACTATCAGAACTCATACAAGATGATCTGAACAGATCTCTATTTAAAAAACTGAATCTGTAGTTCAAAACATTCTAAATTAGAAATCTATAAGCCAAGGTGGTTTCAGTGTCATTGAAATAAAGAATCCAATTCTACACAATGATAGAACACTTCCCAAAATTAGACAAAAAAAGAACACTACAAACAGTACCGCCCCTTAAGAGCACAGATACAAAAATTCTCAAAATATTAGCAAATCTGATTACCCTGATAGAAAAGCCAAAGACATTTTAAAAATAATAATAAAACTAGTACTAGTAAATCTGCCTCAAGAGCATAGATGCAAAAATCCTCAACAAAATATTAGCAAACAGAATCTAGGTATATATAAAAAGAAAAATACATCATAATTAAGGGGAGTTTCTTCTCAGAATACAAGGAAAGAAACTTTGATAAAGATGTTTACTACAAAATAACACAGAGATTATATATAATAAGCCAACAAATGAGATAAAATGTCTCATAATACTCTAAAAGAAAGCAGAAAAAAGGGAGGCAATGAACAGATACATAAACAAAAATGATAGAAAACAGATGATACAACACAGAAAACAATTAGCAAGATGGTAGCATTAAACCCAATCACACCAATAATGAAATGAAATCTAAGTTGCATAAATATCCCAATTATAATGCAGATATTATAAAACTGCATTTAAGAAAAAGGAACAAACTATACACAGCCTACAAAAAACCCACTGAAAACATGAATAAATTCAAAGTGACAGAAAAAGATATATAAAACTAATACTAATCAAAAACACCTACATTGATTATGTTAATGTTTTTAAAAGTAGATTTCAAAGCAAGGAATAGTAAGAAGGAGATGTCATTTCATGATAATAAAAGCCTCAAATCGTCAAAATCATCACATTCCTAAACATTTATGCATGTAATAAAAGATCCAAAATACACAGTGAAGAAACTGATAGAACTGCAAGGAGAAATGATCAAGTTGGAAAATACAGTGAGAGATTAAAACACTTCTTCAAGAACTGACAGAACAAGAGGACAGTAAATCTAAGCACTGAAAGACCTGAACAAGACTATCAACCAGCTTGACCCAATTGATATTTATAGAACATTCCACATGACATCAGAAGGCACATTCTTTTCAAGTGTAAAAGAATTATTTATTTACCAAATAAGACAAATTTCTGGGCCTAAATCAAGTTTCAATAAATGTAAAAGGTCTCAGTTCACACAACATATGTTTTTTGAATAGAATGGGTTAGAAGTCAACAACATAAAGATCCCTAGAAAATTCTGAACATTCAAATTCTAAATTCTAAATATTCAAAACACAATAGCTTCTTTAAAAAATTCTAAATATTCAAAACAAAGTAACGTCTCAAAAAATCCCCATCATGAAAGAGGAAATTAAAGAGAAAACACTAAATAAAATGAAAACACCAACATAGCAAAATTTCCAGGATACAGCCAAAGCAATACTTAAATGGAAATTTAGAGCACTGAAGGCCTATATTAGAAAAAAAGTTTTCAAATAGATAAACTCCGTTTCCACCTTAAAAAAAAAAAAAAACTGGAAAAAAAACCAAACTAAACCCAAAACAGAATAAATGAAATAATGAAGAATAAGGTAGAAATCTAAAACTACAGAGAATATCAAGGAAACCAAAAGCAGATTCTTTTAGAAGATAAATAAGACTGAAAACCTCTAACTAAACTGAGTAAGAAAAAAAGAAAACACACACATTACCAATATCAGGACTGAAAGAGATGACATCACTAAAGAAACTAAAGATATTAAAAGGTTACAAAAGGAATCTGATGAATGAATGACTGTATACCAAACCAATATAGACAACTCTCAAATATTCATGCTGTGTGAAAGAAGCCAGACAAAAAAAGGAGCAGTGTTATAGGATTCTATTTATAAAATTTTAGAAAGTGCAAGCTAGAATGGAGGTCAGTGGTTCCCTGGGGATGGGAGGGAATTTCAGGGAGGGGAGGAGAGAGTCCTGACATGGAAACTTTTGGAGGTGAGGAGAATGTTATCTTGATTGTGTTGTGGTTTCTCAGCATATAAACATGTCAGAATTTATTGAATTGTACAATTTAAACAGGTGCAGGTTACTGTCTATCAATTATACCTCAATAAAGCTGTTTTTTTTTTAATTAAGGAAAGACTGCAACAGAAAATACATCAAACAGAACTACCGAGCTTATTCAACAAAAAAGTCATTTTCCCTCTTCATCTTATTTATGAAAGATATTAAGAAGGATCTGTACGACTTTGCTTTTCTCTTTCAGCCATTTAAATGCCTCCTATGCGCTAGGTACTATCTATATGGACAACAGACACCAATCCTACCTTCAAAAACATTTAAAATATAGCTTTGTTGGCAAACTAGAAAACACAACTATAATCCAGACAGTTCTCCTACAAAAAGGTTTAACAATCTGCTTATACATTAAAAGATTTTGTTCTCAGATACCAAAAAACAATTATATAATTCCTAATTATGGATACTAGAGGATACTCAGGTCCAAGCTCTCAAAAATTAAATGTTTAGTAAACACTTACTCTGAACTGTACTAAAAGGTGCTGTGATACACACATTTAGGAAATGCCAGGTAAACACAAAATAAAGCAGGTTTCTTTACTATATAGTACTCCTCAGAACCATGAATCAGCAGCAGGAACATCCAAAAGAGGCACACAATATGTAATATTTCCCAAATCTCTTTATCCCCTGTTTTTGTTCCTCAAATTGCAGAAAATCTAGCAGAACCAGCACTCATGGAACACACTTAAGAAAACATAGTAGTTCTACCAGAATGGCTTAGATGCAATGCTTAAAAGAAACAAAATCCATATAAATCCACTGATAGAAGTCCTTTGTTTTCGCTTTTGGCTTTTGGCTCGGGGAGGCAAAGGTGCAACTTTCTTCGGTCGTCTGGAATCCGGGTTCATCCGACACCAGCCACCTCCGCCATGCTGCCTAAGTTCGACCCCAACGAGACCAAAGTCGTGTACCTGAGGTGCACCGGTGGCGAAGTCGGTGCCATGTCTGCCCTGGCCCCGAAGATGGGTCCACTGGGTCTGTCTCCAAAATAGGTTGGTGATGACATCGCCAAGGCAACCGGTGATTGGAAGGGTCTAAGGATTGCAGTGAAACTGACCATTCAGAACAGACAGGCCCAGATTGAAGTGGTACCTTCTGCCTCTGCCCTGATGATCAAAGCCCTCAAGGAACCACCAAGAGACAGAAAGAAGCAGAAAAACATTAAGCACAGTGGAAATACCACTTTTGATGAGATTGTCAATATTGCCCGACAGATGCGACACCGATCTTTAGCCAGAGAACTCTCTGGAACCATTAAAGAAATCCTGGGGACTGCCCAGTCTGTGGGCTGCAATGTTGACGGCCGCCACCCACATGACATCACAGAGGACATCAACAGTGGTGCGGTGGAATGCCCAGCTAGCTAACTACAAAGGAAAATGTTTCAATAAAGGATCATTTGACAAGCAAAAAAAAAAAAAAAAGAAGTCCTTTGTTTTCCCCTTTAAAGATGTGGTCAGTAAAGGATCATGTTTATATAGTATAAGGCACTAAGAAGCAAGAATATAAAAAATGAGAAAGATACAGAGCCATATATCTTACTTTTGTATGAACAGTACCTATTAGGTAAAAATCTATGATCAGAGAATCAATCTCTCTCCTTCTCTCCTATCTGTGAGATGTAACAACTTCTCGCATTATTAATTTTTATTCTGTATCTGAATTTTCCTAAAAAACACAAGAAATATCACATGGCTATAGGAAAATCATATACCCATTCTATGAAGAGTCCTTACTGTGAAGAAACAACATGAAGTTTGTATATTAAGGTCCACAAAATTAAAGTTAACTCTAAGAATATTTACTCTCTAATCCATACAGATGCAGCACACAAAAGAAAAAAGATTACAGTCATAATACAACTAGCTATCAGAATAACAACAATAATTAACATTCATATAATGTTTACTATGTGTTTGTTATAGGTTGAAATGTGTCCCCCAAAATTCATATGTTTAAGTCCTAACTCCCAGTACCTCAGAATGTGACCTTTTAGAGAAATATGGTAGTTTCAGATGTAATTAGTTAAAATGAAGCCCCTAACCCATTGTGACTGATGTCCTTATTAAGAAGGGAAAAATTGGACGTAGTTACCCACACAGGGAGAACACCATGTGAGGATGAAGGGAGAGATTGGGGCGATGCTTCTACAAGCCAAGGAACTCCAAAGATTGTCAGCAAATCACCAGAAGTAGAGGAGAGGCATTGAACAGATTCTTCCTTTACAAGAAACCAACCTTACCGATATCTTGATTTTGGACTTCCAGCCCCCAGAACTGTGAGAATAAATTCCTGTTATTTAAGCCACCCAGTTTGTGGTACTTTGTTACAGCAACCCTAGAAAATTAATACACTATGTGTCTAGACAGTGTTATCTATTCCACTTTAAAGACAATAAAACTGATACACAGAGCAGTTAATTAACTTACCCAATTTCACAACTATTAAGCTATAAAGACAGGATTTGGGAAATGACACAAACAGGATTAACAGAACAGTCCCATAAGGGTGACTGAATATTTCAATTATCTGGAGGTTCAACATCAAAGTTTGATTCTTTGGCCTTCTAAAGCTTTGTTGTCCTCATACATTCTCTAAAATCTCATTCCTTTCGGCGTAACTAGCCGAAGTAGATTCACCTGGCCTCAAGTAGGAATCCTGACTGACAGATAAGGAGAGCTTCAGTTAGGAACTGGAGTGCTGGGTAAAGCTGAGGTACTTACAGAATCTGACAGTGGTCACAGACTCAGAAAAATATCCCACTGATCTCTAACTACTACTTGCTACATGTGTTTTGAGTTTTGTACTGAGGTAGTGAGGGCCTACCTGAGAAGCCTGGCCACAAAAGGTAATTCCTCTCATCTTAAAGTAATTTCATCCATTCTGACCATGAACACTTTAAAACCTCTCTCCAAAAGCAAGGTTATGTGTACATAGACCATACTGGAGTCCAAGTGAGGGGCCGAAGGTAGGGAGGTAAGGAGAATAGTGGAGGGGCCCAAACTAACAGGGAATTCAAGAGAGGAGGATTATACATCAAAGTTGACAATGGCCCAAGCTTGATAATTCCTTCTCTTTCTTATCTTTCATTGCTCCTAATTCACTTCATGTTAATTCTCTGTGAAAACATTGCACTAACAAATTATTTCACAACTTGATAGTTAAATATATCTTAAAACAAAACATACTCTTCTATTATGGATTGAATTGTGTCCCATAAAATGACATAATAAAGGCTTAGCACCGGGGCGCCTGGGTGACTCAGTCGTTAAGCATCTGCCTTCGGCTCAGGTCATGATCCAGGGTCCTGGGATCGAGCCCCACATTGGGCTCCCTGCTCAGCGGGAGGCCTGCTTCTCCCTCTCCCACTCCCCCTGCTTGTGTTCCCTCTCTTGCTAGGTCTCTGTCAAATAAATAAATAAAATCTTAAAAAAAATAAAAAATAAAAAATAAAGGCTTAGCACCTAGTACCTATAAATTTGACCTTATTTGGAAAAAGGTTCTTTGCAGATGTAACTAAGTGAAAAGGAAGTCATACTGGATTATGGTGGGCCTAATCCAGTGACTGGAGTTCTTATAAAATGAGGGAAATTTGGACACACAGAAAGGAAAATGTCATGTAAAAACATAGAGACCCACAGGAAAGAAGGCCATGTGAAGACAGAGGCAGAGATTGGAATGACGCATCTATAAACCAAGAAACACAAGGATTTCCAGCAACCACCAAAAGCTAGAAGAGCCAAGGAAAGATTCTTCCCCTAGAGTCTTCAGAGAGAGCATGGCCCTACCAATACCTTGATTTCAGACTTTTAGCCCCAAGAACTGCGAGAGAATAAATTTCTGTTGTTTTAAACCACTCAGTTTGCGGTAATTATTGTTAGAGTAGCCTGACGAAACTAATACATCCACTCTCTGATATAGTCATTTTTCCCCCCATCTTCAATCAACCCCCAATTTAGGCCTGAAGCTATAGACCAAATGAGTTAATTGAGAATTAAATTCAATGAAGGTTCCACATGCACAGCAGCTGCAGGATAAGCCATTTAATCTATACAACATTCATTGGCCCATTACCAGCAAGTTCCGTATTCTTTTAGCTAAAGAGCTCTTGAGCTACTACATACAATTTTCACAATGAATGAATTATGCTTGTAAAGAGGAGTTAGGAAAGTGGAACAAAAAAACTATTTGAGCTTAAAGCACAGGAATCAGATATTCTGCTAATAAAATTAAGATCATGATGTCAATTCCACCATTAGCATTTCTTGTCTGTCTGCTCTATATGACAAAAAAAATACAAGAATTATACATAACAAACCAACTGTACAATGAAAGATACTAAGCACTAGAATACTCCTAAAGGTACTATTCAAAATTTTAACCTAAAATATATCGGCTATATATATACATATATATATATATATATACACACACACACACACAAATTATACTATATAGAATCTTTATGGAAGAATCATATCTTAAACTTTCAAAATGATTAAATAAACTATGATCTTGGTACAGCTCTGGCAAGCATAATATGAGTGTGGACTGGAATGAGTGGGATATTTCTAATTGCAAAAGTCCTGAATTAGCCCTTCAATAGTTCTAGGAAATTTTGAGTAGCTAGATGATACATGAAACCCTGGTCATACCATATATACTATGTATACACGTTGTTACTAATTATAAAAGGTAAAGAAAATTCAAAAGCCAAAATAACCTAATGTTTCTTCTAAGTATAATTATGGTGCACTTTCAGATGTTTTTACGAAATCATCTCTTAGGTATTTTTTTAATTTTTAATATTTTTGAGATATATTTCATATACCATCAAATTCACCCATTTAAAGTGTATATGTGTACCCACACACACACGCACAAGTATTCATGGAGCTGTACAACCATCACCACGATATTGCTACCACTTCAAAAAGAAACTCTATTCCTATTAACAGTCACTTCCTATTTGTGCTTCTCCCTGCCCAACCCACTCTGCCCTGGTCTCAGGCAACCATTAATGTATTGTCTGTCTCTATGAACTTACCTATTCTGAGTATTTAATATAAACAGAACAACACAATTTGGTCTTCTGTGATTGGCTTCTTTCACTTAGCATAATGTTTTCAAAGTTAACCCCTGATGCACCATGTATCAATACTTCATTCCTTTTTATTGCCAAATAATATTCCATGTATAGATGTGCCATGTTTATTTATCTAATCATCAGTTGATGTACATTTAGGTTGTTGCTCACTTTGAGCTATAATAATGCTGCTATGAATGTTCATGCATAAGCTTTTGTGTAGACTATGTTTTCATTCCTCTTAAGTACTAGGAGTAGAATTGATGGGCTGTATGATAACTGTGCTTAACATTTGAAGGGACTGGCAAACTATTTTCCAAAGTGGCTGCACCATTTTACATTCCTATCAGCAAGATATGAGAGTTCCAATTTCTACCCATTCTCACCAACACTTGTTATTGTCTTTTTTACTTTAGCCATTCTAGTAGGTGTGAGGTGGTATTTTGTTGTGGTTTTGATTTGCATTTCCCTAATGACTAAGAATGTTGAGCATCTTTTCACGTGCTTATTGGCCATTTGTGTACTTTACTTTGAAAAACATCTATTCAAGTCCTTTATCCATTTTTTAGTTGGGTTGTCTTCTTTATTTTTGAGTTGTAGGCATTCTTGATATATTCTGCATACAAGGACCTTAAATACACGACTTAGAAATATTACCTCCCATTCTGTGGACTGTCTTTTCACTTTCTTGATGGTGTCTTATTTTTTCACTTTCTTAACGGTGTCCTTTAAGGACAAAAGTTTTTAATTTTCATGAAGTACAATTTATTTTTTCTTTTGTCACTTATCCTCTTGGTGTCATATCTAAGAAATCAAAGTTACAAAAATTTACTCCTATGTTTTCTTCTAGGAGTTTTTGGGTTAGCTCTTATATTTAGGTCTATGATACATTTTGAGTTCTTCTTTTGCTTGGTGTAAGAAAGAGATGCAAATTCATTTGTTTGCATATGGATATCCACTTGTCCTAGCACCATTTGTTGAAAAGACTACTCATTCCCCATTGAATTGTCTTCACATCTTTGTAAAAAGTCAACTCACTATGAGTGTGAGAGTTTATTTCCGGACTCTAAATTGTATTCCATTGATTTGTATGTCTATCCTTATGCCACTACCAGACTATCTTAATTACTGTAGCCCTATGGTGGGTTTTGAAATCAGGAAGTTTCCCCAACTTTGTTCTTTTTCAAGTTGATTTTGACTATTCTTTTTCAAACTTGTTTTGCTATTCTGGGTTGCTTGCTTTTCAATATGAATTTTAGGATCATCTTGTCAATTTCTGCAAAAACCCCAGTTGGGATTTTGAGGAGGATTGCACTGAATCTGTAGATTAATTTAGGGAGTTTTGCCATTGACAATGTCCCAACGATATCCATATCCCGATCTTCACAATTTGTAAATATGCTACCTTACATGGTAAAAGGATCTGTGCAAATGTGAAAAATTAAGGATCTTAAAATGGGGAGATTATCTTGGGTTATCTGGGTGGGCCCAATGTAATCATAAATGTCCTTACAAGAGGGGGGCTGAGGGAGATGTGACTACAGAAGACGGCAATGTTAGAATGGTACCAAGAGGAAGAAAAGGTGACGGGATGCATGGCCATGACCCAAGGGATAAGAAGAGCCCCTAGAAACTGGAAAAGGCAAGGAAATGGACCCTCTCCTTTAGCCTGCAGAAGGAACTAACCCTGCTAACACTTTGATTTTAGTGCCATAACACATTTTTCAGACTTCTAACCCCCAGAATGTAAGAAAATAAATTGGTGTTAGGTGATCAAATTTGTGGTAATTTGTTATAGCAGCCATAGTAAACCTAATACATCTAAGGGGTTTTGCACACAATATCAGAGTTCAATACATGTGTAGTGAAAACTAATAAAAATGAGAGAAATAGGAAAATCTATAGTTATAGTTAAACCAGGCAGAAAATCAGGAAGGGCACCTCTACAAATAAAAGAAACATAGCCAAAGTTTTCTAACTGGTAAATCCACGTTATAGGTAAAAGGGTATTCACTTCACTATTCTTTCCAGTTTTCTCTAGTTTGAAAATTTTCAAAATAATAAAATGGAAAAAGTCACTGAAGTACAGAGTATATAATATATGAAAGACTATTTTTATTGGGGGCATTATCAAATTTGATGATCTTACCATCAAGGTACTGTTAATTACTAGAAACGTCCTACCATTTGCCATACTGGTTTTTTTTTTTTTTTTTTTTTTTTTTTGCCATACTGGTTTTTAAATAAAGGTCAGCCTCCAAACCATCGAGCCTGAAGAACTATTATTTTCGACAGTAATTTTATGTATTCTCTCTAACATTTTATTATAAAAATTTCTTTTTTTTTTTTTTTTTTTTTTTTTTTTTTTTTTTTTAAAGATTTTGTTTATTTATTTGAGAGAGAATGAGAGACAGAGAGCACGAGAGGGAAGAGGGTCAGAGGGAGAAGCAGACCCCCCAGCTGAGCAGGGAGCCCGATGTGGGACTCGATCCCGGGACTCCAGGATCATGACCTGAGCCGAAGGCAGTTGCTTAATCAACTGAGCCACCCAGGTGCCCTATTATAAAAATTTCAATAAAAAAGAAAGAATGGTATAATGGGCCCTCTGTACCTTATTACTGAGTTTCAACAACTCTCTTCATGTTACTAATCTTATTTTGTCTACACCCCCACTCTACCATTTGCTTGTTTTGCTGGAGCACTTTAAAGCAAGTCTCAGAAATCAAGTTACTTCTCCAACATATACTTCAGCATAAGCATTAAATCTTAAGCACAAAAAGAATCGTCAAGGAAATATGTCAAGTGAAAAGACCAAAATGTGCTATAAAAATAGCTGCTTTTTAGTTACTGAAGTTGAAAAATTAAGCACCAGGAGATTAGACAAAGTACTGCAAGGATAAAATAAAATTCAAGCTGATAAAATATGCCAAGCTGGAAAACATTTTGGCAATTCAAAAGTAACTGATATAATGAACAGACATACACACACACACACACACGGAATTAACAAATTGTGAGACATCTAATCTACCGGGGGTATAATCTTAGGACCCTGAAAAAAGAATTTAACATGAGTATAGCCCAGAAGGCGAGTACTATAATACATTTACTAAAAGGCAATAGTTTCAGTGTAAGTATCTCATCTAACAAGGGTTACCTTCAAAAAAAAAAAAGGTATCAAAATAGCCTTGTAAGAAACCCTCCTCTTGAAAATAACAGTCTTTTCTCTTTAAATAACAATTCAAACTAGAAAAATGGGGATTTGTAAAGTCATATTATATTTATATTACATATACCGTTGTCCTGTACTATAAAAAAAAAGAGGGGCGCCTGGGTGGCTCAGTCGTTAAGCGTCTGCCCTCGGCTCAGGTCATGATCCCAGGATCCTGGGATTGAGCCCCGCATTGGGCTCCCTGCTCCGTGGGAAGCCTGCTTCTCCCTCTCACACTCCCCTTGCTTGTGTTCCCTCTCTCGCTGTCTCTCTCTGTGTCAAATAAATAAATAAAATCTTTAAAAAAAAAAAAAAAAAAAGAGAAGGACGCACCATTTTTTGCAGTAAGAAAATTCTACAAAAAAAAAAAACTTTCTATCTTTTCTATTCAACATAGTACTGGCAGTCCTAGCCAGGACAATTAGGCAAGAAAAGGGAATAAAAGGCATCTAAATTAGAAAGGAAGAAGTAAAATTATCTCTTCTCACAAACATGATCTTATATGCAAAAACCTAAAGATTACACACACACACAGAGTTAGAATAAACTAATTCAGCAAAGTTACAGGATATGAAATGACACACAAAAATCACTGCATTTCTATACATTAACAATGAACAATCTGAAAATAAAAATTTTTAATCCCACTTATAATAGCATCAAAAAGAATAAAATACTTAGAAATTAGCTTAACCAAGGACATGAAAGACATACTCTGAAAACAACAAAACACTGATGAAAGAAATTGAGATGAAAATAAATGGAAAGACATCCAGGGTTCATTGACTGGAAGAATTAATATTGTTAAGATATAATTACTCCCCAAAGTAATTTACAGATTTAATGCAATCCCTTTCAAAATCCCCATGTTACATTTGGAGAAATAGAAAAGGTCATCCTAAAATTCATATCGAATCTCAAGGGACCCTGAATAGCCAAAGCAAACCTGGAAAAGAACAAAGCTGGAGGTCTCATACTTCTGGATTTCAAAATTTATTACATAGTACTGGCATAAAGACAGACATACAGACCAGTGGAATAAAACCAAGAGAGCCCAAAATAAACCTTCACATATATGGTCAGATGACTGTTGACAAGGGTGGGGTGCCAAGAGCATTTAGTGAGGAAAAAATAGTCTTTTCAACAAACGGAACTGGGAACACAGAATATCTACATACAGAAGAATGAAGTTGAGCCTTTATCTTATACCATATACAAAAAAGTTATCTCAAAATGGATTAAAAACCTAAGTGTAAGGGCTAAAACTATAAAGACTCTTAGAAGAAAACATAGGACAAAGCTTCACAACACTGGATTTGGCAATGATTTCTTGGATATGGCTCCAAAAGTAAAAATAGATAAAATTGGACCACATCAAAATTAAAAACTTCTGTGCAAAGGACATAGTTAACAAAGTGAAAAGGCAATCTACAGAATGGGAGAAAATATTTGTAAATCATATAGCTGAAAAGAGGTTACTATTCAAAACATATAAAGAACTCCTATAACTCAACAAAAAAAACCCCAAAAACCCAAATTTTAATAATTTAAAAACAGGCAAAGGACTTGAGTAGACATTACTCCAAAGATGATATACAAATGGCCAAGTAGCATATGAAACAATGTTCAACATTATTAATCATTAGAGAAATGCAAATCAGAACCACAGTGAGATTATCACCTCACACCTGTTAGGATGGCCACTAACAAAAACCAGAAAGTAACACGTGTTAAAGAGGATGTGGAGAAACTAGAACCCTTGTGCACTGTTGGTTTCTGTAAAATGGTGCTGCTGCTATGGGACACATTATGGTGGCTCCACAAAAAATTTTACAAAGAATTACCATATGATCTGGCCATCTCATTTCTGGATATATATCCAAAAGAACAGAAATCAGGATCTTGAAAAGATATTTGCAAACCCATGTTCGCTGCAGCATTATTTACAACAGCCAAGAGACGGAAGCAATCCATATGTCCCTTGACGAATGAATGGATAAAGAAAATGTGATAAGCAGGAATAAAAGGCACAGCATAGGGAATACAGTCAATGATACCGTAAGCGCGGATGGTGACAGATGGTAGTTGCACTTGTAATGAGCACAGCATAATGTACAGAGAAGTTGAGTCACTATGCACACCTGAAACTAATATAACATTATGTGCCAGCTACACGCAAATAAAAAATTACAATTAAAGAAAAGGGGGAAATGTGGTATGTATATAGAATAGTATTCAGTCTTTAAAAAAGGAAATCCTGTCTTGTGCTACAACACTGATGTAGCTTGAAGACATTATGCTCAGTAGGATAAGCCAGTTAACACAAAGACAAGCCACTTACAGGAGGTACCTAAAGTGGTCAAACTCACAGAAAGTAGAATGGGTTGTCACACGGTGGTCAGAAAGGGAAACGAAGAACTGTTGTTCAGTGGGTACAGAATTTTAGTTTTGTACAACACCGTGAACATAGTTAACACTACTATAAATTTAAAAATGATTACGATGCTAAGTTTTATGTTATGTGTTTTTTACCACAATTTAAAAAAACAACAGAAAATAAATATTAGAAAGGATATGGAAAAACTAGAACCTCTGCTCATTGCTGGTGGAAATAAAAAATGGGGCAGCCTCTTGAGAAAACAGTATTACCTCAAAAGATAAACAGAAATTCCATGTGATTCATCAATTCTAGCATATACCCAAAAGATGTGAAACCAAGAATTTGAACAGATATTTCTACACTCATGTCCATAGTGACATTACTCACAATATTTAAACAGTGGGAGCAACCCAAGTGTCCATCAAGAGATAGATGGATAAAGAAAATGTGGTATGTATGTATAATGGAATATTATTCAGCCTTAAAAAGAAAATTCTGACACATGCAGCAACATGGATGAAACTTGGAAGAGATTATACTAAGTGAAATAAGCCAGTCACAAAAGGACAGATATTCTATAATTCCACACATATGTGACACCTGGAATAGTCAAATTCAGAGAGACAGAAAGTAGAATGGTAGTCGCCAGTGACTGGGAGACAAGGAGAATGGAGAGTTCGTAGTGAATGTGTACAGAGCTGCGGGTTGGGAGAGGAGAAAGTTCCGGGGAGAGATGGTTGTGGTGGTTGCCCAACTATGTAAATATACTTAACATCACAGAACTATACATTTAAAAATGGTTAAAATGACAAATTTTGTTTTGTGTATCTTACTACACACATACACAAAACCTTTCTATTTTAAATATTACTATTAAACCAGCATTGGTTAAGTTTTCAAAATACTGTTTAGTTGTGCTTGCAAATGACAGGAAGAAAACTAAATCTGACTTAAGCAAAAGGGAAAAAACAGAATTCAATGGCTCACATAATAAGAAACTCAGAACAACTGAGAATTAAAGAGAGATGAATTATGGGTGCTCAGCAAATATCATCAAGACTCAGTGTGTCCTGCTTAAACATAATAAAAACTTTACTATTTAATAATTAAAGCAAATAATATGATGTATTTATAATGCAAATACTATCTAGTATTATCTTTTAAAAAAAATGAATGTCCACTTACAATAATAGCCAAATTGATTAAAAGAAGACAACCCAAAGACACAATTTATGGTCAAACAACATGTATCACCCCAAAACTAGAGCACACACCAGGAATCCAAAATCGAATCTCAATTTCACCGTTCATAGGCTGTGAAACTGTGGACAAGGAACTTTCTGAGCTTCAGTTTAGCTTGCTCATTTATTAAAAATATACAATGGAATATTATGCAGCCATCAAAAGGAATGAAATCTTGCCATTTGCAACAACGTGGGTGGAACTGGAGGGTATTATGCTGAGCGAAATAAGTCAATCAGAGAAAGACATGTATCATATGATCTCACTGATATAAGGAATTCTTAATCTCAGGAAACAAACTGAGGGTTGCTGGAATGGTGGGGGTGGGAGGGATGGGTGGCTGGGTGATAGACAGTGGGGAGGGTATGTGCTATGGTGAGCACTGTGAATTGTGTAAGACTGTTGAATCACAGACCTGTACCTCTGAAACAAATAATACATTATATGTTAAAAAAAAGAAGATAGTAGGAAGGGTAAAATGAAGGGGGGGAATTGGGGGGGGGACGAACCATGAGAGATTATGGACTCTGAGAAACAAACTGAGGGTTCTGGGGGGGTGGGGGGATGGGTTAGCCTGGTGATGGGTATTAAGGAGGGCACGTATTGAATGGAGCACTGGGTGTTATACGCAAACAATGAATCATGGAACACTACATCAAAAACTAATGATGTAATGTATGGTGATTAACATAATAAAAAAAAATAGGGATCACTTCTCTGGATTAGTATGAGTTCCAAATGAGATCATTAAAACTTCTAGCGGCAACAGGATAATCTAGTTTTAGTTCTTCTTCCTGGTAGAAGAATAATATATGCATGTGCTATTATGGAGCAGAGAGGAAAACAGGGTAGAAAAAGAAAAATAGTAGTTTCCCTTATTAATTAGATACACACACATACACAATCACACACACAAAAAAGTGAGCAAAATATATTTGTGGCCATTATCATGATGGATGAGCCTAGAACTGCCTTAACAAGATTACTGTCTTACAACACACAATTAGAGAGGAGACTCACCATGCAAACCCTTCATTCAAAGCAGATTTTGATAAGCAGAAGAGAAAACCCAGAGCTAAAAATGAGAAGGCTTTGCCATTAGGGAGGAGAAAAGATTTACCCACAGGAACAGAGGAGTATGAAAGTGCTACCTATTCTATCTTCCCCAAACTTAGAGCAACCACCTATTTCACAATTTTTCCTGGTCTGGCCCGTTAACCTTCAACTGAGCAACTGAACGGATCTTAGTGAGAGTTTAGTAGTTAATAAACACAGCATTACCATTCAACACACTTATCTTCCAACACCAAACTGTTTTTCTCAGAGACAT
Source organism: Halichoerus grypus (assembly GCF_964656455.1). NCBI lineage: Eukaryota > Metazoa > Chordata > Mammalia > Carnivora > Phocidae > Halichoerus > Halichoerus grypus. Next base: position 18,178,796 of record NC_135723.1, on the reverse strand, counting down.
AAGTGACATAAGAAATTCAACGTATCTTATTCCTTTTAGTTCCACCCCTTACCCCATCTTCAGGAGCCTGTCATGCCTCTAATTCCAAGGACTTCCAGAATTCCGGGGGATGGGGGGTTACATGCTTCTTCCTGGCCTCCCCCTCCACAGGCATTTATGTTTCCACTCTCTACACTTGACTAAATCAATCACCCCCCATCTGTTTGCTTTCCATATTCCAAAATTCTGTAATTTCTTTCATCTGCTGTATCTCTTTGTATTCTTGGATTTATATCTTTTTAGTTCTTTATTGTCATTTTAGTGAATTTTAAGGCAGAAGCAGAAATAAAGGCATGCATTCAACCCACTATATTTAGTCAGTAATCCAGAGCTTGCATTTTGGTCAAACTAAGTACTAAGTACTCCCCTCTTACCCTAAACTTTTGCACCCTCCCAATTTCCAAACATCCCAAACAAATCCTACCTCTAGTGCTAACTACACATAATAACTTATCTACTTTCCTAAACTGTAAATAATTTATCTATCTTGTGAGTTTTCACAGCATATTACTTGTATTTCTTCTGGCATTTACTTAGACCATATGTGCTAAATTTTAATGACTAATGCTCAAAAATCTCCCCCACTGCCCAAAGTTATTCACTTAACTAAAACACTTTAAATTCCATCAATCAGGGATTTATTTAGTAAACTAAGTGAACTTTTAAAATATAAGATACTCCTCAAAATAAGCCCACTTTACATGTTAGTTTAATAAGAGCTTTCCTGCTATACCAAACTATGACCCATGAACCGAGTAAATGTGGTATCTGATAAATAAGGAAAGGAAATCTTGCACAATTTCAAGGACTAGACATCTGGCCTCTAAAAACAGAGTAAGCAGGATATAGATCAAAGTGCTATGAATAAACTGCAGGTGTTTCCCCCAAAACCCCAAACTTCTAATACTTTTATACATGCACTCAAGGTAAACATCAGGCCAAAAGCACATCGACAGTGCTCTCCCCTTACTTTAATGTATATGCTGTAGGCTGCATGTTACTTTCTAGAAATATGGTCTCACCTGTTGTTTAAACCAAATTCACCCCTCCCAAATAGCAATAAGGAAAGAGAAAGTTATAACATGTAATACATCACCAAGAGAGAGATGATTTAGAGAGAGATGATTTAGAACTAAGGAACATGTGGGTAGATGGTAGGCCCAATGATATGCTCTAACACAGGCACTTCAGGGAATAAAGTGTAGTGAGATTCTGAAAGCCAGAGAAAGGAACACCAGAAATAGAGGACAGGACCCAAACACAGGGTTTGGAGACTATTGTAATAAAATTGTTGACCTCGCACTATACCTCGTCAGTTCCTTAATTCGTACTGCCTAATCTCTTTCCAATTTTGAGAGGATTCTAATATCTTTAAAAGATGCAGTATCAAGGGTTTTCCTTTGCTGCAGGTCCATGAAAAGGGGATAAATTATAGTTTTCATATTGTATTACCTTTAAATTAAAAACAAAACGAAAACAAAAAATCTCAGAAAAGACAACCAACACAATAAGAGAAAATATTTGCCCAAATAATTCAAATGTCCATCAGATGATGAATAAATGAAATTTGGTATTCATACATGAAATATTATTGGGCAATAAAAAAGAATGAAATACTGATACATCCTCCCGTATTGATGAACCTGGAAAGAGCCAGTCACAAAAGATCACATACTGTGTTATTCTATTTACATGAAAACAGGAGAACAGTGGTTGAATAGGGCAGCATGGTTGGGGTGGGGCAGTGGGGAATAGCTGCTAATGGGTACAGAGTTCTTTGGCAGATAATAAACACGTACTAAAATTAAATTGTGGCTACAACTGCACAACTCTCTGAATACACTGAAAAAACATTGAATTGTGCCCTTTAAATGGGCAAATTACATGGTATGTTAATTACAGCTTTATTCAAAACCTACTAAAAATTTACCTGTGGCCAAAATGGTATCTCTAATAAAATAAAGTGCTATCATGAAGGTGAGACCTGAAATGTATCTTGCTAGTAAAAACTGAAAATATGATTGACTTTGCTGATAGTTCAAAAATAATTTTTTTGTTAAAAATCATAGTCTTATTTTGTGGTGGATTCAAGATGGTTTAGTATTTCCTCCCATGTCACTTAAAGAACTTATACCAATTGGCATAATTATGTTCCTACCCATCCCATACACCATCTGACATCATATATCTCATCTATTCTTTACTATCTTCTAGCATGAAATATATATGAGATCTCTCAGGGAAGCAGGAAGCAGGTGGAATACTGGACTTATAATGTCTATAAGGGTCTACAGATTACATATAAATTAAATATTTCAGATTTGATAACCTTAACAAAAATGTATTAGGGGATTGCTTCAAACAGTCCTAACCGACTAATTGTTCTAAGACATAGCCTGATAGAGCACCAACTCCATACTGTAAATGTAGAAAAATAGGCAACTCATTTATCTCTCTGGTCTTGGTTCTTACTCTTCAAAATGAGATGACAGATCTGATCTTCATTGCCCCTTCCAGTTCTGTAAGTCGGTAAATTCCATACCACGCATTGTCTAGCCAACTCTACCACAACCTTCCTAGTCTCAGTAAACTGGCTGGTTGTAGGCTAGCACAGTAAATCATAAAATTTGTATTTAAAACAGAGTCTAAATTATTCAGGTTTATTTTTAAAAGAGTTTAAATTATTCAAGTCCATCTCATCACCACTTTCAGCAATAATAATTAAAGTAAAAAGTCAGCATGTAAAGCAGCACGGGACAAATAGTTCAGGATTTTCAAGCTACAAGCTCAAAGATTAAATCTGTTAGATACCTACCTGTATTTTCACCACTCATTCCAACTCGACTTTTCAAAATTATACCTATTCTTACACCCCCACCCTATTTCATGAAACCTGTTCAGATTCTTCAAACCAGATAGTCTCTCTTGAACCTTCATAGCACATTATTTATAACTTTTTTAGAATACACAGCATATTAAAGTTATTTTTGTACTTTTCTTAGATTCACTCACCCCAAATATTCAAATACCATACTGTAAACTCTCTGAGAGCAAGGACTATGCCTCCCCTGTAATAATGGAGTTAGCAACTTCTACATAAAACTGAATAGAATGGAATACAATGACTCTTCTGGACAACTGAAAGTAAATTTAAAAAGATAAAAATCAGCAAGCATACTTCTTTTTGGCTTGTGACATTCATTCCCTAAAAATTCCTTGCAAGTTGTACACTAATAAGTAGAAATACAGCTAATAAATATTTATGGATGAAAAATAAACAGCTGGCAGTCTGTAATTGTTATCTCTGTGTTCAAAACCACACGTATTTCCAAAACTTTACCTGAGACAATAGCATGATTCCTCGAGATACAGTTTTGCATGCTAATCATAAAATACCTAGGATTATTAAACTTTTTTTTTTTTTTAAGATTTTATTTATTTATTTGACAGAGACACAGAGAGAGAGGGAACACAAGCAGGGGGAGTGGGAGAGGGAGAAGCAGGCATCCCGCAGAGCAGGGAGCCCGATGAGGCTCGATCCCAGGACCCTGGGATCATGACCTGAGCCGAAGGCAGACGCTTAACGACTGAGCCACCCAGGCGCCCCGGATTATTAAACTTTTCACACTTACGGTGAGATTAGATAAATTGCAAGCAACTCTCCAGTGTACAGCAACTGCTGTTTGCAAATGGGTTTAATGTTAATTCCACGTTGGATTCAGCTGTTCAACGATGAGCTGAAAAACTGCCTTAATAAATCGGTGATTGGTCAGCAAGTAATTATACCTTCACTTATTCCATTATTTTAAAATTGTTCTAGTTCACTCTTTAGTGCCAATAGAAGCTTCTTGGTATCACAATATAAGTAGATTACATTATATCTATAATATAGATCAACATACTTATGAAGACTAAAGAGAATGATATATAGTTGAAAAGTATTTAAATATTTGAATAACAGTCATAATGCCACATCAATCACTGACTCATCCATTCAACAAATATTTACTGAGTAATGATGTGGTAGGCACCATGCTACCATCAGTAAACAAAAGAGACACACCTGAGGCGCCTGGGTGGCTCAGTTGGTTGGGCGACTGCCTTCGGCTCAGGTTGTAATCCTGGAGTCCCGGGATCGAGTCCCGCACTGGGCTCCCTGCTCAGCAGGGAGTCTGCTTCTCCCTCTGACCCTCCCCCCCTCATGCTCTCTCTCTCTATCTCTCTCTCAAATAAATAAATAAAATTAAAAAAAAAAAGACACATCTGTGGAAACAAGTCCTAAAACTGTCAAGAATACATAAAAGCAGAGCCACTGTGTACAGCTACACTGACTGCCTACTTTGGAACAACTGCCATTCAGATAAACTACACTGAGAATGGTGCCCCTTGAAGCTGTGGCACCACCACTCACCAACCCTTCTAGGAACCTTCCCTCTCATCCATGTAACTGTAGAGGGAGAAATCACGTTCCTATGATGTGGCTAAATTTGACTGACTCAAGAATTATCTAAATCAAAGTATACCAGTCATCGTCTTCTATTTTCTTGAATTTCTCAAAAAATACCTCAGCATCCTTAATCTCAAAACAGCACATTTAAAAATATTAAGTGCCAGGACTTTTAAGAAATACTTTGTTTGCTAAGCTAGTTTAAGTGATTTCTAGTGCTGACATATAAAATCAATTTCAACTAATCTCAATCCTGAACGAATAAACCTCAGCTTTAGAGAGGCTAAATAACTTGCATAAAATTACACTGCAGACCTGGGACTATATATGCCTAATGAGGTCATCGAGAACTGGTAGTCTGTCATCTTGGGCACATATATACTATGCTAGCCAGCCTCCCCTAAGGAGCTCTGCCAACTGATAACCACAGTCTTCTGCAGTGTAATTTATTATTACATCAAGATTTGTCTGTGTGAACCACAGAATATGGCAGGCACCATAATATGTCACATCTGAGATTTGATTCTGAAAGACACTGTGGCTTCTATCTTGCATATCACATGCTCTCATATTCGCTCACTCTCATTCTCTCTCTTTCCCCCACTTACTCTGGGAGAAGTCAGCTGCCATGTTGTAAGCAGCCCTGTGAAGAGGCTCCCACTGTGGGAACTGAGGCCAATCATGTGAGTGTGCTCTGAAGTATGAAGTATCCACCAGCCCCAGTCAAGCCTCCAGATGACTACAGCTTCTGAACAGCTTCTCTGTAATCTCACGAGAGACCCTGAGCCAGGGTCTTAGCCAGCTAAGCTGTTTCAAGCTCTGGATTTCTTTACAACAGTTTGCTATTGCTACCATAAAAATTATAAAATTAGTGGCTTCAAACAATAAAATTTACTATCTCACAATTCTATAGGTCCAAAAGGTTCAGCTGGTATTCTCTACTCTGGGTTGTCACAAGCTTGAAATTAAGGTGTTGGCTACCTGCATTACTTTGGAGGCTCTGAGGAAGAATCTGCTCCCACAGTCATTCAGGTCTTGGGCAAAACTCAGTTCCATGCAGCTGTAGGTCCCTGCTTCCTTGCTGCCTGTCAGCTTCTAGAGGCTGCCCACATTCCTTGGCTCCTGGCCCCTACTTCCATCTCACACTTTGAATCTCTGTAAACCCCTTCTGCCTCATCTCTGACTCATCTCTTCTGACCTCAGCTGGGAGAGGTTCTCCACTTTTAAGGTCTCATGTACTAGATTGAGCCTATAAAGACAATCCAGGATAATCTCCCTATCTCATGGTCTATAATCTTAATCATATTTGCAAAGTTTCTTTTGTTAGATAATGTAACATATTCACAAGTTTTGGGAAACAGAACATGAACAACTTTAGGGGCTATTATTCTGCCTACTATACCCACAGAAACAATGTGATTTATAAATATTTGTGGTTTTAAACTTTTAACTTCCAGGTGTCTTTTATTACATGACAACCAACCCAGATACTAAGAGAAAAGGTACTCTGAAATTATTAACCAGTATACATAGTTATATTTAAGGTGTTCAATATATCAAATATTTATATACACACATGCACACCTGTCAGGCATCATGCTAAACATTTTTCCATATATTATCTCATTAAATTCTGTCAATTACCATTTATCATTATCTATAAAATGAAACTCCTAGTAACTGGTAGTTTAGATTAAATCCCAGTTATTTCAAATCCAGGCTACACTTACAAAACCTATTTTTCTTTCTCTTTTATTTATTTATTTTTTTTAAAGATTTTATTTATTTATTTGATAGAGATAGAGGGAGAGCACAAGCAGGTGGAGTGCCAAGCAGAGGGAGAGGGAGAAGCAGGCTCCCCGCTGAGGAAGGAGCCCGACGTGGGACTCGATCCCAGGACCCTGGGATCATGACCCGAGCCGAAGGCAGCCGCTTAACCGACTGAGCCACCCAGGCGCCCCTCTTTCTCTTTTATAATCTAAAGTTTCAAGTTATAAAATTTCAAATACCAGATTTTTATTCTAATCATAGTCTTTAAAAATAATTTTCCACAATTAGCTTTATTCTTTACTGACTGCTGTCCTCCACAAAACATGAAATGCTTTAATAACTGTGCTTGACACCTGAAATTACTTCTTCACTGAAAGAGTAACATGGAAAATGTGCTTACACCAATGTTCACATCATCTCAGTGCCTGTGCTTGCTGAGGTCACCAACTACTTTGTGGGGGGGCTATATCCTAAGACCACTTTTCAATATCATCTTACCTGAAGTCTCAGCAACATCTAACAATGTTGACTACTCCAGCCCTAAAGCACTCTTTTTTCTTTGCTTCCATCACAGCACACCCTCTAGTGTGCCCTCTAGTCATTGCCTCTCTTGGTCATCTCTGTGGTCTTCTCTTCCCATGTCCATCCCTTACATATCAGTTTCTCAGGGGACAGTCCTATTTCCACTCACTTTGGGGGACCCAACTCCACAGCTCTTCATATTCAATTGCCATGTATACACTGCAACTTTCAGATCTGCATCTTCTTCTCCTGGATTTTAAACACACATAAGCAGTTCCCTATTACATACCTACACTTGTGTCCAATAAGCACCTCAAATTCAACATGTCCCCCCACACACTTAAACAATCATCCCTCACAAAACCATTCCTCCTAAGAGCTGTAACTCAGGGAACAGCCCTACTATCCGCTTAACTTGTCTAGACAGCCCTGTTCCTCTCACCAAATCTCACTGTTTCTATATCCCCTTAAAATGGATCCTATTACTTTGTTCCAACCCTCAATACCCCAATAATTCTTACCACCATCAACTCTTGCTTAACAAAATAGGTTTCCCTGTATCTAAAGTTGTGCTCCCAACTTTCCAACCCATTTGACATTGCTGTCAGCATGATCTTTCTAAAATGCAAGTTTGATCATGTTACTTACAGGCCTTTATTGGAGTCATCATTGCCCTCTTGTAAAAGTTCAAATCCTCTAACATGGCTTGCATGATCATTTACTATCTGGCTCCATGACCTAACATTTCCCTGTCCTCTTCCCTTGTCTTCCCTACCTCAAACTTCTAGGAAAGGCTGTCTCTTTGCTCTGGTATTTTTTCACTGATCTGAACAAGCACCCATCCCCTTGATCTGGCTAATGCCTAAATATCGTTCATATCTCAGCATATTTACTTCCTCCAGAAAGCATTCCCTGATCATCTCCCTCCAGAGTAGTGCCCCTCTTATGATTTCTTAGTACCTCATACTTGACCCTTAGTACCATACTAACTCTGTACCATCATGGTGTATTTATTTGTCTGACTCCCTTACTAAACTACAAGCTCTGTATTTACATTGTTTCCCTAAGCACCTTACGTACCATCTGACACCTAGGATGTACTAAATAAACATTTGTTAAATAACCAAGTGATCAGACTTTCTCTAAGGTGATTTTGATTTTATTTAAAATAATCCCCTGAACAACAGTCATGTCTCCACAACATAAAAGAATTAGAGCTGTACGTACAAGAGTCAAATCTCCCATATTAATGTAGTACATTCAAAAGATATAAATGATTGGAATTTCAAGAATTCCCCAGTTTTTAAATGTGACTCTTACAAGAGTTATTCCACATGGTACCATTAATGAAAATCTGAAAAATATAGAGAACCAATTAGGAGAAGTCTGGGAAAATGGACAGGCCCAGGCTCACACATTAGCTAAAAGACTCCCTGAACATCAGCAACACCAACATGTGTTATACACTGTTGTCTCTGCAAATGAACAAATCACTGAAAATCAAGTTATCTTCCAAGACAAGTGAAAAACAGTCAAAACCTAAAATGTTAACTCATCTAATGTTTTCACAGAGCAATTTCCCCAGGTAACATAAGTCACTGTGAAAACACTTTTACTGGTCTCCTTTCTAAAGCTAGTGAAAACAAATGTATTTTTAACTTAACTGAAATATCTTCATTACATCACATGCTCAAAAAAAAAGACCATAATAGCATGGCACAGTTTTGATTCTACTAGTGTAAGAGTTCATCTATGATTCAAAGGATTTAAATATTTGATACAGCTATTATGATACCAATAAAGTTCTTTTATTCTAGACTCAAATACCCTCAAATCTAAGCATAATGTCATTTAGGAATATTAAACTATTGTATTATGAAACCTTCCAGGTCATTCAGAGCATCTTTCTTCAATTTTGAATAATTTTGAGTTATATTTACATATCTAAAACATCCAATTCAAAACTAATTTTAGAAATTTACTCAAATAGATAAAACACTCATTAATGATGCCATTATATGTCCAACAAAAAGAGGGAGGGAGGGGAAATTCAAGAGTAAAAGACAATTACAAAACTAATCAAACAAGACAAAAGCAAGCAATGTAATTTAAGACACAAAGCCTTGCCAAATTGTAGTATATATGATTGCAAAAGAATAATCAAAGGAGGGGCGCCTGGGTGGCTCAGTTGGTTAAGTGTCCACCTTCGGCTCAAGCCATGATCCCAGGGTCCTGGGATCGAGTCCCGCATTGGGCTCCTTGCTTAGTGGCGAGCCTGCTTCTCCCTCTGCCTGCCGCTCTCCCTGCTTCTGTGCTCTCTGTCAAATAAATAAAATCTTTAAAAAAAGAATAATCAAAGGATAACTGCACCTAACAAAATAAATACTTAACACAGAGCATAAATAACTGCTCCATGATGTAGCCACTTAAGAGAACCTAACATAAATACAGTCCTTGAAAGCTCAAAATGATTTCAAATTTGAATTGAACTCAAAAAAATACATAAAATCTGAAAAGTAAAATCTACAGATGGAAGTCTAGTACTGTGTGTTTTACCTCTGGGAATTGCAGGCTGCACCATGATTCTATTCCTACATTACAAATCTGTTGTGTGGGGAGCGGGGGAGGAATAACTACGTTACAAAAAAAAAAAAAAAAAAGAATAGAACAAATTGTTGTAAGAACATGTAGTTTTTTAATGTGCCTTTATTCTTTCCAAGTAACCTTATTCCTTAAAGTCTATTTTTTATATAAATGGATTCATCTATATTTAAAACACCTAATGCCCTTCATGTTTCTTAGTATGAGAATGATCCAGAAGTCACTGCTACTTGACTTATATTACTGTTTGTTTTCAAAATCCGTAATATCACAACAAAAATGAGAAAGGGATTCTTTTGTATTTTTTCTTTCCCCATCATTAACCAAACACTAATGCAAACCACCATCAAAGAGAAGAAAGAAGAGAGACTGGTAGGGACAGCAGCTGTGTTGAAGCTCAGAAAGGACAAGCGCTGGCAGATTGGTGAGGTGAGGCCTGTGACACAACGTGCCTAGATTTAGTCTGATTCTTGAATTTGAAAAAAAAAAACAAAAACAAAAAACCAACAACTCTGTACTTGATGTTTTGCCTTTTAGAGAACTATATCCCTCCCAACACAGAACATTTTTGCCTGAAATGTTCTAATTCCTGAGTCTTATTATGTTGTCACTGGAGGAAAATGAAGGAAAATATGGCGAAGATCAACTAACTCATAAGTAGGTATCATAAAAATACCTTGTACCTATATATTTTTATTACAGCTTAAAAGGAATTTTCTTCCATTTCCAATTTGAACTCAACTGAAAGTGCTTAAGATAAACTGCTGTGGTGGTGTGGATTTTTTTCTTCCCTTAAAAATCAACATTTTGAGGGGTCATAAATGCAAAATTTAAAATGGCAGAACAGCAAATAAGCACATGTTGATATAGTACAATTGGAAGAATAAAGGAAGATAACCCATATGACAGCAAAATGGGACAAGTTGTAAATGAATTTGGAAGAGGACAAAGCAGGAATCCAGAGTATGCTTAGGCTTCAAGGAAAGGATATGTAATTATCTTCTCTTGACCCAATGAAAGGTAGACAAATAACCGAAGATCTAGATAGGCTTTTATATGGGATACATAGGAAGCAAGAAGTTGACAAAGCTCAAACCTCTATTTTATCAGTAAAGTCAGAAGTAAGGTCTTCTGGTATAAATTAGAAGATAAGGTTGCTTGAACAAAGTTGCAGTGGTTTATGTCACAGGTGATCAAACTAAGGCCTACAGACCAACCATTAAAGCTAAGACTGGTTTTTACATTTTTGAAGAGTCAGAAAAGAAAACAAAGAATAATATGCAATACAGACTATGTGGCCCACAAAGCCTAAAATACTTTCTCTCTGGCCCCTTAGAGAAAAAGTTTCCCAATCCCTAGTCAACATAACACCTGTGACAGAAGGGGAAATGACAAAAGACGTAAATTTGCAAAGGCATTAATCTGCATAGCTATGTGATCTTTTCTCTAGCACTGTTACCTTTTTTGGTGGGGGGGGGGTGTGGGGGAGGGAGTAACAGAGGCACTTATGAAAGAAAATTGTCCAGGGTAGATATTTTAAATGCAAAGACTCTAAATTACAGGACACAAAATATCACCAGCCTATTATTAGACTGTAACATAAGAACATGAAAAGTAAAACAGAGAGTTTAATCACTTTAAGACAGCAGTAAAAAGAATGCCCCAAGATGGTTCATAATTAATTACTAAAAGAAATTATAGGATAATTAGTTTTTAAAACAAATTTGGAACTTCTGCTTCCAACCTAATAGAGTAATTAGTACAGGACTTACCCTAGCAACTGGAAAGCTGGACAAACTTTATGCTACTGTTTTCAGATCCTGGACAACAGAATAGCAAGGCTGTGACCCCTAGGAAACAAATGAAGTGAGCTCTAGAATTATCGAGGCTTTCTGCCTAAATACACGTTCCCCTACAACGTAAGGGAAAACCCCAGCCAAGCATAACTAATGGTCTATAGATGAGGTCAAGGAACAAATCTGAGTTAAGGAAGGCTGAGGTAACTGGAAGAGGAAGCAGGTCAAAATAATAGAAAAAGGCAAGCTAAGCAGAGGAAGACAACAAAATCCATTTACAGTGTTCAAATACAATGGCCAGTATCCAATCAAAAATTATTAGAGGGGCGCCTGGCTGGCTTAGTGGGTGGAGCGTGCAACTCTGGATCTCGGGGGGTTTAAGTTCAAGCCCCGTGTTGGATGTAGAGATTACTTTTTTAAAAATCTAAAAAAAAAAAAAAAATAGAACCATCAAGCTGCAAAAAGATGACAGAATTAAGAGACAAAGACCGTAAAATATCTATTTTAACTATGAATACAAAGTTAAAGAAAACATGAACACAATGAAAAAAGAAATGGAAACTATAAAAATTGATCACATAAAATCTCTAGAGCTGAAAAACATAGTATTTGAACTGAAAAATTCACTGGAAGGGCTCAAAGTAGATCAGCCACTACAAAAAAGATCGAAGAACCTGAAATGAGAGCAAACCAAAACCACCCAAACTGAAACTACAAAAAAAATAAATGAACACAGCATCAGTGGTACATGTGACAATACCAGGATTCTAAAATATATGTTATCAGAGTCCCAAAGGAGAGGAAAGATGTGAGAAAGAAAAAGTATTTGAAAAACAAATTTTTTTTCAAATTTGATAAGAAAGCCAAAAACCAAGAACATGTAACAGCAGCCGTAGCAGCCGCCCAGACCCAAGAATCTATGTGAGCCCCAAGCAAAGGAGGAAGGGAAACACAAAGAAAACACACCAAAGCACATCACAGTGAAATTATGGATAGAATGAAATAAAAAGAAAATCTGGAAAGGGGACAGAGGAAAACGATACATTACCTAACAAAGAACAAAGATAAGAATGACCAGACTTCTCATCACAAACTACACATGCCACAAAACAACAAAATAACTTCTAAATGATCAAAGAAAAAAACAGTTCTCTACATCAAGTGAAAATAAGTCAAACCATGAGAGACTATGGACGCTGAGAAACAAACTGAGGGTTCTAGAGGGGAGGGGGGTGGGGGGATGGGTTAGCCTGGTGATGGGTATTAAAGAGAGCACCTACTGAATGGAGGACTGGGTGTTATACGCAAACAATGAATCATGGAACACTACATCAAAAACTAATGATGTAATGTGTGGTGATTAACATAACATAATAAAAAAATTTTTTAAAAAATGGAAAATAAGTCAAAAACAACAAAAGGAACACATTTTTACCAACAGCAGAAAGAATTTGTTGCCAGAAAGCCTGTACTACAAAAAAAAAGTCAGAGCTCTTCAAATCGAAGGAAAATACCAGAATCTCTGATGTATTTAAAAAAAGAAAAAAATGAAGTGTCAGAAAGTGTAAATACAGTTGATCCTTGAACACAGGTTTGAACTGTGTAGATCCACTTATACAGATTGTTTTTGTATATACAGTACTGTAAATGTACTTTCTCGAGCTTACTTGAAGAATACAGTATACAACACATTAAACATACAAAATATGTGTTAACTGATTGTGCATGTTATCATTAAGGCTTCCAGTCAACGATAGGCTATTAGTAGTTACGTTTTGGGGGAGTTAAAAGTTATACACAGATTTTCAATCGTATGGGAGTCAGCATCCCAACCCCCGTGTTGTTCGCAGGTCAACTATATATGCATAAATATAAAATTTTTTTCTTAAAAATTTACTTAAAAGTTGATTGTTTAAAACAAAAAGTAACAGTTATGAAGTTTATCAAGCAAAAGTAAACATTTCTAAAAAACAGCACAAAAGATGGAAGAGGGACAAAGGAAGCGATATGATAATAAGGATCTAACATTATATATGATGTGATCTATAATTTGTAAATAGACTGTGATAAGTTAAACATGTATATCATAAAACCTAAAATAACCACTAAAATAAGAAAACTAAAAAATACAGGTAATAAGTCAGTAGACTACTTATAACTCCATTTTATTTACTCTATTTATTCATTATTAAAAATTAGTTACTAAAAATCCAAACAAAATGGAATAGTAAAAATTACTCCATCCAAAAGAAGTTAGAAAAGGAAGGAAAAAATGAGCAAATAACACACGGAGCAAACAAAACAAATGTCAAGTTGGGGGCACGTGGGTGGCTCAGTCATTAAGCGTCTGCCTTCGGCTCAGGTCATGATCCCAGGGTCCTGGGATCGAGACCCGCATCGGGCTCCCTGCCCCTCGGGAAGCCTGTTCTCCCACTCTCCCTGCTTGTGTTCCCTTTCTCACTGTCTCTCTCTGTCAAATAAATAAATAAAATCTTAAAAAAAAAAAAAGTCAAATGGAGGGCTTAAATCTAAGGATATGGAAAATTATATTGAACGTAAATGCTCTGTACTCCAATTAAAAGATAGAAATCAGAATAGAAAAAAAAAGCCAAAACAAATTATTACCATCTGCAAAAAACATACCCTTAAAACAAAGATACAGAAGAGTTAAAAATAAAAGACTGAGAAAATATGTATGATGTAAACCACAAAACAAACTTGTAGTAGCTACACTGATAACAGACAAAGCAGACATCAGAACAAGAATATTAGGGTTAAAGACATACATTTCATGATAATCTTAAATATAAATATGTCCAGTAAAAATAGATGATGTAAAAACTGGAAAAAGTCAAAGGAGAAATAGACCAATCCAGAATTATAGCTGGAAACTTTACAACTCCTCTTTCAATAAAAAGTTACTTTCAGTAAAAAGCTAGTAGAACAAACATAAAATCAGGAAGGCTAGAGAAGATGGGACCAATGTTATCAATCAACTTGACCTATTTAACATTTAAGAAACACTATGCCCAACAATGGGAGAAAACACATTATTTTCAAATACGGAACATTCACCAAAACAGACTGTATTTTGGGCCATTAAACAAACCTAAATATGTTTTTTAAAACTGTAATTTTACCAATTATGTTCTCCTAATGGAATTAAATGTGAAATAATAAAAAAATTAGAAAAATTACCAAATATTTGGAAATTGAATTTTTTTTTTAAAAAATAACCCAGGTGTCAGCAAAGAAATACAAGGGAAATTAAAAAGCACACTAAAATGAGTGATATACATAACTGAATTTGTGAGACGTAGGTAAAACTGTACCAAGCACACATTAGATAAAAAGAGATTAAAGTCAATTAAAGATACTTTCACCAAAGTAGTAGATGGAAGGAAATACTAAAGGTAAGAGCAGAGGGCGCCTGGGTGGCTCAGTTGGTTAAGCGACTGCCTTCAGCTCAGGTCATGATCCTGGAGTCCCGGGATCGAGTCCCGCATCGGGCTCCCTGCTTGGCAGGGAGTCTGCTTCTCCCTCTGACCCTCCTCCTTCTCATGCTCTCTGTCTCTCATTCTCTCTCTCTCTCTCTCAAATAAATAAATAAAATCTTAAAAAAAAAAAAATAAAAATAAAACAAAATAAAATAAAATAAAGGTAAGAGCAGAAATCAATAAAATAAAAATAATAAGAAAAACATTGTTCACTAAGAACAGTGAAACCAAATGTTGGTTATTTGAAAAGATCAGTAAAATTAATCCTTTAGGCAAACTGAAAAAAAAGAAGATACAAATAGCCAATATCAATAATGAAAGGGAGATACAGTACCAATCCTACGGATACTAAAATATAATGAGAAACTTAAAAACAAATGGATGCTAATAAATTTGGCAAATTAAATGATATAAACAAGTTATTCAACTTTACTTACCATCAAAACAGACACAAGAAAATAGAAACTCTGAATCCATCATCTATTAAATTATTTGAATTTATAACTACAAGATTTAAATAACATAAAACCTTCTGGGCTCGAGTATTTTCTCTTTTGAATTTGCCAGACATTTAATGAAGGACTGGTTTCGATCTTACACACATTTTTTTAAACTAAAAAAAGAAAAAACATTTTTCAATTCACTTTACAAATCCAACACTGTCCTCATTCTAAAACCAGATAAAAACATTATAATAAAAGAAAATGGCAGATCAATATCTCTCATGAATATACAGACAAAAGACTTTACCAAAATATTTGCAAATAAAATCATGCAATATCATACTGGATATTCTACCATGACCAAGTGGGTCATGACATTAACTTACTATCACGGTAAATAGCTGCCAGGACAGCTGAGGTTATAGGGCAACCAACCAACTCAAACTCTAAGGAAAAACAGGTGCCTTGAAGAACATATAGGACATAAGCACCCTTAGGAAAACAATACTGGATACCAGTAAAAGTAATTCAGCTAAGGCTGTTAATGAACTGCTAGAGACTGAATGTGTGCTAGCAAGAGATATAGAACCTATGGAGGCCACAAACAAAAAAGGGAAGACGTATGTATACAAAGGTTGTTCAAAAACCTCACCAGGTACGCACACACACACACAAAAAGATTAGGCGCAGAGGAAAGGGCTAGGGAAAGCACCCCTCCTGGCATGGGAGTAGTGAGAGCAGCAGCCACTGAGAGCAAGGCATAAAGTCCAGCCTGGATCCTTTCCACCATCTCTAATACAAGGAGGAAAAAAGGCCTGAAACCACTGAAGGAAATGCAACAAATCCTATCACTCTCTGGATACTGTTGAAAACCCATTAAAGCTAGGGCAAGGAAACAGCAAAATAAAACAAAACAAAACCTAAAACTCTGGGGGAGAAAAAAAGAATTAGTCCTATAAGTGGAAGTAGGGAAGGGGCGTTGAGAAGTCCCCTTTCCCAAAACCCAGGACACAGTGGTTGCCCAGTTTATTATGATGGATAAGTTGCTATATCCAAAACAGTAATGGATCCGGGTAGAAATGGCAGCAATCTGGGAAGTACAGGCTTGAGTAAGCCAAACTGACTGACAGCCACAATTTGTTTCCATAGTCTGCAGCCCCAAAGAGAGATGTTTTTGATCTGTTGATCTTCCAAGTGGCACACCTGAAGGCTGGGCTACTGGCAACAACGCAAGAAGCCCAAGAGTCCTTAAATACACCTACAATGTTCATCAAGGGGTGTATTGGTCAGAGCTATGAGACCAGAGTCGAGTGATGACATCCACTCTGTTTTCTGTAGCTGGTACTGGTTGAAAAGCTGCAGCAGCAAAATGGATACCATCAGCTTACATCTGGGTTGAACTATAAGTGAACCAGGCCAAGGTATCTATAGGAACTTCTGTGAATCAAGGGCCCCACTAAGCGAGGGTCTTTGCTTTAAGAAGTGAGAGATGCTATTTCAGGAGTAAGAGATAAGGTTTCTCCCAAAAGGGGTCACTTCCACCCCTTCATGCAACACCAAGATGACACTAAGGCCAGGCTGGCTGCATCACTGAACAAACCATTTTCATTTGATCAGTGCAATTTCTTGGGTCCATTTCTTGTTAATTGTTAAGTCTGAATTAACCTACCCTCAAAATGGCAATATCATGCCAGAGAGTTGCAAGGAGTCTAATAGGGGTCAGGTGTGTAGTTTTAACAAGACCTGAGCAGTAGGCCTTTTCAAAAGAGGTGCACTTGGCAGCTGGGTCAGGCAGGTGGCACTGCTGTACTAAGAAATGGCCTGAGTACCTTAGCAGCCCTGTGTCTTTAACTAAAGCTGTGATTTTTCTTTTCTGTCCTCTAGGGATAATCCACTGTTTGTGCTGGATCACTCAGGGAGGGGACATGCAGCATCCCACGAATGGAAGAATCTCCTGTGAACTCATAAGCATTCACAGTGTAAGCATGTAGAAGTAAAAATGGCAATACCAAATATACACTTGGCAGAGGAAGCCAGAACAACAGTATATTGAACAGGCCCTGAGACTCCACCCACACTCTAGCTTTTCTTGAATTTGACTGTTTCCCCCCTGCATGAACATAGACCAAGGAATTTAACACATACACAAAAGGGACTACAGCCATAGCTGCCAGGAGAAGACATGATTTTCTGACCAGGAGCATGGGGCATACATGGTAGTCGGGTAGTGGGGGAGGCTAGCTAGTCTGCAGAGGAAGACTGAAGTGGTGGGAGGCTTTTCTTCTGCTTGGCTCCTCACCCCAGGGTCCGTGCCACTTCCTCCCGCATGCCTCCCAGCTCCTGCAAGAGCCTGGGCGTCCTTAATTTGCCCTGCGCACACTGATATAGCTCCACCATGCAGCCCTCAGAGCCTTCAGCCTCCCTTGCCATCTCGTGTGCTTTCTCCCCATAGGACCAGGTAGGATGGTGCTTGGGCACCCTATCCAACAGAACTGTAAAAGTTTGAATTCTCCCCATCCCTGAAGTTCCGTACCATACCAGGCTTTACCTTAAGCAGCTGAGATTAAAGGGAGAGAGAGGAATCAGAGGGCACAAAGAGTAGCTCTGCACCAATAAGCAAGACTTACATATATGTTCAAACTGCCTACTTGAATTCAACAAATAAAGTAATAATGTATTCAGTCTACCCATCCTCATTGCTGACACCTTTTATTTTAGTCTGGGAACCCCTGGATTCAGCAGCTACAGCCATACTGCCTTTTGCCTAGGGCCCAGAGGCTTACTGCCTTATTGACATAATAACATTCTTTCTTTCTCTAGCCTAGAGAGTAAGCATCAACCAAAGCATCATTCAGGAAGCTCTGTTCTACCTCTCACTGCTTAGCCTCTAAATATTCATTAATGGGTAAGTCAGTAGGAGATCTACTAGCTTCTCACTTCAACAAGAGCATTTGCTACTGGATCTCATATCCCCTAAACTGGCCCACAAGGGCACTTGTCTTTTTTCTTGCAGGAAGCCATGTTTCTGTCAACATCATGACCTTATTCTAAAACTGTCAAAAATCATGAAGGGTCTAGGATTTTACTCTACTTGCAAGCTGTGAAGCTAGTCTGTTCTTGTCATGGATGCTGGCAGAAGACATACGATGCCTGGGACACTAGGAAAGGACCTTAATACCCATGACACAGCAAGCAGTAAGAGGATCATGTCAGTGACAGTTCACCTTCCCATTCAAGTTCCCTTGGCAGAGGGGTCTAGGTGAATACTCTGTATACAGTGGATTTGCTTTACAGTCAAACAACACTGAGCTTAGAAAATTTACCATTTTTATAACAAGCAGAAGCAAGTCTGCTCTTTACCTGGGGAGTCATTACTGCATACCTCAAAGTTGCTAGCTTTAAACGTAACCCTGAGAACTGGACCAGATAAAGAACAGTCAGGTCTTTGCAATGTTGGTATACCCAGCAATACCCAGCATACCCCAGGACATTCAGGAATGCTCAGGGCTCTTGGCAGGGTGCTTTTCCCAATACACTCCTATCAAATCTAATACCAGAAGTCCTAAGAGGGACAATAACACAAGAAAGAAAAGTCACACGTGGTTCAAGAATAAGTCAACGGTCTCTATTTACAGAAGATATTAATTACCTGTACAGAAAATACCATGGATTTCATTTTATTTATTTATTTATTCATTTGAGACACACACACACACACACACACACACACACACACACAGACAGTGCGCGGGAGAGCATGAGCAGGGGGAGAGGCAGAGGGAGAGGGGAGAAGCAGGCTCCCTGCTGAGTCAGGAGGCTGATGTGGGGCTCGATCCCAGGACCCCGGGATCATGACCTGAGCCGAAGGCAGACACTTAACCATTTGAGCCACTCATGCACCCCATGGATTTCATTTTTAAAAAAAGCCCCAAAATTAATATATGAGTTTAGTAAAGTTGCAGGATACGTTAATAAAAAAGAAAATACCCTATTTCTATATACAAAAAGTTAAAAACTGGAATTTTGTTTCAAAAAAATTAGGTACTACTTCAATAGCACTAAGGAAGAGAAATAATTAGGTGCAAATCTAACAAAATATGTGCAGGATCTATAAACTAAATACTATAAAACACTGATAAAATAAATCAAAGATCTAAAAATAATAGACACCATGTCCATAAATTGAAAGACTCAATATTGTTTAAGCAGTCGATTCTCCCCCAAATTGATCCTTAAGTCATCTGCATTATCAATCAAAATCGCAGAGCTTTTTGTAGATAGTATATCCCTAAATGGGGACTAGAAGTAGCAGTAACTAAAGATATATTGCTGTATTTTAATAGCACAAAGTCACCAGTGAGCAGAGCCTTTAACTATTATCAGTAAACTGTGCAAATGCATCCATTTTCCCAAACAGGTGCCCTAAGTAGTACCTAACAGACCACCAGTTCATCCATGACCATTCCACATCTCCCACTAGATCACAGGACTCATTAACAGCACAGACAAGGGGATTTGCCATAGCTTTATTAAATATATTATCTAGTTCATTGACTGACTTGGTTTCAGGACACAGAAATGAATGTGATTCTGCATAATAAACTACAAAGGAGAATTATACAAAGAAAATGAAGTAACAGAAAAGCAAGAAGAGAAGCCAATGACGAAAAAAAGCACAAACATGACTGTATAATTCTTTGATATAAATATAAGAGAAAAACATTAACAAAAAACATCCATAATATTTAAGAATGTAAAGAGGAATATAAGTCAGTGAAAACAGAAACCCAAAAAATTGAGAGCAGGGGTGTTAATAACTTAGACAAGGCCCCCAAAACAACATGCCAACATTAGGACAACAAACAGAAACTAAAAAGTAGTAATAGTCACAGGGTCCAAAATCTAGGTTCGGATGAGAAAATGGAAAGGAAAGCCATGTATTTATTTTTATAATATATGTGATGCTGGCAAATGACTTAAAAATACATAGTATAAAAAATAAAAATGAAAAATTTTAAATGTCCAACTTAGGTGAAGTAGGAAGGCTGGGGAGGAACATTTTGTGGAGTTTTTCTGTTAAAAGTATACAATTCTTATGCATGTACTTTATCTAATTATAATCAGTTTTCAATTATTCTCATACCAATAATGAATCACCAACATTGCTGACTCTACTACCTTGGCTACTCCCCACTTGATGAAGGTTTCAGCAGATGGTCCATTTCTATTTTTCTGGTAAAACATTTGTTATGAAAGAAATTTAAAGTTGAGAAGCCAAATGAAATTTCTGAATTGCCTTTAAACCAAAATAATCCTTTCTTCATTAGGCTTTAGTATCAGAGATAGCTGAGCGTTAGCTATGTCAAGTATTCATTGAAAAAGCACCCTTGAAGCAATACAATTTAAAAAGGGAATTTTTCAGCAATTAGAAACTGCTTTTGCATATATATTTTGCAAACTGTTTCAAAGCACTTTTCAGTAGTGGCTAATTACAATATTTCACAAAGTTGAATTTTTTTTTTTACTTACAAACTCAGAATCATCAAAAAAGTAGCATCAGAATCAGACACAAGCTGGATTAAGAATGACCTGATATCAACAGTGCAATGTAAATGTGAACAACAAATTACTCTCTCACATTCACGGCTGTTCAAACTTACGGGAACAAACGTATACAATTAAAAATCAGACTCCCATATCAAAAATGTTAGGCATTGAAATTCCTATGCAATCAAAATACTTAAAACAACAACAACAAAAAAACAGAACTCGGTGAAAGGATTTTAATGGAGATATTTGGGGTCTTAGATTCATATCTATTGCTTAGTTATCATTTGCAAGCTAAAACTGTTTTTCTAGGTTATTAATTAGCTAATTAATAATTAAACTATAAAATTATTTTATAACATAAAATCTGGTCTTAAGTCACCAGTTGTTCAAAATTAGTATCCTATATAAATACAAAATATATTAAATGCACAAGTGTAAAAATTTGTTACTATGGAAATAAGAATCTTTGTAAATTCTGACATGTAATTTGACACTAAATTTTTCGTGAAAACAATATAATCTAATTCTGAATCCAGTGGTTTAGATATTTTCACCTCTGTTAAAAATAAAACAAAGGAAGTTAGGATTATCCAGCTAAGAAACCACTAAACCAATTCATGGTTTTTAAAAGGAAAACTATACTAAATGTTGTGTGCAATAAAAAACATTGCTGTTTGTGATATCTCGTGTATCCTTAATCACAAGTCACTTATTTGCACAGGGAATAATGAGCAATGTCCAAATCTGAGCTTTTTTGCTGCCATTATTTCTTAGAGAGAATTTGTTTTTTCAGAATAGTCTGAGTATAACTTGGAAACACTGTATTACAGAGAGCTAAAGAAAACACAGAAATAAACTTCAACAAAAAGAATCAAAGCTATATTGTGTCCCAAAGAATGCTTGATTTGCCAAAAGTCATATAACTAATAAGCAGTGACTGAACCCAGATCATCCAATTTTAAGTCCCAAGTATCTTCAGAATTTTCCAGAGAGGGGGCCAACTATGGGGTGATGGGGGGAGGGGGAAGGAGCTTACAGAGTTCCAACACTGGCTCTGCTACTAACTTACCTAGACTTTTTCAAGTCATTAAACTTCTTTGTGCCTTGGTTGCTTGCCTCTACTCCATAGGGATATTTTGATGATAAACATAAGCATACTTGAACTCTTTGGCAGAAAAGCACTCTGTGTATTTCACTACGTTAATGATTTCTTGTCCCCACCACAAGTTTCAATTGAAGCTAATATCTTTTCTCCAATTTTAGTTTGAAGCTCTGGTTTTAGTCTGAACCTTAAAATAACATTGTGTGTGCGTGTGCTTGCACACTATCTTTCAACATGGTTGGCATTCTAACAACATCCTTTTCTGCAACCTTCAAAATGCATGAAAAGTAGCACAACAACATTTTAATTTTTAGCATTACCAAAGCTGTGCATAAAATTTTAGGAATTCACAACAAAATTTTCCACCACACCACTCTCAACTTCTATACAAATGCAATTCAAAACTCATATACTACTCAGCCAGCCCCCTGTGAAGCTAAAACACTACCAGAAGATTACAAAAATATATACTGCTTTTTAAAATTATGAAAGAACAATTCCAGTTACAAATTAAAAATTTAGCATACATTTTTAAAAATGAACAATATTCCTAAAATAATGGAAATAAGTGATGATCAATATTCTAATAATTCAGTCATTTGCAAGGTCTTCTATTTTGTCAACAGAATCCAGCCACTTCATATACTTAGATCTAAAAAAGCATTTTCTTCAATACTGAGAGTAGGTAAACAAAGTTAATAGAAATTTAATTTTAAAGTAATATTTTAAGTTAATTACTTCTACTTGTTTTTATTCTCTCGACAACCTATCTTAAAATAATTTAGCCTTATATAACTTATGAAGACACATAACTACTAACTTCCTTTTTCCTTTACTGATATGTTTACCCGATAACATTAGCATATAGCTACATATAATATTTAAGGCACAGCAATCCATTAAAAGTGCCCAGGTTAAAAATAGAAATAGCCAGTTGAAATAAAATACTATGGCAAATGATCAGTATATATCTACTAAATAAAAGGGTTACCAAAGATGAAGACAGACAAGTGATCTGAAAGGAAAGCACATGATTAAATCTTTATATATTGAGACTATGTTAATAGTAATAGAATTTTAAAAAAAACATTTTAGAGTAGAACCACCTTGGAACAATTTCATTAAAATTCTGAATGAATGGAATGAATGAACACCTGAATGAATCCTGCAGTCATAACAAGGTTTACCACCTTGAGATGCTCACAACAATTTGAAATACACAGAGAAGACGACTTGAATACAAACAAACTAGTTGAAATTCAATGTGGTTCACAGTAAGGATGCAGTGGCTTTCTATTTGTAGAACAAAGAATCTCAACCAAAAACATATATTATGACTAAAATATTCTCGAGTGCAATCATCTAGGCTTCATAAAGAATATACACTTTTTACCGTGTAATTCTTTCTTGCCCCCTTCCACCCTCCTGCATTTTTTGTTTGGCATAAGTGAACAACAAACCAGAATAGAATACACATTTTTAAAAGACCAATTTACTCATACTCTATTTAAAAGCAGCATACAACCACTTATAAATATAGCCTTTTAAAAAAGCATCCTTATATAAAACAGTTGGGGGGGGGGGTTGGAAATCCCTGCTATACATATGAAGCACGGTTTAAGCCCAATACAACTGACCAATCAAAATTAGTGAATGCACTGCATCTCTCTGCAGTGGGGAGAAGCGACAAGGTAGGCTGTCATTCTGCAAAAGCTGCCCAGAACAGGCTTTCCTCTGAAAAGCAGTGCCATTCCGTTTTAGAGAGACTGAATCTAAATGTTGTCTCTGGGGACAAGAAGCCTTCAGTATGTTCAATTACTTCATTACGTTTTTCAGATGCTTATTGATTTCACAGTAGGAAGAGTGAGAGACTGCAGCAGCCTCTAAGCAGCACCACACGTTCCATACATTAGCAGTACTGCTGAGACAATGGCAGAGTACAGACACATATTTTCATTAAGGTCTTTTCTGAAGAGATGTTTATGACCCTCTTCCCCCAGTCCTCTGCTAACAAGTGAACCAAATGAATCAATCAAAACTGGAAACGCTTCAACTACATCAGGAATGTATCAAATCTTTAGCGGAGGTAAGATGTGTTCCCTTATTACAGTATAAGCTGCTTTTGAACTGGCATAGTGGGGTAAAATTACTTTGAAAAATTTCAACCTAAATTTTAACAGTTTATTTGCTTAATTCTATTTATTGTTAAACATGTATTTTTTAGATCAATTTAAGACATGACATTTTCAATGTACTTTTTTTAGGGTGCAATGTTAAATACCAAAAATTTTCTTTGTTGATTCACTACGAAGACATCAGCTTTTAAGTCACTTCAGACCTACTAAAATATTCTTAATGTCATCAGTATAGTTTTTCTCAAGTGCTCAAAAAATGCTTATATTTCTTAAAAGGATCAGGTTTACTATTTAGCTATTATTTATTACTCAGTTTTAGGTTAAGTTCATTATTGGGCATGTTCATTGAAAATTATTTAATTTGCAGTTACATTTTGCATTACCTTTTACATTTCAACTACATGAACAACTCATCAGTGGAAATTTATATCATCTAATTGTGGAATCTGTTTTAATCAGTTAATATTCAAACCATGTGCTAATAATTAAGCAAGCTACAATATTTCCCAGTAGGAAATAGTGTTAAATTTATTGTAAAGAGAGAACGACAGTATGTTTAGTGTATGCTAATTGCTCATAACCTCTGAAAACATAGGTTAGCTTCTAAACTGAGAGCAGAAATTAGTTTTAAAACTGCAGCTTTTCCTTCATGGTTATATTTATGTTACCTCTGTTACTAAATAACATAATATTTGCAATCTCTGTTAAGAAAAGAAAATATTTACAGAATCCCTTAAATCTATGCATAAGTTGTGGCTCTACTAATACAGTTTACTTACTTTGATAATGAATACTGTGTATGGTGTTAAAGTCAACAAAACTAAAGTAACTTTGCGTTCATTGGAAATTATTAGGAACCCTATTAACCATTTTTTTTTCTTTTTCACAAGGGCCCACAGCAGCTAATTCAGTATTTACAACTGACAATATGAAGAATGCATCTGATCAAGCATCTCCTAGCTGCCTGAACCATAAACTGCAGGATATTCTTCTAACACATGAATTTAAGACATTAAGGAGTTAAAACCAGAAAATACAGGTCCACATTACTGCTGGGATATAACACATGGACAGTAATCATCCTAAGAAGATGCTATATAAAATAGACACAAAAAGAAAAACAATTTAACTGCAAAAGCCTGAAAACAAAATGGTGAGCATTTTTAAAGGGGGAGTTTACACTTTAACATACCAGGATTGTGGAGCTGTTTCCTGAAGAAACAATGAGGCACGGAATGCCAAAAAGAGAATGCCATACATTAGCAGCAAGCTAGATAAAGCTTTATCAATTATTTTCTGCACTAAATATTCAGATATTTGTAGCAGCTGATATTACTAAAGGATTTTTTCATCTAAGTTTTATGACTATGCATCCTCTTCTAATGAAAACAAATCAAATTAAATAGCAGATGGTTTTATCAAAAGAACATGGACTGGATTTATAATATAAAGCAAGTTATGTGATCAAGAAATCATTTCAAACTAACGAGGACTGCTATAGAAACAGATTTACATTTGTAACAAAAGGATGTCCAAATACATTTTAGAAGCTAGAAACCGTATGTTTTCACATGTTCTGGAAAATAAAGAGAGACTATCATATATTCCCTCAAAGGGAAATATAATTCCTATCATTTGAGGAAGTTTCTCTTGGTCGTGACTTTTTAAGGCAAAACAAACACAAATATTTTGTACTGGTCTTTAGAAATTCATCAGCCAACTAAATCTCACAATTCATGCAGTTTGAAGTATTGGAGAGAAAATGAAAGAATTTCTACAAGACATGAAATAAAACACAGCTACTTCACTGTTGTCAGGTAAAAATTCATGTCAAAATCTGTCAATGACATCATGTATCAATTTGTGAAAAACTGCTATAGTGAGACAAAAGGCCCATAAGGCAACAGCAAACAGGTAGGTCAGAAGATGCATGCACCCCACCACACTGTTTAACATTTACAAAAGAAAACAATCTTGCTATAGAGGAGATGCATTTTACTTAGTTACCCTCTAACTTGGCATTTCTGCTGTATCTAATTATAAATCTAACTGATGCGACAAAGACCTGATGTTTAATCTGTCAGTTCCGAAAATTTGGCACACTTAAAATTTTCCATTTTTATAGGATTTCACTGTTAGCTAAGACTTTCACTTGAGTATATGCCTCTAGTAATACCTTATACCAAGCTCAAAAGGAATTAATAATATTATCTATGTTTCTGAAATATTGCCCCTAAAATAATATGGATAAATAAAATTGTATTCTAAAAGCTGTCAAAGGTTACATCAAGTTAAAGGTTAACATGAATTTTGGAAATTATTATAGCCTTTATAATTTATGTTTGATTATGATTTTGCAGCCAAAATGCTGTACTTGAAATGTGAAATATAGTTGGTTGTATGACTTTATATTTTAAGTGAATATACTCATTACTGACATATTAGCCCAGAAAATCAGACATTATTTTTATAAATTATTCTAACCCTCTATATATTATAGATTTACATGAATTGGCAAAAGAGCTTGTTTTTTTTAATTTTCCTCAAAATTATACACACTGGGTGATTTATACGAAAGGTTTCACATGGAATGTGTAAACTTTAAAAGATTCCTCAGAAAATGGATTTCAGATACTCCTTTCCCAAAATTTCGTTATTTTACTTTAAAAATCCTGTTTAAACAAACAAAATCAACTGATATAGTCTTTTAAACCACTCCAAAAATGGTTATTTCTTAACATGATATTAAATTTCAATTTCCTTCTTCCACAATAAATGAGAGGGTGTGGTCACAAAATAAATCATTCATTGGAGTGATTAGTACTCTTTTACCAAGTTTTGTGGTGTTATACTTTAACATAATATCCTTTTTCATCCAATTTTTATAACATAAGTTTGTCCATTATAAAGTTCGGTGAGCATTTTCACTACAAAATATGTAATATTTATCATTTCCCTACTTTCTATGGGAAATAGCTCCAAATATCCCCAAGCACACTAGACTCTTAAGTAAGAATTTCAACCAAGAACATGGACAAAATGGTTTTAAAGAACTAGTGCTCTGTGCCATTTATCATTTTAAATGAACACTTGTCCTGTTCATTTGAAATCTCATGAGAATAATTACACCAACACTAATTATGCTAGAACATATTAAAATAGCATTTATTACCCACCTACGCACAACAGTTTAAAATGAAATCTTAAAACACCAGGCTAAAAGTAGTTTTGCATACTGGGTAGTTTTATTGTACAAAAATATACTGTATCTCAATAAGTTTGAAAAACCCAAATGAGGAAAATCTTTTTGAGATATTAAGTAATTTTGAACTATACAGGAGTATTCCCCATACAGTCACCTTCAAAGGGAGAATCCAATTTCCTGTTATATCAAAACAATGCAACCTTGATTCTCCTAATTCTACCTTTGCCATTAATAGTTTAGAAACTTAAAAATTAAGCGAAGTACACAATAAAAATATATATATATTTTACAA
Organism: Halichoerus grypus; assembly: GCF_964656455.1. NCBI lineage: Eukaryota > Metazoa > Chordata > Mammalia > Carnivora > Phocidae > Halichoerus > Halichoerus grypus. Next base: position 18,151,397 of record NC_135723.1, on the reverse strand, counting down.
GAAACACATGTTTTATACGTCCTTTAAATTGCCAAATATCAAAAGAGTTTATTCTATTTCACTTTCTAGGGAAAACACGAACTGCTCCAAAAGAATGTGTTTTTCTCCCGTTCTGGAAATCAACATGCAGTCTGAATCTAACATTACAGTGCGAGATGACATTGATGACATCAACACCAATATGTACCAACCACTATCATATCCATTAAGCTTTCAAGTGTCTCTCACCGGATTTCTTATGTTAGAAATTGTGTTGGGACTTGGCAGCAACCTCACCGTATTGGTACTTTACTGCATGAAATCCAACTTAATCAACTCTGTCAGTAACATTATTACCATGAATCTTCATGTACTTGATGTAATAATTTGTGTGGGATGTATTCCTCTAACAATAGTTATCCTTCTGCTTTCACTGGAGAGTAACACTGCTCTCATCTGCTGTTTCCATGAGGCCTGTGTATCTTTTGCAAGTGTCTCAACAGCAATCAACGTTTTTGCTATCACTTTGGACAGATACGACATCTCTGTAAAACCTGCAAACCGAATTCTGACAATGGGCAGAGCTGTAATGCTAATGATATCCATTTGGATTTTTTCATTTTTCTCTTTCCTGATTCCCTTTATTGAGGTAAATTTTTTCAGTCTTCAAAGTGGAAATACATGGGAAAACAAGACACTTTTGTGTGTCAGTACAAATGAATACTACACTGAACTGGGAATGTATTATCACCTGCTAGTACAGATCCCAATATTCTTTTTCACTGTCATAGTAATGTTAATCACATACACCAAAATTCTTCAGGCTCTTAATATTCGAATCGGCACAAGATTTTCCACAGGGCAGAAGAAGAAAGCAAGAAAGAAAAAGACACTTTCTCTAACCACGCAGCATGAGACTACAGACCTGTCACAAAGCAGTGGTGGGAGAAATGTGGTCTTTGGCGTAAGAACTTCAGTCTCAGTAATAATTGCCCTCCGGCGAGCTGTGAAACGACACCGTGAACGACGAGAAAGGCAAAAAAGAGTCTTCAGGATGTCTTTATTGATTATTTCTACATTTCTTCTCTGCTGGACACCAATTTCTGTTTTAAATACCACCATTTTATGTTTAGGCCCAAGTGACCTTTTAGTAAAATTAAGGTTGTGTTTTCTAGTCATGGCTTATGGAACAACTATATTTCACCCTTTATTATATGCATTTACTAGACAAAAATTTCAAAAGGTCTTGAAAAGTAAAATGAAAAAGCGAGTTGTTTCTATAGTGGAAGCTGATCCTCTGCCTAATAATGCTGTAATACACAATTCTTGGATCGATCCTAAAAGAAACAAAAAAATTACCTTTGAAGATAGTGAAATAAGAGAAAAATGTTTAGTACCTCAGGTTGTCACAGACTAGGGAAACATCTAAGTTTCATTAAGCCCACATTTAAATTGTAAAAAAATGAAATTACTGCCAAATATAAGAAAAAACATTTTAAGTATTGGTTATGTTGTAAATTTTCAATGTAAATGTCAAGATTAGATTAGGTCATATATATTCAATTTCTTCATTACAATGTATTTGTTGCATGGCAGTTTGTTAAAGTAATATTGTGTATTTTTGTCAATATTATGTCCATCAGAAGATATTCATGTAAGTCATATTTTCTAAATAATAAATACATAGCCTTAAAACAGTGTATAACTTCAAAATGTAACTGACACAGGTATCCTTTTCTTTTTTTTATGAAGTGTATTTGTTTCTAAGCCACAAACTATAGATATATTTGTATAAATGACAAGTGGAATAGCACTTTAATATAAGAGCAAAAATTATGGTCTCCAAACAAAATAATTCAGGATTTTCTATGTCACTACCTTATGTTTTCTGGTATAGTCTACCTGCTATAATATTTGATGCATCAAAAATAATGAACTATGTGTGAAACTTTATCTTTTTTTTTTTTTTTTGAGTACAGAAAATTGTAGGATTTATCAGGATTTTAAACTTCAAGAACCAAGAAACAACCCTGTATATATACACTCTAAGATAGGGAAATTTTGAAATTCAAGTTTATTATGAAAAAGAGATTGATTTTTCTAAGATCAAGGGCACTATGCCTATAAATATACAAAATAAACTGACAATAAAGGGAAGGAAGAAAACTAAAGCACCAGCCTCTTTCTTCCTTCCTCACTTTGCGTGAGTCTAAGCCAAATGCTCTGGATTAATATACTGGTAAAAACCAGTGCATTAAAATAAACTAACTTCCTAACTTTATTCAAGTCAGCCTTTTTGTATAACAGAAGTCAACTATTAAAATCTGAATAAAAGAAAAAAAGACTTTCTATCACTGTAGAGAAGCTTCACAAAGCCAATGATTTCTAATTTTAGATACATAGCAACTTTAGAGTAATAAAATTTACACAAGGTTCCTATACTATCATAACTTCCAAATGTTTCAAAATAGAATAGTTCTATTTCCACTCTTAAAATCATTGAAGTGGCAATAAATCTTGTCAATTTTTTTACTCTACACCACTTAATCTAACTTTAATCTTTGTGTCTCCCATCTTCAATTCATGTTGGAAAACTAGAAAATTACTAATCCTAACTATAGATAACAGGTTTGGGAATCTCATATCAAGCAAATGTTTTCCAACTGTTATAATCCAATAATCTATCAATGAGTGCTAATTCTCACTGTATCAGAAAAAGAGCAATAAGTTACTTAAATAAGCAAATACAGTTCTTGCTACCTTATAGTTGATTAACTGTACTTTTTATTCTATTTTTTTAATACTGTATCCATTAAATCAAGTAGCAACTCATCTTTAAATAAAACTTTGTCAAGGAATTCGATAATATATCACTTTTGTGTAAATAAGTGAGGTTGAGATTGACCCAGTCTAGTTTACTGAATACATTAATCCTTGAGGGAAATGAGCACCATGCAATAACTTGAATTCACTGAGGTTCCTGGGATATTTAACAGTGATTTATTTCTGATAATGTTAACATGTCAAATCTTGGCAAAGGAACAGTATCCTTCTGTCTTGTTTTCTACTTTTATGGAATTAAAGAAATGCTTCAATTTGACAAAATGTAGCATAAGAAAGTAAGACATTTTTCAGAACCCTGTAGAGAAATTAAGACTTCGTAGGTAAGGGTATTAAACATTTTTTTCATTCAATAAACATATTTGGCACAGAATATCTCCTAATATATCCATTAAAATTTTTTTAAACTAATTTTATACTTAAACTTCCAAGCATAAATTATAATTGTATTTAGTTTTATAATCTTCATAAAAATTAGACTATTTTTAGAATTTTCATATTAAGAGAAGCCCTCTGTGTCTTAAATATTTTTAATCTTCAAATCTATAAGCATGCCAAAGAACTTGGTTAAAAAACATTTTTAAATATATTTGCCTAAACTGCTTTCATGCCCTCTTGTTCTCTGTAATAAGAAATCTAACAAAATAATAAATGGCAATTATTATAATGTTGCCTTCTAAACTGTTATTATTTCTACACTTGACTCTGGAACAGACAACTAACAAGCATTTTTGCCCTCCTGTAATGAACTTTCAGGTACTCAAAATTACACCCACTTATTTACAACAAAGAAAATTCATACCTACCGAACAACTTCTAACAGCTTTTTAATGTTAAATAGTATGTAATATGTAAACCAAAATAATATTTATATTAAAGATTCAGCTTTTGAAAACAAGTCACAAATATGCTTACAATTACTGACCTCAGCTTAAATGAGAGAATGAGAGAATGAGAAGCTTAGACAACTTTTTTTTAAGCGTTTGTTCTATGAAAAGGTGAAGTATTTTTATTTTCCTCATGATGGGCTTCACCAAAATGTGTATGTCTTTCACTGTATTTCTAATAATTTCATGGGACAAAATATTAATGTTAATTTTTCATGTTAGAATGAAAATTGTAAATGCAAAAGCAACAGAGGTAACAGTAAACTCAATATGGGATCCTTCTTAAAATGATATTTTTTCTCATCCATATGCCACAAATCACAGACACAGGCATCAATTTATATACAGTTAACGGGGTTAGTTCTTCAAAACCACAGAAGTAAGAACTATTATTTTAAAAACTAACCAAATATGAGCTCAATAAGATATGGAACGCTCATTGCTTGCTAATTCCAAGAGGTCATTAGTCTACCAATTAGTCCCAACAGATGTTCAAAGCTATTATGAAAATTTAAGAATTTAGAATTATGCTTTTAAAAAATGCCATCCATAATATTTCTGTACTTCTCACCATGGTAAGTCAATTTTTAGGTACGTGGCCTATTTGTCAATTTTTTAATCCCCCAAATAAAATGATAGCAAAATCTAAGTTCTCTGGGCATTAAAAATCAAACTCCTCATTTACTGAGATTAGATTGAAAGGTGAAAACCAGAAGATAAGAAAACAGGTGCTTAGTCAGGCTTTAGTCAACACAGTAATTTGAAGACTACTTTCCAAAGTCAATAAAACATTTAGTTTTATTACATCTTGATTGTACATTTAAGTAAGCTTTGTAATTCAATTAATATTTGAATCCTTACAATGTAGAAGGCATTATGGCAGATACGCATATTCATATGGAATAAAGTCATTACCCTGGAAACTTAACCTAGAATCAAGGTAGTTAAAAGTCTGGCAATACCTACAAAAAGGCAGAATGCAGTAAATACTATTAAAAAAAAAAAAAAGCAACCTTCTTAATAAACTTAAGAAGAAAGGAATTATGTTGGATTTAAGAACAATATAAATAAAAGCACTGTTGAGGAAAGCTACTGAAGCAGATCTGGAAATGGTAAATTGTTCTCTTTAGAAGAAAAGTAATACAATAGTGAGAAGTTGATCTGCTAAGTTAAAGTGGGGCCAAAAACAGAAAGAAGGCTTTAAATACCAGCAGAGATATCTGAGCAGGGGAATAAGACAATGGTAAATGAGTTACAAATCAATCAATCAACCAGCAATGTGTAGAAAGGGTTGATTGGGTAAGACACAGAACAGGAAACTGAGAAACCAAATTGTTGGCTGGGTAAGACACAGAAGACGGGAAGCCACGGCGATCACCCTGACAGGTAATGAAAGGCCCGGCAAACAGTGCTGGCCGTAGCTGTGCAGAGGAGTGTACACGTGTGACAGGCAACGTGAAGGCAGAATCAATAGGGTATGTCAACTGACTAAAAAGACAACTGGTATAGGAAACTGAAGAATTAAAAATGATGGCAAAAAAAAAAAAAAACCCGTAAAAAACTAGATTATCCTCAATGATCTAAGAACTTTTAAATTGTTTTGCATAAAGTACATGAATAACAAGGACATAACCAGAAAGAATTTCTGGCAAAGCAAAAAATTCAATTAAGTGAAATAAATGACCTTATTCAAGAATGTTCTAGTTATTACAAACTATTCAAAATGAAAAATTCAAACTGATGTTTTAAAATATCTGTATTTTGCATATTGGTTTATTCAGTTTTTCCACTAAACACATATTTTCTTCTTCAGTAATTTTTTAATTACAAAAAGTTATACACAATGGAAAAATGCCAAGGTATATAAAGTAAAAAATATAAATATCATCCTTTGCTCCTAATAATTATGAATATCTATCCAACTCATCATATACATGGCTCCTTCATTCTTTATTAACGGCTGCATAAAAATAATTTTTAAAAATTAAAAAACATACAGCAATATTTCTAAAAAATGACAATGATAAAATATCAAATACTTAAACTGTTTTCTATTATAATCAAATAATTTGAAGCTACATTTCAAGACCATCTTGAAAAAGGTAAGAAAGGTAACTTGTCAAATTGTAAGACAGGTTATTTTTCTAAACGGGGAGAAGAAGCAAGGAAAAAGACATAATGTATTTTTTTTCTTCCTTTTCTTCCTTTTCACTAAATAAGATGAGAAAGAAAAAAAACTAAAGAAAACTCTTGGAGCTTATTTTCTTTACATCTCAGAAAAGGACACTTGTATGTACTCCTTGTGAATGTAAGCAATCTCCCTATGGGACAGCAGTGAACTCAAGAAAGCTAAACATGAGATGGCTAATAATAAATGTTAGGGGAAAAGGGAGCTCGGGCCATATTATAAAAGAGGGAAAAAAGGAGATAATTAAACCTAGACAAGGTAGGAAAAAGATCTAAAATACTCAGAGATGCTCAGCTTTTAGAGAAGTAAAATGTGAATATAGCATTGTGGGTTAGAGTTCACAGAAGAAAACTACCTTGAAGATTTTTTCTAAAAAGCATTCAAAAAGATGAAAAAGCAATTTTTTTTTAAAGAAACCCCAGTTAATAAACTGGGCAGATTAGTAATATAATAACATTTTTCACGATACAAAGTAGAATACAAATTAGGATGTTACAACAACTCACAAACGTTTGGAACAGAGGGGTACTGAGATGGAGAAGTAAATGGAAAACTGGGCTCATCTTAATATGAAAACTTTCACCTTTTAAAGAATATTCAATTTTTGCAGGAGAGAAAGAGCTGAGCAAACTTAAACAATATTTCTCCCCTTGCTCATGATAAAATAATGTGTGAAAATAATCCTAAGTATCTCTACCCTTCTATTCACACATTTTTTTAACAGACCTCTGTAAGCTGTATCCATGGCTTTCAAGCATGACAGCTTTGTACTTTCACCAGCAAGTGGTAAAAAGTGCTGTCATTCCTGTCACTGCCACCAATATCAACTCCTACCACTATCAAACCCTGAAGCATCAAGTAAGATAAAGGAGGAGAGCTGAGTCTATCTGGGATTGAGGTCAGTTTCCTCACCCTGTTTCCATGAAAGCAGTATGTCATATATTTCTGAGAGGCATTAAGCAAGGCAGACTATCAAAGCACATCCACCAATTTTTCAAGGCAGAAAGTAAAAGGAGCAAGAGAATCTTAATTAATCTTATTATTAAGATCATAGATAACTGCTTTCCACTCAGACAGCTATGGACATACAATACTAATAATAGATGCAAAATGAAAATTTTTTAATTTAACATAAATTTTTTAAAATGTTAATGCTAACAAATGAGAGTTCTGACCACATTAGACACAGACTAGAAGAGTGAGAAATACATAGGAGATTGACACATATATATATACATATATATATAGCACATCCATTAATATTATACACAATCCCACCTGTCATATACGGCATACTGTGTATATATTGTATATTGGTTATCTACCCAAAGATATGCATTTCACTCTAAAATTGCTAATGTCTTTTTTTTTTTTTAAAGATTTTATTTCTTTATTTGACAGAGAGAGATAGAGCAAGAGAGGGAACACAAGCAGGGAGAGTGGGAGAGAGAGAAGCAGGCTTCCTGTGGAGCAGAGAGCCCGATGTGGGGCTTGATCCCAGGACCCTGGGATCACGACCTGAGCCGAAGGCAGATGCTTAACGACTGAGCCACCCAGGAGCCCCTAAAATTGCTAATGTCTTAAAACAGGCTGAAATGTAACACATTTACATAGTCTACATTTTAACAGTTTTTTTCCCCAATTATTAAAAAACTGTAGTCTTTCTTCTGCTATTAAATTTTTTCCAACTATCACTTCTTATAAGCAACAAAATGCTAGCAAACTATAGCTACCTAATTTTATAAAACTGTCTTTAATCCACCCAGTACAATAAGAGTCTGTAATACTACTGTAACCTTTGTAACCAAAAAGTGCCTGATACATACCAACTGATGAGTAAATATTAGTGAAACTGAAGTCAACAATTTTTAAACTTCCGACCCCATGTATCTTGTTGAGGAGAGTATTTTTCAAAATGTAACTCACACCAGTCAGAATGGCTAAAATTAACAAGTCAGGAAACGACAGATGTTGGCGGGGATGTGGAGAAAGGGGAATCCTCCTACACTGTTGGTGGGAATGCAAGCTGGTGCAGCCACTCTGGAAAACAGTATGGAGGTTCCTCAAAAAGTTGAAAATAGAGCTGCCCTACGACCCAGCAATTGCACTACTGGGTATCTACCCCAAAGATACAAATGTAGGGAACCGAAGGGGTACGTGCACCCCAATGTTCATAGCAGCAATGTCCACAATAGCCAAACTATGGAAAGAGCCAAGATGTCCATCGACAGATGAATGGATAAAGAAGATGTGGTATATATATACAAGGGACTATTATGCAGCTATCAAAAAAAATGAAATCTTGCCATCTGCAATGACGTGGATGGAACTAGAGGGTATTATTATGCTAAGAGAAATAAGTCAATCAGAGAAAGACAATTATTATATGATCTTACTGATATGTGGAATTTGAGAAACAAGGCAGAGGATCATAGGGGAAGAGAGGAAAAAATGAAACAAGACAAAATCGGAGAGGGAGACAAACCGTAAGAGACTCTTAATCTCAGGAAACAAACTGAGGGTTGCTGGAGTGGAGGGGGAGGTGGGAGGGATAGGGTGCCTGGGTGATGGACATTGGGGAGGGTATGTGTTATGGTGAGCACTGTGTACTGTGTAAGACTGATGAGTCACAGACCTGTACCCCTGAAACAAATACGTTAATTAAAAAAAATCAAAAAAAATACACAGAATTGAACACACACACATGCACATACACATAAATGAGCGCACATAAAACTGGAGGTATCTGATTAAAATCAGTGGATTGTACCAAAAATAAAAACAAAAACAAAAACAAAAAATGTAACTTACCTCTATCAGAATCTTCTTCTATGGTGCTTGTTTGAAATTCCAATTTCTGTCTCTCCCCCCTTAGACTTAATGAATCAGAATATCTGTGGTTGCAGTTCTGACTAATAAGTTTTAATAAGTACTCTCGGGTGATTTGTGCACTAAAGCTGAAGAACCACTACTTTCTATACTAGAAGATAGACTATATATCAAAGTGACAGATTAAATCAAGTAACTGATAATGAAAAGGTACAGAAGCAGCTCTGAACTCAGTTTAGGCCATAATGCCTTCCTGAAGAAAAAAGTTTTAAGCTTACTTCATTTTAACAAATAAAATTTTAGTTGAATTATATATACTATAATCCAGCATGACATTTGCTTCCTAAGAACTAAAATTTTATTTATTTATTCATTGGTTCATTCATTCATTCATCCAAGAAATATTTATTGGGCATTTACTATGTGCCAGGTGTAGGAATAAGAACCACTGAAGTCCGGCTTTCACTGAACTTACAGATGATGGTAAGTGCTAAGAGAAAGTAAAGCATAGTACGGGAGAGAGTGATGAGGGTTTATTTGTGCAGCACTGTCAAGAAAGTGCACTGTTGGCGCTCAATAAATGCTGTCGCCTAAGTGAATGAGCACAGCTGTACACAGTCCTACATTTGTTAAGTTAGATGGTCCTTGAAGAATTGATGACCCATACTCAACTGGTGCCTCTTCCCCAGGCATTTCCCTTTTTTAACGTATTTAGTTGTTAATCACTCCTACACTATTTTCATGTTAGGAGGAAATTAATTATGGAAATATGAATATTAGTGACTTAGAAAAAGGTCTAGCACAGTAGTTGGCATATAGTAGGTATATTGCAAGGCTTGTTGACCTATAGCATTGAAAACCTGAAACAGGACTGAATTTTGATTCTCCCTCTAGAATTCCACACACTATCTCAATCCACAATGTTCAGTTTTCTCTGTGAGAAATCTTTCAATAATAATCATAATTGACCTTATTGAATGCTTACTGTGGTAATAAATGAGTTACTGTGTTAATTCTTTAGATTATCATCTTATGAATCCTCACACCAAGACTGAGAGGGAAGTCTTGCTGATATTTTTCCTCTGATGAGAAAACATGCTCAGAGAAGTTAGGTGACCTGCTGTGCTTCATACAGCTTGTAGGAGATAAAATAGGGTTGGAGCCACGTCTATCTTCCTAAAGTTCTATTTCCCTAAAAGAAGTTATCTAGGCCTTTAAAGTTTCCTTTAAAAATCATATACTCATAAGATTAAATGGTACCAAACATGAAACAAGACACTATAAAGTGCTATTTACTTTTACTTAATTCCAACAGTTAATTGTAAAACTGCACAGCTACCATTTGTTGTAATGTCACTTTATTCTGTCCAAAAGTACTGTACAGGCACATTTTTGCTCATTTCAGAACAAAAGTTCTATTAAAACATAATACTATACATAAGGGATAAGAATTACTTTTAAAATAATTACAGTGAAAATACTAAAAACTATACACTATACTAAAAACTGTATTCTGTGCATTTTTTGAACAGATGTCACTCAAGTTAGGTAGATGGGTCCAGTTAAATACTTTCCTTTGTTATTATAATTTCCTTTGTGCCATCAACACAATTTAGGGAATATTCAGCTACTCTTTGATAATTTATGACAACTTTAATTTCCTATTCTGTTTTATAACAGTTAAGTGACACTGATACTCAATAAATACTTCAAATGGTATTGCAGAAACACCACCCTGGAAACATTTCTTATTAACCTTTTCACTAAGAATTCTTTCAAGCAACACTGATATTATCTTCTGTTATCACTCTTGCTTTTTAGCATTTCCACTGAATCACAGAACCAATCCATAACAAGTTGTTGATGGAAATGGACTGCTACTGAATACAATTTAAATATATAAAAACAAGAGTACAGGTAATCAGATATAGCCACCTTACAGAAAAACATTTCCAAATAATATATTCCAGATAAACAATGACTTTGGTTTAGGGTTTCCTGGAGTCTCATAAAGTTCAATGAAATTGTGTGCAAAATTCATGGATTTGTGAATATGTGCATTTTCCCTGGAGCAAACAGCTACAAATTCATTAAGATCCTCAAGAGAGTGTGTAACCCAAAACAAAAACAAAACTATTGGGGCGCCTGGGTGGCTCAGTCATTAAGCGTCTGCCTTCGGCTCAGGTCATTATCCCAGGGTCCTGGGATCGAGCCCCACATCGGGCTCCCTGCTCAGCGGGAAGCCTGCTTCTCCCTCTCCCACTCCCCCTGCTTGTGTTCCTGCTCTCGCTATCTCTCTGTGAAATAAATAAATAAAATCTTTAAAAAAAAACAACAAAAACTATTAAGAAAGTAGGAAAGCAAAATTGGTAAATGCTACACATTAATTATATCTTGCCTTATTTTAAGGAGAATGTAAGACAACTTTTAAAAGCATAAAATTTTAGATACAATTAAATGAAAAAATAATAAAATCAGAGCAGTAAGAATTAAAAGAATGAAAAAAATTAAAGTTAACTCTGGTATGAAATGTAAAAAACGAAATGCTTATCATTAAGCCCTGCATTCTTATAAGAAATGAGTCAAAAACTGTCCCTATGTTTTCTATAAGATCATATAAGGAGAGAAAAGGGATTGACTCTTAGCATCAATAAAATAAAGCTCCTCTCACTGTTCAGTAGAAGTACTAAGTGTTCATAACACTGAGACCAGATTGCAATGCCTTTCATGGATCTTCTCAGAAAGTACATAACATGTAAACGATGTTTTTACAACAACTTTATTTTTTTAATGCTTTTTAACAAGATTTATTTATTATTTATTTATTTGAGAGAGGGTGATAGAGAGCATGCATGTGAGCAGGGGGAGGGGTAGAGGGAGAGAAAGAGAATCTCAAGCAAACCTCCCACTGAGCATGGACCCTGAGATCATGACCCAAGCCAAAATCAATAGTTGGAAGCTCAATCGGCTAAGCCACCAAGCACCCCAATGACCTTATCTTTTAAGTTTATTTATTTATTTATTTTTTAGTAATCTCTACACCCAACCTGGGGCTCAAACTCACAACCCTGAGATCAAGAGTTGCATGCTTTTTTGACAGAGCCAGCCAGATGCCCCTTTACAACAATTTTAAAGACAATCGAAGTCTTAAGACAATTACTGATGTCCTCCAATGTACAAAAATGGCTACAACAATCTTACAGAAAAGGCAAGAAGTCTCATAAGGCTGATTATAATTTTCTTCAAAGAATAATAATAGCATCAAACTAAAGGGAAATTCAGTAAAAAGAATTACATGGTAAAGAATAATACAATATAATAATACAATATAATTTTGGTTTAATCCAAGGATGGATTCCAGAAAATTAAAGCAGTGAATCTCAACCATTTCACATACATCTAAGGGGTCAATGAGACTGGGTGGGAGAGAGATGTGGCACTTCCAAATGAAAATAAGACAGGCGTTCTTAAAAACGAAACAAGGCCTCCAGTTAATTCTGATGTGCTTACTCCTCTCCTCCCTCCACTCCCCAGCCTTCTGAGATTCTCTAATCAAGAGAAACAGACGACTGATTAGCCTTCAGAAAAATTGTCTTTGGGGTGCCTGAGTGGCTCAGTCAGTTAAGCGTCTAACTCTTGATTTCAGCTCAGGTCATGATCTCAGGGTCATGAGATCCAGCCCGGTGTCGGGCTCTGCATTCAGTGTGGAGTCTGCTTATGATTCTTTCCCTCTCCCTCTGCTTCTCTTCCCACCCTGCCTTGCTCATGCGCTGTCTCTCTCTCTCTCCAAAAAAAAAAAAAAAAGGAAGAAAGAAAGAAAACTGTCTTTCATATTCTCTCAACAAAATTCTAGAAAAAAACAATTGGCATAAAAATAGTTAAGTGCAAAACCATAAACATGAATAACCACCTAAGCTGAGGGAAAGACTAACATCACGACACTCCACTCTTGCACAGAGGTAGCTGTTAGCAAATTCTGAAATGACAAGTTAAAGAACTGAATTTTCATCAACTAATTTGAAGATAAATCTACTTTGCCTGAAATATCTCATCCTCATTAAAACATCTTCCTACCAATGATTCAAAGATACAGTGAGAACAGATACAATAAGAGCTAAAAGAAAAGAACTGAGCCTTCAACTACATGATAAAAGACACCATATAAATATTTCATCACTGTTGTCAGATACAAGAAATAAGATATGAGTAGCTTTTACTTTTAAGTATAATATTCTTCTATCCATACCATTTATATTAAATACAACTAACTTCTCAAACTCCATAAATGTTTCTAAAAACTTTATAACATACGTCACAGGATCTAGTAGGCAGATTCACAAAGTGCCCAGATGAATGTGCCAAGCAGCAATAACTGTAAAATCCTAGTTACTATCACAAGCAAGTCTGTTATCTTGGAAACATTAAAAAAAATCATTAAAGCACTTTAAATGGCCCGTTATAATAGCACTTAACTCTCATCTGCTCAAATTTGAACATTTCATGAAAGGTTTGAGTTGTATAAGCTTACAAAAGTGGTGGTGATAAGACAAGTATGTCAACATCAATATCACAAGGCAAAACAGAACTACAATCAGAATATAAACAAAGAGCAATGGGGCTCAAAGTAAAGGGAGCACGGGTACAGCAGTACCCCCTTATCTGAAGTTTTGCTTTCCGCAGTTTCAGGCACCCCAGTCAGCCATGGTCCAGAAGCAGATGATCCTCCCTTTGACCTATCATCAGAAGGCCGGTAGCAGCCTCATACTACATCACAGTGCCCGTCTCGTTCACCTCACTTCACCTCATCATGTAGGCATTTTATCATCTCTCATCATCACAAGAAGAAGAGGAGGGGGTATAGGCACACCAAGTATTTTTGAGAGAGACCACATTCCCATAATTTTTATTATAGTATATTGTTAGAATTGTTCCCTTTCCTAATTATTGCTGTTAATCTCTTACTGTGCCTAATTTATAAATTAAATTTTATCATAGGTATGTATGTATAGGAAAAGGCATAATGCATATAGGGTTCAGTACTATCTGTGGTTTCAGGCATCCACTGGGGGGTCTTGGAATGTACCCTCTGCAGATAAAGTTGGCGGGGGGATGGGACTACTGTACCTCGAAAAGCTGCAGAAAGGAAACAGCAATTGAAATGAACTTTGACAGCATCTGGGCAACAACAGCATACCAAGCAGAGACACAAGCATGAGCAATTACAGAGCAACAAGGAAACAAACTCTCCAGACCAGGGAACAATTCAATTTGGCTGGTGCACAGACTATGAATATGTAAGCAGGGAGAGATAAAGCTGGAAAACAGGCTATATTCATGTTTTATCAGGCAAAAAAAAATTTTTAATTTAAACCCAAAGCCCAGTGAGTGTCTTTCTAGATTTGACAATGTGTGATGGCATCTAAAATACATATACTTACACTTTCTATCATCTTAATTTAGGCCCTCAATACCCAGACCACTGTGTCAGCCTCTGACCTGGTCTCTTTACCTCAAGCTCTCACACTTTCCATTTTCCACTTCCTCAAATACAATTCCACTCATTTTATCCCCTGTTACAGAAGATCTTCCATCAGATACCCTTCACTGAGACTTAAAATACAACATGATATTTAATAGAAAGTAATTAAAATCCAGAGGGGAGCAGAATGAGGAGATGGGAGAAAGAGGTGATGGGGATTAAGGAGTATACTTGTCATGATGAGCAGAGCATGATGTATAGAAATTCTGAATCACTAGATCGTACACCTGAAACTAATATAATACTGTATGTTAACTAACTGGGATTAAAATAAAAACTTAAAAAAATTTAAAATTAAAAAAAAGAAAATAACTAAAATCCAAAGAGTAGTAGTAACAACTCAGTACTGTTCAAATGTAGAATTAGAGATACCTCAAAGTTATACAAACACACAGCCTTGAAAAAACGTCCATGGAAAATGCAGTATGCCCAATTCTGTTTTTCTATTAAAAACTATTAAAAAAAAAACTAGAAAAATAGTAATTAAAAAGTAACTTAAAAATAACTAAATGCAACCCCCCAAAAAACTACTTAACCCCAAGATTAAAAAAAGGAAAATAAGAATAGGCAGACAACTGACACAATGAATGTACATTATATGATGTGATTTGGGGGGGGTGCCGAACCATTAAGGACTCAAACAAATAAAAGAATGTATTATGAAACAGTAGGGTATTTCCAATGTGTGGTGAATGATATTGGGGAAATAACAAAATGTTGGAAAAATAAAGTGAAATGCTTGCCTATTCCAAGGTCAGTGAATGCACAACTCCAGGAAGCACAGTTAATGTAATATTTCACGTGACACTGACTGCTACCGCCTGGGCTTGTGACATGAGGCAGTTATGAATGTACCATGTTTATGTGTTAAAAGCAAAATGTAAATCCTTGACTATGATGTATTTTTATCTTGTAATACTCAAAAGGAACACACTGAAATCCCAAACCAATCTCATATCTTGGCTGGGACAAACATCTGTTCAAAAGAAAAATGCAGGGAGCATCACAAAGGAGAGGAGGCACCATTATATATTTTTTTAAGTTTTTTTAAGTTATACAAGTCGACTTCCACTGACAAATAATATTGTTATAGTCCCTACCCAAAATTTATGAAAGTCCCAAATTCACACAATACTTTTGTCTCACAGAACTTTGGTTCTCATTTGGTTCTCATCCACCAGAGTACAAGCTGAGGAAGTAAGTACTAAGTTCAAGTAGAGGTCCTCTTCTTACTAGCTGCCTGCTCCTGGGAATGTTACTTATCTCATGAAGACTGTTCCCTCATCTGTAAAATGGTAACATCTACTCAGGGGACTGTTGTGAAGCTTCAGTGAGATAAAGTGTATACAATACTTAACACAGTACTTGCCAACAGAAATCAAATGGCTGTGAATTGTGTTAAGACTGTTGAATCACAGGGCGCCTGAGTGGCTCAGTTGGTTAAGCGACTGCCTTCGGCTCAGGTCATGATCCTGGAGTCCCTGGATCGAGTCCCGCATCGGGCTCCCTGCTCGGCAGGGAGTCTGCTTCTCCCTCTGCCCCTCCCCCCTCTCATGTGCTTGCTCTCTCTCATTCTCTCTCAAATAAATAAATAAAAAATCTTTAAAAAAAAAAAAAAAAGAAGACTGTTGAATCACAGACCTGTACCTCTGAAACAAATAATACATTATACGTTAAAAAAACGAAGATAGTAGGAAGGGTAAAATGAAGGGGGGGAAATTGGAAGGGGAGATGAACCATGAGAGACTATGGACTCTGAGAAACAAACTGAGGGTTCTAGAGGGGAGGGGGTGGGGGGATGGGTTAGCCTGGTGATGGGTATTAAAGAAAGCATGTACTGAATGGAGCACTGGGTGTTATACGCAAACAATGAATCATGGAACACTACATCAAAAACTAATGATGTAATGTATAGTGATTAACATAACAATAAAATAAAATTTAAAAAAAGAAATCAAATGGCAGGTTTTATCACTTCACTGAAATTTTATTTTTAAAAAAAATTAACAAATGTACTTTCAATTATGTGATGTAGTTATAAAAAAGGAATCACTATGGATTACTCTAGCTCCTCAAAAAAGTACAACTCCTTCCAGCTTCAGTAGGAATTTGAGTCTTGATATTTACTTTTCTTAAATGTTTTTTATTCTCCTCCAGTAGCCATCTCTAACTTGAAAATCTTTACAGTAATACTTCAATATCTTGTTACCAGAAAAAATGCACAATGAATGTACATTATATGAGGTGATTTTTGGAAAGGAAAAAAAGGTAGCATTTTTGCACTCTACAACAGTAGAACACAACCACAGATGATGTATGCCCAATAGGACATTCAAAGTATCATACAAATTTGTTCTTTACTTCTATTTCTAAAGAAAGAAAAATAAGAAGAAAGCAATATTTGGGGTATCTATTATATAATAAGTTGAAAGGCAATCTATAAACTCTGTCTCATTAAATCTACCCTACAGTCCTTTGAAGTCTAAGAGAGAAGTTAACTTTTTGAAATTCACACAGTTATCATGAGAGATGGAAATGGGATTTAAACCAAGGTCTAGACAGTTTCAAAGCCTATGTTCTCCTATCTCTGAATTACATAGCAGGAACAATTATGATATTTTATGGTATAATTTTATGATGTTTTGAAGTCTCTAAAGTGTTAGTAAAGTGAATATTACTTTGATGAAAGAAAAGTTTATGAATACTGTGTTGTTCTGGTTATTACATTAAAATAAGTAGCCTCTGTACACCCATTCAACAAGATTTATTCATAAGTTATTTACCCTCAGTAGAAGTCTTCTCAAAAACTTTCAGTTCTTATTTTTGCCTTACAGTTAGCTCACTCTAAAATATCAATCTCATTATTTAGCTTTAGTTGGAAAGTCTCTATTAGGTGACTATTCTTAAGTATTCCCAAGCCTTATAAAGAAACAACAAACAAAATACATTCTCTCTATCCTTTACCCTCTGTCAAGCAATTACCATAGCTGGAGGAAACCAGGCAGAGGTTACTTCTCTCCTTTATCTTCCAAAGAGGAGATCATCATCTTGGCTAGCCTTCCATTCCCAAAGCATAACTGGATCAAGCTGGAGGATGCAGGTCACCATACAGCACATCCCAATAAAACTCCATTTTATCCCACTAACACTCTTAAGCAAAGGTTTGGATTCTGCAGATCACTCAATGATCTAATGCATCTCCCAAGAAATAATATGACCAATTTTCAAACTTCTTTTAGCAATATAACTTTTTCTTTTTCGAACGAATTATTTTACCAAACCCAAATTTATAAACAAGATAAAAGCAGATTACTCTCAATGAAGAAAATTAAGGGATCAGAGTCAAGAAATTCAACATTCCCTTCATCCAAATACCTCAGACTCCTCAGAACACAGTGTAAAACAAACATGATTTTGAGCTACTAACTTTCACAGGGCACTCCATAGAAAATATTCTGCTACTGCATCAAGATCCTGACTAAATATTATTCTTATATCTGTTAGAAATTAAGTATACCTGTGATTCATAACCAGACTCTACCACATCTGTAATCTGACCTGGGGAAACATGCTACAAATGTCCCAAAGACCAAGAATGGATTTTATCAATCTGCATAACTCTAAAACAGTCCTAGAGAGGAGCACAAAGTAGGGTTTAAAACATATCTACCAGCATAGTATTGAATATATAAATCTGGTTAGAACAAAAAGTTTTCTTTAATTTCCAAATTATCTGTCTGTAAGAATCTTTAATGTGACTTGAGGCCACTTTTTATTTCTTAAGAGCAACAGGCAGAAAAATGTATCATTAGCCATGATACCAGAAGAGTATGCAGGATATTTTGTAAGTAGGATCCCATTACAGCTGTTTACTTTAAAACCACCAGTTAACATTTGTATCTGGGTATAAAAATGGTGTCTGTTCCCTTATATAACTC
The DNA here is from genome assembly GCF_964656455.1 of Halichoerus grypus. NCBI lineage: Eukaryota > Metazoa > Chordata > Mammalia > Carnivora > Phocidae > Halichoerus > Halichoerus grypus. Next base: position 18,133,196 of record NC_135723.1, on the reverse strand, counting down.
TGGCACTTTCTTCTTCTATAAGGAGAGACAAGACACATTAAAACACTATGGGTAGGTGGGTGGATGGGTGTATATTTTATTTTGTTTTGACTCCAACCTCTTCCTAGAGCAGACTTCTAAAGATCATTCTCTTTCCTAGAAAAACAATCTTCTTTTCAGATAATTGATTTGGTACAAATGCTATATGTATTAGTTTCTTATTTGCTACATAGCATTACCACAAACTCAGAGGCTTGAAAACTACCAATTTATTGTCTTACAGTTCTGGAGGTTAGAAATCCAAAGTGGGTCCCAGTGGGCTAAAACCAAGGTATTGGCATGGCTGTATTCCTTTGAGGTTCTAGGGGAGAATCTGTTTCTTTGCTCATTCAAGTTGTTTGGCAGAATTTAGTTCCTTGTGGTTATAGACTGAGGTCGTCCCCACTTCCTTCTTGGCTGTCAGCTGAGGACAGTTCCCAGCTTCCAGAAGACATCTGCATGTCTTGGCAGATGGGGCCCCTTCCTTCATCTTCAAAGCCATCAAATCTGGTTAAGTACTTGGATACTTCAAATCTCTGCTGCCTCTTCTTCCATTATTGCATCTCTCGGACTACTCTTCAACTTTCCTGTTCTACTTGTAAAAACTCACATATTTAGAATCGACCCACCTGGATAATCCAGAATAATCTCCCCATCTCAAGGTCCATAACCTTAATCACATTTGCAAATTCCCTTTTGCCATGTGAAGTAACATGTTTCCAGGGACTAGGTTCCAGGGACTAGGCTCCAGGGACTAGGATGTGAACATCTTTGGGGGCCCATTAAATTTGTGCCTACCACATGATATTTATTGAGTTACTCTGACTTGAAGTCAGGAACAAAACCACAGAATGTATCACTATCCTCTGACTAAACTGAAAGTTATTAGGCCCAAACACATTAGAATTCAAAATGCTGAGCAACCTCTATTAAGCACAACCACTATCAGAGAATCCATCAATTTAAATAGTTACTATCACTAAATCCTTACTTTTTAAATGGATGAATATCTAAATATCTGAACAGAACTTACTTAAGGCTGAGTAAACTAGATTTCTCCCTGTAAAATAGCACTGGTTTCTACCTTTAAGCTCCCTTCTTTGTTCACTTCGTCAATGTCCCACAAATCCTTATCTAGAAGTAAGCCTCCCATAAGGCTAAACTCACATTGGAAGACACACAGACTTAGACGAGATTTTCTGGAAAGCATGATGCTTTTTTTATCATAGACACAAAAACAAGTTTGTCAAAATGGTAATAAGACCCACGAGTGCAAGGCATAACATCCAGAATCTTAGAATCCCCATATTAAATAAATTCAAAGACTAAATAAAGAAATGGTAATGCTACTTTTGGGGCACCTGGGTGGCTCAGTTGGTTGAGCATCAAACTCTTGATTTCAGCTCAGGTCATGATCTCAGGGTCTTGAGATAGAGCTTGAGATTCTCTCCCTCTGCCCCTCCCCCCTCCTGTTCTCACTCTCTCTCTCTCTCTCTCTCCAAAATAAAATAAATAAATGAAATCTTTAAAAGAAAAGGAGAAATGGCATTGCTACTTTAAACTAGTTTAAGCATAGAGAAATAATTTCTATATGCTCTTCTAAGTATTTACCTTAGAATATAGATTGTTAAATAGAATAATGAGCCCATGCAACTGACTTCAGTCTTTAAGGAAAAATTTCCACAATACATGTCATCCTTTCAAAACAAAGTGATAACTTTTAATAATACTCCGAAAGGCAAATGATAGAATGACATGACAAATTTATTCTTCTAAGTTTGTATGTTACTTAGACTCTCTTAAACATTCTTGTATCCATTCATTCTTTGGAATACTGAGATTTCATATACATATTTAAGTCTGGCATTTAACGTTACTTCTAATTACATTTAAAAACTAAAAACAATGTATGAATTCTCAACCTACACATATTTTTTTTTTCAGAGTGATTCAAATTTAAAATGCTTGTTCAATGTTATGGGCTTTGAGTGCATATGAGAAACAGGCAAATACAAATTAATTTAGTCCAGCTTCCATTAATGGCAAAATGAGTTGGTCAGGCATAGTTTCCTGAAGATAATTTTTAAATCTAGATAAACCATTTTTCAAAACACACTATTTGAGGGCACTGGAAAGTGACCAAAGGCAGGAACAGACTAAAGAAGGTTTACATTTGAAATACAGAAACTGCAATGGGTAAGAATTGCAAGTTTGGGCTTTTTTTTTTTTTTTTGCCTCAGGGCACTCACCAGAACTACTCCCACCAACACCCCTAATTCCAGTATCCACAGCTCTTGCAGCAGAAAAATACAGGCTTACAGTCTAGAGGTTGCAGAGGCAGACAGATTAGCCACAAATTTAGGGAAGAAATTCTAAAAGCAAGAAAGCCAGAGAAGGAGCAAGACTCAAATCCCTGGCTTACCATTGAAATATACATGCAGAGGCAAGATCCAAGGGGATGCAGAGTAAAGCAAAGCAAAAATCAGAGGGGAGTTTGCCCTTAAAAGACTGGTAAGATAGGTAAGTTTACTGCACTTTTTAGACTGACGGCATTTCCCGAACAATACACAGCTCAAGCAGCAGAAAGCTGGGGCTTTATTAAGTTGAGGTGTCAGAGGACAGAGCTTATCGCTGAGGGAGCAGCTGTAAATTTAGGGAGGAAACTCAGAAAGAAAACAAAAAATGTAGAGAGGTAGGCCTATATTCTTAGTATCAACTCTGCCAAAATTCTAGGTGACAGCTAACTACAGAGGTACAGAGAGATCCATCAGCAGATCCATCTGCTGGGAAAACTAAGCCAGAGACAAAGGCGACACAGTACAGGGGGAAACAATCTGTTGCTTGTGACCAGACAAGTTTTCAGCCAGCTAAAATAACAACAACAAAAAGAACATAACAAAAGCTAGAATGATTAAAATGTATTATCTACAATGTCCACTTTTCAATCAAAAATTACTTCACATGCAAAGAAATGAGAGTGTGTGACCCATACTCATGGGAAAAAGGCAGTCAAGAGAAATGGACTCCATGAGTGAGCTCATATGTGAGATTTAGTAAACAATGACTTCACAGTAGCTACTATTTCACCTGAAATAATTTAACACCAACACTAAGTACATTGTGCTAAATTAAAGATGCAGTTGTAATCCCTAGTGCAACTCCTACAAAAATAATGCAAACATGTAGCTAAAAGGTCCACCGACAAGTGTTTGATTAACACAAAAGAAAGTGGGAAATTACAACAAAGAAAAGCCCAAGATGAAATGGCTTCAGTGGTGAATTAAAGATTACCAAAACTTCTCAAACTCTTCCAAAAAAACTGAAGAGGAGGGAACCCTACCTAATTCATTCTACACGTTAGCATTATTACCCTGATACCAAAGCCAGACAAAGACAGTAAAAGAACACTACAGGGCAACATCCCTTATAAATATAGATGCAAAAATCCTCAACAATATACTAGCAAACTGAATTCAGCAGTACATTAAAAGGATTACATACCATGAACAAGTGGAATTTACCTTTGTAATGCAAAAAAAGTTCAACATACAAAAATCAGTGAATACACTATATTAACATAATGAAGGAGGAAAAAAAATCACATGATCATCTCAGTTTGCAGGAAAAGGATCTGACAAAATTCAACATCCTTTTGTGATAAAAACACTTACTAAAATAGAGAAAAGAACTTCCTCTGCATATTAAAGGCCACACAAGAAAAACCCGCAGCCAACATCATACTCAATGATGAAAAACTGAACATTTTCCCCTCAGATCGGGAAAAAAGAATGCCTGCTTTCTCCACTTCTAGTCAAAATTGTACATGAAGTTCTGGCTTGTGCAATTAGACAAGAAAAAGAGATAAAAGGAATTCAAATTGGAAAAGAAGATGTAATATTACTTCTGTTCACAGATGACAAGATCTCATATACAGAAAATCCTAAAGACAACACACAGAGCTAAAAAATGAATTCAGCAAAGTTGCAGGATACAAAATCAACACACAAAAAGCAGTTACATTTCTATATATTAGCAATGAACAATTCAAAAAGAAAATCAGAAAATAATTCCATTTATACTGTATCAAAATGAATAAAATACTTAGGAACAAATTAAGGAGATTAAAAGCCTTATACACAGGAAACTACAAAAGACTTCCAAAAGAAATGAAAGACCTAAATAAATGGAAAAACTGTCTTCATAAATTGGAAAACTGAGTATTTTAAGATGACAACACTACCCAAAGTAATCTGAAGATCTAACGCCATCCCCATCAAAATCCAAATAGTACCTTTTTACAGAAATAGAACTAAAACTATAAAACTCTTAAAATTTTAGGGGAAAATCAAGTCCTAGATTTGGCAATGCTTTTTTTTCTTAATTGAAGTAGAGTTGACATGTAACATTACATTAGTTTCATGTAGTGATTCAACAATCATATACACTGCAAAATGCTCATAACAAATGTAGTTACTATAATATTGTTGACTATATTCCTTATGCTGTACTTTTCATCCTTGTGAATTATTTTATAACTGGAATTTTGTACCTTTTAATCCCCTTCACATATTTCAACCAACCCCTTCACCCTGCTCCCTTCTGGCAACCACTAGTTTGTTCTCTATAGATGAGTCTCTTTCTCTTTTTTGTCATTGTTGTTCATTGGTTTTGTTTTTTAGATTCCACATGTAAGTGAAATCATACCACAGCAATGGTTTGTTAAGTATTATACCAAAAGCACAGGGAACAAAAGAAAAAAAGGTAAGTTGGACTTCATCAAAATAAAAACTTCTGCATCAAATGATACTAGCAATAGAGTGGCAAGATGGCTCATAGAATAGGACAAAATATTTGTATAATCATGTATTTGATAAAACACTAGTATCCACAATATATTTAGAACTCAAGAACAATAACAACAAAAAACCCAACTTAAAAATTGGGCAAAGGGGGATGCCTGGGTGGCTCAGTCAGTTAGGCATCTGCCTTCGGCGTGGGTCATGATCCCAGCGTCCTGGGATCAAGTTCCACATAGGGCTCCTTGCTCAGCAGGGAGCCTGCTTCTCCCTCTGCCTGCCACTCCCCCTGCTTGTGCACATTCTCTCTTTCTCTCTGACAAATAAATAAAATCTTTAAAAAAAATAAAAATAAAAATTGGGAAAAGGACTTGAAAAGACATTTCTCCAAATAAGATACATAAATGGCCAATAAGCACATAAAAACATGTTCACCATCATTAGTCATTAGAGAAATGCAAATCAAAACCATGAGACACTACTTCACACCCACTAGGGTGACAGTTATTAAAAGGAAGGAAGGAAGGAAGGAAGGAAGGAAGGAAGGAAGGAAGGAAGGAAGGAAGGAAGGAAGGAAGGGGTATTGATGAGGATGTGAAGAAACTGGAACCCTAGTACATTGTTGGTGGAAATATAAAATGGGCAACCACTGTGGAATGTAGTTTGGCAGATTCTCAAAATGTTAAACACAGAATTAGCATATGACCCAGCAATTCCAAACCCAAAAGAACTAGAAACAGGGACCCAAATAGATACTGGTATACCAATGTTCATACACCATTTTTTTAAGATTTATTTATAATAAATAAATAATGAGAGAGAGACAGAGTGCACAGATGGGGAAGGGCAAAGGGAAAGGGAGAAAAACACTCAAGCAGACTCCCTGCTGAGCATGGAACCCAACACAAGGCTCAATCTCAGGACCCTGAGATCAGACCTGAGCTGAAACCAACAGTCAGACGCTTAACCGACAATGCTACCCAAGTGCCCCCATAGCAGCATTATTTACAACAGTCAAAGATGGAAACAACCCAAGTATCCACCAACAGATAAATAAAGAAAATATGGCATATACATGCAATGCTGCATTATTCAGCCATAAAAATGAAGTTCTGATACACACTAGAACATAGATGAACCTTGAAAACATTACACTAAATGAAGTAAGCCACACACAAAAGGACAAATATTGTATGGTTCCACTTACATGAACTATCTAGAATACATAAATTCATACAGACAGAAAGCAGAACATAGGTTAATAAGGAGTGGGGTAAAAGGAAAATGGGGAGTTATTGCTTGAGAACTGCAGAGTTTCTGTTTGGGATGATGAAAAGGTTTTAAAAATAGTGTCGAAGGTGATACTAACACTAAATTGTACACTTGAAAATGGCTCTTTTTTTTTTTTTAAGATTTTATGCATTTATTTCAGAGTGGGAGAGCACATGTGGGGGTGGTCAGAGGGAGAAGCAGACTCGCCGCTGAGCAGGGAGCCCAATGTGGGGCTCGATGCCAGGACTCTGGGATCGTGACCTGAGCTGAAGGCAGCTGTTTGATGGAGCCACCCAGGTGCCCAAGAATGGCTTTTTAAAAAGGACAAAAAGAAAAGAAAGCATGAAAGAAAGAAAGGAACAAAAGAAAAAAGATGACAGAAATAGAATACAACAGCAAAATGGCAAATTTAATTCAATCATATCAACATGTAGTAAAAATATAAATGAACAGACACTCCAAACAAAAGGAGACTGAAATTATGAGAATGAATAAAAAAACAAGACCCAACAATATTCTTTTACATGAAATACACTTTAAATATAAATTCAAAAACGGCCACAGTAATAAAAATATAAAGATAATGTGGCATAAAGATAGACACAGAGACGAATGGCACAGAATAGAATCCAAAATACACCTACATATATAAGGTCAATTGATTTTCTACAAAAGTCCCAAGGTAATTTTGTAGAGACAACAAGGTCTTTTCAACAAATGGTACTGGATTAGCTGGATATCTTTAGGGGAAAAAATAAGCTTCAACCTTTCCCTCACACTGTATCAAAATTATCTTGACACGGATAATGGACCTTAATACAGAAACTAAAACTACTATAAAACATCTGGAAGAAAGGGTAGGCGAAATTCTTTGCGCTCATAGGATAAGAAAAGATGTCTTAGATAGTGCTCAAAAAGCATGAACTACAAAATAAAACAAGATACCCTGGGCTTCATCAAAATTAAAATCTTCTGCTTAAATACCACCGCTAGGAATATTAAAGGAAAACCATATACTGGAAGAAAACACACATAATATACATATCTGACAGAAGACTTGTATCCAGACTATATAAAGACCTCTTACAACTCATTAAGAAGACAGACACCCACTCTAAAACAATGGCAAGAGATCTAGACAGACACTTCAAAAATAAGGTAAACAGAGGAGGAGCAAGATGGTGGAGGAGTAGGAGACCTAAATTCGTCTGGTCCCAGGAATTCAGCTAAATAGGTATGAAACCATTCTGAACACCAACAAACTCAACAGGAGATCGAAGAAAAGAAGAGCAGCAACTCTCTGAACAGAAAAGCGACCACTTTCTGAAAGGTAGGACCTGCTGAGAAGTGAATCCGAGGCGATATCGGGAAGAAAGATGGCGGGGGAGGGGGCCTCCGTCAGCCCCTACCGGCAAGTGATAGAGCAGCAGAGCACAAAATCAAAATTTTAGAAGTCAGCTCAGCTGAGAGATGTCGCTCCAGTACCTAAGCAGGGGGGTGGAACCCTCGCTGGGACAGTGTGGTCTCAGGACCCTTGGGGTCACAGAAAGACCAGGGGTGCCTGAGAGCAGCAGAGCTCCCAGGTATTGGAGCGGGGAAGCCAGCTGCAGAGACGGAGCTGAGGCACGGGCTCTCAGCTCCTGGTTGCCATAAACTGTGATCCACGGTTCGGATCGGGCCGCTGCTCTTCCAGCAGGGACCCAACAAGCGGCAGATCCGGGGAGACTCCCCTTTCTCCCCCAGGAGGAGCGGCACGGGAGCGCACCGCAGGGATCTGCTGGGTTTGGAGACTCCACACGGGGTCGTGTGCCAGAGATAGAAACGCTCGGTCACAGGCCAGGTGAGCAGGGAGTGCGGCTGGAGACCAGGGAGACAGGAGTGATTGACTGCTTTTCTCTGGGGGCGCACTGAGGACTGGGGCCGAGCTCCCATCTCCTACGGGGGTGGAGACTGGGAGGCCGCCATTTTCACTCTCCTCCTCCAAAGCTGTAGGGAAAGCTTGCAGGGAACAAAACCTCCCAAGAGCAAACCCGAGCAGATTACTTACCCCGCCCCCAGAGAGGGCCGGGCAATTCCACCTCAGGCAAAGACATTTGAGAACCACAGGTCCCTCCCCCAGAAGATCAGCAAGAACAGCCAGCCAAGACCAAGTTTACCAATCAAAGAGAACGGCAGAATTCCATCACTAGGGGAATACAGCACATAGAATTCATGGCTTTTTCCCCCTGATTCTTTAGTCTTTCAAAGTTAATTTTTAAATTTTTCTTTACTTTTTTCTTTTTCTATTTTTAGTTGAATTTTTCTTCTTTCCTTTTTCAACCAACACCTATCAATTCCTTTTTAAAAATCTTTTATAATTTTTCATTTTTACACTCATAGTCTATCTCTTCATTGTATTTAACCTTATGTTTTGTATATATATATAAGTTTTTCTTCCTTTAAAATTTTGTGATACAGCTTCTTCTAACAGACCAAAATACACCCTAAATCTAGGGTATGACGTTGTCCTAGTCTACTGCCTGATCACATTCTTTTTTTTTAAATTTTTTTTCATTCTTTTTTCAACCAACTTCTTATCAATTCCTTTTTTAAAACCTTTTTAAATTTTCATCTTTACAGTCATATTCCATCCCTTCATCATATTTACCCTTATTTTTGTATATATGTTAAGTTTTTCTTTAAAATTTTGGGAGGCAATTTCTTTTAACAGATCAAAATACAGGCAAAATCTAGTGTGTGGCTCTGTTATATTCATTACATTCACCAGCCTGATCATATTCTTTTTTTTTTTCTCCCCCCCACCCCCCCCGTTTCAGGTCTCTTCTGATTAGTTTACTGTATATTCTTCTGAGGTCATTACTAACATTTTAGCATTTTTTTTAGCATTTTGTTCTCTCATTCATCTATTCTCCTCTGGACAAAATGACAAGATGGAAAAACTCACCTCAAAAAAAAGAACAAGAGGCAGTACTGACTGCCAGGGACCTAATCAATACGGACATTAGTAAGATGTTGGAACTAGAGTTCAGAACGACGATTGTAAAAATATTAGCTGGGCTTGAAAAAAGCATAGAAGATACCAGAGAATCCCTTTCTGGAGAAATAAAAGAACTAAAATCTAACCAAATTGAAATCAAAAAGGCTATTAGTGAGGTGCAATCAAAAATGGAGGCTCTAACTGCTAGGATAAATGAGGCAGAAGAGAGAATCAGTGAGATAGAAGACCAAATGATGGAAAATAAAGAAGCTGAGAAAAGAGAGATAAACAACTACTGGATCACGAGGGCAGAATTCGAGAGATAAGTGATACCATAAAGTGAAACAACATTAGAATAATTGGGATCCCAGAAGAAGAAGAAAGAGAGAGACGGGCAGAAGGTATACTGGAGCAATTTATAGAAGAGAACTTCCCTAATTTGGGGAAGGAAACAGGCATCAAAATCCAGGAGGCACAGAGAAATCCCCTCAAAAGCAATAAAAATAGGTCAACACCCCGACATCTAATAGTAAAACTTACAGTCTCAGAGACAAAGAGAAAATCCTGAAAGCAGCTCGGGACAAGAGATATGTAACCTACAATGGTAGAAACATTAGATTGGCAACAGACCTATCCACAGAGACCTGGCAGGCCAGAAAGGACTGGCATGATATATTCAGAGCACTAAATGAGAAAAATATGCAGCCAAGAATACTATATCCAGCTAGGCTGTCATTGAAAATAGAAGGAGAGAGAAAAAGCTTCCAGGACAAACAAAAACTAAAGGAATTTGCAAACACGAAACCAGCCCTACAAGAAATATTGAAAGGGGTCCTCTAAGCAAAGAGAGAGCCTAAAAGCAACATAGACCAGAAAGGAACACAGACAATATACAGTAACAGTCACCTTACAGGCAATACAATGGCACTAAATTCCTATCTTTCAATAGTTACCCTGAATGTAAATGGGCTAAATACCCCAATCAAAAGACACAGGCTATCAGATTGGATAAAAAAACAAGACCCATCGATATGCTGTCTGCAAGAGACTCATTTTAGACCCAAAGACACCTCCAGATTGAAAGTGAGGGGGTGGAAAACCATTTACCATGCTAATGGACACCAAAAGAAAGCTGGGGTGGCAATCCTTATATCAGACAAATTAGATTTTAAACCAAAGACTATAATAAGAGATGAGGAAGGACACTATATCCTACTTAAAAGGTCTATCCAACAAGAAGATCTAACAATTGTAAATATCTATGCCCCTAACATGGAAGCAGCCAATTATATAAGCCAATTCATAACAAAATCAAAGAAACACATTGACAATAATACAATAATAGTAGGGGACTTTAACACTGCCCTCACGGAAATGGACAGGTCATCTAAGCAAAAGATCAACAAGAAAATAAAGGCTTTAAATGACACATTGGACCAGATGGACTTCACAGATATATTCAGAACATTCCATCCCAAAGCTACAGAATACACATTCTTCTCTAGTGCCCATGGAACATTCTCTAGAATAGATCACATCCTGGGTCACAAATCAGGTCTCAATCGGTACCAAAAGACTGGGATCATTCCCTGCATATTTTCGGACCACAATGCTTTGAAACTAGAACTCAACTACAAGAGGAAAGTCAGAAAGAACTCAAATACATGGAGGCTTAAGAGCATCCTACTAAAGAATGAATGGGTGAACCAGGAAATTAAAGAAGAATTAAAAAAATTCACGGAAACCAATGAAAATGAAAACACAACTGTTCAAAATCTTTGGCAGTCCTAAGAGGAAAGTATATAGCAATACAAGCAAAGGTGGTCCTAAGAGGAAAGTATATAGCAATACAAGCCTTTCTCAAGAAATAAGAAAGGTCTCAAATACACAACTTAACCCTATACCTAAAGGAGCTGGAGAAAGAACAGCAAATAAAGCCTAAACCCAGCAGGAGAAGAGAAATAATAAAGATCAGAGCAGAAATCAATGAAATAGAAACTAAAAGAACAGTAGAACAGATCAACGAAACTAGGAGCTGGTTCTTTGAAAGAATTAATAAGATTGATAAACCCCTGGCCAGACTTATCAAAAAGAAAAGAGAAAGGACCCAAATAAATAAAATCATGAATGAAAGAGGAGCAATCACAACCAACACCAAAGAAATACAATTATAAGAACATATTATGACCAACTATATGCCAACAAATTAGATAATCTGGAGGAAATGGATGCATTCCTAGAGACATATAAACTACCAAACTGAACCAGGAAGAAATAGAAAACCTGAACAGACCCAAAACCAGTAAGGAAATTGAAGCAGTAATCAAAAATCTCCCAACAAACAAGAGCCCAGGGCCAGATGGCTTCCCAGGGGAATTCTACCAAACATTTAAAGAAGAATTAATACCTATTCTTCTGAAACTGTTGCAAAAAACAGAAATGGAAGGAAAACTTCCAAACTCGTTTTATGAGGCCACCATTACCTTGATCCCAAAACCAGACAAAGACCCCATCAAACAGGAGAATTATAGATCAATATTCATGATGAACATGGATGCAAAAATTCTCACCAAAATACTAGCCAATAGCATCCAACAGTACATTAAAAGGATTATTCACCACGACCAAGTGTCATTTATCCCTGGGCTGCAAGGTTGGCTCAACATCTGCAAATCAATCAGTGTGATACAATATATTAATAAAAGAAAGAACAAGAACCATATGATCCTCTCAATAGATGCAGAAAAAGCATTTGACAAAGTACAGCATCCTTTCTTGATCAAAACTCTTCACAGTGTAGGGATAGAGGGTACATACCTCAAAATCATAAAAGCCATCTATGAAAAACCCAAAAGCGAATATCATTCTCAATGGGGAAAAACTGAGAGCTTTCCCCCTAAGGTCAGGAACACGGCAGGGATGTCCACTATCACCACTGCTATTCAACATAGTACTAGAAGTCCTAGCCACAGCAATCAGACAACAAAAAGAAATAAAAGGCATCTGAATTGGCAAAGAAGAAGTCAAACTCTCACTGTTTGCAGATGATATGATACTTTATGTGGAAAACCCAAAAGACTCCACCCCAAAACTTCTAGAACTCATAAAGGAAGTCAGTAAAGTGGCAGGATATAAAATCAGTGCACAGAAATCAGTGGCATTTCTATACACCAACAAGACAGAAGAAAGAGAAATGAAGGAGTCGATCCCATTTACAATTGCACCCAAAACCATAAGATACCTAGGAATAAATCTAACCAAAGAGGCAAAGGATCTGTACTCAGAAAACTATAAAATACTCATGAAAGAAATTGAGGAAGACACAAAGAAATGGAAAAATGTTCCATGCTCATGGATTGGAAGAACAAATATTGTGAAGATGTCGATGCTACCTAGAGCAATCTACACATTTAATGCAATCCCTATCAAAATACCATCCACTTTTTTCAAAGAAATGGAAGAAATAATCCTAAAATTTGTATGGAACTGGAAAAGACCCCGAATAGCCAGAGGAATGTTGAAAAAGAAAAGCAAAGCTGGCAGCATCACAATTCCGGACTTCCAGCTCTATTACATAGCTGTCATCATCAAGACAGTATGGTACTGGCACAGAAACAGACACATAGATCAATGGAACAGAATAGAGAGCCCTGAAATGGACCCTCAACTCTATGGTCAACTAATATTTGACAAAGCAGGAGAGAATGTCCAATGGAAAAAAGACAGTCTCTTCAACAAATGGTGTTGGGAAAATTGGACAGCCACATGCAGAAGAATGAAACTGGACCATTTCCCTACACCTCACACAAAAAGAGACTCAAAATGGGTGAAAGACCTAAATGTGACACAGGAATCCATCAACATCCTAAAGGAGAACACAGGCAGCAACCTCTACGACCTCAGATGCAGCAACTCCTTCCTAGAAACATCGCCAAAGGCAAGGGAAGCAAGGGCAAAAATGAACTACTGGGACTTCATCAAGATAAAAAGCTTTTGCACAGGCAAAGGAAACAGTCAACAAAACCGAAAGACAACCGACAGAATGGGAGAAGATATTTGCAAATGACATATCAGCTAGTATCCAAAATCTATAAAGAACTTATCAAACTCACACCCAAAGAACAAATAATCCAATCAAGAAATGGGCAGAAAACATGAACAGACATTTTTCCAAAGAAGAGATCCAAATGGCCAACAGACACATGAAAAAGTGCTCAACATCACTCGGCATCAGGGAAATCCAAATCAAAACCTCAATGAGATAGCACCTCATACCATTCAGAATGGCTGAAATTAACAAGTCAGGAAATGACAGATGTTGGCGAGGATGTGGAGAAAGGACAACCCTCCTACACTGTTGGTGGGAATGCAAGCTGGTGCAGCCACTCTGGAAAACAGTATGGAGGTTCCTCAAAAAGTTGAAAATAGAGCTACCCTACGACCCAGCAATTGCACTACTGGGTATTTACCCAAAAGATACAAATGTAGTGATCTGAAGGGGCATGTGTACCCCAATGTTTATAGCAGCAATGTCCACAATAGCCAAACTATGGAAAGAGCCTAGATGTCCATCAACAGATGAATGGATAAATATATACATACACACACACACACAATGAAATATTATGCAGCCATCAAAAAAATGAAATCTTGTCATTTGCAATGATATGGATGGAACTAGAGGGTATTATGCTAAGCAAAATAAGTCAATCAGAGAAAGACAAGTATCATATGATCTCACTGATATAAGGAATTTGAGAAAAAAGACAGAGGATCATAGGGGAAGGGAGGGAAAAATGAAACAAGACGAAACCAGAGAGGGAGACAAACCACAAGAGACTCTTAATCTCAGGAAACAAAATGAGGGTTGCTGGAGTGGAGGAGGGGGTGGGAGGGATGGGGTGGCTGGGTGATGGACATTGGGGAGGGTATGTACTATGGTGAGCACTGTGAATTGTTTAAGACTGATGAATCACAGACCTGTGTCCCTGAAACAAATACTACATTATATGTTAATAAAAAAATAAAAACAAAAAACAAAAAAAATAAGGTAAGCAAAACGGGAAATAAACACAAAAATAGGCTCAAAATCATGTAATCATGTCAGTGTAAGTTAAAATCACAAGGAGATATCACTACACATCTATTAGAGTGCCTAAAATTAAAATGATTCACAATGCCACACATTGAAGGATGTAAAGCAAATGGGACTCTCATGTACTGCTAGTGAAAATGTGCAATGTACAACCAGTTTGGAAAATAGTGTAGCAAATCTTAAGAAATTAATCATAACATAGAAAACTGAGGAATTCCACTCAAGGTATTTACCCAAGAGCATTGAAAATAAATGTTCATAAGAGCTTTATTTACAATGGTCAAAAGATGAAAACCACCCAAATATGCATCAAAAGCAATGGATACACACACTGTGGTATATACATGCAGTGGAATACTACTCATCAAAGGAGTATATACTGTATGATTCCAAGTATATGAAATTCAAGAAAGAGCAAATGAAATCTCTAATAACCCAAAGTTTGTGTTGGAAGAGAGAAGACTGACTTAAAGAGGCACCAAACAATTTTTTTTTTTTTTTTAAGATTTTATTTATTTATTTGACAGAGAGAGACACAGCGAGAGAGGGAACACAAGCAGGGGGAGTGGGAGAGGGAGAAGCAGGCTTCCCGCCGAGCAGGGAGCCCAATGTGGGACTTGATCCCAGGACCCTGGGATCATGACCTGAGCCGAAGGCAGACGCTTAACGACTGAGCCACCCAGGCGCCCAAGGCACCAAACAATTTTTTGGGGTGATGAAAATGTTCTGTATCTTGACTGTGGTGGTGATTATACCAATGTATATACATATCACATCCCATCATAGTGTACAGTTCAAATGGGTGCATTTTACTGCATATAAGTCATACCTGAAAAAAGTTGATTTTTTATAAACAGATTTAAATCTGTTTCTTGATATTTCCCAAAAAGGAACAGCCACCCCAATCTCAATCTAACTCTGGTGCCCACATTCTTCTTCCAGTTCTTCAAATGCATCATTAGTCCAGCTCCACTTGGGAAGGAAGGGACTATGGTTAGAGCACAACAGAAATGTACTTAAGAAAAAGGGAGGGAGGAGGAAGAGGAAGAACTGGGTGGGAGAGATTGTAAAGAAGATGAGGAAAAATGGAAAAAATGGGGGGTGCGGGGGAGAGACATGAAGAAGTAATGAGAGAAGAGATATGAAAGAAAGGAGATAATCTGATAAGATCATATGCGTGAACACATAGGTTATAAAGACCATACCAATATAAAGTATTAGTATTACTATCCAGGAAAGTTTTTAAAAAGTGTGTGAAATCAAGAAAATGAGAGAACTGACTGAAATGGTAATGAGATCTGGTATCTGTTTATTTGTTGCAAATAGGAGAGTAGTAGGTCTCAACTTCAAAGTTTGGATAGAAATAGGGATATAATATCTAGTCACTACCTCTAGTTCCTCCTTTTCATCTGCATCTATTTGCAAAGAAAGTTTTTCCAAAAAGTTTGGAACTTCCCAGCTCACTTCCCTCAAATTTCCTTAGCTCAGATGAGATCACATGTCTAAACAAATTACAGGAAAGAAAGAAACTACCAAGGCCAATCATGATCTAAGCCCTGGAGTAAGGGCAGAGCCCCTTCCCTGAGCCCAGGGTTACTAAGATGAAAACTCAACAAATCTTGAACTCTGCCAGAAAGGAAGAAGAGGGGGAAAAAGGATTTGGGAAGACAATAACGTATATTACATTGATGGAGAATAGATCCATATGTTTTGGAAACCAAATTAAAATGTAAGAGTTGGCATCCTGTTTTGAAAAATAAAGATCCTATCCAACCGCTCTTTCCTAAAACAGACAGACGAAAGAGGTGTTCAGGAATAGTTGCTGACAAATTCAGCATTTTCCTCAAGCAGCAGCTCTTGATAAACTTGAGAAGTTAAAAAACTGAATCTCCAGAGATGCAGACCATATAATTTAGGTATAGAGATTTTTCAAAGCAGATGTTACCAATCCCTGTAAATGCTACAGAAAAATCTTTATTAATCTCCATGTACCATCTCATTCTGAGCATCACGCCTTCTTAATGTACTCACCAGAATAAATTAGCCATAAGCTATATCCCTAGCTAACAAACTTGGCCATTTTGAGTTATATATGGTATTAACTAATTGGATTTTAGAGAATGGTTTGCCAGACAGAATGATACCAGGATTTTTTTCCAAAGTGGAATTATTTTAATATATTGATGTATTAATTTTAGTGTTAAAATGTAAATAATATAGATCACCACCACTGACCACTGAACATATTCCTAGTTGTGATAATAAAATTATATTATCAGCATTATCTTCCATTTAGATATGGTAGAAAAGTATATTTCTGATTCACTGCAACAGATTTCAAGTCTGTAACATAGAAATTAAAACAAATGAATAAAACTGCATCCTGTTTTACTGAACATGTCTCTCAGAATATCATTCCTGTTGTTTTCATGGCATTAAAATGTTAAACTCTGGGGGCGCCTGGCTGGCTCAGTCTGTTATGCATCTGCCTTTCCAGTGCCCCATCCTACATCTGACTCCCTGCTCAGTGGGGCATCTGCTTCTCCCTCTCCCTCTGCTCCTCTCCCCCACTCGTGCTCACTCTCTCTCTCTCAAATAAATAAAATCTTTGAAAAAATAAAAAAATCAAATAAAATGCTAAACTCCATAAATATACCTACAACCATAAATTTACATCAAACACTTTTAGCCTATACCTAAATCTAATTTACCAAACCAAAGACTGATAAAAATGTTGCATGTAGTTCTAGGCTTTTTTATATATAAAGTAATGAAGTATAATGGCATTGAAAAGTAGAACATCCCACCTAAGTTCCCAAAAAATATCAGACTTAGAGATCCAAATGCAATTCACTAAGAAGTAGGCTAACACCATTTTTAAGGAAAAGTCAATAAAATAATCCAGTAAAAAGAAAAAAAAGGTCAATAAAATAATAAGCCTGTATTTCTGAGGCACTCTTCATATCCATAATTTTTAAAACTTAACATTATTAATGATATAAATACTGGAACGGAAAAGAGGTTGAGAACTACTGGGCTAAGCATCCAAATGGGAAAAAAAAAAGACAAAAAACAAACCTTTAGAACCAAGAAATAAAAAAATTTGATACATTACTAGTCTGAAGAACCTTACACTAAATAAATCATTCCCAAATACTCATAAATGTTCCAGCAAGGGATGACAAATAGTAAGGTGCAATACAGAGCTTCCATAAGCATTAAATGACCATATGTAATAAAACATACACCTAGAAATACTACTGTAACTTTGAAATGTATGAAAATATTCTAAAGTTTACAGAAAGTAAGCTGTGGGCTCTTGGGTGGCTCAGTCGGTAAAAGTGTCTGCCTTTGGCTCAGGTCATGATCCCAGGGTTCTGGAATCGAGTCCCGCATCAGGCTCCCTGCTCAAGGGGAGCCTGCCTCTCCCTCTCCCTCTGCTGTTTCTTCCCACTCTCGCTCTATCTCGCCTTCTCTCAAATAAATAAATAAAATCTTAAAACAAAACAAAAAGTAAACTGCTTGTTTTGCCTGGATGTTATCCTGCTTTTTTTGATACGATGTGATAAAAGATAAAACCAGTAAAATAGGATCATAAACGCTGTGTGGTTATCATCTGTTAAATATAAACTTTAGTAACATTAAATTTCATTAATTAAAAAGGGGTAGTGTATAATTTTAATATGCTTATCTCTGTAACAGGCAAACCCCTACCTCAGCACAAGTCCACTCTTCTGAACATTTGGATTGAGCACGGCATCACCCCCACCTGGTGGCAGCTGAATCCAGTCACATACGTAAGTAACTTAGAGACCATCTAAAGCAAACATACTTACTGAAAAGGTTTATCATCACAGGTGATTACAATATAGGTTGAAAAATGCATATTGAACTCTCCACATTGAAGTCACAAAAAAAACCTATGCGTGTATTAAATGCATTTAAGAAATCACCTCGGGCCTAATTTAATACTGGAAATAGTTATATGGCATATTTACAAATTTTCCTATCAGAAGAAAATTTTAGTAAGCTTGAAATAATAAAACTTTCTGAAATTTTCATCAACAACATCATCTTGTAGACATCTCAAAAAACATTAATCAGTTCAGTAAATTATCAGTCACCTAGTACGTGGCAAAGATTATATAAATCATACTTCTCTCACCTGTGCATAAATCAGAAATGTTTGCCCATAAGTACTGTTTTACTAGATTGAGAAAATATCAGTTACAAAACGAACAGTAGTGGGTGAAACAAACATACAGATAATCCTTTCCTTCTACATTAAATATTTCCCAAAATATTTCTCTGATAAATTTGGTTTACAGAATATTTTCTCATGATACATGGTACTAATGTATCGCAGCTTAGCAATATTATAAAACTCAGAAAACAGGACATAATAAAAATTAATTTCTATTATATCCAACTGCTTAATTATAACTTATGCTCGGTTATATTTTAAAAAATGATCTTTAAATGTTAAATCAATAAAGCTTTTATATAGAAGTTACTAACAACAGTCAACCAATAATCACAACATAAAATATATTACATAAACACGGTATATCTTAAATGTCATTTTTTAATCCTTTCTTTTTTTTAAAAGGACCCTGAGATCTACTAAAGGCAGCAATGCCTTTTGTAAAGTAATTGAATGATGCTATAGAGTTTAAGGAAAAGAGTACAGCACTGGTGGTTAAGAGGTCAGGCTCTGCCATCAGATTTTTACAGATATGCCAGGCATGTGACCTAGAGCCCACTAGAATATAAGCTCTTATAAAGGGGAGGGCACTCCTTTTATGTTTTGTTCATTGATATATCTGCAATATCAAGAACAGCACATGGCACACATAGCAGGCATTCAATAAATATGGGCTGAATGAACAAATGAATTTATCTAAGTCTTATGGTGAGAAATTGAGTGGAGCTTTTTTCTTATCTTTTCATGGAAAATGCAGATGAACCAAGATGAGAAAGCTGGGAAGAGAGGAGACTGGTTTCTCCCATGGACGATGAGAATAATAATAATAACAATAATAATAACATCATCATTGTCATTATCAGTTTTAAGCTTCGTTTCAGATAAGGACATACCTTAAACTTCTCAAACACAAAAACTACATTTACTCATATTATACCAGGTTCCTACAAAGCTACAGGGCTTATGTGTACTGAAACCTAACTATTTGCTAAATAAACTAAATGAATCATAAATCATGATTTTCATAAAAAGACTAGAGAGAAAAAAAAAAAAGACTAGAGAGTCCACATGAAAGTATGCTCTGCTTATTTTTTTATGGAAAATTTTTTCTCCTCCAATCCCTACTAGTAGGATAAGTAAAAATTAATTAGGAACTAAAAATTTTTAAACTACCTAGAAATAAAGTTATCATAAAACACAATATATATGATGTACATATATTATTTTAAAACTAAAAATCTTTGAAAATATAAAAACAGACTGGAATGAATGAGAAGACATTATATTTCTGTTTAGAAAGCATCAATACTATAAAAAGATACAAAGCTTATCATATTAACATATAAATCTTAAGTATTTAAATACTAACAAGTTTCCTCCAGCAAGTGGGATTAGCAGAAAATCATTCTAAAGTTCAAGAGACCAAATGTATGACTAAAATTTAGGGAACACTCAAACTCCCAATTCATATCTGGAATATAACTGTACTCAGCACTGAGATACAATTTTAATTGGAAGCAGAAACCTGATCAATTTTATTGTGTCCTACACTTGGATAAAATAACGTATAAACTAAATAGGGACAGTCAACAACATGAAGCATAAAACAAGAAATACAGAGTCAAGAGATTGGCAGTGACCAAGAGAGGTTCCCCATGACCCAAGACTTATTCAGAACTCCAGGTAAAAGTAGGCACATTATTAATGTGAAGATGTAAGCATCAGGCTTATCACACTTTGCGCCAAATATCTGAATCATACAACCAGCTTCCCTTGATCTAACTCAAATTCTACCAACAAGTCTCTGATTACAAATTTGTTTTTCCCTTTAATCCATCCAGAGAGAAAATTAAATGTGTTCAGCCCAACGAACAGCACATATCTCACTGCAAATTAATGAACAGTGTTCTGGATTATAAACCAGTATCCTGTGAACTTGGTTAATATGAAGGGAAAGATGAAGCAGAATCAAGAAAATTTCAGAAGGATGAGTTGTCGTTACAGTTTGTGAGAGCTCCAATCACCCCTACCTATATATGAATCCCCTATCCCATTTCTCCCCAAAAGCTGTGAAAAGAATGCCTATCAATGGGAGGAGGGGGATGAATTATGAATCATCTCTGCCTCAACTCAAGACTCACAAAAAGCTGGGCTGTGATCCCTCTATGGATCAACCCTTTTTCACTTGTATTGCTGGTCTCTGATTTGTTGCTCATTCTTTTTATGTATTTTTTCTTATTATGTATTTTTGTAAGTCAAATGAATGCCTTCTTTACAACAAGTCAGGCAATAAAATATCCATACACATTATTAATTCTCACTGTTGGCAAAATAAAGTTTCTAAGCCAGAAAAAGTGAGAGAGAAATAAACCCTAATTATGGTAACTTCACAAGGTAAATATTGGCTCTTGGTAGTCATGACTCTCAAAAACACCTAGTAAACTTTAAGATAATTAAAGATTCATCGTTTAAAAAAAATTCCAAAAGTAAGGGTCTAATACAAATAAGGAGAAATAAAATGTAAGGAATCTAAATGAAATCACAAGTAGAGAGGAACTAGGTTCAAACTGAATTTCTCAACAACTCCAAGGCAACTAGTATACAAGAAAAGATTATCTACCTAAAAGCAAAATAGTACAGATTTATGTCTTCCATGTTCTCTCTACAATTAAATATTCTATCAAAAACTAATGATGTAATGTATGGTGATTAACATAACATAATTAAAAAAATACATTTAAATATTCTAATCCAATAGTATCCAGCAGAATTTTAACATTTGATAACACTAAAGCAAAGAGTATACTAGATTCTTTACCAATGAGTATATGGTGGATAGGTCAAGTTGTCTATATCATGGGTAGAATACCTCATAATGCTCCAAAGGAGAAAACAAATGTTGATTGTGGAAATGTAGCACTTTCTGGTTTCACCACTATAGCTTCGATTCAACGCAGAAAAAGTACAAATGCATTCCATGGAATAAGGAAACCTGTTACTCAACCTGATCTAGATACACTGATACTACAAAAACCTTTTCAATAGTTTTAATCTTAAGTAATTTCAGACACTAATTTAATTTGTAAGAAGGTCCCTTCCTCTGGTTCACAATGACAGCTTACCAAGCTGCTCAAAAAATTCTGAAAAGATATCAAGCTTATGAATCATGTAGAGACCCTGATTTGATGGGCTAACAACAATTTTAAAGGGTAGTTGGTACTAAAAATACATTTTTAAGTACATTATCTTGCCGATGCTCAAAAAAAAATGTTATCAATTTGTAGTAAGCCCCAACTAAATTTTCATCTAGTCTTGGGACTCTTCTTAAAGAAAAGCATTAAATCAATGATACAATTTAATCCTGAAACCTACACTAAGTAGTTTTAAAAAATCATTGCAGAACAGTCTGCCTGAAAAATTCCAAGTATGCCTGCGCTAATCCTGCTTATTCTCAGTAAGACACTAGTACAATTTTAATTTTTATTTCCCTAATGCCTAATGATGTTGAGCACCTTACAGGCACAGCTGCCATCCACTTTGGTGAAGTGTCTGTACAAATCTTTTGCCTATTTTTTAATTGCGTTGTTTGTGTTCTTACCAAGGTTGTAGAGTGTTCTATATATTCTGGACACTAGTCCTTTAGCAAATACATACTTTGCATGTATGTTCTTCCTGTTGATGGCTTGCCTTTTCATTCTTCTAATAGTATCATTCAAAGAACAGAAGTTTTAAATTTTGATAAAATCTAATTTATCAGTTTTTCTGTGTGTGAATTGTGCTTTGAATGATATATCTATGAAATCATTTTCTAATTCAAAGTCACAGGGGCGCCTGGGTGGCTCAGTTGTTAAGCGTCTGCCTTCGGCTCAGGTCATGATCCCAGGGTCCTGGGGTCGAGCCCCGCATCAGACTCCCTGCTCCGCGGGAAGCCTGCTTCTCCCTCTCCCTCTCCCCCTGCTTGTGTTCCCTCTCTCGCTGTGTCTCTCTGTCAAATAAATAAGTAAAATCTTAAAACAAAGTCACAGAAATGTTCTCTTGTATTTCCTTCTAGATTTTCTATAATGTAGGTTTTACATTTAGGGCTATGATCCATTTTCAGTTAATTTTTTTTTTTTTAATATGAAGTGAGGTATGACTACAAGTTCACTGTTTCGCATATGGCCATCCAATTGTGCCAGTACCATCTGCTGAAAAGACTACCTTCTCCCTGCTAAATTTGTCAAAAATCAGTTGTTCATATAAGTGTGGGTCTATTTCTAGACTCACTATTCTGTTCCATTGATATGTTTGTCTATCTTTTTGTCTTGTTTACTATAAGTTTTTGTAGTAAGTCTTCAAATCAGGTAGGGTTAATCTTCCAACTTTGTTCTCTTTTAAAAGCTTTGTCTATCTAGATATTTTGCATTTCCATATGAATTTTCAAATCACTTTGTTAATTTCTAAATAAAAACCTGTTAGGATTCAGATTATAACCATATTGAATTCATATAGATCAATTTAGGGAGAATGGATATCTTAACAATATTAAGTCTTCCATTTCACAGACAAGGTTTATTTATTAATTTATGTCTTCTTTCACCATTCACAATGTTTTCTAGTTCTCAGTCTATATGTCTTATGAATCTTTTGTCAAATTCAACCTAAGTATTTCATATTTTTCATATTATAATTGGCATTTTTGAATTTCAATTTCCAATTGCTTGTTAACAGTAGAGTATATGGAAATAAAACTAATTTTTGTATATTAATCTTGTATCCTGAAATCTTGCTAAACTCCTTTATTAGTTCAAATTTTTTGTAAACTCAAAACAGAGTACCACTATACATCTATTAGAACGGCTAAAATTAACAAGACTGACTATTACAAGTGTTAGCATGTGGAGGAAGCACAATTTTCATATACTACTGGTAGGAATGTAAAATTTTACAACTACTTTGAAAAACACCTTGGCAATTTCTTAAAAAGTTAAACATACATCTACCATATGATCTAGCCATTCCATTCCTATGTATTTATCAAAGAGAAATGAAAGCATATATGCCCATACAAAGACTTGTACATGAATGTTCATAGCAGCTTGATTTGTTATAGCCAAAAACTAGAAACAACCCAAATATCCATCAACAGGCTAATGGATAAGCCAATTGTGGGAAATCTAATAGATGGAATACTACTCAGAAAAAGAAAGGAAGGAGCTATTGATACACACAACAACATGGATAAATCTCAAAATTAACTGACTGGAAGAAGCCACAAAAACACATACAAACTGTATGATTTCTAAAGTGCCAACGAAATCTACAGTGACAGAAAGAAGATCAGCAAATGCCTGAGGAAGGCTTGCCAAGTGGCAGGAGGAAACTTTTGGGAGCGATAGTTATGTTCATTACCTTGATGCTGGTGATGTTTCGTATCAAAACTTACCAAACTATGTATTTTCAATATGTGCAGTTTATTGAATGTCATTTAGACCTCAATTTAAGAAAAGGTACCAATATAAAATAATTGTCACCAGGTACCAGAATATACTTTTTATATTGGTATATAATTCAAATACCATAAAATTCAACAGTTTAAGTGCACAATTCAGCAGCTTTTCCATATATTGATGAGGTTGTGCAACAATCACCACTATTTAATTCCAGAACATTTTCATCATCCCAAAGAGAAATTGGTAGCCTTTAGCAGTCACTCTACATTCCCTCCAGTCCCTCAAAATATACTTAATTTCCAGATGACAATGTATTTCGTCTGGTCTCTGCAATCCAACCGTCAAGACCTTTCAAGTTTAAGAGATTATTTTAAGTTAATTTCAAGGGCCTGTGTAAACACTACTACTCTTCATCATTTTATTCTTTCTAATGAGAATCAGAACCATACTGATATAGACACTGATAATTTCAGAGATGTTCCAATCATAAAATATCATTTTGTATATATGTGTAATTGTAATACTGATTCCCAAGTTATTACTTTTATTAACATATTAATTCCAAAAGAAGAAACTTTATCTTCCTCTTGGCTTCTCCTTATTATCAATGCCAGGGTTGGCTAAGACTGAACCACAGTGGTGAATGATGAAGAGATGATGTCTTTGCAAATTTTGAATGGTATATAATCTGCAAAGGTTTAAAAATTTAAGTTAATATAATCCATTTTGAGATAATTCCACCATGAACTATATTTTCTCAACAACTATTCACCATTTAATATTTTAAAAACTTTGGATAAAGCCAATGCTTCATTGGAAGGGTAATGGGTTTATACTCTACACTGAACCAACTCAGAACATTATGATTGATACTTGTGTCTGTTTTTTTAAAAAGAAGACATCACCATTTGCATTACAGCATCTGTTTTTTCTAGAAAAAAATGACAGTCATAATCAAAATCTAGCAATTTTTTATTATGGAACAGTGTCAATGATGACAAATATACATAATAAACCTCGGAATAATTTGTGCCTGTTTTTAATGATTCTATTATCCTACAGATTATTTTTGGAGCAAAGAAATTAAATGTGATAAAGCAAAAAATAAAAGCTTATACTAGAATTTTTACACTCCTACATTTAGCACATATTGTGAAAAAAAACACTCAAGCGTTACTCACTGATTAAAAATTAACTTTTTAACAGACTTTAACTATAGAGAACAAACTGATGATTACTAGAGGAGAGGTGGGGGGGATGTGGTTAAATAGGTGATGGGGATTAAGGAGTGCGTTTAGCTGTGATGAGCACCCAGTGATGTACGGAAGTACTGAATCACTATATTATACACCTGAAAATAATATAACACTTTATGTTAACTAACTAGAACTTAAAAACTTAAATTTTTTTAATTTAAGTAAATAAATATTAATTTTTTATATAATATATTCCAAGCATACTAAATCACAAGTTAGATATATTCCCAATGATGTGCCTAAGCAATGTATTTGAGCATTAAAAATTGATACTGAAGTATCATTTACGAAGGAGGCTATACTGCTTTAGTAAAAAATATGGAATAAGCATTACAACCTGACTATGTAATTGAAATATCAAAGATAGAAAAATGCAAAAATAACATGTAATGCATATCTTTCTGATATTATTTTCAAAGCATACCACAAAGAGTAAGTAGACTCTTGATACTTGAATTGGATATCATCAAAGACCTCCGGACCTACAAAGGTACAAAATCACTAAACACATCCACTTCAAAAGAATTACGGAGTACCCAAAGAAAAGAAGAAAACCACAAAGCCTCATTAAAATGCAGGTGTTAGTTCTATGTACACTCAGTAGCTATTCAAAATTTTGCCTGAAATATGAACTATATCATCATGGACCTTGCAGCTTGTTAACAGTCAAAACCATGAATGTTAAACCCTTGAATGTCAAGAGTCTGTTTTAAACACTTGAAAGATGAATGAGCATATTAAGAAATGAATTCAATAAGTCTTCTAGGCATAATGTCAACATAGGATTTGTCACCTAAAAAAAATTTCTCCTACAGAAATGAAAATTAAGTTCACATGAAAACCTGTACACAAATGTTTACAGTAGCTCTATTCATAACCACCAAAAACTAGGAACAACATAAACTTCCTTCAGTCCTTGAATCAATAAACTGTGGTAAAACCACACAATGATATTCCACCAAACACCAAGTAACAAACAATGGTATAAATAAAAACTTGGATATATCTCAAAGGTATTATGCTGAATACAAAAAGCAGCCTCAAAAGGTTACATACTTTATAATCCCATTTATGTGACATTCCCCAAAATATAAAACTAAACTGATGGAGAACCAATCAATGGTTGCCAAAGTTAGGGGAGGAGGTGAGACTGTAAAGGGATAGCAGGAGGAACTTTTTGGGGTGATGAAACTTATTCTATATCATGACTGTGCTGGCGATTACATGAATCTATGCATGTGTTAAAATTCATAGGCGTGTACACCCAAAAAAACGGCCAATTCTACCGTATGAGAATTTTAAAAATAAACAGCATTTCTAAGAAATCAACTAATTTTATTCACCCATTTTGAAAAGCGTGACAATGTTGTATATGGCCAATTATTAAATACATTTGTTCAATAATATTTGTTACTGGTGATAACAAAAGCCAACAAATCAAGTGACTGAAAAATCTGTAAAACTCTACTAATTTTTTAATCAAAAGAGGACTTACCAAGTTCATTAAGACTCTGAGCAGCTTTTGTTATCTCTCTACTCCCCCCTTGCAGTTGTCCTTGGAGTCTCTTAGTGAGATATAAGATGCGAATTATTCTCCGAAGCAAATCACAGGCAACCTGTGTAAATATCAAAATAAAATAAGTAAGTGTAATCAATCCATGAAGTTTCATTACTATTATACTGTGAATCTGTCCATTCTTTCCAGATGCTAACGACTCATTCATGTCTTTTTTGTGTTTTCTACCCATCAGAAACCTAAAAAATCACAAAGCCTGGAAAGCATCATTTTACAGTAAACTCTAGTTTATCCCCAAAGAAGAGATTTGGGGATCAAAGTGCTGTGAAACCCGGGAACTCCTTTCCTCAGTCCTAGACCAGTTTTCTTCTCTAGGCCAGTGGTTCGCAGTCTTCATATTAAATTCAAAAGCGTAGGTTCCAAAAGTTCCAAGCCCACACCATAGCCCTGACCAATTAAATCAGGATCTCTAGAGGTGGGAACTAAGCATCAGTACTTTTTTTTAATATCCTCGGTGGTGCCAGTGTGCAACCAAGGTTGGCAGCTACTGTGCTGGTGCTGCTTAGCTACTGCCTCTGTTTCCAATCCTGGTTTCTCTTTTCTAGGTCCACAGGGGAGCAGACTTAAAACTTCTCCTGATTTCACTAGACCTTAAGGAATAAGTATCCCCTCCTTGAATTTGTCTAATGGTTCTTTTATCACTAATAACAAATTATGAAAGTTATTAAAACAAAAAAAACTATCATATATACATGTCACCTCCTATTCTCTTTTCATCACCAGATGTAATATTTCACCTTTACCTAGCCAAAAGACTAAGACACAAAATGAAGAGTCATGTATTTCAGGACACTTTATTGTAGAAGCTGGATCCAGAGCAATGGCCTGAGGGAGAGACAGAAGAGG
This sequence comes from Halichoerus grypus, assembly GCF_964656455.1. Lineage (NCBI taxonomy): Eukaryota > Metazoa > Chordata > Mammalia > Carnivora > Phocidae > Halichoerus > Halichoerus grypus. The sequence goes on along the minus strand of NC_135723.1, from coordinate 18,105,724 downwards.
GGGGACTGACGGAATAATAGATATGTAGTGACCTTTAGTATCAGTAGTGCTAATGAAGAGAGACAGTCTGTGCTGCTGCATTACCACCATCTTTATGGCCCTGAAGCTGGCTGAGAAGAACATCTCCCATCTAAAGAGGAAAATCATTAACTGGAGGCAGTAAGAATTAAAAGCACTAGGAAAAGAGTTGAGACTCCAGCTATAAACATTTTTTTCTGAATGAAACACACAAACACACCCAGGCCCAGAACCACACGTGCACCCACACAACATACAGAGAGACACATAAACATAAAATTTGTTCAAAAATACAATGTTTACAAACATATGTAAGTCAAAGGTGACCAATTACTAAATATGCTTACCTCAATGCTTTTTTTTTTTTTTTTAAGATTTTATTTGTTTATTTGACAGAGAGAGACACAGCGAGAGAGGGAACACAAGGAGGGGGAATGAGAGAGGGAGAAGCAGGCTTCCCACTGAGCAGGGAGCCCGATCCCAGGACTATGGGATAATGACCTGAGCCGAAGGCAGACGCTTAAGGACTGAGCCACCCAGGCACCCCACCTGAATGCTTTTCTGAGTAACTACAGTCTAAAGCACTTACGATGATAAAAGAATGCCAACTAAGAATCTGTCCCTGAAAATTGGAAGATTTGGGCATCTTTATCTTTTAATTAAATTTTATTTATTTTCTGAATAAGTAATATAAGCACATAATTCAAGATTCAAAAGAAAAAAAGTCACCCTCATATCTCTATGTCACAAATATGCACTTATCAAAAACCACCGTTATCAGTTTCTTGCTTGTCAGAATAGTGTTTTTTTTTGTTTTTTTTTTATTTTATTTATTTATTTGACAGAGAGAGACACAGCGAGAGAGGGAACACAAGCAGGGGGAGTAGGAGAGGGAGAAGCAGGCCTCCCGCTGAGCAGGGAGCCCGATGCGGGGCTCGATCCCAGGACCCTGAGATCATGACCTGAGCCGAAGGCAGACGCTTAACGACTGAGCCACCCAGGCGCCCCCAGAATAGTGTTTTTAAATGAACCAGTTGGAATGTTGAATCCCTAGTGATCATTCCTCTGGGATTCTAAATACATCATGAGGAGAAACACCAGATCTTACTTTAATCTAATCACCTAGAATTGTCCTTCTAGAATTCCCCAGTACCTGTCCAATAAAGGATATGCCCTCAAAAATGAAATCTTTGAGCTTATTTCTAATGCTTTTATTTTTAACCATACTTCATCTGTCATCAAGTCTTATTGACTATTCTTCTGTTGCATATCACAACTGTTACATTATCTTTGTTCCTACAAGCATCACATAATCCAAATCTTTACCACCTTCACCTTCACAATGTGATGTACCACTAGCTTTCCAATCTTTTCCTGAAATCCATCCTGCTAGGTTTATCTTCTTAGAAACACAGTTTTCAGCACTCCAGCCCCCCTTTTTAATAAACTTCAGTGGCTCTCTACTGAGAGATTATGTTCAGTCTTCTCATGATAGCATTTAATAAAGTCCTCAGTCAAAGAAGTCTTAGATAATATATAAGGCATCACTTACCACCATTTCCTAATATAGTGGCCTCCACTCCGGTCAATTTCCCTTCCTTATTTTTTATTTTGGACTTTTATAACCAAATTTAATACAAACATTATTCAGCACTAAAAAGAAATGAGATATCAAGCCAGGAAAAGGCATAGAGGAGCCTTAAATTCATGTTACTAAGTGAAAGAAGTTAATCTGAAAGGCTGTATATTGTATGATTCCAACTATCTTAACACTCTGGAAAAGGCAAAACTATAAAGGAAAAAGATCAGTGGCTGCCAAAGTTTGGAGGAATGAATAGGCAGAGTATAGAGGACTTTCAGGGCACTAAAAATACTTTGTATAACACTATAATGACTGACATATGTCACCATACATTTGTCCCAAACCACTGAATGTACACCAAGAGTGAACCCTGATGTGAACTATGGACTTTGGGAGATGATGTGTCAATATAAGTTCATCAACTGTAACACACGTACCACTCTGGGAGTTTGGGGGGAGATGGTGATTGAGGGAGAGGCCATGCATGTGTGGGGACAGGGGATATGGGAGACACCTCCATCTTCCTCTTACTTTCGCTGTGAACCTAAAACTGCTCTAAAATAGTCTTTGAAATAGATATAGATATTACAAACACAGAAAACCACACAGAGAAATTACAGCTAACTGAACTTGGAACCACCATGCAGATCAGAAGACAGAACCATGTCAGCGACTACAGAAGCCCTCCATGTATGTACCCTATCCCAGTCATGACACCCTCCACCCATTCCCTTCTAGCTCTCCCATCCCAACCAAGAAACACCACTACTCTGGTTTTTGTGGTAATCACTTCCTTACTTTTATTTATAGTTTTATTACTGAAATGCATATACCTAACTGCTATAGTTTAAACTCGCCCTTTTTTTTAATCCATATAGGTTCCCTCACCATCTCTTACTTTTTCTTTACAATCTGCTAAGTATATTCGACCATCTGTCCTATACATTTCCCACAGGCTGGGTTTCACGGAATGCAGTCCCAGTGTGCAGCTGAACATGTTCCTCTGTCTTGCGTGTTTCCCATACATTGGCAGTTGGATGTAGGCAGCTTTGTCAGACTCAGGCTTAGTATTTTGGGTATTTTCCTTAGGTAGTGGTGCATGTGCAGCACATGTGTGATTTTCTCTTTGTGTTGTTAGCAGTCACTGATACTCAATGTCAAAATCCATTAAAATATAGAGATTACTCCAATTCTATCATTTTGTCTTTACTTGCTAGCATATAAAATTTTCTATAAAAAGAAACTTTACCTCACCTACTATATGTTTACCTGGTGGTACTGTTCATAAAGAAAAGTAAAAATAAATACTTGATTCTTTCCCTTGCTTCATCAGATTTCAAAATTAAAGCCTGTTTTCCTGATATCTACTAAAGATGAACAATTAGTGGGTTTGGTTTTGTTTGGGCTGTCAGTATGAACTCAGAGATTTAGACATAATACAGGATGCCAAGCCACTTAGCTCTTACCCTTGCAGATGCTCACCTTGTCCCTTTGTGGCCAGTGGGAGCCTCTGAGGGTGATCAATGGTACCAAATGCCTGAGAAAGAGGTTTCCCGGGACCCGGGACTTCCAGTGCTAAAACTGAGCTTGTTAGTCATCCCAGAGGCTCTTTGAGTTGGCTCCTCAATCCTTTTGTCTTGACTCTAGTTAGTAATGGCTGATAGCTTCCTTGATCTATAGTATAAAAATATTCCAGGATCATTTTATATATTTCATGCCCTGGAATCAAAGATTTATCAAAGAAGCCCCAGTTTCTTTTAGAAGTCAGCAGCATTTCAAGAACACATTCTGGGAACTAGGTTTGCTCATTTCTGTGACTTTTCAGCAGACATAGCTAGGAAATGTCAGAATCAAATTACATAAAAAAAAAAAAAATTATAAGGACCAAAAAACAGAAGGACCACATCTTTAAATTGCTAAAAGAAAACTGTCAACCTAGAACTCTATATCCAATGAACATATCTTCAAGAATGAAAGTGAAAAAAGCCGCTTTCGTGTAAAATAAATTAAGAGAATAGAAAAAAAAATTATCACATATTCATTTGCTTTATTCCATAATATACATAAAACATCTTCAGATTAATATTATACATATACATATGTACAAAAATATATACATATGTGATGTATATGTCAAGATAAAATTAAAATACCTCATGAGTTCATACTGATATTTCCAATTAAAAATCAGGAGCACAGGGTGTTTACTTATTCTTCTAACTTACATCTGTACATTATTTCTTCCACAGAGACTTCCGCCTCTCAGAGACATGAGAAATAACAGAATTAGAATAATTTAAAATTATGCATTTGCTTTGCTGCACAACACACAGAAAACATTATCTCAATACAAAACCCACACTACAAACACAAATATGACAGCTGAAGACAGTTTATGAAAACATGTTTTGCACATGCTCTCCCTACATTTTTTTTTACAGTTGAGCTTTGTCAAAACATACAGCCATTACATGAGATACTCCCCTTTATATCCTTCACTTAATCTCAGCTCTAATGCTCATCACCAGTCTTTAGTGTTTCTCTAGTCATTCTCAAGTACACTATCAGATTCCCAAGGAAAGATTCATGGGAACAATCTTCCCTGCATTCTTCTTTGTGGATGGCTGTCTCTATACTTGAAAATCAGTTTGGCAGGTCTACCAATACCTACTGTTGCAGAAAAAAAATCAACCCAAAACTTAGTGGTTGAAAATGATTTGTTCGGTCTCACAATTCTGTGGGTAATTTTGGCAGGGTTCATATGCTCCCTGTGCTATCACCTGGGATTACTGACTCTGCTGCATCCGGCTGACAAAGAGGCTGGTCTGGACAGTACCAGAGGGCTTCACTCCCGTGTCTGGTGCCTCAGTGCTTCTGCACCTATCACCTCCACATGGTTAGCTGGGTCTTCCTCACAGCATGGTGGTCTCAAGGTAGTTGGACTGCTTACACCGACAGTGGCTTTCCCAGAGCAGAACAAAAGCAGCTATGCCCCTTGGAGGCGAGGTCCAGAACTAGCACAAAATCACTTCCACAGCACAGGTTCTTTGGTTTTGCTATGGTAGTTGCTCTCTCTGTTTTTACAGTGTTTGGGGACACTGGCATTTTATGTTGCTGTTACCTTTCTCTTCCTTCCTTCCTGGCACATTCATTTGTTTGGTGGATAATCATACAGCCAGTAAAATAAAGCATCATTCCAATTCTATCCACAATAAAGTAGATAAAATTATTTGACACCACATTAACTGAAAACTAAAAAGGACCCTACTTAATTATATGATGAAAACCACATATCTATAAAACATAAACACATAGAAAAGAGAATATGTTTTAAGGATGATTTCTTCCGTCTTTATTCAAACATTTTCTCAAACTTCCTTACTTAATATAATTCCAAAGTGAAAAAGTTAAATTAAAAACTTTCCAGTAAAAAGCTAATATATGTGTATGACTTAAAAAATTAAAAAGTAAAATGATAAAAAGTTAAAAAAATAATTTGAAAGATAAAAATGTTATATAATAGGTATGTGGATTATATCTCAACAAAGCTGTTACACTGTAAGTTAAAAAACTCATTTTCTTATATAATTTTAAAGTTAAAAAAATTTAAATACTCTATGTAAGAGATAATAAGCTCTTCAAAATTTCTTTCTGAAAAACTCTGAGGCAGTTCATAAGCAAACAATGTTACTAAAATGAGCTAAGATAGATGATTCTTGGGGTGATAATTAAATTCAACTCATGTCTTCATGTATATAGATGAAGTCAGAAGCCTCTGCTTGGAGAAAGAAAAGGCTTCTGGAAAGAGAGTGAAATGGGGATAAAAAGCAAAAAGAATTAAATGTAAAAGTACTTTCTTCTAATTGAGAGAACAATCATAGTGATTTTATGTTCAAGGCAAAAACAACTTCATAGCTCTTTCTTTCTTGCTTTCTTATACCACATGCATTTAAATGAATTAGGAGCTCAAAGAATAAAAAGATTAAACAGGAACATTAAAGTCTCCCCAATGTTCAAAACAGAAATGACTAAATAAAGTGAACAGAATAAAAATGGTTAAAACATAATAAGCTTCCAAAGAGCCCCTAGATTTCAAAATAGTTTTAAAGGCAGCACATTTCTAAGATGAATTTCCTTCCTAAAGTAAGCCTGCATAGGAGTCAATCCAGGAAAAATTAAATACTGGAAATAAAGATACCAAAATGTCCACAGGCATATTTCTTTCTCTTTATTTTCCCTTCCTCTCTTTCTTCCTTTATAATAATTTGGCCAAAGTTATTCAATTTAGTTGTTCCTCTAGTATAATATCTTTTAAAATAAGGGGGTAGAAAATTAGGGCACATATTTAATAACAATCATAAAAATAAAAAGTGTTTATCTTAAACACAAACAATCCTGACTTCTCATGCTTGTGTAACCATAAAAAATAAAAACATTTATAAAAGAAAAGATCACAGCTTCACAGAATCATAGCATTTTAGAGCTGGAAGGGAATTCACAGACTCACTCCAAACTTTCATTATAAAAGAACATACCACCACCACAAAACTGGTAATTAGGTATGGTGAAGGATGAGTTAACTAACCTTATTGTGGTAATCACCTGGTAATCACCTCACAATATACACACGTATCAAATCATCATGTTACACACTTTAAACTTATACAATGTTATATGTCAGTTATAACTCAATAAAGCTGGGGGGGGAGGCGGTTAAAGATACTCAAGTTCCTTCACTACCATGCTGCTCGAGTGATGAAAAATAGCAGTCAGGCCTCAGAAGTCCTAGACCAGTGTACTTCATCAGTACTTATGAAGCTGGACTTGTTCCTGATTTTATTTTATTTTATTTTATTTTTTTACCTCCAGCAAGCTTCTGGAAAACAGGAACTATACTGTCTACCTTTTTTATATATTCCACAGAATCAAAAGCAAAGAATATTAAATTTAGAGAAAGAAATCTCATTTTGCAGTTATAATGTGCTGCACACTGGCTTTATGAACTCCAGCAAGTAACTTTCAGAACCTCGGTTTACTTATCCATAAAATGATGATAAGCAACTTCTAAACATAATTATTATAAAAGTCAAATGATTCAGAATGCTTGAAATTTTCATTCATTATAAAATCCTGCATAAACATGAAATTTCCCTTATTGCTAATAGCTAGATAAGAGGCAAAAATAAATAGGTTCTTAAAACTTACTGTCAAAGGAGTGTATTGAACAAAGGGGGAAAAAAAAGAAATGCATGATTCTGACAGGTTTAAGATCTGGAGCTGAAAGCAAAGAAGTGAACGAAAATTAAAATTTTAATTGAAAAATCAAATTTTAATTCACTGCCTAAAATTAAACATAAATCTACCATCATTACATGTTAGTTTATTCTTTCATACGAAAAAGAATTCCCCTGAACATAATGCCATGATTTAAGTACAAAATGAGAAAGTTATCCTAAAAAAGCATTATCTAAATCCCAACTTAACTATGAGGAGGTATTGTTTTAATGTATATCTTAACATAAAAGTAAAACATTAACTCGCAGGAGAGAACTCTTACAATGTTCTGGGCACTTGCAGTGCCCAGACTCCTCAGGAAAGTAGCTTGGGCAGGTCCTTATACATAGTTCACCAAACCTCAGGTCATATAGGACTTTGAGACCTTGGCCACAACTGATTAGATTGGGAAACAGTGGTAGGTCAAAAGAAACTATACCAAGTCTGTCACCAGTGGCCTATGACATTGTCTTGCATAAGAACTGCCCAAATTGTTACTGGCAGGAAAGTGGCAATAAGCAGAAACCTTGAAACAAAAGCAGCAAGAGTGAGAAGAAACAATGAGCAAGTGAAAAGGAGAATGAGTTATCCCACATGGCAGAAAGAAAAAGTAGCAGATAGAGATATGAACACACAGAGCCTGAGTCACAGAAAAGCATGAATGTTGGTATGCTATTACAGGCCAAGCAATGTCTTACTGTACACACGTGTCACACTGTTTCAGGATTCCTCTTTGGCTATTAGGACAGGTTCCCATGCATCCTCACTGCTCCACATGCTCTTAAGTAGCTATCCCTGAAATAACCTGAAAGTATCTCTTCTCTATCTGAAAAAGACTAAGACATCCAAACTCTTCCCACATGCTGTATTTCTCAAGTTGTTATAGGAGAGATGCGTAAGTAAATTAAAAAGAAATTAGTATACATGTATGTTTTGTTCAGAAACATATGCTACATATTTAGGAAAAATATTAAAACTAGGGCACAGACTAAGGAAAAGATCATTTTACTCATTTCTTAAACATTTAACTGTCTGGTATATAATGCTATGCTAGGGCTAGAGATTCAAATATTAATAATATATGATCACAGCCCGTAAGGAGCTCAGTCTTATAAGAGAGTATAAAGAAGATAAAAGCTATGCAGAAAGTACTATAGTGGAAGTATCTACAGGATTTTAAAGGAACCAAAAAATGAAAAAGAAATATTCTGCTCTGCCAAAAGGAAGGGCAGGAGAGGCCCTCACAAAAGAATTGACACATCAATTAGAATCTGTTGAATGACAAGAACATTCTGAGTTAGAGAAAAAAGAAAATGTGCAAAGAAATGAATGTGAGAATTTCTAGTAAAAGGCAAAGTTGATAAAGGCAAGCAGAGGCCATATCATGAAGGGGCTTACATGCCATACTGAGGACTTGATCCTTCATTCTATTTCTTGTTAAGAAACTAAGGAATAATTTTATCAGGAAAATAAAATAATCTGATGTTTGTTTTATGAAAAAAGATGAGACGTGAGTTTTCTATTTTCAGTATGCCAGACTAGGTTGTTACCTTACCACTGAAAACAACTAAAAATGTTGTATGACACGTAAAAATGTCCAAAAAGCATCAAAGAAGTGATAGAACATATAGAGATACCAAGCTAAAAGTGAAGCACAGGAGAATCCAGAAAGAAAAGAAGCAAATCCACTTGTAATCTGAGAACACTTGCTAATCTTGGAAAACTACAACCTACATCTTGACAGCCTCGGAGGCCAAGTGGAGTAGACGGTTAAAATTGATTAAATTTCATATTGTTTTGGACTTATAGTGATTTCTGATGCCATGCAGAAACAAAACCAATCTTCTCTGAAGGACTCAGATATTCTAAAAAATAACTTCTCAAAAAAAAAAAAAAAAAATGTCCAGCACACAGCAAAAGATAATCAGGTACCCAAAGAAATTGAACTCCATTAGACAAAACAGGCAAACATACTACAAAATAAACATACCCACAAACACTACAGATACTGTACCTCCCAGAGTCAGGTAACAGAAAACCTCAGCAGTATAGATACAAAGAAGTAAAAGTCAGAACACAAGAAACAGGACAGGTCATACAGCATTTCAGGAAAATAAAAATAGAACTTCTAAAAATAAAATCAACATTACCAAAATTTAGCAAAATAATAATAGGCTAGTTTAATCACAGGCTATAATTGGCGAAAGAAAGAATTAATGAAATGAAAATACAATCAGAAAAAAGTCCAGGAAAGACAAAAACACATAGACTAAGGAAAAGTGAGTAAATGACTTGGATGACAAAGAAAGTTGAGCATATATTTATCAGATTCTGAAGACAAAGGAGAGAGAGAATGATGTATATTTGAAGAAATCATGGCTTAGAAATGATGAAAGAGATAAACTCACAGATGGAAAAAGAATTGACACGAATAAAAAGGAACCATATTCTAAAACTGAAGGGAATCAAAAAGAAGAGAAAATCCTAAAAGAAGCCAGAGGAAAACTACAGATTACCTTCAAAAGTCCAGGTCAGAATGAAAGCTTTTCACCAACTAAAATAGAAGGCAGAACATAATGGAATGATATCTTCCAAGTGAAGAAAATAATAAACAATAAGAAAGGAAGGAAGGAAGGAAGGAAGCAGGTCAAAAACCAACTTTTAAAATGAGCAAAACAGGGCGCCTGGGTGGCTCAGGTCATGATCCTGGAGTCCCGGGATCGAGTCCCACATCGGGCTCCCTGCTCAGCAGGAAGTCTGCTTCTCCCTCTGACCCTCCCCCCTCTCATGCTCTATCTCATTCTCTCTCTCAAATAAATAAATAAAAATCTTTAAAAAAAAAAAAAATGAGCAAAACATCTGAATAAGAGAAGATATACAAATGGCTAACAGGCACCATAATTAACAGTCTGTTTCTTGGTTTGTCTCTCTCTCCTTTTCCCTTTGCTCATTTGTTTTGTTTCTTAAATTCCACATGTGAATGAAATCATATGGTATTTGTCTTTCTCTGATTAATCTGGCTTAGCATTATATTCTCTAGCTCCATCTATGTTGTAGCTAATGATAAGAGTTCATTTGTTTCGTGGCTGAATAACATTCCATTGTGTTATATATACCACATCTTCTTTATCCATTCATCGACTGATGGGCACTTGGGTTGCTTCCATATCCTGGCTATCATAAATTAATGCTGCTGTAAACATAGAGGTGCAGGTATCCCTCTGAATTAGTTTTTTGTATTCTTTGGGTTAATTCCCAGTAGTGAGATTGCTGGATGATAGGGTTAATTCTATTTTTAACTTCTTGAGGAACCTCCATACTGCTTTCCACAGTGGCAGCACCAGTTTGCATTCCCACCAACACTGATGGTTACCAGAGGGGAGGTAGGTGGGGGGTGGGTTAAATAGATGATGGGGATTAAGGAGTGCACTTACTGTGATGAGCACCAAGTGATACATGGAATTGTTGAATCACTGTATTGTACACCTGAAACTAATAACACATTGTAAAAAAAATAATAAAATAATTTTTTTAAATGGCCAATAGGCACAATAAAAGATGCTCAATATCTTTAGTCATTAGGGAAATTCAAAGTTCTCAAATGAATAAAATCTTTAAAAAATAAATTTTAAAAATTAAAAAGAAAATAAAACAACCATGAGGTACTACTTCATACCCAGTAAGATGGCTATATTAAAAAGAAGTGTTGTAAGAAATAAAGAAATTGAAACTTTCATACATTGCTGGCAGGAATGGAATATGGTACAGCTGCTTTGGAAAACAGTTTGGCATTCCTCAAAAAGTTTCTTTTTCCAGAGATTGAGAAATAACTGACATATAACACTGTCTAAATTTAACATTGTACACATATTAATTTGATACATCAAAATATTAAACAAGTAGCATATGACCTTGCATATTCTCAAGTAAACACCCAAAATAATTGAAAACAATATGTCCACACAAAAACCTATACAAAAATATTTATAACAGTTCTTATTCATCATAGTCAAAAAGTAGAAACTACCCAAATGTCCATCAAGTGATGGGAAAACAAACTGGATGGATAAACAAAAATGTGGTATGTCCATATAATGTAATATTATTTGTTCTTAAAAAGAAATGAAGTATTGACACATACTACAACAAAGATGAACATTGAAAGCTTTATGCTTTCAAGTGAAAGAAACCAGACAAAAAATGCCACATAATGTATGATGCATTTGTATGAAATGTCCAACATAGGCAACTCCATGGGCACAAACAGATTAGAGAGTTGGTGAGGGCATGGGTAAAGGGGAGTGACTACTAGTGGACATAAAGTTTCTTTTTGGGGTAATGAAAATGTTTTGACATTAGATGTGCTAGTTGCACAGCCTCATGACAATAGTAAAAATCACTCACTTTACACTTAAAAATACACTTTAAAGTGGTGAATTTTATAGCATGTGACTTACAATTCCATTTTTAAAACTGAAAGCAACTTCTACTTCCAATGTGATGGAATGATAGGCTGGATTTACACTCCCATCTTAAACAACCAGAAAACTGCACAAAGTACATGAAATCATTTTCAGACAATGAACAACAGATAGCACAGGACTGTGATCCCTGGAAGAAAGAAAACGAAGAAAATGAACTTGGGGCACCTGGCTGGCTCAGTCGGTGCAGCATGCAACTCTGATCTCGGGGTTGTGGGATTGAGTCCCATGTTGGGTGTAGAGATTACTTAAAAATAAAATCTTTTAAAAAAAAAAGAAAGAAAATGAACTTAACTATCCTAATTTCCTGCGGGGAGACAATTTTCAGGCGCCAGCAAAGGGAAAGGTAAGGGAAACAGAACATGACAGTCTCTCCACAGTGAGGAAACAGAGATCAGACTTCAGAAGAACCAAAAAAGCTGGAGTTTATGGACAGAGAACTGGACAGGCAGGAAGTACCAATCTGTACATGTGTAAGAGAAAACACAGGTAAAGAATTACTGAAACAAATCACAAAGCTCACAGTATAAAGACCTAGAAGTAAACGTTTAGGACTAACCTATAAATTAGCCTGACTAAAGGCTGCTCTGGACATGCACTAACAAAGAATTAAAACCAGTCCTCACTTACCAGGCACATGAATAAGTAAAAAAATAAAGCCCATAACAAGAAGAAAGGTCAATCAACAAAAACAGACCCAGAAATAATGAAGATCTGAATACTAAAATATCTATTATAAACATACTCTATACATTCAAGAAGTATAAAATTTAGAAAGGAAAGATATAAAAAGACAAAATATTAGAGATGAAAAATACGTAAAATCAAAAACACACAGGATGGAAGTAACAGCAGATCAGACACTTTACAAAAATAGATCAGTAAACTTAGAAACAATTGCAGGTATATTATAGACCAAAACATATGACATAGGACAATACAGAATATCTTCATGAGCTCAGGGTAGAGAAAGTTCTCTTAAACAAGACAAAAAAATAAATAAATAAAATACCAATCCTAAAAGAAAAAAATGGTAAATTTCACTTTTATCCAGCTAGATATTAGAAAGAAAGAAAGAAAGAAAGAAAGAAAGAAAGAAAGAAAGAAAGAAAGAAAGAACGAACAAGCACAAAGGTTTATTTGAAACCACAACAGAGGACTTATCTCAGGTATTCAGTCTCTTTAGTAATTACTTCCCTGAAAAACGAAACAGAAACGATGGCACACCCAAAAGTGGCAAAAAATAAGAAGTTTGACAACCCTAAATGTTGGCAATGATACAAACTAACGCCAACTCATATACTGCTGGTATGCATGACATAACTCTTAGGGAAAATAGTTTGGCATTACATAATAAAGCCAAAGATCAGAAATCCTATAACCATAGCAATCCCATTCCTAGGATATACCTAGGCCAACAAGCATATGAAAAGATGCTCCATATCACTCATCGTAGTAGAAATCAAAGTCAAAGCCACTATGAGATACCACCTCACACCCATTAGCATAGCCAGTACCAAAAGAACAAAAAATACCAAGTGCTGACGAAAATGCAGAAAAGCTGGAGAACTCGGGCACTACTGGTAGGGATGCAAACTGGTACAGCCACTACTGAAAACAGGATGGAGGATCCACAAGAAATTAAAAATAGAATTACCATATGGTCTGGGTATATCTCCAAAGCAATTCAAAGCAGAATGGATCTCAAGAGATATTTGCACATCCATGTTCACTGCAGCATTCTTCATAATAGCCAAGAGGTGGAAGCAACCCTAATGTCCATCAATGGATTAATGAATAAAGAAAATGTGGTCTATACATACAAAGGAATGTATAGTCTTAAAGAAGAAGGAAATTCTGTCACATGCTAAAACACAGATAAACCTCAAGGATATTAAGCTAAATGAAATAAGCCAAAAGGACAAATACTCTATATTCTGCTCATATAAATAGCTAAACTAGTCAAAAAGAAACAGAAAGTAGAAAGGTGGGCTCTAAGAGGGAAGACAGGAGGGAGAAAGAGAAATTCATATTTAAGGCATTTAGAGTTTCAGTTTTACAAGAGGAAAAAGTTCTGGAGATCTGTTACACAACAATGTTCATATACTTAGCAGTGCACTTAAAAATGATTAAGATGGTAAACTCTTCAACGTAATACAAAAAAATCAATGTGAATTAATGAGCATAAAAAAATAGCTTCTGCTACGTCCATTATAAAAAGCTGCTAACAGCATCAATTCTCATCAATTCCCCTACATTCAAATTTTGGTTTATAGTATTATTCACTAAAAGAAACCAGGATGCCGGGGTGCCTGGGTGGCTCAGTTGTTAAGCGTCTGCCTTCGGCTCAGGTCATGATCCCACGAGCCCCACATCGGGCTCCCTGCTCCGTGGGAAGCCTGCTTCTCCCTCTCCCACTCCCCCTGCTTGTGTTCCCTCTCTCGCTGTGTCTCTCTCTGTCAAATAAATAAAAATCTTAAAAAAAAAAAAAAAAGAAAGAAAGAAAGAAACCAGGATGCCTAGCAGTTAGTTAATCCTATTTCTTCTAGCAGGAAGCATCAGACTGGGTCTAGAACATTCCATCACCCTCAGAGAATAAAGATACTTTCAAAAATGGCAATGGCTCACTGAAAAAACAAAGCCAGTTTGAATGGATTCCAAATGATCAAACTGATAGCTTGAGCATCAGTAGGAGTGCAGTAACTGAAACCAACTGGAAGATGGGGCACCTGGATGGCACAGTAGGTTAAGCATCCAACTCTCAATTTCTGCTCAGGTCATGATCTCAGGATCCTGGGATCGAGCCCCACATGGGGCTTCATGCTGGGCGGGAGTCTGCTTGAGGATTCTGTCTCCCTCCCTCTGTCCCTCACCCCATTCACGTGCATGTTCTCTCTAAAAAAAATAAATAGGGGCGCCTAGGTGGCTCAGTTGGTTAAGCATCTGCTTTCGGCTTAGGTCATGATCCCAGGGTCTTGGAAGTGAGCCCCACATCAGACTCCCTGCTCTGCAGGGAGCCTACTCCTCCCTCTCCCTGCTGCTCCCCCTGCTTGTGCTCTCTCTCTCTCCCCCTCTGTCAAATAAATAAAATCTTAATAAATAAATAAATAAAATCTTAATAAATAAATAAAATCTTAAATAAAAAAACTAAAAATAAAACATAATATTAATTGGAAGAGGTTGAGTCTATGAAAGATCCTAAGTACAAATTGATACTCAAAAGAGAAAAGAATAATCTGAAGGAGACAAAGATGGTCACAGGAAGATAAGCAGAACAGTATAATTTTTCAATGATTTAATAAGTGTTAATACAGATATATCAGTATTTCATTTCTTTTGAGTGCATATTGGTTTATAAAACAAAGAAAAAAAATTAAGCATAGAAAACTAAACAAGAATCATTTTGAACCAAATGACTCCAGAAAAAGTAGTAGTATTCAAAACAGAAAGGCCTGATTAGTACTAGCGATTGTACTTAACAACCAGAAAAACTGGGAGTCTTGTATCAATCAGCACCAATCTCTAAAGATCTCATGTAATAACTAGAAGAGGAGTCCACCAGTAGTCACACACAACATACAATTAAAAAGTAAGTCCAACACTACACTTCAAAACTGATTAACTGAATGTCCCAAAGAAAACAGATCTACACTGAACAGAAAAAGAATTAGCAACTGGCAGACAAAAATAATATTCCACCTCATTTTGTAAATAAAATTCTACTGAAACACAGCCAACATAGTTGAATAGTTGCAACAGAGATATGGTAGCCCAAGAACCTAAAATATTTGCTACATGGCCACTTACAAAAAAAGTTTGCCAATTCCTGTATAGATAAGTCCTTTAGATGAATCTATTAATTATATGTTAAGACACATTTGTTTTTTTCAGCAAAATCTATGTAACCATGAGACAAGCCATGAGATACAACTGATACACAAAACTAAAAATATTTCTAAATATACCAAGTTTTAAAAATGCACAATCTAAACAAAATGCAGAGAATAAATATCATATGATGTAACATGTGAAACTTAATTATGAAAAGGGCCTCAGGCTAACAAGCAGTTACTCAGGCTTAAATCAGACTATTAAACCAGATGCCATGCCATAACCACAAATAAATTAACTAAAGAATTTTGCTGATGGGAGACAGAATTTTTTTTTTGTTTGGATACAGTAAGACTGTTATAACCCTGAAGGAAAAAAAATAGTAATAAAGAAAAAAGAATTAAAAACTGGAATAAGATTAAGAAGATATATATTCCAAAAAACCAAATCGATGGTATTTGCACTTCTGTTACCAGAGTTGGTCTGAATATAATCACTACAGTATGTTATATGTTTTGCAGTCTGCTCTTGAAGATGTTTAAAGCATTTAGGAAACTATATCAACTGTCTTGATGACTACAGCTTTGTAATATAGCTTGAAATTCAGCATCGTGATGCCTCCAGTTTTGTTTTTCTTCTTCAGAATGGCTTTGGCTATTTGGGGTCTTTTGTGGTTCCATACAAATTTTAGAATTGTTTGTTCTAGCTCTGTGAAAAATCCCGATGGTATTTTGATAGAGATTGCATTAAATGTATAGATTGCTTTGGGTAATAAAGACATTTTAACAATGTTCATTCTTCCAATCCATAAGCACGGAATGCTTTTCCATTTCTTTGTGTCCTCTTCAATTTCTTTCATAACACAAAAACAGACATATAGATCAATGGAATAGAACAGAGAATCCAGAAGTGGACCCACAACTATATGGTCAACTAATCTTCGATAAAGCAGGAAAGAATACCCAATGGAAAAAAGACAGTCTCTTCAACAAATGGTGTTGGGAAAACTGGACAGCAACATGCAGAAGAATGAAACTGGATCACTTTCTTATACCACACACAAAAATAAATTCAAAATGGATGAAAGACCTTAATGTGAGAAAGGAAACCTAGAGGAAAACACTGGCAGAAACCTCTTTGACGTCAGCCATAGCAACTTCTTACTAGACACGTCACCACAGACAAGGGAAACAGAAGCAAAAATGAACTATTGGGACTTCATCAAGATAAAAAGCTTCTGCACAGCAAAGAAACAAGCAACAAAACTAAAAGGCGGCCTACGGAATGGGAGAAGATATTTGCAAACAACATATCAGATAAAGAGTTAGTATCCAAAATCTATTAGTATCCAAAATCTACAAAGAACTTACCAAACTTAATACCCGAAAAACACATAACCCAGTTAAGAAATGAGCAGAAGACATGAATAGACACTTTTCCAAAAAAGACGTCCAGATGGCTAACAGACACATGAAAAGATGCTCAACTTCACTCATCATCAGGGAAATATAAATCAAAACCATGATGAGATACTATCTCACACCTGTCAGGATGGCTAAAATTAACAACACAAGAAACAAGAGGTGTTGGCAAGGATGCGGAGAAAAGGGAACCCTTTTGCACTGTTGGTGGGAATGCGAACTGGTACAGCCATCTGGAGAACAGTATGGAGGCTCCTCAAAATGTTAAAAATAGAACTATCCTACAATCCAGCAATTGCATGACCAGGTATTTAACCAAAGGATACAAAAATACAGATTCAAAGGGATACATGCACCCTGATGTTTATAGCAGCATTATCAACAATAGCTAAACTATGGAAAGAACCCAAATGTCCATCGACTGATGAATGCATAAAGAAGATATGGTATATATATAATGGAATATTATTCAGCCATCAAAAAGAATGAAATCTTGCCATTTGCAATGACATGGATGGAGCTAGAGTGTATTATGCTAAGTAAAATAAGTCAGTCAGAGAAAGACAAATCCATATGATCTCACTCAAATGTGGAATTTAAGAAAGAAAACGGATGAACATATGGGAAGGGGAAAAAGAAACAAAGGAGAGAGGGAAACAAGCCATAAGAGGCTCTTAACAAAAGAGAACAAATAGAGGAATGATGGAAGGAGGTGGGTGGGGCATGGGCCAGATCGGTGATGGGTACTAAGGAGGGCACTTAGCATGAGCACTGGGTATTTTATGTAAGTGATGAATCACTGAATTCTACTACAGAAACCAATATTGCACTGTACATTAACTAAAATTTAAATAAAAAAATAATTTTAAAAAAGAAAATCTTATCAAATTTATGGTTTAGTTTAAATGTTTAAAAGAATTTGGTTAAGTAAGTTTGTAACCAGTTTTTAAATGTCTGGGGCAATAGAATTTCTTGAGTTTCTAAGTTTTGAACGATTACTTGCATAAATAGTCTATTAACATTTAAAGAGGTAATGATTACTTAATGTTAATGAGTTACTATTTAATAAATCTAAAAGACAAACTAGAAATTTCTAAAATATAAGTGATGAGGAATGCCTGGCTGGCTCAGTCAGCAGAGCATGCGACTCTTGATCTCAGGGTTCTAACGAAGTTTGAGCCCCACATTGGGTGTAGAGATTACTTTAAAAAAATAAAATACAGGTGATGTGTATTCTCCATTCAAGAAAGTGCCCCAAATATTAAAAATTCTATCAAAAGTAGTCACATTGAAGTCAAAATATAAGTGCAATGTGTAACATAGACCTGTGTTATAGACCAAACCAACACTCTCCAACACATAGAAGCCTAACTCATTAAACACTTCTTTTCTGTTAGGTCCTTAATAGATTTTGTGCTTGCATCTAACATTAAAGGTCTTTTAGTAACTGAAAAGTCACAGTACTACAAGAAAATACATAAAAAGAATCAAAAGATGGTACTGTTAATTCTAAAGATGGCAAATATGATAAAAATGAATATAAAAACATTTTTTTCGGGCGCCTGGGTGGCTCAGATGGTTAAGCGTCTCCCTTCGGCTCAGGTCATGATCCCAGGGTCCTGGGATCGAGTCCCGCATCGGGCTCTCTGCTCCTTGGGAGCCTGCTTCTCCCTCTGCATCTCTCTCTCTGTGTCTCTCATGAATAAATTAAAAAAAAAAACAAAAAAAAAAACATTTTTTTCTGGACATATCTTTAACTTACCTACAAAAGTTAAAGATATAGTTTCAGACCAAAAAAAAAAACCCTATAATTTATATACAGCTTAATAAAAAACTTGAATAAGATTTAGATAGAAAGAAGCAATTTGGGAAAGACAAAAAAATGTACAGGTACAGACCAAATTTGGAGAGTTAGAGGGGGCAGGAAGTTCAGAAAATTTAGTTGTACAATTAGGTGAATTATAGTTCAATAAAGCTATTAAAAAAAATAACAGGTCTGAGGTAAGGTACTGAGAAAGCTGGAAAATCAGTGGAGATATAAAAAAGAAATTGGATCATAAGGGTTTAGGATTTCAGAGGTGAATTGTATGGTCATGGGAGTAGATGGCTCAGGTAGACTTCAGATGAAGATCATAACTGGAGTTACTAGAGTCAAAGAAGAGTGAGGACAGAATGATGGGTGGATTACTATGGGTACTAAAGCCAGAAACTATGATGTAAAGACTTTCATTGTAAAGATGACTGAGCCAGGTCTGTCTTTAGTGAAGTATGCTGACAGATACATGTAATAAGTAAGGAGGACAAGGGGAAATGGCTTGAGTTAATCCTTTTAATGCACACTTTCATTGCCATTCTCTGGATATGCCCTGCAAACCTCCACCTCGTGCCTTTGTCATATTCTTCCTTCTGTCTATAATTCCCTACTCTCAGCTTAGCCTACCCAAATCCTACCTATTCTTTAAAACCTTTATCAATTGCATTCATTCTTAAAGATTTATTTCAAAGCTGTCCACAGCCTACTTCTTTAAGCCTATCTCCTTTCTTAAGCATTAAAAACTTCAGAAAGCAATCCAATTGCATATAATTTCTCTGTCCTGTGAATTATTGTTGATTTATCTTGGCATTTATGTAACCAGTATTTTATTAGGTCATTTTGTATAGTTATATTTCCTTTAACCATAACATAAACTTTTGAAAACAAGTACCATCTCACCCATCTTTGTATTTCTGCCATGACTAACACAATCTCTCTCACAGGAGATGTTCCAATGGCTTACTAAGAAAATCAGAGCTGCTTAGTTATCAATCCCTCATTGTCTTATCCACATTCTTTATCTTCAAACAATATCGGCATTAAGTTATTCTATACCTACTAACAATATGAAGAGAAAACTTAATTTAAAAAACCTGCAGGGCACCTGAGTGGCTCAGTACGTTAAGCTCTGCCTTTGGCTTGGGTCATGATTATAGGGTCCTGGGATCAAGTCCTGCATCAGGCTCCCCGCTCAGCAGGGAGTCCGCTTCTCCCTCTCCCTCTGTCACTCCCTCCCCACCCCTGCTTGTGCTCTCTCTCAAATAAATAAATAAAATCTTAAAAGAATAAATAAATAAAAACCTTCATTATTTCCTTTATGGAGTCAATTTTCAAAAACCAATTCTATATAAAATAGCAATGAACAATAGAAAAATAGAA
This sequence comes from Halichoerus grypus, assembly GCF_964656455.1. Taxonomy (NCBI): domain Eukaryota; kingdom Metazoa; phylum Chordata; class Mammalia; order Carnivora; family Phocidae; genus Halichoerus; species Halichoerus grypus. Next base: position 18,085,924 of record NC_135723.1, on the reverse strand, counting down.
TTTTTTTAAAAATACCATTTAGTACAGTAACAAAACAATATTTAAAGATAAATTTAACAAAACCAAAATCAAAATATGGCTGAAATTAAAGAAGACCTACATACATGTAGAGATAACATATTCATGAGTTAGAAGATTCAATATTGTTAAGATGTCAATTCTCCCCAAACTCACCTATGGATGCAGCACATTTCCAGTCAAAATCCTAACCAGCTTTTCTAGATGTCCATCAACAAATGAATGGATAAAGAAGATGTGGTATATATATATATAATGGAATATTACTCAGCCATCAAAAAAATGAAATCTTGCCATTTGCAACGACATGGGTGGAACTAGAGAGTATTATGCTAAGTGAAATAAGTCAATCAGAGAAAGACAATTATCAAATGATTTCACTCATATGTGGAATTTAAGAAACAAAACAGAAGAGCATAGGGGAAGGGAGGGAAAAATAAAACAAGACAAAATCAGAGAGGGAGACAAACCATAGGAGACTCTTAATCATAGGAAACAAACTGAGGGTTGCTGGAGTGGGTGGAAGGATGGGGTAACTGGGTGATGGACATTAAGGAGGGGACATGATGTAATGAGCACTGGGTGTTATGTAAGACTGATGAATCACTGAACTCTACCTCTGAAACTAATAATACACTATGTTATTATTTGAATTTAAATTAAAAAAATTAAAAAATAAAAAATAAATTTTAAAAAGAAAATAAGAAAGTTCATCAAGATGAGTATCAGCCAGAGCTATGAGATTAGCCTTGAACAAAACTGACTTTATTCTAAGAAGAACTTGAATTATCTTGCTTTTCATTGTAATATGGGTTTGCAGTTCTAAAACTACCTTTTTGTACTCTAGGAGTGAGACAAAAATATCGCCAATACTCTCAATAAAGAGAATAATGGGAATAAAATAAAAATAACACCTCTTACACTACAAAAAATAGAATAAAATATTGTGTAAGAAGAAATTTCTAGTATATTAAAAACACAAATGATACTAGAAAAAAAATCCTAACCAGCTTTTTAGTAGAAATTAGTAAACTGAGTCTAAAATTCATAGGTAATTGCAAAGGTACTAAAATAGTATCCTTTTTCAAGATCATTTGGCTGAAAGAAGACTTAGTAAAAAGCTACAGTAATCAAGATAGTGTACTATTGGGCGCCTGGGTGGCTCAGTCATTAAGCGTCTGCCTTCAGCTCAGGTCATGATCCCAGGGTCCTGGGATCGAGTCCCACGTCGGGCTCCCTGCTCAGCAGGAAGCCTGCTTCTCCCTCTCCCACTCCCCCTGCTTGTGTTCCCTCTCTCGCTGTCTCTCTCTCTCTCTGTTGAAAAATAAATAAAATCTTTAAAAAAAAAAAAAAAAAGATAGTGTACTATTAATATAAAGGCAAAAGACTAGATCAACTGAAGAGAGTAAAGAGTCCAGAAACAATCCCACATATTTAGCCAATCAAATATTATGAAGGCAACAAAAAAATTCAACAGGGAAAGAAAAGTTGTTTTCAAGAAATGGTGCTAGCAATCCATAAAAGAAAATTTGATAATTTGGACTTCATCAAAATTTACAATTTTTCTATTTCAAAAGACACCACTTAAAAATGAAAAGTCAGGGGCGCCTGGGTGGCTCAGTCCTTAAGTGTCTGCCTTCGGCTCAGGTCATGATCCCAGGGTCCTGGGATCGAGCCCCACATTGGGCTCCCTACTCCCCGGGAAGCCTGCTTCTTCCTCTCCCACTCCCCGTGCTTGTGTTCTCTCTCTTGCTGTCTCTCTCTAATAAATAAATAAAATCTTAAAAAAAAAAAAAAAGAAAAGTCAAGCAATAGACTGGGAGAAAGATTTACAAATCATTTACTGTGAGAAAACATTTGCAAATTATATATTGTAGCATAATATATAAAAAAATTCCTAACTGGGTATTTATCCAAAGAAAACAAAAACACTAATTCAAAAAGATATATGCACCCCATGTTCACTGGAGCATTATCTGCAATAGCCAGGATATGGAAGCAACCCTAAGTGTCCACTGATAGATGAATAAAGAAGACATGGTGTATACATACACACACACACACACACACACACACACACACACACAGGAATATTATGCAGCCATAAAAAGGAATGAGATCATGACATTTGCAACAATTTGGATAGACCTAGAGAGTATTATGCTAAGTGAAATAAGTCAAACAGAGAAAGACAAATATCATATGATTTCAATGATATGTGGAATCTAAAAAACAGAACAAACATAAAAATCAGAAACAGACCCATAAATACAGAGAACACACCGATGGTCAGCAGACAGGAAAGGGGTGAGTAAAGGGGAGTGGGAGGTACAGCCTTCCAGTTATGGAATGAGTAAGTCACAGGGATGAAAGGTACAGCATAGAGAATACAGTCAATGGTACTGTAATAGTGTTATATAATGACAGATGGTAGCTACACTTGTGAGCACAGCATAATGTACACAGTTGTTGAATCACTATGTTGTACACCTGAAACTAATGTAACATTGTGTCAATTATTCTTCAATAAAAAAAAACCAGAACAATAAGATAACCCAATTTTAAAACGCCTAAAAGATATGAATAGACTGAGTTAACTAAAGAAGATATACTAATGACTAATAAGCACATGAAATGATGCTCAATATCATTAGCCGTTCACGAAACATAAGCTAAAATCCTGATGAGATACCACTGTACACCCACTTGAAGGCCCATAATCAAAAAAGAGAGAACACAAGTGTTGGTAAGGATGTGCGGACAATGGAACCCTCCTACATTGCTGATGGGAATATAAAATAGTATAGGGACTTTGGAAAACAATATGGCAGTTCCTTAAAAAATTAAACTTACCATACAACCCAGCAATTCCATTTTTAGAAATCTACCTAAGATAAATGAAAGCACAGGTCCATGCAAATACATGTGAGCAAATGTTCATAGCAGCATTATTCATAAAAGCCAAAACTAGAAACAATCCAAATATCCATCAACTGGTGAATGGATGAACAAAACGTGTTACAACCATAAAATAGAACAGAATTCACCAATTAAAAAAAAAGAATGAACTCCTAAAGACATTCTGCAACGTGGATGTACCTCAAAGGCATTATGCAAAGTGAACAAAGCCAGACACAAAAGACTATATCTTGTACAATTCCATTTATATGAAATGACCAGAAAAAGCAAATCAATAGAGAGAGAAAATAGATTAGCGACTGCCTAGAACTGGGAGTGAGAATAGGTACGTCATGATGGCTGGAAGAGACCGAAGGTTAAAATCTTGCCTTTTGCAACAACATGGATGGAGCTAGAGAGGATAATGTTAAGCGAAATAAGGCAGTCAGAGAAAGACAAATACCATATGCTCTTACTCATGTGAAATTTAAGAAACAAAACAGATGAACAAAGGGGGGGGGGGGGAAGAAAGACAAACCAAGAAACAGACTCTAAACTATAGAGAACAAACTGATGGTTACCAGAGGGGAGGGAGGTGGGGGAAGGGGGAAATAGCTGATGGGGATTAAAGAGTACACTTAACATGATAAAGGAAAAAAAAAATGAAATGTTAAAAAAAAAATTCATGGGTTGAAATCCTAACCCCCAATGTGATGATATTAGGAAGTGGGAACTTTGGGTGGTGATTAGGCCATGAAAGCGAACAACTCATGAATGGGATTAGTGCCCTTATAAAAGAGACCTGAGAAATCTCTCCTGCCCTGTCTGCCATTTGAGGATACAACAAGAAAATGACTATCTATTCATGATGAGCACTGAGTAATATATAGAATTGTTGAATCACTATATTGTACACCTGAAACTAATGGAACATTATATGTTAAGTATACTGGAATTAAAATTAAAAACTTAATTTAAAAAAGAAAAAAGAAAAGACAATGATTATCTGCAACCCAAAAGAGGGCCCTCACTAGGACATGACCAGGTTGGCACCCTGATTCAGCCTTCCAGGCTCCAGAACTGTGAGAAAGAAATTTCTCTTTATAAACCACCCAATATATGATATTCTGTTATAGCAGCCCAAATAAAATAAGACAATGGCCAACAGACCTGAGGGATCTTTTTGTGGTGATGGAAATGTTCTCAAACTGGACTATGGTATGACTGGCACACTCTATAAATTAGCAAAGACATTAAAGTCATTATTTTAATAATATTCTGTATGTCTAAAAGGTTAAGTAGATTAATGGAAAGTAAGAAAAGACCCAAATCAAATTTCTACAGATGAAACAAAAATGTCTTAAATGAAAAATACACTGAATAAGATTGGGGCAGATTGAACAGTACAGAAAAAAATGATAAGTGAACTTGAAAACAAAGCAATAAAAATTATCCAAAACAGAACACACAGGGAAAAGAGGACTGTGGAAAAAAATTAACAGAGAATCCAGTGATCTGTGAGACATTCTTAAGATGCCTGGTACATTTGTAATTGCAGTCCCAGAAGGAAAGGGGAGGAACAGAAAAAATATTTGGAAAAATAAAGGTCATAAAATCACTAATCTAATCAAAAACTGAATTTCCCAAAAAATGCACAAGCACTCCTATTAGAACAAGTTTTAAGTTTGGGTTCCTTACATTTGGTCACGGCATAAATGTTAGGTTTCTTCCTGTTCTCTATTGTACAAATAATTTCGAGTCTTAATAAGTTAGTAAATTATTATACACTGTAATAATAAGAATGAAAATAATTCACGTGAATGGTTCAGATTTGTATTCTTTTAAACTGTGTACCTTGGGGTGCCTGGGTGGCTCAGTCGGTTAAGCATCCAACTCTTGATTTCGGCCCAGGTCATAACCTGAGGATCGTGAGATCAAGCTCCCCTCATCCGGTTGGGCTCCGTGCTGGGTGTGGAACCTGCTTAAGATTCTCTCTCTCCTGGGGCGACTGGGTGGCTCAGTCAGTTAAGCGTCTGCCTTCAGCTCAGGTCATGATCCCAGGGTCCTGGGATCAAGCCCCATGTCCGGCTCCCTGCTCAGTGGAGAGCCTGCTTCTCCCTCTCCCTCTGCCTGCCTCTCTGCCTACTTGTGCTCTCTATCTCTCTGTCAAATAAATAAATAAAATCTTGAAAAAAAAAAAGATTCTCTCTCTCCCTCTCTCTCAAAAGAAAACAAAAAAAACAAAAAAAAACAAAAAAACCCTGTGTATCTTAAAGCTCTTTAGTATTTTTCCCCTTTCATCTCATATCCCCTTATTTCCTCAGAATTCATTCTCTTGAATTTGTCCACTTATAAGAACAAAATAAATAATAAAGTATAAAGAAATGAAAAGTGAGAACCTACCTGAAGTCTTGCGAGTTGTGCAGTCCTGGCTACTATTTTATTGTATGGTTCCACGATTTTTGCTTTCATCCTAAAGAAAAAGAAAGAGGAGTGACAATAAAATCACCTTCAAAATATCAATGGTTAAATTTCTTTCCATTTCACTTATTTACAAAATGAACAGAAGTACCTATCAACAGCTCCCTGTAAAGCTCCAATTCTTGTCTGCATCATCTGAAGAACACCTAGGAAAACATAATAGTTTCCATTACTTCACAAATTTACAAGGGCTCCAACTGGGGGAAAAAATTATATTAAAAGAAAAAATCATACATGTACACATACCCATATATAGAAAAATTTCAATTTTTCTGCCACCATCAAACAACCAATATCTTTTACCTGAACTATTTTTAAAGCCTCTGAGTAGTCTCCCCCTCCAAATCTTGTTCCACTAAACAAGTCTGACAAATGGAGAGTGACTGAATAAGGAGCATAGGGTTTTCCACTTTGGGTGATGAAAAAGTTCTGGAACTACATAGTAATAGTTGCACAACACTGTAAATGTAATTAATGGTACTAAATTATAGTATGTATGAAATTATGTATAGTATCTATGAAATTAAAGTACAGTTCATGTGTACTGTATTATAGTCACAAAAGAAGAAGCCTGAGTGCTCTTTAAAGGTGCACATTGTAGCACAATATTCCCTGCTAAAACCCTTCCAGTCTCCCCTTTGCTTCCACGTCAAAACTGAAGTCCACAGCTTGGTCTTCAAGGCCCTGCACCATCTGGAAATGGTGTACTTTCTCTCCAACACTCAACTGCACCCCCAAGTTCCCACTAGATAAACCCCCACTATTCGTCAAGCCTTGGCTTAACAGAAACAATTACTAAAAGATCCCCCAACTGATTTAGATTTTCTTGTTATTTTCTTCTACAGCATACATTTCCTTCATGGCACTAATCACATTAGGTAATTACATATCCGCTTGCGTATCTGTTAAATTTTTTACTCTCTCACTAAACTGTAAATTCCTGGAGGTTAGGGAAAGTGTATTTTTCATTCACTACTGTATGACCTAAGCTTAACTTAGACTACTTCCAATGGCAATGAATATTTATTAAATTAATTATATGCTAGATAAGTAATACACGTGGAGAGCAAGGATAGTATCGTCTTTATTCTCTACATACACAACATGATGGTTAACTTCTTACAAAACTGTAAAAATATTTTCAGGAAGATAGATTTTAAACTTTACTATTTTATATACCTGAAAATAAGCTTTTCAATATTACAGTTTTAATTATTTTGAACTCCACTCTTTAAACTCAGTTTTCACATTTAACTGGCATAGTTGTAGTTTTAAAACATAACATTCTAAATAAACTTAGGTACAGAACTCTGTCATATATTAGATGAAGTAATAGTAGAACTAATAAACATTATCAGATACAATTAAGCTTTAGTATGGCTCAGTCCAATAGAATCCTCTTGGGACCGGAGAATTCCCATTTTTCTGCTGGTTTTATGGTTCCCTGACCTTAAACCTCCAGGAATGAACTGCCCTTACTTGTTATCATCACATCCCTACATCTTATTCTCTCCACAACCCACTCTCAAATAGACTTTCATATACACTCCACCAAAATAGATCTCATCAAGGTCACCAGAAATCCCCCAAGGTGCCAAATCCTATTGTCAGTTCCATCTTGCTCAATTCTCTGAAATTCACAACACAGTTAAACCACTCCCTCCCTAAGACATTTTTTTTCCCTCTGGGCTTCCAAGTTATCACACTCCCTGGGGTTCTTTCTATTGTATTAGTGGCTCCTCCTCTGCTAGAATCCTACATGCTGGAGTACTCCAAGATTTTATCCTCAGTTTCACTTCTCCATCTACAATGTCTCTTAGGGATTTCACCCAATTCCAATGTTTTAAACACTATCTATTCAATAAAATACCAATTTTATACACACACATCCACAAATATGTACACATATCTAGATTTTCTTTGCCTGCCTACCTATGTACGTACACACACACACACACACACACACACACACACACCTCTAATTTAAGACACCCAAGATAACTTCTGTCCCACCTCTGCCCCATCAAAATTATAATTTTCTCCATTCTAACCCATCTCAGTTACCCATACCATCATCTATCCCATTTTTCAGGTTAAAATCTTAGGAATCACACTTGGTGACATTTTTCCCTCAGCCCTTTCATCTCCCATCAACAAACCCTATCAGCTCTGCCCCCATTTTATCCCACCCACTTTCCTCTCTCACATCTACCACTCTAATCCAAGGCACCATCATTTCTACTCTTCTGGTATCTTCTAAATTGGTACCCCTGATTCTACTTACTTTCCTATAGAGCCATCAGAGAAAACTTTTTAGAGCATTAGTCTTATACATCATACCCCTAATAAAAACCCTCCAATGGTTTACCACTGTATTTAGAATGAAAAAATCAAAATTCTTTCCCAAGAACCTCATCTACAATTCTCTCCCTCATTCATTAAATTCCTCTCATACTGGCCTTTTTTCTGTCCTCATACATCCCAAGGTAATTCCTACCTTCCCATTTATTGGTCTCTCAGTTTACAACACTCTTCTCCCACTTTTCATGTGGTGGCTGTTTCTCATCATTCAGTTCTCAGCTCAAATGTCATCTTCTCAAAAAGGCCTCCCCTGACCATCCTAGCTAGTAAGTAAGGGGCTCCCCTTCCTCCACCCAATCATTCATTTTATTTTCTTTGTGGGACTTAAAAATATCTGAAGTTTCCCATTTGTGTATTTTCTTTGTCTGCTTCCCTGCATTAGAACATAAGTTCCATAAGAAAAGTGACTCTATTGTTCATAGGTGCCTGGTGCCTAACAAGGTCTCAGTCACTGTTTAAGTGAACAAATGAATGAAGGAATGAGGATATCTCTTTTCAATAAAATAGGGTTAATTAAATATACCTCTAAATCCCGTAAGAACAGGGACTCTGTTATAGCTGTCTGGAACCTAGCAAATTCTCAACTAATATTTAAATGAATAAACGAATGAAAATGAATAGGGGGCAACTTTTAATAAAATAGGTTCAATAAACGTACTACCAAACTACTTACGTAGCAAAAAAAAAATTCAGTATTTGGGGGGAAAAAAGCAGATGAAGTAGAAGTTGGGATAATATTTGTTTTCAAATACAGATCACTTATTTTTCAGTATCTCAAATTTCTAGTAAGTGCTCAGAGATACACATCATGCCAAAATGAATGCTAATTCATGCTTTGACGTTTTATGTTCAAATAATCCAGAGAAGATGCTTAGATTATCATAAGAACTCAGAGAAGGCAGTCTTTGTACCTCATATACTCATCCAATGGATAGTCATTCTAACTCAGTCTAACCATATATTTTAAATGTTATAATCACTGAAAGCATTTTGGGAAAAACAATCACATTATAGACCTAAATGCATATAAGAAAACCACAATGAGAACTATTTCTGTTGTGATGATTCATCTACTCCTAAATACACTCAGAATCAATGTACTACTAGCCATTCTTACGAGTTTTACAAATGAAAAAATCACTTATCATTTGTTTTTTAAAAAAAATCACCATTAAAACAAGATATTATTTACTTGCTTCCAGAAACACATAAAATACTATGAGATTAAAAATAATTAATTTCCAATAGGAAGTGGTCAGTACTCAGTTTTCCCAAAAACAATAGTCTGATATCCATCCTAAATATTCAAATAACAAACTATTATTCCCTCAAATACTAAGTTCTTCATCAGGATGTCTGAGAAACAGTATACATGCTGAGAATAAGTTAATGCCTTTGAGTGCATAAAAAATACTGGGGGAAGCATTAAAGAATATTGCATCCTAGAAAGCAATATCCTTCCTCCTCAAGAATTTGATCAACATAGGGAATATCACTTAGTTTTCTTTTAATGTGTAAGGATTAATAATAGTAATCACAACACAAGTGATAATGTAAAACATATTAACATTCCATATTTATAAGACATAGTTTAATTTAATCAAGAGAATGAAAAATTCATAGAAGATTTAGCCAATCAAAAATAATAAGACTCATAAAAATAAAAATCCAATGTATTATTCTTTTTTTTAAGGTTTTATTTGGGGAGAGAGAGGGAGTGCTCGCGCACATGCACACAAGTGAGGGGAGAGGGAGAACAAGAATCTCAAGCAGACTCTGCACTGAGCACGGAGCCTGACTCGGGGCTCAGTCTCACAACCCTGAGATCATGACCTGAGCTGAATCAACAGTCAGACGCTGAACCAACTGAGCCTCCCAGGTGCCCCCAATGTATCATTATTCTATTATACTTTCATTGAAAAAAGTTTCAAAGAAAGCCAAAAATAAGGAAAGTATTCAAGCCTACTTCCACTATTATTCACTCTGGTGGTATTGATGTTTTTATTAATTAACAATTTTTTGTTAATTTTATAGAGGCACTAAATATGTGCCAGGAATTGTTCTAACCATTTTTCTAATTCACTTAGCCCTCAAAATAATACCATATAGGTACATTTTAATACTCCTCCTTTATACATAAAAGGGAGGCACAAAAAGGTTAATAACTTTCCCATAGTCACATATCTATTAGGTGGCAAAGCAAGGATTTGAACCCAAATAGTTTAGCTCAGAGGTCAATAAAGTTTTATTAAAGTTTTATTGGGACACAGCCACAATCATTTAAATATTGTCTGGCTGCTTTCACTCTGCAACAGCAGAGTGAGTTTAGTAGTTGCAACAGAAATGGTATAGCCTGCAAAGTCTAAAATATTTACTATCTGATCCTTAACAGTAAAAGTTTGCCAATCCCTGGTCTAGCTCAATCTAATTTATAGTACTTAATGGAAACATACCTTCCAAAGACTCAATCCCAGTTGCTTGTGCTAGTAAATCTTCATGTCTTGCAACAACCTGAAAATTAAGAATTTGCTGTATTAGGTACTTTTCTTTGTAACCACAAGGTAGAATAAAGGTCTCTCTCCATATTAGAGGGCGCAAACACTGACACAGAAGAAAAAAATACAGGTGATAAAGGTTTACTTGAGATGAGTTATTAGTAGAAACACAAACACGCTTATAGTTGAACGTAGAGCCGAAGAAGACACAGCCTTTTCACCAGCCCCTTGCTTTCCTAATGGGAAGTGCAGGTAGAGTTGTGCCAAAACTGAAAACAGAAAATAAAAAATAAAAAAACAGAAACAAAAAAACCCCCAAACCAGCTGATTTTTGCCATGCTATTATATGCTTTCCCTGTAAAAATGTTTTTAAACATTAGATTCTCTTAGGTCTTGAACTTAATTCAGCATATTCTAATCTGAAAAGATAAAGCAGAGTCAGTACCCACCTATCCCTCAACATCTCTCTGTTTTCAGTTTCCCAGGGTCACGGCAAATCCTCTTCCCTGTGCAAGACTGGTTTTTTTAATGAAAATTAGGGCAATGTGAATGATCACATCAAAAACCCTCAAAGTTTAAGAATTAAAGACCACATGCAAGAGATTCCTAGAAATATCAAGAAATCACACAAATTTTTAGAATAATGCAAGAATCCTTATCATTTTGTACCTTTTCAATTCCAATGAATAAGAAGTTTCCTATCTAGGCTGGAAACTGAAGCTCCTAGTCAGCAAGGATTCATTCACTGGAACCCCTACATCCTCCACTTTGTCCTGTTTCAGATATCACTGTTATTCTATCAAGTCCTTTTTTATCACATCCATCTAAAATAACCATTACTTTTGGTCTCCTACATCTGTTAAGATGGCCAGAACATGTCTGAATTCTCCCCAGTCCACTGATACGGTCATCGATGTGTCCATCCTAACAAGACTAATTTTAATTCTCTATTCTTCTTTTTCCTGTGTGAAGAATACTTTGGAAATGTTGAAACTCCTAAAACTAGACTTTCCTAAACTCTCCTGCAGCCAGCTGGATGAATTTCCAAGAGATCTGAAGACAGAAAAGAAAGGAAAGCTATTTCCCTATTACTGTTTCAGCTAGTAATGAGCAAGGTCCTGAGACCTGAGAATTTAGAGATGGTTGGAAAAGCCGTATCAATCATTCTAGAATTTAGTTATCAGATACCCCGTGGCAGAATTTTAGCAGTGGCATGGGCGATAATGGCTGGAACTTCCAGGCCTCCGCACTGCATCTATGAAGGTAGATCCTTCAACTCAGTACACTGGCTGACTTCAGAAGCATCCAGTTCTCTGTATTAAACATGTTCCTGCTTTAAATACCTAGAGTGGTCTCTGTTTCCTGTCCTAAGCCCCAACTAATACATACCTCATCACATCTTTTGTTATTTTAGTCATCTCAATGATATTTAAAAAAGAAAATTATGGGCTTGGTGCATTATCCCAATTTTGCTTCTGCAGAAAAACGATTATAGCAGGTTCAGATCTCATACTAGGCTTCCACTTCATATCCCAGACTACTATAAGTGTAATTTGTCCCCTGTAAGAGATGTTAAATAAATTTTTAGTTTTTATTGATTCCTGCAAAGAGAGTACTGCATGCAAGAAATAAAGAAAATACCAATCATATTACTCAGCCATAAAAAAAGAATGAAATCTTGCCATTTGTAACGACATGGATGGTATTAGTATTATGCTAAGCAAATTAAGTCAGAGAAAGACAAACACCTTATGATTTCACTCATATATAGAATTTAAAAAACAAAACAGATGAACATGGGGGGGGAAACAAAAGAGAGAGGCAAACCAGGAAACAGACTCTTAACTATAGAGAACAAACTGAGGGTTGCTGGAGGGGAGGTGGGCAGGGGATGGGCTAGATAGGTGATGGGGATTAAGGAGTAGACTTGTGATGAGCGCTGGGTGTTGTATATGAGTGATGAATCACTAAATTCTACACTTGAAACTAATACTACATTGTATGTTAACTAGAATTTAAATAAAAACTTGAAAAAAAAAAAGGAAATACCAACCATAAAAAAGAATTTCAGGTGGCTATTACAAAAAGCCACCCCTGAGAACCCTAGGCAGAGTTAAGTGCATTCTCCTCTGCTTTTATGAATGTTTTGTACTATCACTTGCCTCTCATTATTTCTCTCTGTATCTGCCACTGGTCTGTGAGTCCTTGGAGAGCTGGGAAATATGTTCATTTTTCTATCCCCACAGCCTAATGTGAATCCTGACAATTAAAATATATAATTATATAATTAAGATATATAATATATAATCAAAGTTAAAGTGACCTTAGAAGTCATCCCAGTCCTAAGCTACTCTTTCAACTGATAAAGTATAACACAAAAAATTTAAGTGAATATGTCTCCTGTTATACTAGATCTAAGTTTCCTGGTAAACAGTCTATATATTCATGCATTTGTTCATTCATTTAAATATTTATTAAGTGCCTACTCAACAGACAAAAGCCAACACTAGGAAGTATACTATAAAACTCCCTATAAAATTACAGAATTGTAGAAAAGGAAGGAACCTTCAAGATCTTCCACTATAATCTCTTCCTCCTTATTCACTCCAACCCATTTAATAGATTTCCTTTTTTAAAAGCAAAACTCAAAGACATTAAGTGATAGGAAAGGTACCAGCACAGCTGAGATTAGGACCCATCTCCTAATTCCCCATATTGTGTTCTACCACAAATTTATCAACTTTCTATAATTTCAGCAAATATTACATTTTGTGTTCATAAAGTGGGAAGTGCCAATGTGAACACACCAATTTTTCTTATTCAGTGTTCTACTTCCAAAATTCCATTTCCTATTACTTTTGTCAAAGGCTTCCTATTTTTCAGCCCCCTATATTCACTGCACATCTATTAAGGTAGTGAAAACAAAGTATAACATACCCCTTTGGAGAGAGGGGTATGTTAGTTTTTCAACTAAGAAAAAGTAGTTTATAGAAAACTTTTCAAAAACATACTTTGAAAAATAAGCCACATTGGTAAGTTACACATTTGCTCATTTAAATATGCATTTAGATTAAATAATGCAAGGATTACAAGTGATAAATTATCGTTTTAGGTTGAAGAATCCAGATGATCCAGAAGACTGGAAATACCTGGGGTGCCTGGGTGGCTCAGTTGTTAAGCGTCTGCCTTCAGCTCAGGTCATGATCCCAGGGTCCTGGGATCGAGTCCCGCATCGGGCTCCCTGCTCAGCGGGAGGCCTGCTTCTCCCTCTCCCACTCCCCCTGCTTGTGTTCCCTCTCTCACTGTGTCTCTCTTTGTTAAATAAATAAAATCTTTAAAAAAAAAAAAAAAAAAGATTGGAAATACCTGTAGGTGTAGTTCTTTATCCAACTGACTGATTCCTTGGGCAAGTTTTGCTAGTTGTTCAGCAATTACAGCCTGATGAATTGACTGGGAAGTATAAGTCTTTACATCAAAGTCTTCATTTAAAAAATCACTGTAACACTCTAGGGGAAAAAACAAGGATAAGTCTTTAATTATTAATTGCACTGCACTAAACCACAGATAGCAGACAACAAAACAGTTATAGATAACATACTTTGACATCTTCTTAAACACCAAGAACTGTTGTAAATGAGAAGAGAGTGGTAATATTCACTGAGAGCTTACTGTGGGTGAGGCACTGACCCACGCACTTTAAACATATTAATGCATTCAATCCTCACACAACCCTGCTGGAACTACCGTTTCCCCCATTTCACAGATGAAGAGACAGGTAAAGACAGGGCATGCAACTTGTCCAACCTGTCTGAGATTTGAATCCAGGCTGTAGAGCCCACACTCTGAACCCCTATATTACACTGCTAAAAGTTAACTTTTACCAGTGAGTCAAAAGGAACATATTGAGTAGAAAATTAAAAATTAACTACTAACCATAGCCTTTAATGCAACAAGGTCACTGACAATGACCTCAGGCAAATTGACTATATTTGATATTTATGGTCTCCGATATCTCTAAATCAATGCATAAATGCTGTCATAATAAAGTGAAGCTGGAATTTTAACAGAAATAGGCAAACACAAACTTTCAGGTGTTACTGAAACTAAGGATTTATGGGTAAAATAACTAAATGGAAAGACAGCCTATGTTCAAAACAGACCCTTAATGAACCCAAAAAAGAAGTGATGCTAGGTATTAAGATATCTTTCAGTACAGAAACCCAAAAATCTGTGGGTGAAAAACAAATGGAGAGAATTAAGAGGTAAAAATAGTTATGGAGAACTGAGCTCAGTGTAGGTATAAAACCACTATCTTCCACCCGTGTGGGAGATATAGGTAAGACCACCCTGACAGAGATTATAAAACTAACCAGCAACCATTGTCTCTATCCATATAATGTATGCTCCATGAAGGCAAGAGCTTTGTTTTGTTTACTCCCACATCCCTAGAGCCCGAACAATGCCTGACACATGGCAGGTGTTCCATACGGTTAAATGAATCAATTCATCTATATATCAGCTGCAAGTAGCATTCTGCAAAGAGCAAAGACTCATTCTTGATGATTCTCAAAGTGAAAGAAAAACTGCTACTTTGGCCTTAATTCTGGGATCCCCATTTCCTTCCAGTTTGCCAGGGAGTTTTCAGAATTAAGGATCCTGCGAGGCAGCTAAGTGGAGAAGGCTACTCCAAGAAGAGGGAAGGTTTAGAAGCAGCAAATGCCATAGGATATTTTGAGAAATAAGGGCAACGCTGACATCAGTGTGTCTAGATCACACTGTGTGTGTGCTGGGCAAAAGGGGAAAGAATGATAGGAGTTGAGGTTCCAAAGGAAGGCGGAGAGGGCAGTTTAAAAAGAGACTGGTAAAGACTTCTAAAGTGTTCAGACTGTATCTCACTGAGGTTAAAGATAAGAAAGAGCACTGTCAGCTTTGTGTTTCTGGCAGCAGTATGGAGGATGACTGAAAAGGGATTAGTCACACAGTGGTGTGCGGGAGCTGGCTCATATTGGCTCCTGAGAGCCAACGGTTCAATTTTCAGGAATTGTGTGAGCTAGGGGACATCACATGTAGGCATCTTAAAAATTGACCATGATGAGAGTATTTATACCATAGAAATTGGCATACACTACAAAATCAGGGCTTTTCCTATTTTACCAGAAAGCTGGTTTACCAGTACACTCATGTAATAGACCTGCAGAGGCCACCAGTAAGGTGCTCTGTTAACAGCCCAAGGGACATGATGAAGGCCTAAGACAATGGCCCTAAAAAAAAAAAAAAAAGTGACTAATTTGACAAATATTCAGACAGTATAATGTGCAGGACTTAGAGACAAGCTGAAAATGGGTGATTAGGTAGAGCAAGAAGTAAAAGGATGATTTTTTTTTTTTTTAAAGATTTTATTAATTTATTTTGAAGATAGAGACACAGCGAGAGAGGGAACACAAGCAGGGGGAGTGGCAGAGGGAGAAGCAGGCTTCCCGCCAAGCAGGGAGCCCGATGCGGGGCTTGATCCCAGGACCCTGGGATCATGACCTGAGCCGAAGGCAGACGCTTAACGACTGAGCCACCCAGGCGCCCCAAGGATGATTCTTGACTGAGTAACTGACATAGGGAATTCAGCTTTGCATTAAGCTCGACCACTAGGCATCTTTGCATAAAGATAAAAACGAACGTATTGCTGCCTCCAAGGAACTCATAGTCTACATGGGAAACAAGCACACATCTAACTAACCACATGCAATTGATGGTAACAGAGAAGGTTAGAGGAAAGGGGTAAAAAAAAAAATGAAGTAATCTCACTTTTTCACATATAGCACCTGAACTATTTGTTCATATGTAATTTTTGGTATGTAAAACTAATCATGCCTTTTCACTATCAAGATAGAAATGTCCAGTAGACAGTAATCCTATAGCTCAGAAGGGAGGTAAGGACCATCTATGCGTGTATTTGTGTGCATCTATATTAATTTTGAAACCATGAAAAAAAAAGATGATTTAGGAATAAATTTTGGAATGCACAAAAAGAGGGAAATGGAGAAGACTGAGTTCAGAAGCCAGGCAAACACCAAAAATTTGGAAGTAGATGGAGAAAATGAAAGTAATCAAGGAGACTAAGGAGCGTTCAGAGAGAAACAAAAACAAGAAAGAATAGCAAGGGACGGTTTGGAGAAAGTGGTAAATAGTGTCAAAGATCTTACAAAGATCAAAACAGTGAAGGCTGAATACTGGCCACTGGACCTGGTATTTGAGGACTGATTGTCCATCAGAAGAAAAGTCATATAATGCTTCTCTTTTATAGTTGTCTCATTCCTATAGGAGGTACATCAGGAACAGCTCACAAATTACTCCAACTACGCATCTGCTCACCAACCCTATCAATCCTATCCTCTACCACTGGCAGATCCTGTACATAATGAATCACTGTTACGGACAGAAATGTTTAATTTTTAGGAATGTTACAGAGAATGGGTGGTGTGAACCACTGAACTAGGGGCAAACTGGAGAAGACTAGCAATTAAAGGAACTTGGAAAAGAGCATTTAGAGAATTGGGAATTTTCTTTTTTTAAGCATAGAACTCACAAGTCACATGAGGGGAAGTATTTCAAGAAAAGAGTCAAACCCTTTTTACAAGTTCAAGTAAGATAAGGACCAAAAAGTATCCATTTGATTTATTCACAAGGAGGTCATTAGAGACCTTGGCAAAGAGATTTCAATGGCATTGAATGAGGGTGACTGGGCCCTTGAGGAGACAGGAAAAAAATCCAGAGCACAGGAGGAAGACCGTCCTTAGAAGCAGAGATTCTACTTCTAGTGTAATGGAAAATACAAGGGAAAAAGACCAGTTACAGGTATAGGTTTAGTTCATAGGTTTGATGGGGCAAGAAATGGAGGAAGCTCACATCTGATGGGTTATCTTTTTTTCAGAGAAGTTTAAAGTCATTTGTTGAGTTTGAAAGGGGAGGTCTGAAAGAGTAAGGATTTAAATAATCACTGTGGAAGATGGAAAAGAGAACTAAATAGGAAAATACAGAAGTCAGAAATAAGGACTATTCACCCTTCAAAAACCGATTACAATTCCAGAATGCATCCTACTGAAATATACACCTATGCCTGACATGTACTGTTTCTTCCACTTCTTCATCTCGGGAAGTTCTATTTACACTTCAAAACCAATTCCATCTAGAAAGACTTTCCTGACACTCCCCTAATCACACCCAGTTGTCAGCCTCCTCTGTATTGTTTGACTTTGTACACAATGCTGCTACCCAGCAACACTATATTATAATGCTTACCTTCACAGCTTTACAAGATTATTTCCCCTTACTAAAATGGCAAGTTGCTTGAGGGTGGGAATTGCACACATATCAGGAGTTCAAAACTTGGTTAAATGGAATTTAAATTAAGATACAGAGATGCATTGGACAGAGATCCTAACCTAGAGAATCTAACACAATCTAGTTCAGAAAACCACCTCATCAGAAAGTTTTGACAAAAGTATATACATTATCAGGAGAACGTAAGGAATTAAGGGCAATAATACACAACACTCAGAGAAAAACAATAATCTAGAATTTTGTTATTTTGTTTATAACCTACTTTGGTCTACAAATGTGTGCATATGCTTACTGTGATGTTCATTAAAAAATTTTTATTCTGCACCCACCATATGAAAGGTACCGTTATTAACTGTGGAATATAAAAAGGGGTTCTACAATGCAGCAGAAAAAGTTAGGTACACAAATTATTTCAATACCAGGTAGAACGTGATGGCAATTAGGGAAGAAAATTAAGAACAGATGAGAAGAAATTTGAACTTTATTCTGAAGGATAAGAGATTTGCGGCGTGTTAACTGAATTAATAGAATTTAATGTACTTCTCAAATGTACGATGTTTAACTTATTTCCTAGAGTTTTCCTCTGTCCAAAACTATCAATAAACTTCTATGTTCAATACATATGGTTAATCCCTGAACTAATGTTCTGAAGTCGTCCCATGCATGGTTGTGGATAAACGCCTTGTAAAAAACAAACTAGGCTGTGAGTGGGCCACCTGTGTAATCCAAGAATTTGTTAATAGAGGGATGCTTCCAACTCCACTTAAAAATGATAACATTAAGAGCTGTCATCTATCTGTTCTAGGTCTTTCACTTCTCATGGGACGCAACGCTTCCTCCTTTCATCAAAAATTGCGGCAGCAGCCAGTGGCTCTCAGCCTAGGTCACCGGAGTGCGGCAGTCCCAGGACTTCAGAGAAACCTCAGGCGCAGGAAGGGTAGAGTTGAAATGAGTAGCAACCAGAAATCAGGTGTCCCCTGGACACCCGGAAGGGAAGGGGGCTGCTAGTCTCTGGAGAAACAGGTTGGCTAGGCTGGGGGGAGTGGTCACGTCGAGACCGGAAAACTTTCTGCAAAGCGACGGGTTGAGTCCACCACCCGGGTCCAGGTGCGGAGCAGGACAGTCTCCCCAGGCCCACCACCCAGCCAGACCCAGACTCCTTACCGTCCTGCAGAAGCTCCCGGACTGCCGCTGTCGCCGCCCCAGAACCCAGAGCCCCTTGTCCAGCTACAGCGACGCCGCCGTCACCACCTTCCATGTTGGCAGGTGCCGGGGTGATGGCGTCAGCGGTCGGTTCGCCCCTCCCAGGTGGTGACGCACAATGCCGGCGCCGCCCGCTCCGCCCAGCCAGGGCTCCCGGCCGGCCTGGGGAATCAGCTAAGCGGCCGCAGCTGGACGAATCCCGGCTGAGAACAGCGTGTCTCCCGGAGCTGGCGGGCGCCCAGGACCCGGCGCGCGGGGGAAGCCGAGGCCGCGGCGTTGGCGCCCTGCGCAGTCTCCTGTCGCGCCACTGGGGCTGACGTCGTTCCCCCGGCTGAAGAGAAGGTGGGCGCGGGAGCCTGGCCGTAGCGCTTATTTCTGTGCAAGTATTTAACCTGAGAACAGGGGCCTCTCGGTGGAGGCTGGACAGGAAAGCGGAGGTTTCTGGGATCCTCGCTTGCACTCCACAAACACAGCTGGGGAAAGTTAGTAACTCCCCAGCCTTATGTGTCACAGGCCTTGGCTAACAGTCCTGGGGTAAAGGCTGGCGGGGAAAGCTTGGGAAGGAAGTTGCCGGAATGAATACTAAGGGCAGAGTTAGGGAGAGCCGAAGGTTGGTGAAGAAGACTGAACCAGGAAAAGACAAGTGGATTCAGTCTCTGCCCTCTCTTGACCTTAAGCATTTTCTGCCTCTTCCTCTCTTTTTCAGCCACGTGCTAGGAGTGATGCCAAACTTTTTCCTATTACAAACTGATGGATTTTCCGTATCTCAACTAACAGTATTGAAGCTGTCAAATCAAGTTAGTTCCCGTTATCTCCTCCGCTAATACAAGTGCATTATTCACTTAGATTTCTCCCAAGATGAATACTGATAATTTAACAGGTTAACTACTCTTGTGCAAAAAGGTTAGGCATTCCTACATAAAGAGAATCTGTAATATAACTTACCCTGTACACGGAGAACCAGTTTTTCCCGATTCCGGAGCTACACGGTTGTCTCGATGCTGCTAACGGTATTTCAACAAGGTGCTAGAATAGTACTCTGTGCATTTAATACACATAACCACTCAGGTAAGCATGTCTTTTGATACACTGCCTTATGCTTTCTCTTGACTTTGTCTCAGGTTTTTCCCTAGTGTTTTTGGTCTCAATCACGGTCTGACTAGAATTGTTCTGAATGAGTCACATGAATTGTTCAGGGCAGCGTGCTCAGACTCACATTAGATTTCATTATCTATAATACACAAAATTTTTAGTAATTCTTTAAGGTTGATGAATAAGTATCATCTTTGAATTACAGGTTCTTTTTTTTCTTGGCTTTACGTTGGAAGATTCTAGAAAAGTTGCATAATATTCGTTCATTTAGTGAAGAGATTTGAGCCCCAGCCATACACACCAGCACCAGTTTACAAATGAGACTCAATTCCTGTCTTGTTCCAAAGGAGCTCATAAGTAAGGTAGAAACCCATGGAAACAAACAATTGTACCAGGTGCTTTGCAGTTTATGGATTTCTTTATTAAGCTTAACTACACATTGAAATCACCTGGAGAGCTTTAACAAACCACTGATACCTGCATCCTAAGCCCAGAGATTCACATTTAATTGGTCTGGGGTATGGTTTGAGCATCCTGATTCTTAAAAGCTCCCCAGATTATTCTAATTTACAACCAAGATTGAAAACTACTGATTTATTCATTAAGCAAATACATATTGAGGGAGGCCTTTGTGCCATGTACTGGAACTACAAGAATGAATAAGAATGAAATTATTCTTGCTAAAGTTACTAATGACCTAGTTGCTATTAGATGCTTTTTAGTCTTTTTCTTACTTAACTTTTCTGTGATGTTTAAGTTGCTTATCCCCTCCCTCCTTGATATTCTCCCCTCTTTTCAGTTTTTGAATATCACTCTTCGGGTTTATTCTTCTCAGCTCCAGAATTCATCTCTCAGTTTCCTTTGCATTATTCTTTGTCTTTTACTTAAATGTTGGTGCTTCTAAGGATTTCTTGCAAAATATGGCATCCTTAAGTACTTCGTCCATGTGTTTAGTTTCAACCTATTACCTAAAGGCTGAAGACTCTCAGTCTGTATGTCTAGCTTTTTCCTGAGCACCATATCTGTATAAGCAGTTGTGAGGCATCACCATCTGGAAATCCCAAGAGCACCTCAAGTTCAATGTGCCCAAATATGAACTCATGTTTCCCTGCTAAAACCTATTCCTCCTCATTTTTTATCTCTTTGATTGGAACTGCCATCCACCTAGCCTCTAAAGCCAAAGTATATACATCATCCTAGAAATTCTCTCATACTATAAAACATGCACTGTCCTGAAATGATTTCCACTTCCTAAATATCTTGCCAGTTTACTCTTATTTTTATTTCTAAATAGGTCTTAAGTGTGTTCTCTTATTCCTAGCGACCCAGGTCAGATACTCATGCATTGGACTGGTTTACTACAATAGCCTCCTTTGATATTTTGCCAAAAGCCCTACCCCCTTCAGTGAAATGTTTCTAAATCAGAAATCTAATCATGTCATTTTCCTGCTAAAATGTTTCATTTACAAATATACAAGGAGAGACATACAGCCTGTACATAAATCTGCTATGTATGAAAGTATGTCATATGCACGTATTAACATGTTGGGTGCATATGAAAAATCACCCACAAAGGTGGAAAAATGGTTAAGAATCCAAGCTCTATAGTATAAAATCTAAAAATTACTAACATAGAATATAAGGTCCATGATTATCTAGGCCTTCTCACTCCTAATCTGCTCAAATAACACGGGACTACTAATGGTTCATTTTTCAGGTTTATTTCATCAAACATTTTCAAGCCTCTTTGGTTTTATATGTGTTGCTCCCTGTAACAGGACAGTTCCCCATCTCCTACATGTCAGCTCAAGCTTTCCCTCCTCCACTGTTGATGATTTCCCTCATTTCTCTAGACAATTATTTCCACAACAGTTAAATTGTGTGTCAGTGTATGTATTAGAACTACCATTTTGTGTATGTCTAATAGATTTTTAAAAACAGGAGAAATGTATTTCCATCTGTATTCCCAACAGGAACTTAATATTTGTTGAATGATTAAATACATGTCCATACCCTCAAAAGCTCAAGAAGAAATGAATGTGTTATTATTATACTCTGTAAAAGTAATTACAAGTGCACATGATAACAGGAGAGCCTAGGGTGTAGTGGGTAAGTTAGATCAACTCTATCTGGGATTCAGAGAAAACTGTCAGAGTCATCAAAATGGGAGATTATGAGTACATAGACTAAGGCAATGAAGATTTGCTCAAGATTTAATTAAAGGTACTAGTTGGTTGACACACTTGTGGGAGATGGAGAAGTGGAGGACAAACCCCAGGTTTCTGACTTGAGTGTGTAGAGGTGGCATAATCAGGACGCAAAATGCAAGAGAGAAGGAACAGGCTTGACTCGTGAAAAGAAACTACCTTTCTCTTGCTTATGTTTTACCTATGTATGTGGGCTTACATTGTTCTTATCAGAAATTTTTACTTTAAAAAAAGAGGTAAGGGGCGCCTGGGTGGCTCAGTAAGTTAAGCATCCCACTCTTGATTTCAGCTCAGGTCATGATCTCAGCCCAGCATCTGGCTCTGTGCTCAGCAAGGAGTCTGCCCATCCCTCTCCCTCTGCTCCTCCCCCTGTTCCCTCCCTCTCTCTCTCAAATAAATAAATAAAATCTTTAAAAATAAATAAAAAAAGAGGTAAAAGTCAGACTGAGCATTGGTCAGTAAAACTAGCTTATTTCAACTGTACATTATACCTAAAGAAATTGAAATTATAGGTTTATATTTAGATTATAATAGTACTTTCTGGATTAGCGAAACAAAAAATTGCATGTTGAGCAATTAGACCTTCCTAAAGTTTGCCCGTATCTGTTGCTAAGTTACTAAAGCCAAACACTGGAATATGGAAAACAGCCAACACTATGAAATGACAGGATTTTAGGTATAGCAAATTTAAAAACACTTACGAACTATAATTTAATCACTTGTACCTCTTTGGGTATAAAAGTGATTTACTATGCAATTATATGATTATAATTGAAATTTTTGCTAGATGATACCACATTTAAATTTTTTTAAATAAAAGTGTGTTTGCCTTCTGATTCAGATACAAAGAATAGAAATTGCAAATAAGAATAAACATGAGATGAGACCAGTAAATCTCTTGAAATGCTAACTACTTAAAGTTGTTCAGTTAATGCCATTTAGCTTTCCTGCATAAAACAATGTATTTCAAAATTCCAGACATATGCAGTCTTATATATGAAATTATTCAAATCAAAATTTCTGGTTTATCAATACCAAACAGTAACATGGAAAATTTTAAACATAACATGAAAAACCATGTTATTCTAAGAAAAAAAACTTGTCGTTTTCCACATCTTGAGCATTTATTAATTTGAGCAGAAAATGTTACTTTAGTGAGTTAAATATAGAATTTGAAACTGTTAGTGTTTGACACGAACAAGCGTAATTTGTACCGAATATATAAACGTGATGATTTCACAGTGTACTAAAAACTGTCAGTGACTTATAGAGACAAGATTCTGTAGTATCCTATTTGATACTGTGAAAAGAAGCTAAAAAGATTCCTGAGCCCACAAGCCTGACCCCAAAAAAAAAAAAAAAAAAATATATATATATATATATATATATATATGTATATATGCAAATACACGTTCTTGGCAATTGAAATTGTTAGAATGATGGGAATTCATCTAATGAAAGTAATTTTTCTCTATGCAAACTGTCTTTGTCAGATTTGAAACAAATCTGTATTCATGAAGAGTGACTGCATACGAACCACAATATGTCAAGAAAGAAAAAAAGATCCAGTAGAAATGCTTCATTCTGGGCAGCTGGTAAAAGTCTGTGCCCCAATGGTTCGATATTCAAAGTAAGTATTAGTAAATGGTTAATGAGCTAAGATGTGATTTCCTTTTTATGCTCTGACCACCGTATGGGATCATCAAACACCTAGCTTTGGGGTCATGATCTAGGCTTGTGTGCTGGTGTTACTGTTTTCCTATTATGTGTGTCGCCTTGAGTAAACGACCCCTTCAAACTTCACTTTCTATATCTATAAAAAAAGATAGTGTTTGTAACCCCCACCTATAAAGATACAGAGGATATTAAATAAAAGATATTAAGTAAATGTAAACATTCATGCACAGGTTTTTGTTTGTAAGTCTTCATATGTCTGGGACAAATCCCCGGGACTGCAATTGCTAGGTCATGTGGTAACTGTATGTTTAGTTTTTAAGAAACTGCCAAATTTTCTGGAGTGTCTGTACTGTTTCACACTTCCACCAACAGAGTATGAGGGATCTAGTTTCTCCTCATCCTCACCAACTTTTGATACTACCGTGTTTCTTATTTTAGCCATCTGATAGGTGTGTAGTGATATCTCATTATGATTTTAATATCCATTTCCTTTATAGCTAGTGATGTTGAAAATGTTTTCGTGTATTTATTTATCCTGTATATTGTTGAAGAAATGTTTCTTTATGTCTCTTGCCAATATTCTAATTAGATTGCTTTTTTACTATTGAGTTGGTTTTTTAAAATTTTTCAGTTGTGGTAAGATACAACTTAGGCATTTGTCAGTGTACAGTTCAGTGGTGTTAAATGCATTCACATTGTTATACATCCAATCTCTAAAACTCTTTGTTTTACAAAACTGAAACTCTACACGTATTAAACAATAGCTCCCCATTCCGCTCCCCACCCCACCCCCTGGTAATCATCATTCTACTTTTTCACTCTTTGAACTTGGCTACTGTAGGTGCCTCATATAAGTGGAACTATATAATAGTTGTTTTTTTTTGAAACCGGCTTATTTCACTGAGCATAATATCCTCAAGGTTCATCCATGTCATAGCACGTATCAGAATTTCCTTCTTTTTTAAAGACTGAATGATATTCCATTTGTATGTATGTACTATATTTTGTTTATTCATTTATGGACACTTAGGTTGCTTCCGTCTTTTGGCTATTGCAAATAATACTGCTATGAACATGGATGTATAAATATGTCTTCCAGTTCTTTTGGATATATGCCCAGAATAAGTGCTGGATCATATGGCAATTCTATTTTTAGTTTTTTGAGGAACCGCCATATTGTTTTCCATTTTTTCATTCCCACCAGCAGTGTACAAGAGTTCCAATTCCTCGCCATCCTCACCAATACTTATTGTATTGTTTATTTGCTTTTACTATAGCATCCTTTTTTTTTTTTTAAGATTTTATTTATTTATTTGACAGAGACACAGCGAGAGAGGGAACACAAGCAGGGGGAGTGGGAGAGGGAGAAGTGGACTTCCCGCGGAGCAGGGAGCCCGATGCGGGGCTCGATCCCAGGACCCTGGGATCATGACCTGAGCCGAAGGCAGACGCTTAACGACTGAGCCACCCAGGCACCCCTTACTATAGCATCCTAATGGATGTAAAGTGATATCTCATTGTGGTTTTGTATGTCCCTAATGATGCTTAGCATCTTTTCATGTGCTTATTGGCCATGGGTATATCTTTGAAGAAATGTCTACTCAAGCCCTTTGCCCATTTTTTAATCAGATTTTTGTTGTTGAGTTTTTCCTTACTACTGAGTTTTGAGAGTTCTCTATATATTCTGGATACTATTCCTTTGTCAGATATGTGATTTGCAAATATGTTCTCCCAGAATGTAGCTTATCTTTTCATCCTCTTAACAGAGCAAAAGCTTTTTATTTAATGATAAAATCTAATTTACTAGTTTTTCCTTTTGTAAATTGTGCTTTTGATGTAAAGTGTAAGAGAACTTTGTGTAGCTCTTAGTCCTAAAGTTTTTCTTCTACTTTTTTTTCAAAAAGTCTTGTTTTTTTTTGTTTTACATTTAAATCAATTTTGAGTTAATTTTTGTATAAATGTGAGGCTTAGGTTGAAGGGGTATTTTTTGTTTTGTTTTATTTTGCCTGTGGATGTCTAATTACTCCAACACCATTTGTTGAAAGGCTATCTTTCCAGTATTGAATTTCTTTTGCATCTTTGTCAAAAATCATTTGGGCATGTTTATCTGGCTCTTTATCTACATTCCCTGTTCTGTTCTTTTTTTTTTTTTTTCCCTATTCAGTTCTATTGATCTATGAGTCTATATCCCTGCTAGTACTACACAATCTTGATTACTATAGCTATATAATAAGTTTTAAGTTGGGTAGATTAATTCTTCCCACTTATTTTTCTTTCTCAGTATTGTTTTAGCTATTCTAGTTCCTTTGCCTTTCTCAATAATTTCTTATAAATTATCTT
Source organism: Halichoerus grypus (assembly GCF_964656455.1). NCBI lineage: Eukaryota > Metazoa > Chordata > Mammalia > Carnivora > Phocidae > Halichoerus > Halichoerus grypus. The sequence goes on along the minus strand of NC_135723.1, from coordinate 18,059,817 downwards.
GCTGGAATTTTCAGAAGAATTATATTAAATATGTGTATCAATTTGAGAATTGAATTCCTTTCTATGTTGAGTCTCCCAACTCATGAACATAGTATCTTTCCCATTTATTTAGATCTTTTATTTTTTTCATCGTTGTGTGTAGTTTTCAGCATATTAAGTGCTATACATGTTTTGTAAGACACTTGATTATTTCTTTTTTTGTAGCAATTGTAAATGGCTTTATACTATTAACTTCAGTGTCCATGTATTCACTGTTGGTATATAGAAATAAAATTGATTTTTATGTTGATTTTGTATCCTATAAACTTACTGAACTTCCTTATTGGAGGTTTTTTAAAATAAATTCCTTGGGATTATTTATGTAGACAATCATCTCATCTACATATAGGGACAGTTTTATTTTTTCCTTTCCATCATATGCCTTTTATTTCCTTTTCATACACTGAGTAGAAGTTCCAGCACTGTGTTAAATAAGAATGATGAGAACAAGCATCTTTGCCTTGTTCTTTTTTTTTTTTTTTAATTTTATTTATTCATTTGAGACACAGAGATACAGAGAGAGAGAGAGAAAGCATGAGCAGGGAGAGAGGCAGAGGGAGAGGGAGAAGCAGGCTCCTCGCTGAGCCAGGAGCCCGATGTGGGGCTCGATCCCAGGACCCTGGGATCATGACCTGAGCGGAAGGCAGACGCTTAACCATCTGAGCCACCCAGGTGCCCCTGCCTTGTTCTTGATCTAGGAGAAATATGTTCCGTTTTTCACCTTTAAGTATGTTAGCTGTAGGAGTTTTTTGTGGATGCTTTTTATCAAGTGGAGAAAGTTCCTACCTATTCCTGTTTTCTTGAGGGTTTTTCTTTTTATCATGAATATTATTTTGTCAAATGCTTTTTCTACATTGATTGATACAATTATGTGATTTTTCTTTTAGCCTTTTAATAAAGTGGACTATATTGATTGATTCTAAATATCGAACCTTCTGTGTTAACTTTTTTTTTCCTGCCATCACTATAGCAGGAAAGGAATGAGAAAGCACTACCTCATCACTCTGAGGTGAAAGTAAAAGTCCAAATTTCCTATTTCGTCTTCTTTGACACTCTGGGGACAGGGGGCTCCTCATTACTGCTGGCTGGGGGTAAGCCATGGAGGGGATGGCCTGGTACCTGCTGGGCTCTATTGAAAGTCCTGGCCATTCACTAAGCATCCTCTGATACTACTTAACAGTGGGAAGGGAGAAAGGTTTTTTTTGGTTTTTTTTGTTTTGTTTTTTACTGTGGGAAGGGAGAAAGTATTAAAGTCCCAGCTCCTACCTGGCTTTCCCTGACACCACTATGAAGAGGTATTAGAGAACTTTGTTTGGCCCTGGAAAAGTACAAATCTAAGCTCCCCACTCAACCTTTGCTTCTGGAGGTGGGGCCACAGTTTTATCTCTGGTGTTTGGCTGGAGTAGAGCCACTATTTAAAATTGTTCTGTCTTGCTAGGCTTCCCCTTTCCTAGTCCTTTGGTGAGAGAGCTGACTTTTGTTGGGGCTCTTTTTGTCTGCACTCATGTATTTCTGAGTTCCAGCTTCTTCAGGTCCAAATCTGGGATATTTGAGGCAAAAAGGAAACCCAGGGAACTCACCACTGTTGTTCCTCAGGTCCCAAGGTCACTAGCCTTTCTGTTCTCTTCTCTCCACCTTTCAGAGTTTTCTTATGTTTGTTTTATATATAATATACCGAGCAGTGTTAAAGAAAACAAAACTCAGCTGAGTAAATGTGAAGATCTCACTGGCTTTATTAAGCAATTCATGAATCGCACAGCATCCCACCTAGCAGGTAGAGAGGTGCACCATGGAGTTCTATAAAATGGGAGGTTTTTACAGGAAGGAGGATGGAACAAGTAGTCATTAGCAAAAGAAAAGAAAGGATTGGTTCAGGCCAGGATATCTTTTGGTGGGGATGGGAACAACAGGGATTTTTTTTTATCCTGCAGAGTACTATACTATTGCTGTTCAAGAAATTTCAGATTGACTTTTAAAAGGTCACATTCCTGGAATAGGTTGAAACTGTAATTAAGTCTTGGTTTATGGTCATGGAGGGGCAAATGACTCCAATCTGGGCTTGTTTTTTTCTTTTTTTCACAGCCATAATAGGAAAAAGTACATCTACTCTAGCCTCTCAAAGGTAGAACTTTCCTCTAATAAATATTTAATAATTAAATTAAACTTGGAAGTACATATGATTGTGGTGTTTTTTAAATGCCTAATTAAAGTTTTATATGCTTGCAGGTTGGCTTTTAGAACATTAGTAAGAAAATACAGTTGTGATCTGTGCTATACACCAATGATAGTTGCTGCTGATTTTGTCAGATCTATAAAAGCCCGAGACAGTGAATTTACGACAAACCAAGGTATGTGAAACCCAGAGTTTGCTGACTTTATAAAACTAAAAAAAAAAAAAAAAATCTTGTCTGATCAGAAACAGCACAATTCAGATATTTTATTTTTAAATCTTTTAGTTTTTTTATGTTTGTAATAAGTTTTTTAAGTATGCTTTTATTCTGTGCCTTGTAAACTATGGATGATATATCTAAGCATGAGGTTAGCCTTCCTTAGGGCCCCATCCTCTCACCTGAGCTATTAGGTTCCTATCTCACTGCCTCCGGTCTTGCCCCATTCCAAACCATCCTACAAATAGCCCAAAGGAACCTTTGTAAAATGTAAATTTGATCACATCTCTTCCCTGCTTAAAATCCTTCTTGGACCGCTCATGGCCTAAAGCAGTGGTTCTCAAGGGCTGAAACCCCAGGCCAGCAGCATCAGCATCATCTGGAAACTTGTTCAAAATGGAAATTTCTCAGCTCTGCCCCAGGCCCACTGAATCAGAAACTTTGGGTATGTGGTCCAGCAGTCTGTTTTAAAAAGCCCTCCAGGTGATTCTGAGTTTGCTAAAGATTGAAAAACAGTGGCCTAATGAGTAAAATTCCAGTACGTGTCAGGGTACTTGGCTGGCTCAGTCAGTAAAGCATGTGACGCTTGACTTCAGGGTGGTGAGTTCGAGCCCCAGGTTAGGTGAAGAGATTACTTAAAATAAAATCCCAATACCTGTGAATAATCTATAATGTTCCTCATGATCCAGCCTCTGAATATATCTTATGCAGCTTTATCTTCCATTAGTTTCTCTCCACAGCCCACCAACCTTACTCTTTTTTTTTTTTTAAGATTTATTTATTTATTTTGAGAGAGAAAGTGTATGTGCACATGCTAGTGGGAGAGGGGCAGAGGGAAAGAATCTTTCAAGCAGACTCCCCACTGAGCACAGAACCTGTCATGGGGCTCCATCCCATGACCCATGAGATGACCTGAGTGGAAACCAAGAGTCAGAAGCCTAACCAACTGAGCTACCCAGGCACCCTCCACCAACTTTATTCTTTAATAATACTAACTTATTTAAGTTCCTGAAAGTGCCCCATCCTCTCATACTTCTCTACCTAGAATATCCTTTCCTCAGCTATGCCCGTCCCCCAGATCCATATCTCTCTGGCAAACGACACTGCATGCTTCTTAATCCAGCTCTCAAAGTTTGTGTTCAGGGAGTTTGCCAGATCACCCTCCACTATTATCCTCTCTCACAGGCTTTTTATTGGACTTAATTCTACTGTATTATAATATCCTCTTTGTATGCCTGTCTCCCATTCTCTAGACTATGGGCTCCTTGAAGTCTGGAATTATCTTTTATGGATTTGTATCCTTAGCTTCTAGCCCTGTGTTGAAAATATATTAAACTAATAAATGGTTATTAACTTGAAACTCTAACTCTGAGTTATAAAGGGAAAAACATCCTATATCCTTGGGGAAAAGCAAATTCTCCCACCCCATGTTAGTCCTATAAATCAGTGGATTGCCATAGAATTTCTGAATAAAAAAATAAAAATAAACAGAAAAAAATTCTGAATCAGTGAAACTGGGATGATGCTCAGAAATCTGCATTTTGGCAAACACCTAGTGAATCTCATACAGGTAGTCCTCAAAAGAACTTTAGAAAGATTAAAATACATCTATCCAGAGTTTATAACACTAACCCAAAGGAAGATGGGAAAAATATGTCCTTAAAACCTAGGAAGTATCTGACACATTTTCTATATTAAAATGTAAACTTTTATATGTTAGAAAGGAGCACACGTGTACTCAAAGACAAACCAAAACCTGGAAAGAATGTAATATTTACGATAGAGGGGCACCTGGATAGCTCAGTCGGTTAAGCGTCTAACTTGGACTCAGGTGGTGATCTCAGGGTCCTGGGATCGAGCCCTGTATCAGGCTCCGTGCCCAGCGGGGAGTCTGCTTGTCCCTCTGCCCCTCCCCCTGCTCGTTCTCTCTCTCTCTCTCAAATAAAATCTTTAAAATAGATATATATTTACGATAGCAGAACTCATTTCTTTGTTTTATAAATAAAATTTTTAAAAATAATAAGAAAATAAAGAACAATTAAAAGAAGAATTACATGTAGAAAAATAGCCAAAGAATATGGAGAGAGAACCCACAAATAAAAATACACATTGTTGGATATACAATGTAGAATAAGTTGTGAGGAAACAAGAACTGCCGTCCATATTGTTGTGTATCTGTATTGGTAAACTCTTCTGAAAGAAAGCTTTGTGGTGTCTATCAAAATGTTAGATGCCTATCCAGCAGTTACATTCCTGGGAATTTACCCTATGAATATACTCAGAGTAGCATGTGTTTAACAGTATTCTCATCGCAGCATTGTTTGCAAAAGCCACAAATGAAAAACAGTCTAGAAGTACACTCTGTGGTCCATCCATACAGAAGAATACGCTACTAAAAAGAAGAAAATAGGTCTGAGTACAACTCCCAGATATATCAAGGGGGGAAAAAAAGCAGTAGGCATGGAAATATATATAGAATGTTCACATTTGCTTAAATTTTACAGGTATACATAAATTACAGTAAACTAATTCTCATCTTTGGAAATGGGATCTGTTTGTCAAGAGTGTTGTAATGTTCATTTTATCAGATTTTATACTGTTTGAATTTGAACTAAATGTAAATTACCTTTAATTTAAAATATTTAAAATTAGTTAAATGCTATGTTGTTTGAACAGATAGTTCTTAGGCTGAAAATAGTTATTATCCCATACAAACATGACGAGTTTGGCGTATCGTGTGTGTGTGTGTGTGTGTGTGTGTGTGTTTCTGTGAATTTTAATGTTGAGCTATTCGTTTTATCAGGTGATTGCCCATTGATTGTTCAGTTTGCTGCTAATGATGCAAGACTTTTATCTGATGCTGCTCGTATTGTCTGTCCTTATGCGAATGGAATAGACATTAACTGTGGTTGCCCTCAGAGGTAAAGCTTAAAGAAGTTGGAAGAATTTTCAGAAAAATTAGAAAAAAACTATGTGAACATGGTAAACTATTTCTCTAGTTTTCCAAGAATTAAAAAAATAAAAAGAAAATAGAGTTAAAGCGCTTGGGCTCCAAATAAGCCAGAAAAAAATAAGGAAAGATTATTTAGGAACAGATATGCAAAGGTATTTTCTGATGTCTAAAACAAGGTATAGATTAGTGTTTTGTCTTACCACTAGAATTTTTTTGTGTGTGGATCTGCCTTGAACCTGACCCATAAGTAGCTAGGGAAGACTAGAACATTTATACCAGTCCCTAAAGTGAATTTTTACTGCTGTGTCAGACAAGAAACTGTGATTCTATGATTTGAGAAATCGCCACTTGTTTTCTCCTAATTAATTTTCTCTATAAGAATACTTTCTTATAATTACCTTTTCTTTCTATACCACAGTTGTTTGGTTGAGTCTGAGTAACTGGGTATTGATAGGATGCTTAATTTGATACTAATATCCCTACCTTCCTAGCACCAGGTCAGATTATCTGTCAATAATACAAAATGTGTCCAAAGAATAAAATCAAGGTTTTAAGTACATCATAATCCAAACCAGATTAGACATATTTGTATACTCATTAGGAGAGTTAAATAAGCTGTTTAGTGGTGTTGGAATGCTGTAAGCCAAAAATATCTTTCTACTATTAAGATTAATAAAAATCTTGTTATGTACAATAAACATCAAATTTGGAATTCTAAAAATCTGAAGTAATTGAAATTAATTACAAATACCTAAGTCTGTTTTGGTTGAATTAATTTTAATTTAATTTTCTCACTTGCCAATGAAAACCATTTCTCCTAAGTACTTTTTGATCTGGGAACATGTTTTCCTTATCTCTTATCGATCCACTTTAAAATGTTGGATCTGTGAATTATAAAAATCTGATTCCATTCCAGGTCACTAAGATAGAGAAATAGATGTACTTACGGTGCTTTTAAAATTGTATCTCCTCGTCCATCTATTTACAATTCATTTGTTGTGTCTGCTTTATAAAGGTGGGCAATGGCAGAAGGTTATGGAGCTTGCTTAATAAACAAGCCAGAGCTTGTTCGAGATATGGTGAAACAAGTAAGAAATCAAGTGGAAAATCCCAGATTTTCAGTATCTATTAAAATAAGGTAAAGACAATATTTTAATCTACTGACAAGATAGTCCATTACTTAGGAAATTTTTTTAAAAATTCCTTTTGTCTAAGAGTGTGAAGGTATCCATCCTTAATAAATTGGTAGCTAGTGTATGGAAATGTAGAAATAAGACGTTTAGTAAATGACTACCATAATTTTTATTTATAAAAATAACAGAACAACTTCATTTTTGTATTTTTTAACAGAAATTAAAACATCCCTTTATTATTAAAAACTTCCCCTCAAAAGAAACCCTCTGTTTTTTTTCCATGCACTGCCTAATTAATAATGCTGAGAGGGGCGCCTGGGTGGCTCTCTCGGTTAAGCGTCCAACTCTTGATCTCAGCTCAGGTCTTGATCTCAAGAGTCGTGAGTTCAAGTCCTTCGCCAGGCTCCACACTGAGCCTGAAGTCTACTTTAGAAAAATAATAATGATGACGATGCTGAGAAACATTCCTGGTACCAAGAATAGAAAATAGTAATAATATTTGCACTAAAATTTCACAATGAAAAGAAAATAAACCAGGAATAGGTTTTTGGGTGACAGGTTAAAAACATATTTCATGATAATGTATTATATTTTCCCACTCGGGGATTGGGGCATACACAACAGATAATAGGATACTATCTTTCCATTCCTCCATGACAGTACTTGGATGACTTTTTCAGTTATCAAAGCCAAAAGGGTGAAGCACTAAGTAAGGTAAAATTTGTCATCCTATTGTTGCCAATAGTGAAATAGCGAAATTTGAAGTCTTAAATGGGAACTGATCTCTGAACAAAACCTTTCTGATAGTGGCATGTGGTGATAATATAGCAAAGCTAACTGAATAATGTATCAGATGAAATATTATTTTATTTAGCTTATTAATTTTAGCATTAAGATTTGTATGCTGCAAGTAGACTGATGTAATTTTGAAATTACAGGATCCATGATGACCTTACAAGAACTGTAGATCTTTGTCGAAAGGCTGAGGCAACAGGAGTTTCTTGGATTACAGTCCATGGAAGAACTGCTGAAGAAAGACATCAGCCCGTTCACTATGAGGCCATTAAAATAATTAAGGAAAACATGTCTATACCTGTAATTGCTAACGGAGACATCAGAAACTTAAAAGAAGCAAAAAATGTGTGGCATATTACTGGGACAGATGGTAAGAAATAAGTACTTGAGTTTTTTTGATTTTTAATTAGCAAAAAAAAAAAGTGGGGATAGGAGAGTAATGTTAATGTGATTTTTCATTATTTGTCTTTAAATTGGAGTCATATTTTCTTGTTGTACTGATTTAAGCTAAACAACTTATTAAAATTATGTTAACTCTTTTACTTAGAGGCAGTAGATGTTTTAATTTGGGTAAGTCAGTTACTTTTCTCCCACCATCATATCCAGTTAGAAGGCTATTAGTAAAATAGCCTTTTAGTAAAATAGAAATGAGAATTAGTGAACACAGAGTGGTCATAGGAGCCAAAGGAACTACATACTGCTATGCAATTTTATTACTCCCTTAAATTGTTGGCACACCAAGGCCTGTGATAAGTATGGCTAGATGGGAGAATGCAAATAAACCTAAGCAAACCCAACTTACAATCTGGATTAACCCTAAAAAAAAAAAAAAAATCCCTAGAGACTAATTGTTTAATGTAGAAGTCTTAAAAAAATTTTTTTAAATTCTTATAAGTACATTGAAACATTATTGGTTTACAAACATATCAAATTGTTTTGTAATTTAGACTAATATGTGGTTATTGTGAAACCTTGTAATATTACTTTATTTTTCAATATTCTCAGTTTGTTCCATTAAGTTTGACCTCATAACCATGAGTTCTTAATGTGTGGACAAATGTGATATGCTTTAATTTATAGGTGTGATGGTTGCAAGAGGACTCTTAGCAAACCCGGCCATGTTTGCTGGATATGAGGAAACCCCACTGAAGTGCATCTGGGACTGGGTTGACATTGCTCTTGAACTTGGAACTCCGTATATGTGTTTCCATCAACATTTAATGTACATGATGGAAAAGATAACTTCAAGACAGGAAAAAAGAGTATTTAACGCTTTGTCAAGCACATCAGCAGTCTTAGACTACCTTACAGACCATTACGGGATTTGACTGGACTTCCTAAATTATTTTAATATTTACTTCATTTTATATCTACAGTGAAACCACCCATGGTCACATTTTGGTTTCTACTTTAAGTCAGTGTCTCTCACACATTAGCATAAAAACAGTGCCCTGAGAACATTTTAAAAAGTTAGTCCTAGACCCCGTCCTCAGAGATTCTGATTCAGTAGATCTCTAGGGTGGAAACAAAATTTAGTTTTAAAGAGGACCCCAGGTAGATCAAACATCCTGGTCATCCTAACAAACTTTGACAAATACTGCTCTGAATCCTGTTATGGATTTAAAAACAAAAACAAAAACCTCAATTTTTTTTCCTAAAGGAATTGTGTTTTTAACATTTTTAAATAAATAAAACTTTTTATTTTAATACTAAAAGGATGAGTCCTATAGTACTTATAAGTTAACATGAAGCATGTTTGAGTGAAAATAAGTGCAAAGTGACAGAATGAATGCCAATTCTATATAAAATGAAAAGGAACAAGAAATTCTCTATAGAATTACTTTCAGGGCTTAGAGTAAAAATTCAAATTGGAAAATCAAATTGGTACTTCCTAATTCATTAAGGACACCTCAAGGTATTTGTTTTAAACTGTATGTAACTGAATTTAATTATGTGTGATGTTTTCAATAATTTAAAACTAAGATGCATGAAACTCTTTAAATGACATTAACTTCATTACATTTCAAGTCTTCTAGATCCTACAAGATTGAGAGCTTGGTAAATACACCTGTACCTAAAATGATAAAATTAGTTTGTCCCCCACATTTTATGTATAAAATTTTGGTAACCAGTCTGGCAATGATTATATATTTGAAATATTTCTTAGAGAAATATAATTTTTAATTTAAAAACCTAATTTCCATACCCTGTTTTTAGTGATTTATTTATGATGTTATTTTTATGCCTCCCCGCAGTTGATGATAATTTTAATTTTTTTTTATAATTATAAAGTTCCATGGTCTGGGAGTGTTACTAAGAGAATTTTGTTGTTGGTGAATGTGCCACTGCAAGAATTAAGTATCTCAGTTAACTATTAAAAGTTCCATAGTTAAGATATTAGTCTATACCACCAACATGAAAACTGTATCAGGAGACAGTTATCTAAAACTGCTTAATTCAAGTGTTTGGCAATATTAAATGGATCCATTTTAAACTAAACACTGTGTTGCCATATTTTTTAGGCACATTCTATACTTTCTTTTTTCAATTAACATATTTTTAAAGATAACTGGCTTTTTCATTTGATGTAATATGTAAGAATAGGGAGCTATAGTCAAAATTTGTAATTTTTGTGTTTGTAAATTAACTCTGAAGTGAATTAAACTAGTGTGTGTGCACAACAGCATAGAGTACGGTGCACAGCCTTCCAAAGGAACCAGTGTGGAAGAGCATGCGTTTGATTTAAAAAAAAAATACCTTCCTTATAGTTAATTTAGTCTTTTTTCTCTCTTTTCTGTGTGATCAAGTATATTTGTGATAAGAAAAAGCACCCACTTAAATGTATTTTTAGGTTCTATAATTATCTATTTACATCATTTAATATTCCCAAAATAATTCTGTCCAGGAGGATAATACTGTCATTTGCATTTCTTTTTTTTTTTTTTTTTTTTTTAAAGATTTTATTTATTTATTTGAGAGAGAGAGAGAGCACAAGAGGGCGGAGCAGGAGAGGGAGAAGCAGACTCCCTGCTGAGCAGGGAGCCCGATGCGGGACTCGATCCCGGGACTCCAGGATCATGACCTGAGCCGAAGGCAGTCGCTTAACCAACTGAGCCACCCAGGCGCCCTGTCATTTGCATTTCTGATATCTTGTCAATATTTTAAAAAAATTAATAGAGTGTATTCACGCAATGCGAAAATCTGGAAAATAATAACTGAAGGAATGCAGCCACACACATTGTTTTGTCTCCCTCTCATTCCCCAAACATCTCTCTAGATTGTATGGTCTCTTCCCAGCCTGCAGACAGAGCAGGGAAATGTTTTGAAGCTGCATATTTTTCCACGTTCTCACAAGAACAGAATGCTGCACAACCAGCAATCCTGCGTCTTCCATTTAACTCTAGCGCAATCCCGGACAATAAGACCGTTTCTACCAAAGAAAGACGGAACAGGAAAGGACAGGAAAAGAGCGCCTTTCAAACGGGTCCACTGAATTCGCATCACCCTATCGAACCCTCCCGCTCCGGCGCCATTCCTTCTCCGTGGACCCCAAGAAGCTCTTTCGAAAAACGTCGGTTATCCGCGCCCCTCCCACCCAAACCACACTTTATTAGAAATTTACAGTCGGCTCTCTTGAAGAAGTTGACCGGGGAACCCCAAGCACTCGGCCGAAAAGTCTGAGTCACCCTCTAACTCCACCATCAATTAGAAAACAATTATTCTAATGGTCCTCACGCCGCCTGCGACCTCGGCTGGCTCCGACCCCGCGGTTCCGGTTTGGGAGCCGGCGGGGCGGGGAGGGGGGTGGGGCGCTCTTCTCCTCCCCCCCCCCCCCCCCCCGCGCTCGCCTCCCCGCCCCCCCTCGCCCCGCCGCGGCGTCTGACGTCCCGCGCGTCGGCTTGCGCGGAGCAGCGAGGGGAGCCAGGCCGGCCGCAGGCGGGGTAAGGCCGGGCGGGTCCCTGGGAGTCGCGGGCCCCGAGGCGGGGAGGAGCGCCAGGCCGCGCGGGGCGGCGGGGTCGCGCCTCTCCCCCCGCGGTTGAACCTCGGGAGCTGGCCCAGCCCGCGGCGCGTTCGCGGAGTGGGAGGGCCCCTCGTCGCGGGCGTTAGCGGAAGGTAGCGTTATGTTGCTGTCGCTGCGAGGTGGCCGGCCGCCTCGTCGGTTCCGCAGGGCTCGCCCGGGAGGTGAAGACGCGGGCCTCCCGGCCCACCCTTGACCCGTGCCCCACCCCTCCCGCCGCGGGTTAAGGCCAGGCGCCTCGGGTTAGAGGAAAGTCGGAGCCCCCCGTCAGTCCCCTGGACTAAAACATTGCGCCCCAGGGCCCTTAACCAAGTTCTTTTCTTTGAAAGGCAGCAAAGTAAACGGTTTCTCTATTTAGGTGTGAAGAGAAAAAATGACACTCCAGTGGGTGGCAGTTGCAACCTTTCTTTATGCTGAAATAGGACTTATTTTAATCTTCTGTCTGCCTTTTATTCCTCCTCAGAGGTAGGATACCTCCAAATCGTTACAATAAGTATAAGTTACAATAAGTACAGGAAGCATGATTAGCTACTTTAGACTGTTTAGTGTGATATCGGAAAAGTTTTCTTAAGATTAAAAAGTTTTGAATGCTGATTATATAAAAGGTGCTCTTTAAACTCACAAATTTTAGGTACTGTCTAATAATATTAAAATATCACTTTATATAAAACTTTTTATTATATGTACAAACGAATCAGCTGTTTCCCCTCACTTCTAAAAGGAAAAGTACGCAGTCCTTTTGGTTCTGTTGATTACAGATATAATAAAGCCGTGGTTATACTTTTAATACATGTCGTCACCAAACCTAACCTTGTTTATTGTCCTGAGTTGGAACAGTGAACTAAAAAAAGGGAAATGGATAAGTGATGTTAACAGCATGCATGGGTGCAGAAATGTTTCATTGGGGCAGTGGAACAACAATGTAGAAAGTTAAGCCAGTAAATGATTCTTGGTGGTGTTCTTATGTAACCCAAAGATAGCTTCATTAATGTTTAATGGCAATTTTACCACTTTTTTCCATACACAGAAATAATATATACTGAAAGTGCTGAATATGGAAAGTACCACAACCATACATTAGCGTTAATTCCTTAAAGACCTTCAAAGGTCTTTAAGTACAGTACTAAATATTTAAATTGAAGCCTTGGCTCACTTTACCCTTGTAATAATCCTCATATTGCTCAGTTTGGGGGCTGTGGGGGATGGCTGTTAGTAGAGTGGACACACAGTGTAGGATTAGTTTCAGGTGTACAACCTAGTGATTCAACTTCTCTATGGTTATGCCATGCTCACCACAAGCGTATCTGCCATCTGGGGAGTTCAGTTTTAGATCCAGAAAGTTGATAGTATGAATGGTGAAATGCACTTTTAATAAAAATGTTGCAACACCTTTCTTCATGCTCATGACATAAAAGAAAATCTTTCATAAATGAGATCCTAGAGATAAATTCAGTGAGATCCCAATACTGGAAGAGACTTATGAAAATTTTTACTTTGACTCAGCGTCCAGGTGATCTTTACATCTCTTAACTTGCTTCTTACCTACCTAGATTGCTACTCACTTCTGTCCTTGTCTATCAGCTATGCCATCACTTCTTCCTTACTAAAGAAAAAAAATTGAATCATACTGTAAGAAGGAACATTAGAGACCATTTTTTTCCAACCCACTCATTCAATAGTCTAAGTAGTCTAACGTCATCTAGCTGATCCATGGCAGACTCCAGACAAGAATCTGGCTTTCAGCCTAGTGCTTTTTCTACTCTACTGCTCATCCTGTCCATTTGTTTCAAATCTCTATAGTGCCGTTAGCTTTTTGGTAGTCGTTGCAACAAGAGAGTCCTGTATTCAAGAAAAGGAAAGATTTTATTTATAAACATCTGATTTATAAATAAGGCTTAAGAATTTGCAAATATATATATATATATGTATATATATGGTCAGTTAATATTTTCTGCATGAAAACATTCCATAGATTATGGATCTTTTTCTTCCTGCCAAATATTTTTTCTCTATACTATTCAAGTAGCTCTTTGATATATATGTAAATACACAGATTATATATAGGCTCATGTACAAATATACACAAGAAAATATGGTGTATATATATACATGACATATATATATGAACACCATTTATAGTATGTCCTTAGTGTGTGTAGTCACATCTTTTAATATTTTATACATGTATCACCATATCTTCAAAGAAAAGGCTTCAATCTTTATTTAATTTGGCTATTATTTACTCACATAACCCATTGGTTAAAGACACATAGTTACAGGGGCGCCTGAGTGGCTCAGTCAGTTAAGCAGCTGCCTTCGGCTCAGGTCGTGATCCTAGGGTCCTGGGATGGAGCCCTGCATCGGGCTGCATGCTCAGCAGGGAACCTGCTTCTCCCTCTTCTTCTGCCTGCATGTCTGCCTGCTTATGGTCTCTCTCTATCTCTCTGTGTCAAATAAATAAATAAAATCTTTTTTAAAAAAAAAGACACATAGTTACAAGTCAGGCTTCCTAGGTGTATGTCCCAACTTTGCATGTTACTGCATGACCTTGGGCAAATTATTTACCATCTCTGGCCAGTTTCGCCATCTGTAAAATAGAGGTAATACTTAGTACCCACCTCATATAGTGGTTGTGGTGATTAAATGAGCTAAAATATGTAAAAGTGCTTAGAACCTTAGTATAGTAATGACTCAATATATAACAGCTATTATCATTTCCTCCTTGAATTGAGTATTAGTAGAAACTGCTAGTTGTTCCCTGTAGGAAATCTTTTTTGTGTTCCCTTTTATACTGACCCTTGAAATGTGAATTTGCATTGGGACTTAGATGAAGGTATTGCCACTTATCTTCTCTTTCTAAAAATATAAAATTTTTGTAATGAAAAATTTGATTAGCATCTCTGGAATTGGAAGCATAGAGGCAAAGGGACCTCCTCCATCTATATTAGTCTCCCTCCTCTTACCAACTTCAAGTTATTACTTAGGGTTGTTTTCCAAATTTATTAGTTAATAGTTTGTCCTAATCTTAAAGTAAAACTTTTTTTTAAGTTGTATTTGAAGTTTTATTAGGTGCTTATTACTTTTATGTCTCCTTTGGACTCCCATGAATCTGTTATTCATTTAAAATGCCCTCGTAAGGGGCGGCTGGGTGGCTCTGTCGTTAAGCGTCTGCCTTCGGCTCAGGTCGTGATCCCAGGGTCCTGAGATCGAGCCCCGCATCGGGCTCTCTGCTCTGCAGGAAACCTGCTTCTCTCTCTTCCACTCCCCCTGCTTGTGTTCCCTCTCTCGCTGTCTCTCTGTCAAAAAATAAATAAAATCTTAAAAAAAATAAAAATAAATAAAATGCCCTCGTAAAATAAATAAATAAATAAATAATAAAATAAATAAAATAAAATGCCCTTCTACTGGGCCGCCTGGGTGGCTCAGTCAGTTAAGTGTCCGACTCTTGATTTCAGCTCAGGTCAGGATCTCAGGGTCATTAGATTGAGCCCCATGTTGGGCTCCACATCAGGTGTGGAGACTGCTTGAGATTCTTTGTCTCCTTTGCCCTCTTCCCCTTCCCCTGCTCATACACATGTGTGTTTACACTCTCTCTCTCTCTAAATAAATAAATTAATTAAATTAAATGCCCTTGTACAAAGTTTGTTACCTTTCCAATTGTGTGCTGGATTGCTTTGTCATTCCTGGTCATTTATAACCCATACTTTCTTACTTCTGTGTCTTTGCTTGTGCTGCTCAAACTGTCTAGACTATTTTTACCCCATTTTGTTTCCTCTATGTTCACATCTTGATCTAGGTGGTAATTACATGAGTAAATACTTATTCATCAACCTATTGGGCGCCTGGGTGGCTCAGTCGTTAAGCGTCTGCCTTCGGCTCAGGTCATGATCCCAGAGTCCTGGGATCGAGTCCCACATCGGGCTCCCTGCTCGGCGGGAAGCCTGCTTCTCCCTCTCCCACTGCCCCTGCTTGTGTTCCTGCTCTCGCTATCTCTCTCTCTGTCAAATAAATAAATAAAATCTTTAAAAAAAAAAAAAAATTCATCAACCTATTTAAGATTTTTGTATTTTATGTATGTAACATCTCAATGATACTTTTAATTCCTTTGTGGTAAAAATAGAAAAATTCTTTTACTTGGAGCAGATGTAAAAATATATAGCGCAGAGTTGGACTCCCTATTCCTGAAATGTTGCTGATTATTAGACTAATAGGTCTTTGTTATTTCTGAGTTATTACCCAGATTAGAAAAAGATATAAGGTGATAACTTCTATCAGCAATATAACATGTTAGTATAAGAATTCATGTATCTTTACTTTAAAAGTTACTTTTGCTGTAGAATGTTTAAGCCACCAGACAGAAGATAATGTCAGATTATCATTAAACTTGAAAGAGTTGTTCTTTATTTCATGAGCCATTCTTATGTCATATCAGAAGTTTTCTGATATGACATAAAAAATTAAATTTCTGTAATTCTTGTCACTCACTACACAGTTACCAAAATGTTAATTGAATATTTGCAAAGCATTTCAAAATCTTTTGTTTTTTTTACACCTAATGTAATTGTATTGCTTTACAGATGGCAGAAGATTTTTTCATTTACTGTCTGGGGTAAAATTGCAACTTTCTGGAACAAGGCTTTCCTTACTATAATAGTCCTATTGATTGTTCTATTTTTAGGTAAGTACTGGATTCCTCTTTTGATTAGGCTTAACTCTGGGGACTTTTTTTATTAATGAATTCATTGGATTTTTATTTAACTAAGTTGATGTTGCTATTGGGGTACAGTAGGCAGGAGCCATCCTGGGATAGCCACCGTGTATGCCACTGTTCTATGAGAAAATGTTTCCCATGCTCCATACCACCAGCCTCTGAAATGAATTTCTTTTTATAAAACTGGGAACAGCTGGTGTGAGAAGGTATGAGTAGGCGATTGTGGGATGTGATGTGAATGGGTTGTGAATGGGTTCATGCCTCATTTCAAAATGTCAATATTTGTCTCATGGTGTGCTATTGTTATCAAGTAAATCTCCAGCCATGTAAGAAATAACAGTAAAATTGGGCGCCTGGGTGGCTCAGTCGGTTAAGCGACTGCCTTCGGCTCAGGTCATGATGGGATCGAGTCCCACATCAGGCTCCCTGCTCCGCGGGAAGCCTGCTTCTCCCTCTCCCACTCCCCCTGCTTGTGTTCCCTCTCTTGCTGTGTCTCTCTCTGTCAAATAAATAAATAAAATCTTTAAAAAAAAAGAAATAACACTAAACAATTAAAGGACAATAAGAAAAATGGGTCCCAGCTCTACCATCAACTAACTAAATGCCTTTTGGAATGGCATTTCATCTCTCTGAGTTTGGTTTATCCATTTGCAAAACAAAGCGAGAAAAAGCAATCATTTCTGCAGCTCCTTCTGGCTCTAGTATTGTGATCTTTTTTTTTTTTTTTAAGTAATCTCTACACCCAACGTGGGGCTCAGACTTACGACCCCAAGATGAAGAACCGCAAACTCTACCAACTGAGCCAGCCAGGCGCGCCTGTAGTATTATGATCTTTTAACTCTAAAATTATCACAAGAATTTCTACCGAAAACTGCCACATACCCATATAAGGAAGGAAAACGGTAGTATAAGGTTTTTTTGGTTACATATATCAGAAACCAACTGGAGCTCACTTGAGCAAGAAAGCGGAACTTATAATAAAATACAGAGTTGTTGTACAGCAGCTCAGGGAAGGAAGGAAGCCAAATTCCAGGAAGGGACTAGTCTTAGGAACTGAAATGTCCTTTTTACGTCCCTTCATTGCTCCATGGGTCTACTTCATTCTTCCTTATCCCTGTGGACTCTGTTCTCAACTATATAGCTGTGGGCACCATATAGCTGCCAAGTATCATCACTCCAGCCATATGCCAGGATTAACTAGCCATTTCTGAATCCCAGTTCCAATTATAAAGAAAATAAATGAGCCAGCTAGTACTAAGTATCCAACCTTTGTCTGGTAAGCTATGGCCGGGGATAGGAGTCACAAAGCAGAACCATGACCTCTGGCTGGAACCTACTTCTGTGGGCAGAGTGGGTAATTAATTCTTAGAGAATAGGGACATCATGGATGGTTAATACAGGACCTTTGACCTTGGATGGTAAAGGCAGGCAGATAGGGACCTATGCTTTAAGCCTCAGTGTTTCCATCTCAGAATAGGGTAATTACACCTGCTCCACTGAGGTGTTCAAAGGTTTAAATGCAGTAGTGAATGTAAAATACACAGTCCAGTGTTCTTATCCACCAGAATGACAATGGTGTAAATTATGGAAAACCAGTAATTACTCAAGTTTCATTTATATTTTACTTTCAAATTTATTTCATTTTTCTTGTTGGTTGTTTCTCTAATAAGGTAATTATTACAAGGTGTTCGTGTTCCTGGAGCCAGTACTGACTGAATGTGTGTGCATATGTGTGTTTTAAGGGGTGGGAATAGGCAGAAAGGAAGCAGGAAACCAGGAATATGTTTAGTGTCAGCAGAAATGCATCCCAAGAATTTGAAAGGTTCCACGAGTGATCCCAAAAAAAAGGCTGTCTCCATGTGGTTTCTAGAAACCTGACCATACGGCACACCCTGCCCATATGATTGCCCCTGTTTCATTTTTCAGACATAGTTTCCTTGCTTTAATACAGGTGATTTTATTCTGTAGGTAGATTTGTATGGCCATTTACATTTATAAACTTCTTTGATATTATTTATTAATCTTCAGCATTTCTGCATAATGGATCCTGGAATATTTTTATTTAAAAGCCAAAGAAGCTGAATAACAAGCATAAGGATCCTTCATACTACTATGTGGCTTCTTTGGCCTGCTTAAAATAACTCATAAATACCATTGTGTTTGGGGTTTTTTTAGTTGTCTCGTGCTGGTTGGTATGCTCTTACTATATTATTGTGGCAATCTGAGAAATAGAGGAAATAGCCATTAAGATCAAGAAAATTTTTTAAAGATAATTTAAAACACTGGGGTACCTGGGTGGCTCAGTCAGTTGGGCTCCATGCTCAGTGGGGAGTCTGCTTCTCCCTCTGCCCCTCCCCCTCTTTGTGTGCACCTGTGTGCTCTCTCTCAAATAAATAAAATCTTTTTTTAAAAAAGACGATTTCAGGGCACCTGGGTGGCTCAGTCGGTTAAGCGGCTGCCTTCAGCTCAGGTCATGATCCCAGGGTCCTGGAATCAAGCCCCACATCTGGCTCCCTGCTCAGTAGGGAGTCTGCTTTTTCCTCTCCCTCCACGTGCTCATGCTCTCTCTCTCTTTCTCTCTCGCTCACTCTCAAATAAATAATAAGTAAAACCTTTTTAAAAAATAAAAAAGACTATTTCATATACCTTTCTGCAAATAATTTTGAATACCTAGATGAAATGGATAATTTTGTAGAGAAATATAACTTACCAGATGAATTCTAGTAGATATAGAAAATTTAAGCAGACAAATTTTCCATAGAAGAATTACAGAAAGTTAAAAAAAAAAGCTACCCCCATCAGAAAAGAATAAAACCAGATAGCTTTGCAAGAAATTCTACCACTTTGAAAAAACAGACATTACTTTTTTCTCTTATTTTTTATTATTATGTTATGTTAATCACTATACATTACTAATGCTGCTTAAACTGTTCAGGAATTTAAAGAATTTAAAGAAATTTATGAAGCTAGAAAAAAGAAACTCTCTAATTGAAAATAAACCAAAAAAAGTTAAACCAAATAGAAGACTGGTAACATGCTACACAGAGAAAAAAATGTTCACAGCAGCATTAGTCATAATAGCCAAAAGTTGAAACAGTCCAAATGTCTTCAGCTGACGAATGGATAAACCACATGTGGTATATCTGTACAATGCAGTGTTATTCAGCCATAAAAAAATAATGGCATACTGCTACGTGGTGACACAGATGAACCTTGAAAACATATGCTAAGTGAAGGAAGGCAGACACACAAAAAAACACATAGTAAATGTTTGCTTTTATATAGAATGTCCAGAATAGGCAAATTCATGGAGACAGAAAGTAGATTGGTGGTTGCTGGGAGATGGGGGAAGGGCAGAATGGATTTGGGGTTTCTGAGGGGGTTGATGAAAATATTCAGAAATTAGTGGTGTTGGTTGCACAACTTTGTGAATATACTCAACACCACTGAATTATATACTTTAAAGGGATAAATTTTAAGGTATGTGAGTTATAACTCAATAAAGTTGCTATTAAAATTAAATAGGGGCACCTGGGTGGCTCAGTCGTTTAAGTGTCTGCCTTTGGCTCAGATCATGATCTTGGGGTCCTGGGATCGAGCTGTGTCAGGCTCCCTGCTCTGTGGGGAGTTTGCTTCTCCCTCTCCCTCTGCCCCTTCCCCCTGTTCGTGCTCTCTTTCACATGCTCTCTCTCTCTCTCAAGTAAATAAATAAAATCTTTAAAAACTAAAATAGTAGTTTAAGCGGCCTCAGTTTTCTAACTGGAATCTCTTTCCTGTGGCAATAACTCTTTCCTAAGAATGCTGATGGCTACATGAAAGAAGCAGTCTGAGTTGTTTGCCCCATTGATCTTTGAGACACCTAAGGGGCAGATACCTTACCTAGGACCTACAAGAATCCAGTGACTTAAGAGTGCACTAAATATAGATAGGAATAAGCTGAAATCTGTTTTCCACTAGAAAGAAATAGATCCCCTGTAGCCTCTGAGACTTAACGGAACTGAACACATCAAAAGTGCAGCTCTCTGAATGTTTCTAGTAGCAGATGCCGTCCATGTGTCCGTTGGGGGAGCACATGCCCCCATAGGTCAAATTCCATTTTAACCTATGCCAGTGGAAATGTCAGTGTAACCAAATATTTCTAAAATCTCAGTAAAGTCACATTACTATTACTAGGATTAATTATTAATAATATTTTAATAATATATTAATGTTACTTTAATAATATTACTTTAAATAACTTAATTTTACTTTAATACTATAATAATTTGATAATATTGAAGGAATAGTATAATAAAATGCTAGTACAGTCAGGAAAATAGGATAACCTCTTGGAATTGATTGGAATGGGAGATGACCTATATGCTACTGTCAGTAGGTTGGATTTTACTCAATCTATTAGGGATAGAAAGAGTGAAGGATAACAGTTTGCAGTGTAGCTAGAGATGAGAGACAGTACAATTATAATAAGCCCTAGATAAGGAGTAAAAAAAAAAAAAATCTTGTTCCATTCAAAGGTTCCCACTAACATCCATTTGCAGAGCGTCTCTTTTGAGTATGGTGCCCTCCCAGGGATAGTAGAGGAAAAGACAAAAAGAGAGCCCATACCAAAAGTCCATTATTTAAAAGTCAATTCAGTTGTTCTAAAACTGCTTTCCATTTTAAGAGTAATTGTATATTATTAAAAGTCAAAATAATGTTTTCTCTTTTTCTCTAATAGATGCTGCGAGAGAAGTAAGGAAGTATTCCTCTACACCTGCCATTGAAAAAGGCTTAACCAGCAGACCTGGAGCCTATGAACATGCACAGATGAAACTTTTTAGGTCTCAAAGAAATCTTTACATTTCTGGATTTTCATTATTTTTTTGGCTGTAAGTTTAAAAAAAACACAATTTTAAAGCATGATTTATGTTTCTCTTCCTCATTTTTCCTATCTATACTATAGAATGCAGATGAAATACCCAAATGATAGTCATTACGGCTTGTAGGTTTGCTAGGTCCATAAGGCCCTGCATGATATGGCCTTACTTTTCCCTGGAGCCTTTTCTCCTACTATTCTCTGACATTCACACCATGTTCCACCCACACTGAGCTTCATCTGCTCATGCACTCATTCTTGCAACAAATATTGAGTTCGTATTGTGTACCTGACTCCTTCCTACTTCAGGGTCTTCACACATGCTTTAACTTCTGCCAGAACACTCCCCTCTTTCCCGGGCTAACTTTCTATTCATCCTTCAGCCCCTTTCACAGAGAATCCATTTATGATCATCACTCACCC
This sequence comes from Halichoerus grypus, assembly GCF_964656455.1. NCBI lineage: Eukaryota > Metazoa > Chordata > Mammalia > Carnivora > Phocidae > Halichoerus > Halichoerus grypus. The sequence goes on along the minus strand of NC_135723.1, from coordinate 18,038,503 downwards.
CAGAAGCAGGTGGTTGGTCTCTGTTATATGCTTCCATGGAGTGTATCTATATATGTATATTTTTTGAGTATCATTCATGGTTGCAAGTAAATACTGTTTTAACTCTTTCCTCCCCAACTAGAACCTAAACTCCCTGAAGGACTCTGTCTCATTTCCTGCCGTGTCCCCAGTACCCAGCACAGTGTTTAGCAATTATGAACACTTGGCAGAGGAAATACCTGTTGAATGAATATTTGAAGATACTAATTTCTATTTCTAACAATGGAAGTTACCCATAAACCGATGTGAATGAGCAGTTTTTAGGCTTGGCCAGCCTCACACAATGCTCTTTAAATAGCAAATATCGAGGTGGGGGGGGGGAATCAAAGAACAAAAACGACTTCTCTTAGTTGCCCTGCCACACTGTCTGAAATTCTGTTTCTCCTCCTCCTGGCCAAAGGCCTCTAGAAAGAGGATAATTAAATTAACAAGTACTGCTGAACCTGTCTTCCAAATGCTAGTCTTATAACAAAGATTCCAAAGGAACAAGATACAAGCTTGTTTTGACAGAAAGATTAAAAAAAAAAAAAAGGAAAGAAACAAACAAGCATATGTCCTCCCTAAACATTATCTCCCTCCACCATACCCATACCTAAAGGGGAATCATTTGACAGTGACTGTTTATCTTAAATCAGTTTCTAATGATTAGTTATACAGTACTTTGATGTTTTTGTTTTTTAGAGTGTTGAGACGTCTGGTTATCCTTATTACGCAGCTGGCTAAAGAACTGTCAAACAAAGGAGTACTTAAAACTCAAGCAGAAAATACTAATGAGGCTGCCAAAAAATTCATGGAAGAGAATGAAAGACTAAAACGGGTATTTAAATTTGCTTTTTGAAAATGTGTGTGAATGTTCTTGGTTTTCCTGAGGTATATTATTTTTCAGTATCAAAAAGAACATTTTTGGGGCGCCTGGGTGGCTCAGATGGTTAAGCCTCTGCCTTCGGCTCAGGTCATGATCCCGGGGTCCTGGGATCGAGCCCCGCATCGGGCTCCCTGCTCCGCGGGAAGCCTGCTTCTCCCCCTCCTTCCTGCTCGAGCTCTCTCTCACTATCTCTGTCTCTCTCAAATAAATAAATAAAATATTTAAAAAAAAAAAAAAAAGAACATTTTTATAATTTGTAAGCAAAAAGCGACCATAAGTAGCAATATTGTTCTATGAAATGATTGTTTCAAAGTGTCTTATTCTCCTTTATATTTGTTTGTTCTCAGTTTCCCTCCATAGTAGAATGCCAATGAACCTATTTTAATGCCATTGAATGTATTTCCTATGATTAAAAGAAAAAGCAGTGCTGGGAATATGGATTTTAATTCCTTCATTACCATTAATTTTACTTTATAACTAAAGCAAATCTTTATGTCTCTATGTTTCCATTTTCTTTTCAGTTAAATTATTTTTTAAATAATTTTTAAGGCTGATTTTTTTTTGTTTTTCTTTTAAATGTTCATTAATGTAGGGAGCAGAGGAAAGTAGTTAATGCTAGATTGATGACTGCACATAATGTTTAAAAATCTTTAATTTGGCCATGTTGCTGATACTCCTTTGAGAACCCTATGCTGTAATTCCTCTGCCATTCAGGCAGAGTGTATATTAGGAACTGATGTTTTCCCTATCAAATAAAAAGAACAAATGAGAAAATTATAGCTATAAAATTATTTTATTTTTTTCTTAAGTATAAAATTTAGGAATAAGATGTCATAGCTTGAGTGTTTGCTGTTCATATTAAGTCCCATAAGTTTTGCTAATTCTACTTCTTAGAAGAAAGTGTCAGTGGAACCATTCAGAAGTGAAACAAATTTTCTTAAAAAAAAAAAAAAAAAGCACTCCTAAAATAATAAAATAAAATGATTTTCCTATTATAAATTAATGAATTACAAATAGTCAATTATGTATTACCCCGTTACATTTATGTAAAAAGTATTGAGTTTAATAATAGAGAATTAAAATACTTATCTTAGTCCTAGAGCCTAGCCTCTTATAGAAAGAATTATAAGTACCACCCTTTTTCTAAATGAGTTAGTCAATACATAATACAATAGAAGGTTTTCCAGAACCTGTTAAATAAGGCAAACCTCACTGCAAAAAAAAATTGTGTTTGATGCTATAATATAATGGTCACCTATTCAGAACCCGTGTTTTATTTCTAATGATGTCTGCCTTATTTTTCCACTACAGCAAAAAGGTAAAGAAATACCTTTTCTCATATAAAACAGCACTCAAAAATGTTTCTTTGGGGGTATTGTAACCAGCATCTTTTAAGGAAACTTTTAGAGAATAGCATCACTTTATTTTTTACTTTGTTCTGTTTTGAAAAGGTATTGATCCATAGATGTCATGTAAATTTCCCTTTGTAGTAAATATAGTTCTGGGAAATCAAGCTTGTGGTATTTCTGTATTCAGAAGCAGGCAATAAGTCATGTCTGCTTTTTTGGCATGTTTCAGCAGCAAAATGAGCCTCATTTTGTACCTCAGTATTACTTGTTTCATTTCCTATCCTTTGATCTTATTTCAAAACGGTAAAAGTAAAAACAAAACCCTCAAAGCTTTAATATATGATGGCTAAACTCAAAAGCACCCAGCATTGTATTTGTAAACTTACTGTGTACCTATCTTGATTTAAAATTATGCCCGTCGTGTTAGAGTAATGAGTTCTAATTACTAACAGAACACTGCTTTCTTCCTCTTATTCTTTAGTTGTTTTCCTTTTACGCATCAGCTTTAAGAAAATGGAAAGTGTTTTTGTAAAGTTTTGGTACTATTAGTTTTTTCGTATACACCATAATTAACATACTTAAATTAGTCTTGTCCTTCAAAAAAAGCACCTTCCTCAAAACGTTTTTGGAATTTTCTTTTAGTATTATTTTCACAACGAGTTACCCTTGCAAGGAAATTTATTTAATGACTACTGATTCTTTGATTCCTCCACAATTTCTCTTCTTTTTTTTTTGGTTTGTTTTCCTCCCCTTTGATTCCATGCTGTCCTGGTTCCCTGCTTCCTGTATTGGAAGGATCCAGTCATTGGCCCCAGATCATCAGAGACACCTAAATATGCTGAGCTAAAGCTAGCACACAGTAAGGAGAAAGTTTGTGAGCTGCACATTAATACTGTCAGTACCCAAAGTGTAACTAATTCACCAAGAAAAGCCAGAGGTCAGAATATCAAAGATCACTTCTGTTTTGAGATATTTCATGTAGATTTTGAAATATTAGCTAAAGAAAGATAAAACTGCTGAAACAACTATTCTCTATCAGAGACACCTTATCTAATGGAAAGCACTTTTACTGTGAGATCCAAGAGACTTAGGTGTTAGTCCTAACTCTACCAGTAATTAGCATTGTGACCTGGGGCAAGTCACCTCACGTGTTCTCAGGTCCAAGGTTACACATATAGCTAACACTATGCCAGGTACTGCTTCAAATCCTTCACAGTAAGGTATTAGTTCTTAATTCTTGCAACAACCCCATGAGGTTGGTACCGTTATTATCTGTATTTTATATATGAGGAAATGGAAGCACAGAAAGGTTAAGTGACTTACACAAAACCATTCAACTAATTAATAATGACAGAACTAAGATTTGAATCCAAGCAGCCTGGCTCTAGAATCCACACTCTTAACCACATTGTTTGGTGCCCCTTGTGTGCTGTCTTCTAAAATGACTTGCAGATGGTGCCTGAGACCCCTTTCTGTTCTGATCCTCAGTTAATGAAATAATTATAAAAGACCAGTTAACTTTTAATTTAACTGCTTTAAAATAACAACAGTGATGGAGCTTTACTTCTTCCCAGTTTTTTTCCCAGCCACTGGCCACGGTGGTATAAGGTGGGTGGGACAGGGACACATGCATTATTCTAGCTAGTAGCTAGCTATGGAATTTCAGTTCCAGGGCTCTTGGTCGTTCTCCAGCACCAAGTCACACATAATAAAACTGGACAGGTTTGCAGGTGAAAGCCTATTTACAAGACCAACACAAACCCAACTTTTCCAAGTCAATGGCATAATAATTCAAGCAGTCAGTATAAACATTCCTGCAACTCAGTGGTTCTCTTCCAATTTGGGTAATCACCGGAGACTGTGTGAACTGAATTCAGTGAAGTAACAGCTAGGATTATTTTGAACTCGAAGTGGGCAACAAAACAAAGATTTGGAAAAAAATCTTGCTGCTTCCTGCTCTTTAAAAAATTTTTTTTAAATTTTGAAGATAGGAGGCTCCTTCAGCTTAAGTATGTACTTTAGTGTTTGTCTCCTAAAAAACTTGGGGTCATATATTCCTTTAATATATGAGCTTTAATTCCACCTTTTGAGCTGCCTAAACTCGATTATAACACAATAGTACTGTATTTGATCTTATGCTACAGTTTTTATGCTCTTGTCTCATCCTTTCCACTAGATTAAAGTTACATGAGAGCAGAGACCATGTTTCTCTTACATTTTTATCCCTTATATCACCTAATTGTAAAAATTGTAATCTATTTGCTTGTAGCCCATGCTCAGTAGAACTTTGTGAATTTTGTTTATTGGATATACCAGCTTACATTAGAAAAGGAATTACCCTGCAGTAGAAATTCTTTTCTGCCACTTTGTTTAAAATTGGCATGAGCTGCTTTTTTTACCTGACTATGGAAACTGTCAATATCAAGTTGCTGCAACTTTTATTTATTCAAATAACCCATGCCAGTGTATACATATTTTTCAGACATTAATCTTATTTGCCTTTCTTGGTAACTTAAATATCTCAGAATTTCTCTAAGATAAGTAAGCTTCTTAATTCTATTAACGATAGTAGTTTCCTTTTAGACATACAAATTATGAAATTTTTACTCCAAGAATATTTTTATTTTAGTAAATATTTTAGTATTCCCATCTTAATTTTTCTTGCCTAGAAAAGATAATCTGCAGGGACACCTGGGTGGCTCAGTCAGTTAAGCGTCTGCCTTTGGCTCAGGTCATGATCCCAGGGTCCTGGCATGGAGACCTGCATTGGGCTCCTTGCTCATTGGGGAGCCTGCTTCTCCCTCTGCCTGCCGTTTCCCTGCTTGTGCTCTCTCTCTCTGACAAATAAATAAAATCTTAAAAAAAAAAAAAACCAGAAAAGATGATCTACAAACATACAAAAAGCATTTTAAAAGCCCTCATAGATTTTAAAATATAAAAAACATAGTAAAAGATTAACTGAATAGGAGTAATTTGGGGACTATTCAATGACTATTCAGAATTAGGTAGAGTTTTCCAAGCATAGAGATGGCACTATCATTTTACACTTACCCATCCTCACCCTGGCATTATATTCCTTTTTTACACATTGGTCTGCATAAAAATAGTCTGAGTAGACAGCTCTGTAATTGGAACATAATGGCTTACCAATTAATATCATCCTCGGAACTGTTTTTTTCCTTAGATTTACATCACACACTTAATGGAGGCATTCACATTACTTACCTAAATACTTTTCCAAAACATAATTTTAATTATAGCCCAACCAGAAACTAATTTTCATTTCAGAGATTTCAGCCTTAGTAAGAAGAAATCTTTTTGTTTTTCCAAATACCAAGTTTCTATCAGCAAAAGTACATTGGAGAAAATTATAAAATACTAAAAGGACGAAGAATCAAATAAAGACCCAATAATTTTAAATATGTTATCCAGCCTATTTCCTGAAATAATATGTGGTTGTTGCAGTCTAAGCTTACTTCTTTCCATATCTCTCTTTTCTGATAGCTCTTGAAAAGCTATGCCAAGGAAGAGGAACACATTTTGGAAGCAGAAAATAAAAAATTAGTAGAAGACCAGGAAAAACTGAAAACTGAATTAAAGAAGACTTCAGATGGTAACTTCGTGTGCATGTGCGGAAGTAGAAAGTGTAGCATGATATTTTATGTGGTTACATTTCACTGTTTTCCCTAAAACAAAACTAATGGCTCAGTGTTCTTCTGGCTAAAATACCAAGAGTGACCTATTTATAAATTCCTGCTCAAATATGAAGATAAAACATGGTTTTGGCCAAGAGAAACATGCTCTGTTATACAGAAAAACATGTAGGTGTTTCAGATCTGTGTTGTAAATACAGATGTTCCTGCCTTAGCACAAGAGCTATGTTCCTGAAAAGTTGCTTGTAAACACAGTTTTGGAAAATGAATCACATTTTTCCATCATAGTATATTGCTTCTTTGAAAGAAGCAATCGGACAGTTTTGGTTACAGGAAAATATATTGCTTATCTCAAACCCCAATATTTCCTACCTGCCAGATATAAGGAAAGCATTCCCTGAAAAGAGATGGATAGTGTAGAGTAAGCAACAATCTGGGATTGTTGGCAATTTGAATGACTTATTCTAAAATACATTGCAATCAGGACTTGGGAAGGCAGCTATTTCTTCTATGATTTTTTGTTTCTTAATAATTCTGATAGCATTTTCTTCTTCTTCAAAGAAAAAATTGTTATTGCCTATAGCCACATAACACAGAAAAGTAGGTACCCCAAGTCCAGTGTCATCCCAGGAAACTCTGAGTAAAAATTTGTGGCTTGACCCCTGGGCAACATCCTTGCATATAACAGATCCTCCTTAATGCTGTCAGCCAGTGGCAGACCTCTCAGCCTGCCAGAATTAAGGTAATGATCAATGCATAGACCTTCTCCGATTTCAAATCTCTTCCACTACTTTATATGGGAGGTAAATTGGAGAATGTTCAGTGACTGAATCAAGGACCTACTTTAGACCATTTGTAAGTTTATGTTTTTTTAAATAGATCTCGGCATACAAGTTTTTTATACTATAACTTGCTTTATTGATTATCTATTTACAATATTTGGATAGAGTTTACTTCATCAAGATGTATTTGAATTTGATATGGAAAGCCCAAAGATAAAAGCTGGTTCTCTAAAAACAAAACAAAAATCCATAGGCTATTTCGTATGATATAAAATTCTTTAATCGCTTTCCTACTTCTTATTTAAAGTGAAAAAAAAAAGATTAGAGACAGTAAGTTAAAAAATAAGTTACTCTTCTAGACAAGATAGCGTATTATGTAGCTGGTGTAGTATAGCCCAAAATTCATTGTTGATACTGTTGCCTCTTCTGTTGTTACAAAAGATTTGGAACATGATCAAGAAGTTTTAACACTTATATGAAAATAAATTTAGTAATCACCCACCCTCTACATTAGACGTTTAAGAAGAGAAGCAGTGTTTTTTGTTTTTTTTTTTTACCCAACATAAAATATTGCTGCTAATCCTTTTGAAGAATGCAAGGAACTATTTCCAAAATACCTTTAATTAGTATAAAAAAAATTGTTTCAAAATCTTGCTTTCTTTTTTTTATACCTGCCATGGCATGGATCCCTCTCTTAATGTAAGAAGGGTGGTACAAAAATAAAAGACAACAGGTTGTTTGCCACGCTACACCTATCTTAACTTTAGGCAGTTTAGTTTCTTTTTCCTTTGCCTTTCAAAAATCCCAACTTTAAGATATTTTGAGCTTTGACTTTATAAGGCTGAAATATAACTCTAAACCTAATATTATTTTAGAGTAATAAAAGAAACTCTATAGTTCTTTAACAGACAATTGAGATGTTTGGAGTAGATGAACTCTTTGATAATATAGACATTGTGTTTATAATCTGATAGCAAGAGATACTGGCTTCTGTGTTTAAAGTGTAGACTACAAACCTAATTTCAGAGTGAATCAGTGTTGAGGTAAAAGCAGATTTTACCTGTTTGAGTATGTCCTGTTAGGTTTCTGCAAGATGTGTAATATTTTATGAACACATTGTATGTACCCAAAATTATTATTTCACATAACAGTATTAATGACCTTGAGAAGATCAAAGTTCCATTTCTAAAGGAGATATATCTTTGGCTATGTTCTCTTGATATATTCCAGTCAAGTTCATTAAGACTAGAACTAAGAAATTACATAAATTAATAGTGCAAGAGATTCAGATGAATTCAGTAGCACAATGCTTTGTACCTATTACCATTCCAAAATCGTCATTGATTTCTCAACATTGAGGATATTAAGGCTGACAGTGCTTAAGAAATGTTTCAGAAAGTTCTTTTATATTTGAAAATTGAGTAGAAAAGCAGTGTGATTTGTCTCTTAATGGAGGCAAATAGAGTATTTCAGTATAAATTTTCTTACCCTTGGTGTTTGTTTAATCTAAGTGAAACATTTTCTCCAAAGTATACTAGTGGAGATAAAGCATAAATACAAATGTTTATTTAATCTGGTTAGCCTCAAATTGGAAGAGCGGTGTTCTGAATACAGGTATTAAGAACACTCTATTAGTAGTGCCAGACACTCCATCAGTTTTTAATCACCAGCTCAGATTTGGACCAGAGTTAGTAAATTGTCTGTGCTTCAGTGCAGTAATATGACTCTAGTGATCCAAAAGAGAGCATGCATGTCCCAAAGCACCTAATTTATAGTCAGGACTAACTTAGTCAGGTGTAAGGACCTGATCTGTCATTTTTAATGATCTGTTTAGCAATAACTCTGATACCCCACTATGTGGAGTAATTGGGAAAGGGCACTGCCATGAAAAATGAGAACTTAGCTTTGAAGAATTTACAAAGCTCACATAATAATAATAAAAAAGCTTGGAAGCTTTCGTAATAAAAATAGATCTTGTATGCAGTGGAAAACCTTATGATGTCCAAGGAGATTGACTTCAAAGGAGTCTCCCAGGATAGCTCCTGGTTTTTATTCTTACAAATAAATACCTTCTTGGCATTTATGCTTATAAATAAGTACCTTCTCAGTATATATTAACTAGAGAAAATGTACCATTCAGTCATTGCTTGCATTCACGCAATGGTAAAAGTAGATATAATTTTAAAAGTGAGGGCGCCCGGCTGGCTCAGCTGGAAGAGCATGGGACTCTTGATCTCAGGCTCGTGAGTTTGAGCCTGATGTGGAGTGTAGAGATTTCTTAAATAAAACAAAACAAAAGTGTTTTTAATAAAAATTAAAAAAAAGAAAGTGATTGAGTTTCAGGGCACCTGGCTGGCTCAGTCAGTAAAGCATGGGACTCTTGATCTCAGGGTCATGAGTTCAAGCCCAACATTGGGCATTGAGCTTACTTAAAAAAAGAAAAAAGTGATTTTCATGTGGAAATGTCTCCTCCTTATTCCTTTATGAGCTGGAATGTATTCATAACATGCTACATCTTAAAAGGAGTTCTCAGAGCTGCCAGTCATATGGTGGAGGTTGAGTAGTAGCCTACTCTTTCTCCTACATAAAGGGAAAAGAAGAAGAAAAGACAAAAAAGTGATTGAGGCAAATTCCTTGATCCTGGCTTATCCTCCCTCCATCCCTCCTTCTTTCCTTCCTTCCTCTTTCGTTCCATCAGCAATTTTTTAAAGAACTTTTCAAATTATTTATTTATTGTAAGATCTTTTAACATGGAGCATAATGAAAATAAGACATAAGCTTTTTACACAGATTTAAAACAGGGATGGGGTGCCTGGGGGTTCAGTTGGTTGAGCGTCCAACTCTTCATCTCCACGGGGGTCTTGATCTCGGGGTCGTGACTTCAAGCTCCACGCTGTGCTCCACACTGGGCATGGAGCCTACTTAAAAAAAAAAAAAGAAAATAAATAAAACTGAGGGCTTTCTAATTCCTTACAAATGAGTTATTTGAGCCATCTATCTATCTAAAAATACATTCTCAAAGTCTAACATAAGCATGTTTTACAGTTGAAAATTTTTGTGAGAACTATCTTTAATTTGTAGCTATATCAAAGCCATCACCTTATTTTAAAGTTGTTAATAGTTAAAAAAATGTGTTAGTTTTGGTCATAGTTTTTGCTTTATTTCCTTTTAATGAGCTTTTATAATTTGAATAAGAAATTCAAATTTTTTTCTCCTCTGTTTATATATCTGGAAGTTTCTGCTTCTTTGCCATCTCCTTGCCTTCTTTTAATAACTGAAGAAGAGTCCATATTAAAAAATAATAGTACAGTTTATTTGATGGATGTGACAATAGGCAATATGTAATTAATAGTATACTAATTAAGCAAAAAAAATTGAACCAAACTATTAATAGCAGTTGTCTTTGGCACGTACAAAGAATTTATTATTTTCTGGATTGAAATTATTTTCTGTAATGAATTTCTTTTACATGTACAGTGAAAAGGATAAAAAAACAAACTCTCTCCCAAATATCCAGGTAATCTAAGGCATTCATTTTTGGGGCTTGAATTATCTAATTGAGTCTGTTCCCATCTTTACTTTGAGAGTAGATACTACATATTAGAAGTTGTTTAACCATTGCTAAGTGACATGGATCATCTTGCAAAATCTGAAAATATACTGGGTTGTTCTAGTCAAGTCACTGAACCTTTTTTTAGGCCTTAGTTTTCTGTAAAGTGAAGGAATAGGCTAGTTAACCTTTAATGTCTATGTATCTCCAAATAATATAATTTAGCAAAAGTGACCATCAAGAACTATTTTTACTGTGGCTTTTTGACCCTTAAAATTGCATTTATTTTTCATGAGAGAAAATTTTTCACCGTAAGTTACCTTTCTTCCAAACTGAAGTTCAGCAGGTGGTTAATTAAGCCATATTCCTCACAGGAGAAAAATGTTTCATGTAGGCTTAGAATCATTAGGACAGGGCCTGGCATGTTTTATCTACCTATTAGCTCATAGCTCAAGTGTGTTATATGGAATGGGGCTACAAATCTTAACTCTCTTGGGTGAGACATAACCATTTCTCACTAGGTTATAGTGTGGTTGTTTGTTTAGAACATCTATTAGAATACTGATATGGAATAATATAATTGCAGGAGAGGAGAAATGATTTAAGTAAAGAAATCCACATGTTCTTTTCATTATAAATATTGGGGAAATAAAAAATAAGACTAGATCTTTAGATCTTTTCTCTCCAAGAATCTTTCCTTATGGAATTATAACACAAAGTAGTCACTATAATGCTTAAACAGAGTACCTAATTCTTTTTCTTTTCTTTTTTTTTTTTATTTTACCAGAGTTTTCATATACAGAAATACTAGAAGTCAAAAGTACTACAGGGCTTACAGTGAAAAATAGCAATTCCCTGAGATCCATCCCCAGAAACAGCTACATTCAACTCATTTAGTTGTTTCTTCTGACCTCCAGATTTCTAAATGCAATGTTTAGGTAGCTGTTTTTTTGATCTTTCAGTGTGGGATTTTTCTCTTTGACTTTCTTACTTGGTGGAAGAGAAGAACTTTAGCTCTCTTGCCGAGCTCCTCAGACACATTTCCCATCCCCCATCATTCCAATATAAGCATATCATAATTTTTCTTACATCACATTATTATGAGTATGTACCTACTATTCATCATTGTCATGAAAACCCCTTTGCCTCTTTCCTGTGCTGCTACCCTCTTTCCTGAGTTCTGTGTTTTCCACTTTTTATTTACTCTCTCCTTTTGGTAGAACATATCATCCAGTAGCTTCCTGAGGAAGAGTACATGAAAGGTAAACAATTTGAAGCCATGAATGTCTGGAAATCATTATTTTCTGAAAATAACTATCATTATTTTAGACTTACCCTTCGTTGAAAAATGCTTAACCTCAGAAATTTGAATGCAGTGCTCCATTATCTTCTTGCTTCTGCTGTTTCTGTTGATATGGCCGGAGTCATTCCAGTACCAGATTCTTTTTGTATATGGCCTGTTTTGTTTTGCCTTCTGGAAACTTGTGGAATCTTCTTTCTGTCCTCAGGGTTATAAAATTTCATCATGAGAGATTTTAGGAGGCAGGCAGAGCCAACAAGATTAGGGGAATGAGGGAAAGCAGAAATTTAAGATGACTCCAGGTTTCTAATTTGGTTGACTAGGTAGGTAATACTTTTAACCTAGATTAAGACCAAAAGAGATGTGGGTGCCTTCTTTTATTTGGAGAGAGGGAAAGCAGATAAAATAAGTGTGGTTATAAATATGCTGAGTTTGAGGGGCCATCAGGATATCCTAGTGAGAATGCCCAAAGAACAGTTGGAAATACAAATTCAAAGCTTAGAAGAAAGGTCATCTCAAGCTAGAGTCTAAGCCATCATACATATGGATAATGCTGACAGTTAAGTCAAGGAGTTAATGGGAAAATCAAGGAAGACTGTATTGAGTGAGAAGAGGTCTGAACATAGAACTCTAATACATACCAACATTTGAGGCTTAGGCTGAGAAGAATCAGAGGTTCTACCTGATAACGATTCACTTCTGGCCGTCTAACTCTCAGTCATTTAGCTAGTAGTAAAGATCCCCTGGGTTCCAGGCAGACACCTCTACTTTGCAATGTGTATTAATAATATGAAGCCTGCTGATGACCAAGAAGGTATTTATAATATAAAATGCTAAGTATAATTATAAAATTTTCATCTAAAATTTTAAAATATCTTTGAGGGGTACATGGGTAGCTCAGTCGGTCGAGCATCTGATTCTTGGTTTCAGCTTGGGTTATGATCTCAGGGTCGTGAGATCAAGCCCCATGTCAGGCTCAACACTTAGTGGGGAGTCTGCTTGAGGATTCTCTCTCTCCCTGTCCCCCTCCCCCAACATGCATGCTCTCTCTCTCTCCCTCTCTTTCTCTCAGATAAATAAATCTTTAAAAAAATAAGACATCTTTGAAAGGTATTTTCAAATTGCAAGAGTGAGAAGTATGTGGCTAATATGAGTTGGAGGAAGTTAGGATACATGAGGAATCTGAAGCTTGGGAAGCAAAGACGGTCGCTCAGCCATGCTCCTTTCTCTTTCCCCGGACTACCTCAGATTACTGCAATTTGATCTTTTCTTCCAAATTTGAAAACCAGTAGTATTTTCCTTCACTTCCTCCTTCCCCATCTTGTTTCATTTTCTTCTCAATTATTGGCAGGAGATTGCTGTTGAGGTAAACTCTTCTGAAGGTTTGTATTTCATTTCGAGAAGTCTTCAAGTGATTTTCCTGGAACTTGCTTTGCCCTCTACACTAGATTAATAGCACATTCTTCTGCTTCATAGAGGTCCCCACAACCTTCATGAACCAATACCCCTCAACAGTTTTTATAGGGTCAGTTCCTGGGGTTTGAGATTCTACAGATGGCCACATGTTCCTCCAGGGTTACATATTCAAGCGGTTTTAGCAGCATGGAGTCTTTGCTCCATTCCATTTATGAACTTTTCCTGTGTACCTGCCATATACAAAGTATCGTGCTGGATGCTGGGAGGGATACCAAGGCGAATGCATTGTCATCCCTGTCTTCAAGGATCTCTAATAAGAACAGTAGATAAATTCACTGATAACAGGAATTTGGGGCAAGGGAAACTCAAAGGGCTGTGGTAGCACAGAGGAGAAAGTGATGAATTCTTACTGGCAGAGTTGAAAATTTCATGGGGGAGGTATTTGAGCTTGGTCTCAGGGATGAGAGAGATCTCAGAAGCAGAGACGGCCGTGTCTTCCCCTAGCCTCAGGAACGCACATGATCCAAGGATTAAAGTCCATTATGCCTAAGAGAAGGGTTTATGGCTGGGTTTATGGAGTGGGCATGATGAGGCTGGCAGGGAATCTGAGACAAGATCTAGGGACCATGAGTACCATGCTTACAAGTCCACCATTTATTCTAAAATAAGTCCAGAGACAGCAGCAGGTTTTTAGCAAGAAAATGTAGAGCCAGAAACAGTCTTTCACCAAATAATTTGTGGACAGAGATTTAGATAGAGAAGAAAGAATAAAATAGCTCTCAAATGTGTAAATGTCTTTATTTAAGAATTCTCTTGCACCGTTTGTTTGAAGATACTAAAAGCATCTGATATTTGGAAATGCAGTTTAAAGTTACTCATACTTCATTTGAGACCAGCTTTTGTTGTAATAGCCTCTCTGTGACCTTGGGGAAGATACTTAACTCTAAGCTGTAGTTCTTCATGGAGTCATTGCATATAAAGCACACAGCCCAGTGCCTGGTTTGTGTTCAAATTTAGTAAATTGCTAGGCTTTACCATTATTGTTGTTGTTATTATTTCTATCAGAAAAGTTTCCAATTTAAACAAGGAATGCTGAAGCGTTTTAAAAAGAAAAGTTTATACCTGAATTTTCAACCTAAAAATTATTGTCGAAACTAATTTAAAACCTTTTCCTTAAGTTAAGAGAGAATTTTTCTGACACTATCTTACTTTCCAAATCCGTATAATACTGCCTTTTTTGTATATCATAATGAAAAGGCAATCAAATTAAAGGTAAAATCTTTCACAAGCGTCTATATTGAAAAAGAGAAAAAGACCTTTCAGAGTCTGATCAATGGTATAACATGCAGTGTTAGATGTTTGAGTTGTTCATTTGCTAATTAAATCTGGGGTTGGTTTACAAAACGTGAAGTAAAATAATAGCTCTGTTCTTTTCTGTGGGTGTCTTGGAAAGGTATTAGTTGGGCCCAGGGTGTTTTAAATGCCAGTGTTTCTGGGTGATGAACACCAGTAAGATGGATTTGTTTTTGCTTTCGAAGCTGGAGCATGAGTTTTTGCTTTAGGGGCGCCTGGCTGACTCGGTAGAGCACGTGACTCTTGATCTCGGGATTGTGAGTTCTAGCCCCACGCTGGGTATAGAGATTACTTAAAAATAAAGTCTCTTTTTTTTTTTTTTTTTTTAAGAAAAAAGAGTTTTTGCTTTAGAGGTTGCCTGATGGGGGCATTTCCATGTGAAAATCCACCCAGAGTCTCAGATCAACCTATCCAAAATTAAATTTGTCATCCTCTCCAAATTATCCCCTTTTCAGGTTCCTGAATAAAGCAATCAGCTAGATTGCTAGAAAATTAAGGGAGGGGGAAAAAACCTTTTCTTTCTAAAATTAAATCTCACTGCAAACCCCCTGTCTGGATAGCCTTTGTTCTTTCTATAAGGAAAATTGATAGAGTTAAAATGGGAAACTTTTTAGGAGGTTTCTTAAAATTTTCAGTAGGATCTGGACCCTATAGTTCTGAGTAAATTTATAGTTAAAAAGAAACTGATAACACAAGTGTTGTTTTAGGACAAGGGCCAGCAAACGTGCCAAATCCTGCCTGCTGCCTTGTTTTTATAGATTAAACTT
Organism: Halichoerus grypus; assembly: GCF_964656455.1. NCBI lineage: Eukaryota > Metazoa > Chordata > Mammalia > Carnivora > Phocidae > Halichoerus > Halichoerus grypus. Next base: position 18,023,429 of record NC_135723.1, on the reverse strand, counting down.
TATTGGAACAAAGCCACATTTATTCGTTCACATATTTTCTATGACTACAGAGTAGAGTAGACTAGACAGAGTTCATGGCACAGAAAAAATATTTACTATCTGGTCCTTTATAGAAATAGTTTGGGAACCCATATTTAAGGTCTTCAAATAAAGAAGAGTATCTTTTTCAGTGTAAATGAGGTGATGCTGAAAAAAATTGCTTCCGCCATCAATATTGTTATAAAATTTGGCGTGTACCTAATTTGCTTGTTGAATATTGATCAGATAACTTAAGAGATTATATATACTTATGTATAGTAAAGCTAGTTCTTTGTTTACAGCCCGCAAACTGACTCCTTCAATTCTCATATATGATGGATTGATAATTCTTCTAGATGTCATGTATTTCTTCTGCTTACACCTGAAATTGCTTTAGAAAGTGTACCCTTTTCAAAGCAGGTTGTATAATCTGTACTTACACAGTGCTTTGCCTAAAATGTACATCCCGATTTTTAAGTGGAAAGTCAGCATATTAATATAGTTTATAATTATTCTTTGCTAAATGACAGATCCAAAATTGTTTTCTTAAGCATTTAAACAACCTAACTAAGATTAATTGAGGAAGTCTTTATGCATTTATTGATGTTCTTCTTGCTAACAGCACATGCAGTGGGGCTGATTTTATTTATTAAATTAGAAAGCTTGTTTATCAAGTTCCCTGGCCGAGTACCAGTAAACTTCTAAATATCTACACACCTTAAGTCCGTGTCTTTTCTAAAACCCAAAACCACTTTACCTGTGAACCTCACCCATATTCCCAGTAGCCCAGAATGTATGGGCAGGCACTCATATGTGCAAAGTAATCATTCATTTTTTCCCTTTGTTCTGTGCAGGAGAAAAGTAGATCTATATTTGGTTTTATTTATTAATGTTGACTCTGTGATATAATTAGTTGTGCAGCTTTGTTTCCATTCCAGAAATGTCTTAATCCTCCTCCTGCAGAACATGCAGCTTGTAAAGCATGTCCCCGTTTAGTCTTTGTGCCTTTCGTTTGGCTTCTTCATATTTCCACCAGAATAGTTTTTCAACACCAAAGATCTGATTATGCCTCTGCGCTATTTAAAACTCTTTCTTGGTGCCTGTCACCTTTGCAGCTCTCCAGGATGACACACATAATCTTCTGTGATCTGGCCCCCACCATCATCTCCAGTTCTGTCGCCCAGCCTTGTCCAATCTAAATATTATACTCCTACTCCATTAAATATCGTAGTTGGGAGTTCTCCTTACAGTGGTGTTTCCCTACTTCTCCCCTTTGCCCAGGACTGCAGATCTCCTTCCTTAATCCTTCACTCTTGATAGCTTACGCTCATCCTTCAGCTCCAGCATTGCCATGAAGCCTCCCTGAAACTCCCTTCCATCTGGACTGAGGGGCCACCTTGTGGGCCGCCATATTGCGGCATGGTTGCTTATGTGATAGTGCGCTCTGTAGAAATGTCCTTTTTATTCATTTGTCTTTCTTACTAGATGATAAGTGCTCTGAAGGCCAGGGCCACGTCTAAGTCAGCTCTGTGTCCCCAGTATGCAGCTCTTGTTCCAAACACTGACTTTGGTGCCCTCTCTTCCCTCCTTACCCAGTTCCGATTTCATGGTTTATCCTAATTATGTTCTTGCTAACTACTCATCTCCTTCATCTCCTTACCTCCTCCCTCCTCCCTCCTCCCTTCCTCCTCTACTCCCTGGCTCTCTCTAGGACCTAGCCCTGGTTAATGGTCCCATCTTCACCTACTTGGCACCTGCTCCCAAACATGTCAGCATTGCTGAGGGGACCAATTTTTTGCTTTAAATAAACGGTCACTAAATTCTGTAGGCCCTCAACATGCATGACAGTCCTATTGCACTTCTCTAAAATCTCCTTTCCACTCTCCAGAACTATCAGATCTCATTGCACTTTGAAATTCTAAGTTCACCCTCTTTCATCGGGCGCAAAGAATTAATCAGACAAAAACTTCATCTTCTCACCACCAAACTACCGTCCTCCTGCAGCTGGGTTCATAGGTTCCCGTGGATTAAGTTTCCATCCCTCATCTAGTGCTATGGATCCCAGTCTCCAGGACTTTGTTTCTGCAGTTACTCCTGCACTTCTGTCACCCTGCGAACATCCTCTGGGATCTCCTACCCAACAGAACAAAAACAGATACCTCCCTTCGTCTCATAGTCCTCCAGTTACTGCCCCCATTTCTCTGCTCTACTTCATAACCAGATTTCTTTTTTTCCTTTTAACTTTTTATTCAGGCATAATTTCAGACTCACGGGAAAGATGCAAGAATAATACGAAGAAATTCCTCTGTACCCTTCACTCAGTTACACTTTACATTTGCCTTCTCTTTTTCTCTCACTCTCTTTGTAATATTCTCTCACTTATTATTTGGATATTTTCCAAATGTTTATTTCCTAATTCCCTTATTCCTTCTACATCTGTTAGATGCCATTCTGTGATAAGGAGGAGTCTTCCTTTATCCCCTAGTTATTTATTTGTTTCTTTAATTCTTTCAGTCAGTTAGAATCCATTATGAGCATTATGCTTTTTGTTCAAATTGTCTCAGAATTGGCAGTCAGAGTCTTTTCAGGTGGGGTCTCATATCATTTTGTCATTTCCCCATTCTGTAAGCACTCAGTTTCTGGTATAATGAGACATTCCAAGCTCACCTTACACTTTTCCTTCTCCAGCCCTTGAATCAACCATTTCCCCAATGAGCCTTGGTTCCTTTAAGCAGAAAAGGGGATTTAGAAAATAGGATCTGGATCCTGGATGTGCCCATTCCTACCGGGTCATCATTATTTATAGGCTCTCTCAGCAGACAGCACTGATGGTTGCTTAAATTCCACCACTCTAGAGAAACTCTTCCTGACTGCCCAGTCTCTTGTAGTCATCCAGTCACTCACTCTGCCAGCGATCTGTCTGAACTTCTGCGTGACACTTAGTACTTGGGTGGTCTCTGTATCGTGTGTCTTCCTTCCAGATTAGCAAATGGCTTTTATGAGAACAGAGACCTTAGCTATCTTTTCACTCAGCACTCAGAAAAATGCCTGCTGCCTAGGAAGTTTTTGAATGGATAGATGAATAAGTAACTCCCTTGTCTTGGGACAGTTTCATCTGTGTAACAGCTTCCTCTTTTATGTCATGAACAACAGGAACCTCAGCAGTTAGAGACCAGAAGAAAAATCTCCTTCCTCATACTATCTTTTTTAAGATTGTATTTATTTATTTTGAGAGAGAGCATGCAGGGAGGGGCAGAGGCAGAGGGAGAGAGAATCTCAAGCAGTCTCCATGCTGAGTGCAGAGCCCAACACAGGGCTCGATCTCATGACCCTGAGATTGTGACCTGAGCTGAAATTAAGAGTTGGATGCTTAACTGTCTGAGCCACCCAGGTGCCCCTTTCCTCATAATCTTGATGCAATGGGAAGGATTTGCCATCACTGTTAAGGAGTTTATTTCTCACCACCCTTCTATATATTGACCCTAATATATGATTGTGTAACAACTCTTCTTATGAACTCTGATTTTAAATATTTAATGTATTAAGCTCATGCTTCTTTACTAGAATATCTGCTTTTCCTTTATTCACCTTCATACTGCTCGCTCACTGACTTTTTAAAATATTACCACTTGGTCCTTGTTTGTTTTTTAATACATACTATAATACATAATTGAAAAACATATAAAGATTTTTTACAAAAGAAAATTTTAACTAAATTTTTCTTTGTTTAGAACAAAGGAATCAGGCATATCCTATTTTTTTTTTTTTTAAAGATTTTATTTATTTGAGACAGAGAGAATGAGAGAGAGAGAGCACATGAGAGGGGAGAGGGTCAGAGGGAGAAGCAGGCTCCCTGCCGAGCAGGGAGCCCGATGCGGGACTCGATCCAGGGACTCCAGGATCATGACCTGAGCCAAAGGCAGTCGCTTAACCAATTGAGCCACCCAGGCGCCCCAGGCATATCCTATTTGATAGGTTCTTACTTAGATGGTACTTATAGCCTAATGAATGTTGTTATATCTGATCCTGTATGCATAGTGTTTTGTTTTGTTGTGTTCCCCTTGTACTTTTTTTAAATAAATTTTTTATGTTAAAACAGTTTAGATTTACAGAAAAATTGGTAAGATAGTACAGAGAATTCTCATGTACCCCATACTCCCATTTCCCCTATTATTGATGTCTTGCATTAATGTGGTACGTTTATACAATTAATGAACCAGTCTTGATACATTATTATTGACTAAATTCCCTAGTTTATTCAGATTTCCTTAGTTTTCACCTGATTTTTTTTTTCCCTTTCCAGGATCTCATTCAGGATACAACAGCACACTTGATAGTTATGTCCCCTTAGGCTCCTCTTGGCTGTAATAACTTCTCAGACTTGCCTTATTTTTGATGACTTCTGACAGTTTGGGGAAGTAGTGATCAGGTATTTTGTAGAATATTGTTGGCATTTATCTGATGTCTATCTTGTGGTTAGACTAGGGTTGTGGGATATGAGAGGAAAATCACAGAGGTCAAGTGCCACTCTCATCACATTACATCAAGAGAACACACCAACACGATTTATCACTACTGGGATTGACCTTGATCACCTGACTTTGGTAGTGTTTGTCAGGGTTCTCTACTGTAAAGTTACCTTTTTTATTCCCTCTTTCCATAATGCACTTTTTAGAAGGAAGTCATAGCTCACATTTAAGAAATCATTACTCTATGGGGCGCCTAGGTGGCTCAGTCGGTTGAGCGTCTTGACTCTTGGTTTTGGCTCAGGTCATGATCTTGGGGTTGTGGGATCAAGCGCCAAGTGGGGCTCCATGCTCATCATGAAGTCAGCTTGAAATTCTCTCTCTCCCTCTTTCTCTGCTCCTCTCCCCGCTTGCACGTACATGTATTCTCTCTCTCTCTCTCTCTCTCTCTCAAATATAAATCTTTAGAAAAATGGTTACTCTCCTTGAGGGTGGAGTGTCTATATAAATTATTTGGAACTCTTCTGCAGAGATTTGTCTGTTTACCCCTATTTATTTCTTTCTACATTTATTTATGACTTGTGGGTATTCATCTTATACTTTGGATTGCAGTTTAACACTTCTATTATTTTTGTTGTTTCAGCTCTAGCCATCGAGAGCTCTTTCATTTGGCTTCCACGTCCCTTTGACATATCCCCATTATTGTGGGGGTTTTTTGTTTGTTTTATTTTCATTTTTTGAGTACTTCCTTATTATCTGACACTACAAGATGCTCTAGGTTTATCTTGCATATATCCAGCCCCATTCCTAGAGTCAGTGTTTTTGGTTTTGTTTTGTTTTTTAATTGAACGAGATTCTGTAATACTGTTTGGTTTTTGTTTTTAATTTTGACTTAACATGAGATATTTGTAACATGATTATATTTTTATCAAAATATTTTAAAATGGTCTGTTTGCTCTGTGACTCTCCAGCTATCCAGAATATTTTCTTAGCTGAAGTATAGTTGACACACAATGTTACATCATTTTCAAGGGTGCAACATAATGATTTGACAACTGTACACCTTATGCTGTCACCACGAGTGTAGCTATCATCTGTTCATCATGCAGTGCTATTATAATACCAGTGACTATATTTCCTATGCTATACCTTTCATCCCCATTACTATTCATTCCATTATTGGAATGAATGTTTTGTTTTTTGATTAAAGATATAATTGTTTTCAGTTGCAGCCAAGATTCCTATCAGGTGAACAGAGTGATACTTCATTGTTTACCTGGCATTTATCACAATCTCAGGAAATGAACTGGTTACACACAAGTGAATTTTTCAGATGCTTAGAGCTTAGACTTTTCATTTATCCATTTTTTTCCTTCCTTCAAGGAACATATTTTAAGTACCTTCTGTGTGCTGGGTTCTCAGAACAGAGAGACAAGACACAGTTCTGTTTCCTGAGTAGTCCACAGTCTAGTGGGAACATAGCTACACTTCAGCATGGTGGGTGCTATAATTGAGGTGAGCTCCAGATGATGTAGAAGCCAACAGTGGAGATCAAGGACAATTTCTTGACATTTTGAAGGATAAATGTTAACTAGCGAGAGGAAATGGAAACAAATGAGTGAGACAGGGAGGTGAAAGATGAGCAAAGATGTTTTAACAAAATGAGCAGCATATAACTAAAAGAGTACGGCACTTTTGAAATACAAGGAGCTAACTGTTTCTGGAGCATAAGACAGCGGCAGTGGTGAAAGGGAGACAGAAAACCTAGGACCCATCAGGAAGCGCCTCATGTTCATAAGTTCACATTCCGGGGGCACTGTTGAAAGGCATTTAGGCGGAGGGGCAATCACTTTGACAATACTGTGGGCAGTGAATTAGAATAGCCAGGAAACTAGATGAGAAATCCATTTTAGCAATCTAAACTAGAGATGAGGGCACTGGTAACAGAGTAGAGTGGATGGACTGATGATATATAAAGGAAGTAGAATCAACAAAGCTTATCAACAGATGGATATAAGGTTAAAAGAATGTGGGTGATAATTGAAGTGATGAATAAAACAGATCTGATCTACGTGTACCTGACAATATAGGCACATACCCAAAAAAGTAACTATAATATAATTAAAACCACAATTTATGTTCCTTACTGAACCAAGTGTCTTGGAAGCATTGCTGTAGATTAACAGTCCAGTCACTGACCACTGGCAAAAGAATAGTACATGTGAGGATTAAGCATTAAATACTCCAATATATCTCACTCTCAAGGTCCCAAAAATAGAACCAAATAAACTGAAAGAAACCAACCCTAGATGTATGGAAAATTTTCAAATTAAAAATAGTTTCCTGTGTTGCAATCCTTATACCTGTTGTACAACAGCCAACTTTAGCTGTCTTGCTAATGCCTCTAGAATGTTCTCTTCCATTCCCTGGCAGAGCTTAGCTGGTGGTTCCTGTTATCTCAGGTAGAAATCATAGTGATACATCTACACAGTGCATTAGGCTAACCAGCTTCTCCCACTGTGCAAACAGCTCCATTAATGTAAGTTTGCCACTTGTAAAACTACAAATATTGTTGGTTTGCTTACATGTCATTTTACACAAATATTTTACACAAACATTTTGGCTTACTACATCTCACTGTAATATCAATTGGGGTTATTCTCTATATTAGTAAATGATGTGTGTGCCTCAGAAAGTTCCTAGTGACTAGGACATAACCAGGCTTCTAACTGAATCTGGCCAGTATTCTCATGAAATATCTCAGCACTCCCATAAAGCCACCAGCGAGTGATAGCAACTCATTTTTTGCAGATGAGAAAATTGAAATAGTGACGTAGATATATCACCTCAAGCCTCCTTGTTTAATAATGTCTTTCCTATAAATGCTGCTTCCAAAATAAAATGGCTCAAGATGAAATAAGCATATGCAAATGTCAGATAACAAGTTTATATAATCCCTTAGTCACGAAGGCAGTTCCAGAAGGAGGTGGAAGGCATCCAAAACAGAATATTATAATTTTTATAAAACAAGAGATAGAGAAAGGACTGGGAAACAGTCCAAAAGGCTCCTAGACAATAACAGCCTCTCTTAATTGGAGTGAATTAAATAAGATAGTAATCATTAGGTTTACTAATATCTACTGAGATACAAAACAAAATAGGAAACACAGCTCATACCTTGGCTTGATAAGTGCCAGAAAAATAAGATTTGCCTGCATTTGTTTTGCCATACCTTCATACCAGTAGTGATCAGGAGAAATTTCTGGATAGTCTGCAAAGTGGTTTTCCATCTTCTTTTATAGATATGTAGGACCTCCTGACTCATTCTATCTCCTAACAGTTCATATCTTTAAATAAGGAACTAATGAATTGGTATCTAAGATTTATTGAATTTCCCAAATAATTCCTTCATCTCAGAAATTTAAGTATAAATCATTTTTAACATTAAGATCAACTCCTATTCAATACAAGCTCCTGGCCAATATTCTTTATTTTTAAGAATAATTGACATACAATATTGTATGAGTTTCAGATGTACAACATGGTGAATTGATATTTATATACATTATAGAACAGTCACCACAGCAAGTCTAGTTCTACCATCTACCACCATACAAAGTTGTTACAGTATTATTGACTATATTCCCTATGCTGCACATTACATCCCCACATCTTCTTTATTTTATAACTGGACGATTGTACCTTTTAATCCCCTTCAACTTTTTCATCCATCTCTCCCACCCACCCCTCACCTCTGGCAACCATCAGTTTGTTCTCTGTTTTTGTTTTGTTTTGTTTATTTGTTTTTTAGATTCCACCTATGAGTGAAATTATATGGTATTTTCCTTTCTCTAACTTATTTTACTTAGCATAATACCCTCCAGATCCATATATGTTGCAAATGGCAACATTTCATTCTTATGGCTGTGTAATGTTCCATTGTAAATATATACACCACATTTTTTTTATCCAGTCATCTATTGATGGACAGTAGGTTGCTTCCAAATTTGGGCTATTATAAATAATTCTGCAGTGAACATAGGGGTGCTTTTGTCTTTTCAAAATAGTGTTTTCATTTTCTTTGGATAATACCTAGAAGTGGATTACTTCATCATATGGTAGTTCTATATATAGTTTTTTCATAGAGGCTTGAATGTTTTCTATATATAGTATCATGTCACCTGTAAATAGTGATAGTTTACTTTTTCCTTTCCAATTTAAATGCCTTTTCTTTCTTTTTCTTGCTTAATTGCTATGGCTAGGATTTCCAATACTATGTTGAATAAAAGTGGTGAGAACGGGTATCCTTGTCATGTTCCTGATCTTAGAAGAAAGCTTTCAGCTTTTCACTGTTGAGTGTGATGTTAGCTCTGGGTTTGTCATATATGACCTTTATTATGTTTAGGTGCATTCTCTTTGTATCCACTTTGTTGAGAGTTTTATCCTAAATGGATGTTGAATTTTGTCAAATGCTTTTTCTCCATCTATTGAGAGGATCATATGATTTTTATTCTTCATTTTGTTAATGTGGTGTATCACATTGATTGATTTCAGATATTGAACCATCCTTGCATCCCTAGAATAAATCCTACTTGATCATGGTGTATGATCACTTAAAGTATCGTTGAATTCAGTTTGCTAATATTTTGGTGAGGGTTTTTCCATCCACTAGGAATATTGGCCTCTAATTTTCTTTTTTTTTTTCTTGTAGTGTCTTGGGTTTTGGTACTAGGGTAGTGCTAGCCTCATAGGATGAATTTGGAAGTTTTTCATCCTTTTTTTTTTTTTTTGGAATAGTTTGAGAAGGATAGGTATTAACTCTTCTTTAAATGTTTGATAGAATTCACCTGTGAAACTGTCTGGTGTCCTGTATTTTAATTTGTTGGGAGTTTTATTAGTATAATTTTATTACTAGTAAGTGGTCTATTCAGATTTTCTGTTGTTTTTTTTTTTTTTTTTTTTTTTTCAGATTTTCTATTTCTGATTCAGTCATGGAAGATTGTATGTTTATAGGAATTTATCCATTTCTTCTAGGTTGGCCAGTTTGTTGGCATATAATTTTTCATAGTGGTCTTTTATAATCCTTTGTATTTCTGTAGTATTGTTTATAACTTCTCCTCTTTCACTTCTGGTTTTATTTGAGTCTTCTCTTATTTTTTCTTGATAAGTCTGGGTAAAGGTTTATCAATCCTGTTTATCTGTTCAAAGAACCAGCTTTCAGTTTCATGGATCTTTTCTATTGCTTATTTAGTCTCTCTTACACTAATTGCACTCTGATCTTTATTATTTTCTTCCTTCTACTAACTTTGGGCTATGTTTGTTCTTTTTTTCCTAGTTCCCTTAAATTTTTCTTGTTTTTTTTTGAGGGAGGCCTGTATCACTATAAACTTCCCTCTTAGAATTGCTTCTGCTGCATCCTGTAGATTTTGGAATGTTGTATTTCCCTTTTCATTTGTCTCAAGTATTTTTTTATTTCCTCTTTGACTTCTTCATTGACCTGTTGGTTGTTTAGTAGCATGTTATTTAGCTTCCATGTATTGTGCTTTTTCCAGTTTTTTTTTCTTGTAATGTATTTCTACTTTTATACCGTTGTGGTCAGAAAAGATTCTTGATATGATTTCAGCCTTCTTAAATTTATTGAGACTTCTGGGGTGCCTAGGTGAGTCAGTTGGTTAAACGTCTGCCTTTAGCTCAGGTCATGGTCTCAGAGTCCTGGGATCAAGCCCTGCATCAGGCTCCCTGCTCAGCAGGGAATCTGCTTCTCCCTCTGCTCCTCCTCCCCCGACCCCAGCTCGTGCTTGCTCGCCCTCTGTCTTTCTCTGTCTCTCTCTCTCTTTCAAATAAATAAAATCTTTAAAAAAATTGTATTGAGACTTCTTTTGTGGCCTAACATGTAATCTGTCCTGGAGAATGTTCCATGTATACTTGAAAACAATGTGTATTCTGCTGGTTTTGGATGGAATGCTCTGTATATATTAAGTTGATCTGATCTAATGTGTCATTTAAGACCATATCAGGCTCTGTGCTCAGTGCAGAGTCTACTTAAAATTCTCCCCCGCAAAAAATAAAATAAAATAAAATAAAATTCTCTCCCTCTCCCTTGGCCCCTCCCTCTCCCCCGCTTTTGTGCTCTCTTTCTCTAAATAAAAAATAATAATAAAATAAAAAATAAAGTCTGTTGTGTCTGATAAAAGTATTGCTACCCCAGTTTTCTTTTCATTTCCATTTGCATGAAATACATTTTCCCGTCCTGTCACTTTCAGTCTGTGTGTGTGTTTAGATGTGAAGTGAGTCTCTTGTAGGCAACATATAGATGAGTCTTGTTTTTTAATCCATTCAGCCACCTATGTCTTGATTGGAGCATTTAGTTAATTTATATTTAAAGTAATTATTCATCGGTATGTACTTACTGCCATTTTAAAAATTGTTTAATGGTTTTGTAGTTCTTTGTTCCTTTCTTCTTGCTCTTTTCCCTTGTGACATGATAACTTTTTTTAGTGTTATGTTTGGATTCCTTTCTCTTTATTTTTTGTGTATCTAATACAGGTTTTTGATTTGTGGTTACTGTGAGATTCATGTATAACAATCTGTGTACATAGCAGTTTATTTTAAATTGATGATCACTTAAGCTTGAACAAATTCTAAAAACACTACATTTTTACTCTCCCCACCCCCAGTATTTTGTTTTTGACATCATGTTTTACATCCTTTTATTTAACTAATTATTGTAGTTATAGTTTATTTACTACTTTTGTCTTTTAACCTTCATACTAGCTTTATAAGTGGTGGTTGATCTACTACCTTCACTATATGTTTACCTTTACCAGTGAGATTTTTTTCTTTCATATATTATCTTAGTTCTAATTATGGCCTTTTCTTTTCCTCTTAAAGAAATCCTTTTAATATTTTTTGTAAAGCTGGTTTAGTAGTGGTGAACTCCTTTAACTTTTATTTGGCTGGGAAACTTTGTATTTCCCCTCCAATTCTGAATGATAACATTGCCAGTTAGAGTATTCTTGGTTATGTTTTCTCATTTCAGCACTGTGAATATATTGTGCCACTCTCTGCTAGTCTGCAAAGTTGCTGCTGAAAAATCAGCTCATTGCCTTATGGGGATCCCCTTATATGCAATTAATTGCTTTTCTCTTGCTACTTTTAAGATTCTTTATCTTTAGTTTTTGACATTTTATTTATAATGTGTCTTGGTATAGATCTCTTTTGAGTTCATCTTGTTTGGGAGCTGTGCTTCTTAGACCTGGGAAGGTCCTCAGCTTAGGGAATTTTTCAGCTGTGATTTCTTTAAATAAGTTTTATGCCCCTTTCTCTTTCTCTTCTCCTTCTGGGACCTCTATAATGTGAATGTTAGTACTCAATGTTGTCCCAGTGGTCCCTTAAACTATCCTCATTTTTAAATTCCTTTTTTTTTTTCTTTTTCTTCTTTTCTTCTCTGTTTTCTTTTTCTTTATTTTTTCTTTCTTTTTCTGTTCCATTTGGGGGATTTTTTTTTTTTTTGAGAGAGTGAGAGAACACACGAGCAGGGTTGGGAGGGCAGTTAGGGACTGAGGGAGAGAGAGAATCTCATACAGGCTCCATGCCCGGTGCAGAGCCCAATGCAGGGCTCAATTTCCCAACCCTGAGATCATGACCTGAGCCAAAATCAAGAGTCGGATGCCTAACTGACTGAGCCACCCAGGCACCGCAGTTTGGGTGATTTTCATTACCCAGATCACTAATCTTTTCTTCCGTATTATCAAATCTTCTGTTTATCCCCTCTCGTGTATTTTTTTTATTTCTGTTACTGTATTCTTCAGCTCTGATTGGTACTTTCTTATATTTTCTCTTGTTGAAGTTCTCACTTTGTATTCACTTAGTCTTCTCCAGAGTTTGATAAGCATCTTTATGACCATTACTTTGAACTCTCTATCGGGTTGATTGCTTAACTCCCTTTCATTTAGTTCTTTTTCTGAGGTTTTATCTTACTCTTTTGTTTGGAACACATTTCTCTTTCTTCTCATTTGGCCTAACTCTGTCTTTGTTTTTAGGTATTAGGTAGTTCAACTACATTTCCCAGTCTTTTTTTTCTTTTTCTTTTTGAAGTTTTTATTTAAATTCTACTTAGTTAACGTACAGTGCAATATTAATTTCAGGTTTAGAATCCAGTGATTCAACACTTACATACAATACCCAGTGTCCATCACAACATATATTTCTCAGTCTTGAAGGAGTGGCCTTATGTAGGAGATGTCCTACGGGGCCCAGAAGTACAATCTCCTCTGGTCACCAGAACCAGGTGCTCCTGGGGTGTCCCCCATGTGGGCTGCATGTAACCTCCTGATGTGACAGGGCGGTACTGCCATGGGCACCTTGGTAGGTGGGTCTGGCTTCCAGCCCACCTGGCTGCATACCTGACCTTGACAGCTATAGATGTACTAGTGAGCAGAACTGACCAAGACACCAGTGGTTTGTACCCCCCCGACATTAGCAGTCTACAGGGCGGATTCCAGAATGGTGTCCGCCAGTGCCAATCAGCACAGCAGAACAAGACAGCAGAAATGGCTTCCGCCAGTGTCTAAGGCCCAAGGAGAGGCCCAGCTACCTCCTGTCTCTCCGGCAGGCATTTCAAGTTTAGTGAGTGGGTCTCCTTCACCTGTAGTCCATGTAATTTTGATCTGGTGTTTTTGTGCTTATTTCTGGGTCAAGTAAGTCTACATTAGAACTCTTTAAGAGGATTTTTCCCCCCCCCCTGCAATTCTTTTTCATGAACATATTCCCTATTGGTTTGCAAAGCCAGATATTTTGGAGGCTTGTCTCTTCTGTGCAGGATCTGAGGGTTTGCATACCTAATGTGGAGTTCAAATCTCTTACTCCTCAGGAAAATGTTCATTATCTTTGAGATCCCTCTGTATCATAGAATGCCACTCCTAGAATGTGGCTTTTTTCCTTAGTGAGACTATATCTCTGCTCCTTCTACCCATCTCAGTGCTGTCCCTTGTTGTAGAGGGTCTGTTCATCCAGTTTCTAGGTCCCCTTCAGAGGGAATTATTCCACTTGTGGTTATAGATTTGTTGTCCATGGGAGGAGGTAAGCTCAGGATCTTCCTTTCTGGCAGGAGCCTCTTGGACCCATGTTGGACCACCATTGTAGGCTAGTCAGATATTACTAAGTTGTAGAATCTTCTTTGTTTTTTACATACCAGAAATCCAGGCTTTTAAACATTTTTGGTAAGGTCTTGAAATTAACACTGTGTTTCATATTTTCAAGTAGGCTCTAGGAAATGCCTTATAGATAACCCAGATTGAAGACTAATAAATAAATCTTCATGCTGGGCGCCTGGGTGGCTCAGTTGTTAAGCGTCTGCCTTTGGCTCAGGTCATGATCCCAGGGTCCTGGCATCGAGTCCCACATCGGGCTCCCTACTCCACAGGAAGCCTGTTTCTCCCTCTCCCACTCCCCCTGCTTGTGTTCCTGCTCTCACTATGTCTCTGTCAAAAAAATAAATAAAATCTTTAAAAAAAATAAATAAATAAATCTTCATGCTGTGGCTGTGGTTCCAGTGAAATCTAACCAGTATCAAAAATCTCTCTTCCATACCTAACCTATACTTTTACCAAGTGGCACATTAAATTTGTTAAATTTAGCCTTTAATACCTAACTTAGAGTTACAGTTCTATAAAAGTAACATGGAGGAAGTCATAATGTAGAGCTATCCAGTATGGCTACCCACTAGCTACACATGGCTATTTAAAGCAAAATTTAATTATAATTAAGTATAATTGGGGCACCTGGGTGACTCAGTTGGTTAAGCATCCAACTCTTGATTTCAGCTCAGGTCATGATCTCAGGGTCCTGAGATCAAGTCCCGCAACAGGCTCTGCACTCAGCATGGAATCTGCTTGAGATTCTCTCTCTCCCTCTGCCCCCCTTGCACTCTCCAAATTAATTAATTAATTAATTAATTAAAATATGTTTAAAAATTAAATTAAGTATAATTTAAAATTCAGTTTTTCAGTTACACTAACCACATTTCAAGTGCTTAATAGCTGCTTTTGGCTAGTGGCTGCCATATTACACAACACAGATGTTATACATCTGCATTGTCCAGTAAATGTTCTACAGTATAGGAGTTTAATTTGACAACATTGTCTAGAAAGTGCTTATACAAAAGCCACTTTAGTTGAAAGTGACTTATATATAAAAATGCCCATATGGTGGCTTTTCAAGAGGAAAGGTAACCAGATTGTTTATAAATAGAGCCTATAATTTCATTCCATTGTGCCTAAAAAGTGACTATTAATTTATAAATCCCACTTTCTTTTACTAAAACTTCTACCCTAAAAGATTTACAAATGCAGAATTTCTTAAGACTACATATGCAGAATTATATGTAGAGTTCGTTCAAGAGTCCCAGAATTTTTCCAGTCCATCTTGTGCTGATCTTCCTTTCTATACATTTGCTCACTAACTTCTCCATAATGTGCTGACTTAAATGTTTATGACATATATGTATATTTTTTAAACTTCTATCTAATCTTCTGTCTTAGACTGTAGCTCCTTGGTAGACAGAGGCTAATATAGAGCCATTTTTGTGTGTCATATTGAGGTAAAGCCTTTAAGTGTCACACACCCCTATAGTTTTCAACTTTGTATAAGAAAGTGATTATCTTTGCTTTGAAGGAAATATGGCCAATCATCCCTTGGTGAGAATGATAAAATATTTTTTTCTCCCTCAATTTTTTTCAAAAGCATACCCTTCTAATAAATTCTACACTGTAATGCTTGAATCCAGGATGAATCAGGGAAAAGTTAGGAAGAGCCTAGAACATCTTATGCCAGAAAGTAGAGTACTCAAAAAATGATAGGGGCCTAGTCAGAAGATGTAAGAGGCAGCCTGACAGTATCTGGGAGGAATTAAGTATAATAATGAATTATAAACTGTTGAAAAAGTAAGAACTTATGAGTTCATACTGATGATATATGAATTAATAGATAGTTGGATGGATGGATAAGAAAGGTAGGCCCTTGTTTATAGTAGAATGCTGACTGATAAATGTGGATGAAATGGTGAAGTTGGAAAATCACCATTGTGCAACCATCACAATAAAGATTGGTTTAGGCAAGAATTATCAGTGGATGCTAACTATAAGGGGAAAGTTTTGACAAGGAGCAAGATACTTACATAGTCTCGTCTTCCCACATACTGCTTCTTAGTTATAAGGAAGAAAATAAGTTTAAAATGGAAAAACCCGTGAGAGGCAGATTGGCCTCTGATTGTGATACCTTGACAGACATTCAGCATCACTTATGTCATATTTGTATGTAAGTCGGATGCATAACCTGAATTTAATCATGAGGAAACATCAGACAAAACCAAAATGAAAAACATTCCATTTAAAAAAAAATGACCTGTATTCTTTGAAATGTCAGTGTTGCGAAAGGGGAGAGGAATGCAGGGGGAAGGCTGAGGAACTATTTCAGATTAAAGGAAACCAAAGAAACATGACAATTTAATGTTAATCTTTGATCTAGGGCTGGATCTAGACTCGAAAAAAATGATAGAAAGGACATAATTGGGACAGTAGCCAAGATTGGAACATGAATGGTAGGTTAGATAAAAAGTATTATATTGATGTTAAATTGCCTACATTTGCTAACGATGCTGTGGTTATGTTAGAGAACACCTTTGTTCTTAGGAAATACACAAGTATTAAGGAGTAAAGGGGCATGAAGTCTGTAACTTATACTCAAATGGTTCAAGAAAATAATTGTGCGTGTGTGGAGAGAAAATACAGTGACAAATGTACCACATCTTAACAGTTGGTGAATTTGAGCAAGAGCTACAAAGGAGTTTTCTATTTAAGTCTTGCAACTTTTCTGTAAATTTAAAATTATTTCAAAATAAAAATTTAAAAATTCTATTCCATGTTTTCTAGCCCTCTCTAAGGCACAGAATGATGTGATGACAATGAGAATGCAATCAGAGCAACTTTCAAAAGAATACGACCGACTCCTGAAAGAACACGCAGAACTTCAGGTGGGTGACCTCAACTTTGGGGATCTAAGTTTTTTGAAATAATAATTACTGAGTAATTATTTGGGTTATTTGCCCTTCCCAAATCAAAAGGATGCACTCAGTCCTGGCTTCTTAAAAATGATTAAGGAAACCAGATTTTTACCTAGATGGTGAAGATGAGGACATTGCATGAAAATACAAGACAGTCATAGCATAGAGAATTACTGACATGCTAACATACAGCGTTCTAGTTTTAGTGAAATTTTAAGCCAAAGAATTGAGCCACAAAAGTGACAGCATTGAAAAACAGACTGGTTCTGTAAACATTTCATTTTGCCATTGGCAGTGTTTGCTCTATTCGTGACAAAATATAAGGTCAAAATTTGAAGTCCCACCTCACACTACTTCTGTCCCAGTGTTTTAGACATCTTGAGTCAAAACCTATGGCATTCAAATACATGATTTGCCTCCAACATGGATTTAAAGACAGAAATGGAAAAAACCTTTTTGTTACTAAAGTCACAGAGTCAAGGGCTATCTATAGGTTTTCTTTCTCTTCCCCTCCAGCCCAGCAAGAGCCCGTGGCCTGCATTCATCCATGCTAAATGTGACTATCGCTTCCCTCTTAATTTGGCAGCCCCTAATCTGAATTGATTTCCCAGCCACACTTTGACCACAGGTGGGGAGAATTTGGGGGAAAGACCATTCCAGAGGCAGTCCTGGCCCCCCCAGTTCCTCCTGAGATGAGAGGCTGTGCTCTGCTGCTTTCAGTTTGGGTTTATCCTGAGAATTTGGCAGCTTTTGTGGCTTTCAATCAGGGCTTTTTAGCAATTACAGCTCTATAGTTATTTCACTATAGGAGAAGCCCTGGTCCCAGGACTCATTTGTGTCTTACTGGTCATTGTATCTCCAGGGTCTTGCACTGTGCCTGGCAAAAGGCAGGCAGGTACTATACTGATAGACTTTAGAGTCAGACCGACCTGGAATAACTCAAACTCTCATACTAACTAACTTTATGATCCAAGCAAGTTATGTTACCCCTCTGCAGCTCACTTTTCTTCATCTGTAAAATCAGAATAATAATAACACCTGGCCCACTGGGTTTTCAGTAGAATTAAATAGAATATGTAGGGTACTTAGCGTTGTGCCTGGCTGGTAGGAGACACTCAAGAAATGATACCTATTAGAATTATCATTGTCATCATCAGCATACATGCCTCTGTAGAACTTGTGCTGGAAGAATGACTTATTCTCAACCAGCCACTTTAGCCTTGATTTAGAGCCAGCCAAGAAGCAATCCAAAACACATTTGTAATCTAGTATCCTAGCTGAGTTGCATGTTTAAGTTAACTAACCTACTTTGACAATAGGGCAGTCCAGAGAAGGGCAGATACCCTGTGTGCTCAAACCTAGGACACCAAGAGCTCAGTTCACATGTTCTAGAGTAGGTAGTTAGATGTTCAGCAAGACCACCCTTTCCCCATCTCTGAAACACAGGTCCTGAAATTGCTGACTTCACCATGGCCTGATGAGAATTACTCCAGAGCATGCTTCAAGATCCACCATGGAAAGTGAAGGAATACTTCAGAAGCCTTTGGCCTAAAAATAGAACTTTTTCTCCCTTCCATTGGTGAGGTCAGGGTATACTCAAAAGGATGAGTGTCTCCCTGAATGGAGAAAAAAGAAGCAGGAACATTCCCTCATTTTCTTATGGCCAGTGGCCATCACTGAATGTCCCCGTTGTGGTAACAGCTAATGATCTCTTAATCCCTGAAGAGTATATGTGACAGTGAGACTCCCTCAACCCATTTTCTTTCCCCTCCCAGAAACCCCTTCTGTTGGGAGCTTATGCATTCTTGATAACAGATGTTAAAAAGTTGTTCGGAGTAACTCCTTCCCCAGAAAGAAGTTGTTACACCTGTTTCTTTGAAAAATGACGTGTCCCGGAAATGCCAAGTGCCACACTGAGAGTTGGGCCTTGATCACCAGTGCATTTACTTTCTTCTTTTATTTTTGAGATATGTAATGGGTGACATTTATTGAAGATGTGCCCTGGACCAAGCACTTCATTAATGGCTTCATATATGTTACTCTGTTTACTGTCATCATAGTCCACTAAGTTAAAATATTTTAATACCCAATTTTGTGCATGAGGAAAACAAGACCCAGAGGTGTTATATAATGTACCTAAAGTCACTGAACTAAAAATTGGTAGGATTCAAAGCTGGATTCAAAAATCAGGAAATTTTTCTCCAGATCCCCCATCATTAAGAACTTTGCTGCTCGGCCTGTTCTGGTCATTGGACTGTGTTCTTGGATCCATTGTCTTCCTACTTCTGCTCTACTTGATCTCAGAGGGCTACATTTCCCAGCCCCCCGGCTCTCTTCTGGGGAGGTTCCGCAATGGGAGGCACCAGTAGGAGACTGAAGGCAAGAGGGACAAAGCCAGGGATTTTTCCCACTCTCTCTGTTTCAGGTGGCATCTGCAGCAGCCCCATTTCTTTCCATGGTCCCAGTACCCACAAGGCAACTTCCACATGGTGACCCTAGCTCCTGGGTCCATGACACTATCTCCTCCCTTGTCCCTCCAGCCCAAAGAGTGGTGGTGGTTCTGTGCTAATCATTGAGGTGTCTTACCACACTGCCCCATGTGTCTACTCTTTCATCACCTGTAAAACCAATTTCCCATAATAAATATCTGTTTGAAGAAAAAAAGACCTCTCAGCTCCATAGTTTGCCAGTTCTGTAAACCTCGGGTGGATGCTTTGACATCCATGCACCTTGGCTGCTTCATTACTTAAATGAGGGTTATAATACCTTGTGAGCATTAAACCAGATCCTATACAGTACAAGAAGGCACTTTAAATATTTTTAAACAAGAAAAGCTCTATGTTCCCATAAGATGCTAGTAGTTATTTCTTGATTGGACACATTTTTTCCCACTCACCCTCCATTGTCCATTGTGAGATCTTGTAGAAGATTCTGAGATTTAAGTGTCATTAAATGACTACCATTTTCTTAAAAGCGACTCATACACTTTGATATTCACCTTCTGAACTCTACTTAAGAAGCAAAAAAATTGCTGTAGACCGTCTATAGTAAAAAGCTGTATCAACTTGCGTTTCATGAATTTTACTTCTGTTGTCAAACCAACCTTAATAATTGAATTTTATCTTTAAAGTTCCTTGGGAAACTGAGCTTTCTCAATTTTGCACAGTTGATTTACTTTAAATAAAATAACCATAAAATGACCATTAAACTATTAAGGAAATAAAGATGAAAGAGGGGAAAGCTGGTTTCCTTACCATAAATGAATCCCACTTTGCATTTTTAAAATCTGTTTGGATTTCCCCATCTGATCCCCTCCCTGTTATAAGCACTAAATAAATATTAGAAAACAATCCCATCGGGATACAGTCTTTGCCTTTCCTTGTTTGCCCTGGCTCTCTTCTAGAAAAGAAAAAGCAAAACTAACTGAGGATTATGGGCAGCACAAAGCCATCAGCACTTGCCAGTTTTCAGATTTCATTTTGGAAAATCACCCTTCACTTACGGGACTTACCCAGAATAACAGCTCCATTAAAGCAGTGATTTTTTTTTTTAATCTTCATGTCCACTTTTATTTTGGATAAGTACAAGATTATTTCCTTGTTTTTAATTGAAGTATAATTAATATACAGGGTTATATTAGTCTCACACATACAATATAATGATTCAACAATTCTGTACATTTCTCAGGGCTCATCACAAGTGTACTCTTAATCCCCATCACCTGTTTCACCCATCCCCCCACCCAGCTCCCCTCTGGCAACCACTGGTTTGTTCTCTGTATTTAAGAGTCTTTATTTTTGTCTCTTTTTTACTTTGTGCATTTGTTTTGTTTCTCAAATTCCACATATAAGTGAAATCATACGGTGTTTGTCTTTCCCTATCTAACTTATTTTGCTTAGCATTATATTCTGTAGCTCCACCTATGTTGTTGCAAATGGCAAGATTTTGTTCTTTTTCATGGCTGAGTAATGTTCCCTTACACACACACACACACACACACACACACACACACACACACACACACACACCATCATCTTTATCTTTTTGTCTATGGATGGACATTTGGGTTGTTTACATATCTTGGCTATTGTAAATAATGCTGCAATAAACAGAGGAGTACATGTATCTTTTTGAATTAGTGTCTTTGTATTCTTTGGGTAAATACCCAAAAGTGGAATTACTGGATCATATGGTAATTCTATTTTTAATTTTTTGAGGAACCTCCATCCTGTTTCCACAGTGGCTGCACCAGTTTACATTCCTACCAACAGTGCATGAGGTTTTTTTTTTTCCTTCACTTCCTTGCCAACACTAATATTTCTTGTGTTTTTGCTCCTAGTCATTCTGACAGGTGTAAGGTGATACCTCATTGTGATTTTGATTTGCATTTTGCACAATGTGATGATAAGCATCTTTTCATGTGTCTGTTGGCCATTCATAGGTCTTCTTTAGAAAAATGTCTGTTTTAGTCCTCTGCCCATTTTTAATCCGATTATTTGAGTTTTTTGGTGTTGAGTTGCATAAGTTCTTTATATATTTTGGGTATTAACCCCTTGTCAGATATATCATTTGCAAATCTCTTCCCATTCGGTAGGCAAAGCTGTGATTTTTACCTAAAGTGACAAGATACATACAAACATGTGAAAGTGGTACCTTATTCAAAATACCTCCTCTAATCCTGTCTTCTGATTTGGTTAATGTTAACATTGTTAAAGTTGCTCTGAAGGCATTACTGCTCAGCCTGAGCAAGAGCTTGGTGAACCTGTCATGTGCAAGCAGTAGCACTTCAACGCCATTTTATGAGGTTTTTTTTTTTTCTCAGTGTGGACTTTTGCTTTCTTAAGTGCAAATGATCTCTTAAGGTTCATTTCTATCCCATTTTCCTCCAGTTTTAAATGATATATTATAATCATCTTGTGATCAGCAAAGAGTATAATCTGAGAAGTCAGTTCTATTGGCAAATATCTGAAGACAAACACACAAAAAAGGCCATCCCATCTGGGGTTTGGGGGTCCCTTTATTCTTTCCTTGCCAAAAATCTTAATTGGGTTTGTAAGAGGAGAATTTGAGAAATTTTGTTTTCCTGGTATAACCTGTGAAACAAAAGCAAAATAGATTAAGGCAGGGAAATAAATGAACTTATCAAGAGTGTTATTTTTCCCCTCGACTTTTTTTTCCAAATAAAACTCACAAACTTTGTAGTTTTTTTTAAGTTTGAGACTTTCTCAATCCATGTTTTCACATTTGATTATCCTCATAATTAATAACCATACACAGAAAAGATCATTTTTAAAAAATTCCTTGTCATATCTATGAATCTGTTTTTCACTCTTTGTTGTAACTACTTACCTAAGTCTTTTTTTTTTTTTTCCCCTGCAGAATTGTTCGGGGAAAGACAGTAAGAAGGGCCTGTGAACTTTGAAAGAAGATTGTGCGACGCCATGTGAAGATCAATTTGTTATCATGTTAGCCTCTAGAACATTTAAAATTCAGTTCGGAAAAAGGTACTATTTAGAACCAGCCAATAATATTTTTAATGCCACATATAGGCTGTTATCATAACAGCATGGTAACAATATTTGATGATGTTTCAGATCTATTATAAAGTCTGTATTCCAGCTCTCATGTAAAATGTAAGCATGATAAGCACGCTATTGAGATATCTCAATTGAGAGTAACACTGGTGTATGGTTGCTGTTTACCAATAAAAGGACAAATTTATAACCAGTTACTTCCAAAACTAGATTTTTAAGTTGATGAAACCATTAATAGCCTTAAAAGCTTTGATGAGTTTTCAGTAATGATAACCTATTTAATGAGATGATGATAATGCTGATATATTTGAAAGTAGTATTCAGTATCAGCAAATTTGTTCATAGGGAGATTAAATAAGGTTAAATGATCAGAATTAACCACTGTATGTATAGGGAAGGGTCATAATGAGCAAAAAATAAAAACAATGACCTTAGTTGTTTTTCATAAGCCTGATGATACTATAGTTTACTCTTATAAGACAGCTATATTGATAATTATATTTTTGTTACTGTGCTTCTATATCTGTTGGACTGTTTTTGTTGACATTTGTGTTAATAATACATAATTAGTAGGTGTTACACCTTTTTGAGGTTCCTCTGGTATTGAAGTTTACATCTATTTGCATAACTGCCATACACTGAACTTAAAATTATTTTACAACAATGTGGACTTGACTTAGAAAGCTAACGTACAACATATGCAAAGAGCAATGTTTCCCATCGCCATGAGAGTTACTAATTACACAAATATTACCTCAAATATACATACAATGGGGTCACAGTTTCTCTGAGGTGTATCTGTATTCTGAAAACTAAATCTTAAATGCTATTTTTTCATTCATATTCCTTTAGAATCTCCTCTAGAACATGATAGTGATTGTAATAGTATTAATATGATTTAGGTTGTTCCAGTGTTTAGACATGAAAGTCATCTTCCTTGTCTCATTAAAGACCTAAATATAAACAAAAATGGAAAATAATGACCAAAGTTTTTACTTTCTCAGTATCTGTTTCATCCTTTGTTGTTTATTTTCATTTTAACACTGACTTCATGCACATCTAATTTTGGTCATTGTAACATAGATGAAATGAGCAAATACATAAGAATTTTATTTCAGATAAAAGTCAGGAGCTGCTGCTAGAACACAGCCATGCAGGAGACATTTAACAGGAGTGAGCTCTGGAGTGAGACCATATGGGCTGACAACGCCCTGAATAACAAGGAAGGGGACTGCTCAAGTAGGGAACTGAATAGGGACAGCTCAGAGTATTGCCTCAGAAATAACAGAGTGGGTAAATATGAAGGTACCGGGCGTTTGTGATCCTGGCCTCCCGGGCACAGAAATCAAGTCTAGTGACAAAATAATAGAGAAGGAGAAGATCCATAGCTTTAGAGTTGGCAGAACTAAAATCGAATCCCAGCCTTACCACTAATTTAGCTGTGTGATTTTGAACAAATTATTCAAACTTGCTAGACTTCCATTTCCTCATCTCCAAAATAAGAGTAATAACATTTAGGTCAGGATTATTATGTAAACTAAGATGCCACAATGATCCTCATAGTTTTTCAGACTATGCAGCAAGGGGAAAGCCTGAGCACCCTTTGAAGAGCATGAGGATTTGAAAGATTACCAGAAAGCATTTAAGCTTTAAAGTGTACGTTTAAGGGGCGCCTATGTGGCCCAGTCGGTTAAGCGTCTGCCTTTGGCTCAGGCCATGATCGCAGGGTTCTGGGATTGAGCCCCGCATAGGGCTCCCTGCTCAGTGGGGAGTCTGCTTCTCCCTCTCCCTTTACCCCTCCCCCCTGCTAGTGTTCTCTTGCTCTCAAGCTCTCTCTCAAATAAATAAATTAAAATATTTAGGGGCGCCTGGGTGGCTCAGTCGTTAGGCGTCTGCCTTCGGCTCAGGTCATGATCCCAGGGTCCTGGGATCGAGCCCCGCATTGGGCTCCCTGCTCGGCAGGAAGCCTGCTTCTCCCTCTCCCACTCCCCCTGCTTGTGTTCCCTCTCTCGCTGTCTCTCTCTCTGTCAAATAAATAAATAAAATCTTAAAAAACAAAAAACAAAAAAAATAAAATATTTAAAAAAAAATAAAGTTTATGTTTAAGTAACCTTAGATCTCAACCCTCAGTTTTAGAAATCTGCAGCCTCCTCACCCCAGCCGCTTGTATGCAGCCACTCTTGTTGTCTTGCTCTACTTCTGTGGGTTGGTCTGGTTCTGCATTCTCATTCCGTTGTCCACTGCCTTCTCGCCGTCCCTCCCTACTCTGCCCCACCACAGCTGAATGGCCCATGGCCAGCACTATTGACAAGGCCCGTGGGACACACCATGTATTCGAATGCCTACTTTATACTGTGCAAATATAACAGTCCTCAGAAGCACTGACTTCAATATCTAGAATGGATTTGTCTAAAGTCCATGAAGCTCTTTTTCTGAACTTTCTTATCCTTTGGCCTATCTTTCCTAGAATTCTTGAAAACTCCATTTACAAAAATTCAATTTTCTTTTCTTTTTTTTTTTTTTTTTTTGCATTTCTTTCTCTAATCAATTTACTAAGTGGCATTTTATTATTCCACAGTAGTGCTTTCCACCTTATTCGCTAAATAAACATGTCTTCCTCAGGATAGCCAAAGTGATTTCTAACACTGCAGTCCTGAAAGACAGCCCCCCAGAAATTATCCATGCCCTAATCCCTGGAAGCTGGAAATACTCTCTTCCATGGCATAAGTGAGTATTACTTTATATGGCGAACAATGTGATTAAGGATCTTGAGGTAGAGAGATTGTCCTGAATAATCTGGATGGGCCCTAAATATAGTCACAAACACACTTACAAGAAAGAGGCAAGGAAGATGTCCCCACACAGAGGAGAAGTCACTGTGACCACAGAGGCAGAGACTGGAGTGCTGCAACCACCAGAGCTAGAGGAGGCAAGGAACAGATTCTCCCAGAGCCTCCAGAGGGGACATGACCCTGCAGACACCAGTGAGACTCATTTTTGGACTTCTGGCCTCCAGAACTATGAGACAATAAAATTTTTTGCCACCAAGTTTGTGGTAATGTATTACAGCAGCCTTAGGAAGAAACTAATACAGAACAAACAGCACAAATCTATAGTGGGCTGGACTGAACTTCACAATGTGTGGGAAGTAGACACCCTTTAACACCACTTGGCCTCCCCAGTAGCTATTTGGATAAATCAAAGATTGCCATAGGCAGCTGCTATCTTCGTTCTTTTTCTCCAGCAATTTTATTTCGCACTGTTTCCACTGCCAAACCAAGCCATCATCCTTTCTCACCTCGACGACTGTGACAGGTTCCTACTGGTCTCCCTGTGTTCTCTCTTACTCCTCTCCTAGTACGTGCTCTCGTGACTCATCATTCCCTGCTTAAAGATCCCATTACCAAGACCTCACCAGGGTCCCCATTTCCTTCCAACCACACCTACGCTCTGATTCTTCTTAGGAGAAGCCAACATCTTTTCTTTCAGGGCTTTTGAGTCCACAGTACATCCTGCATTCCAACCCGATCTGTCTTGACCTTATTTTATTTTCATCATAGCTCTTATTACTGTTTGAAATTATTTCACTTTCGGTTTGGTGTTGTCTCCTGCACAGTGACGAACATAGTTCCTATGCACAATAGAACAGTGTTTCTCAATTGGGAGTAGGGAAGTTGTTCCCAGGGACATTTAGCAATGCTTCAAGAGGTTTTGGTTGTCACAACTAGGGGAATGGTCTGGTGGGTAGAGGCCAGGGATGCTGCTAAGCCCGCTCTACAATGCACAGGACAGCCGATACCCACCAAAACCACCCAAAATGTGAGTGTTGCCAAGGTTGAGATACCCTGCAATAGATGCTTATGGCCAGGAGTACTACCTGTACCGCAATATCCATTCTCTCATTCATCTGTGGTAATAGATACCCCAATATTTTTACACACAGCTACCAAGCACAAAGATGATATTTTCCGGTCTCCTTGTAGGCAGAAATAGAAAGGAATGTCACATGATAGCAATTTCTTTTTTTTGCTTCCTCCATCCTGCTACATGAAACACAGATGTCGCCATCTTAATGAGCTTAAGGCCATACAAGCGAAAGCAACAAGGTAGGGCACCTGGGTGGCTCAGTCAGTTAAGTGTCTGCCTTCTGCTCAGGTCATGATCCCAGGGTCCTGGGATCAAGTCCCACATCAAGCTCCCTGCTCAGTGAGGAGTCTGCTTCTCCCTCTGCCCTTCCCCCCCACCCCCTGTTTGTGCTCTCTCTCTCTCTCCCCTTATCTCTCACAAAAATAAATAAATAAAAATCTTAAATTAAAAAAAATAATAATAAAGCAACAAGGTAGAAGGATATTGTGTCCCTGAGATGTGTCCCCAAACACCATACCTCCCCTGGATTGCTGCTCAGTAAATAGTTGAATAGATGAATGACATCCGATATTTTTAATGCATTGTCTGTAGACATGAATAAAATCCATTTGTTGGATATAGCACAAAACCATCAACCTTTTACTTTCTCTTTCCTACTTGCAGAGTCTCATCACCCCTGCCTTTTACATTAGGTTGATTTTAAATCATATCCTCTACTTTCTCTGCGTGTTTAACTTCATTAGTCCAGCGGTAGCTTGCAGTGTGCCCCCACAGCATCTGTGCATTTCACTCTGACGGTTTAGAAGAGAAGCAGACCTCTGGTCCATTCATGTCTCTTTTCTCTACTGTGACTCTTGCCACAAGGTGAACAAACTCCGCAGAAACAAGAGCATTCTGCTACATCATGGATACACTTGTAGCACATAGGGGCTTGAGGTATAATTATGGAAATTAGGAAAAATTTAGGTTCCTACAGAGTTCTGTTCTTGGTGAGCACCCCTTTTCCTAAATTTGAACAAAGAGCATATTCGAAGTTTTGACTTTGCCCACCCCACCCCCCTAAACCAGATGCCTTCCTGGTTAGCCAGGTTTCTCCAGAAAGTTATCGCTTTTCCAGAAATCTTTGTTCTCCCTGAAGCACCACCCATGGTAAAGAGTTTTATTGTCATTCTTCCAAGGGCTGCCAATTTCCTGGAACACAAATAACTGCAAGACCATCACTTCTAAGCCAATGGCTCCCTGAAATAACCCTCCCCAGGGGTTTGCTTCCTGAACATTGTTTTTATTTAAGTTTGCTTGTTTTCTCTTGAAACAAGATAGATGGCAAATATAGAAAGCATGAAGATTACAGTTAGCAGTTTGGTTAATGCTCTTCCACACATATACCTACACGTGTTTACCAAAATGAGATTATACCATACATACTATTTGGTGACCTGCTTTAATTCTGCACCCCCCCCCCCTTTCAGTGAGTATTCTAAACAACAGGATTCTCCAACAGGACCTTTAATAGGTCATATAAACATCACCTGAGGGGTCAGGGTTTCTTCAGACTACATCAAGTCATACTCACTCCTACCACTGAGAATTGCTGACTCGGAGGTGCCCAGCTGGCTCAGTCAGTAGAGCACGCGACTCTTGATCTCTGGGTTGTGAGTTCAAGCCCCATGCTGGGGGTTGAGTTTACTTAAAAAGAGAGAGAGAGAAAGAATTGCTGACCCAGGCAATGAGTGTCAGTGGTGGGGCTGGGCAGGAAGTACCCAGGTGTGAGGGCCCCAAATGGGGATGAGACCCACTGTCCTATGACATAGAGCATTTAACTTACCCACTCTTATTGGCCATTTCATGGGACTCTTTATTGGCAGGAGATACTCTAGAAGCAGTAGAGCATCATGACGACATGCATAGACTACCTGGGATCAAATCCCTCCTCCTTTGTTACCCACTTTGAGTCTCAGAATCTCCACCTGTAAAGTGACACCAAGACTCCACCTCCTGAACTGGCCAAGAGAAATAAGTGAGATGAAGCGCATAAAGAACTTTCTCTGGCAATAAGCAACTCTGAACATCATACAAAAACTGGTACCTAGTGGTAAATTGCCCCCATTTAAAAAAAAAGGATACTGTGAAAGAAGAATTAATAAATACCTTTTAAAAGTGGATGCCCTTGTTCTACGTATGACAAGGTACCATGGGGCAGTTAAGGACGCCTTTTCCTAACAACTAGGAGCAGCCATTCCCCTGCTGCCCCAGACAACACCGGCTGCCTATCTGCTGAGGAATGCAATAAATATTTGCTTCTTTGGATTGATTTCGTTTCAATTCTAATGTGTCAGATTCTCTTCCGATGACTCTTCCCATTCCCTCTCTTTAGAGTGTGTCCTGTTATCTTAAGATCATGACAGAATCAGCTACAGTTTTGACCAACTTTCTTAAAATATTAATTAGTAAGTCCCTATTCCTGGGCACTAACATACTTCCCTTCGGATCTCATTGGCAGAGTTGATGTTGTAGAAGGCCCTGGTGTAGGGGGTTCATCAGCCTCTTGAACCTTAGCTACCACTCCTTTCTTTTTTCCCACTGATTAATTGTGTGTGTGTGTGTGTGTGTGTGTGATGTTTTTAACTCTTCTTTACAAAGAAAATGACAAAAGACACAGGTGGATCTAGGGTTTTGGGGGGCCTGGAGCAGATACAATTTGGGGAGTTTTCTGTAAGAAAAAGAATATAAAATTACCAGAGCAAAATTAGGTTGAACATGAGAATTTATTCAGAATGAGAACAGAAATCACAACAAATTGCTTGAAACTTGACAATCTAGATCGCCTTCTTCTAAGGTCTCTGGGTGATTTAGGAATGCTTCCTGGATGCACACCAGCTCTTTCTACCTAAAACACTCTATAACTTCAATATCCTGAGGATTCCTATGTACTTTAAAAGACCCAAAGCTTAAACTTCATTAACTCTAAATCTAGGCATAAATCTACCTGTAGTAAGAAATGGGAAGGCAAAAATAATGTAATCAGCTTACTGAAACCGTCAAAATCTAAAGGCTATAAATGACAATCACTTATTTTATAAGAGGTATACCAGTTTCCCGTTACTGCTGTAACACATTACCACAAATTTAGTGACTTGCAGCAACAGCAATTTATTCTCAACAATTCTGGAGGTTAGAAGTCTGGAATGAATGTTATGGGACTCAAATCAGCATCAGCAGGGCTGGTTCCTTTTGGGAGCTTTAAAGAAGAATCTGTTGCCTTGCTTTCTCCAGCTTTACGGTCCTCTGCTGCCTGCATTCCTTTGCCAACGGCCCCTTCCTTCACCTTCAAAGCCAGCAATGGCCAGTCAGTCTTCCTCATCCCAGCTTACTCTGACATTGACCTTCTGCTTCCTTCTTTCTCATTTAAGAACCCTTGTGATTAGGGGTGCCTGGCTGGCTCAGTCAGTAGAGTGTGCGAATCTTGATCTCTGGAATCTCTGGGTCATGAGGTCAAGCCCCATGTTGGGTGTGGAGCCTACTTAAAAAACAAAACAAAACAAAAAACAAAACCCTTGTGATTATATTGTATCCATCCAGATAATCCAGGATGATCCCTTTATCATAAAGTCAGTTGATTTGCTAATTTAATTCTATCTACTACTTTAATTCCTCTTTGCCCTGTAACTTTACCTACTTCCAGTTTCTGGGGATTAGAATATAGTCCTCTTTGGGAGGCCATTATTATGATGTCTACCACAGTGAGGAAATTATTTTGAGTGCCAAGTACTTTTTTTTTAAGAAGTCCCGAGGCCCAACGTGGGGCTCAGACTCGCAACCCCAAGATCAAGAGTCGCGGGCTCCTCCGACTGAGCTATCCAGGCACCTTGTGAGTGCCAAGTACTTTTGAAAATGTTTTTTTGCAATCAGATTCCTGTAGCTTTTTATTGGTTCTCGATTTGGAGAATTTTTACTTTTCATTAGACGATCTGTGAGGGAAGCCAGAGCACAATTGTAGGTTTCCGAATGAAAAGGGAGCTGGTACTCGAAGCTCAACACGCCCAGAAGTCTGCTGCTTTTGGTTTTTCTCCAGTTGAAGGCAACTGCAGAACTCCCCAAATACTAGAAAATACCAGATGTAGGATTTTCACCTAAGAAAGCAGAATTGCAAAAAGATAGCTGATTTGCACACATGCTTTTACTCTCTCCTACACTGCACTGAAACTATAGTAAAGGGTTTTTAAGGCATAAACCTACAGGGATAAAGTGAGCATGACAAGAAACTTTGTAAAGGCTGCAGAGCCGATGAACAAGTGGTACTGAGGTACTCTCTGTACTAGAACTCAGGAAGAGTGAATTCTGCTTCCTCAGAGGGGAAAGCTGAGAACAGAGTGCGTTGAAGCCACCGAATAGTCAGGGCTCGGGGATCGGCCCAGCTGCTTCTGACAAAGGAGGGCAGATCCCTAGTAGATGCCCCTCTCTCCCTGCAGACTCCTGTGTGACGAGCCTCCCTCACCCTGGCACACAACAGCTTTCATCTTCAAAGAGGGGAAAGCAGAACGTCTGTCTAATCAGTGGAAACCAGAGGAGTTAAGTAAACGACGTATACATGCTATATTGCAGAACTTGCTCAACCCGGAACGACAGGAGCCAGTCTCTTACTTCCAAGCAGAAGACCGAACAAGCCTTTCTCCAGATGGGAATCTGTTAGACGCAAGATAAAGACCTAACGATGTCGACAAGGGTGATGACGTCAGGGGTTCCCCACCCAACAGCGGCCAGCTCACTGGACAGGATATCACACCCACTCGGAGCCCCCAGGCAGCTCTGGAGGCCCCAACTTTGAAGTAGGAGCAGGCACTCAAGCATGAGGAGAATCTGAGAAAAGCCCCTAATATGAATACATAGAGACCAAAAAACGAACAGGAAAAAAATGTGGTGAAAATAGAAAACGTACAGGAAGAAGAAAAGTACATTTAAAAAAAAATAACAACTAAATACCTTAATGTCTTCAGAGAAGACATGGGTTCTTATTTCACTACCCTTATGAAATCAGAATTGGAAACTATAAGACATTTCTTGAAGAAAGTAAAAAAGAGTCCTTAGGAAAAAATAGAAAAAGGGCCCACCAAATCCCTAGCATGGTGCCTGAAAATAGACCCACACCACTGAACCGAGTTCAAAGGGAAGATTGTATAAGTTTCCAGTGAAAAAGCTGTTTAAAAGAAAACCACAGGCCCAAAATGGTGTCACTTAGGTTAAGGCCCCAAACCTGTATGCTAAGACTTAATACCTAGCCTAACTGCAGTTTCGACTCCACAGAAATGTAACCTTTAACCAGTCCACCTGGGAATTTCCTGGTCAGCACTAGGAAGTTTACTGATAGACCCCTCCCCCTCTGCTCCCCTTAGGAGGGGGACCTTGCCTAAAACAATGGATCCTTTGCTAATAATTTCCTTTTATCTGCTCCCTCTCTACTTTTAAAAACCTTTCCCTTCCTGTAGCCCCTTGGTGCTCCCCTCTACTTGCTAGTTGGAATGCTGCCCAATTCATGAATCGATTAATAAAGCCAATTAGATCTTTAAAATTTACTCTGTTTAATCTCCCCTCTACTTGCTAGTTGGGATGCTGCTCAATTCATGAATCAATTAATAAAGCCAATTAGATCTTTAAAATTTACTCTGTTTAATTTTTGTTATTGAACAAATTAAAGGTGAAAGGGTCCGAATGTGTTCAGATTTCTCCAAAAGAACTCTGGAAGAGAGAAGACAATAGAGCAATGCTTTCAAAATTCTGAGGGAAAATTATTTCCAATCCAGAATCCTATACTCAATCACGTTATAAATCAAGTATAAGTAAAGAATAAAGATATTTTCAGGCTTGCGAGTTCTCAAAAACTTTACCTCCCACACATCCTTCATCAGGAAGCTAGTGGATAGAGGATGTGCTCCACCTAAAGGATGAGTAAACCAAGAAAGAGGAAAATGGGAAACAGGAGAAGAAGATGAGCACAGGGGACAGACAGAGGGAACACACAGGATGACAGGAAAGGCAGATTTCTGGCTGCGAAGCTGTTCAGATGACCCTGGGAAAGGGTCTATTTTTCAAGATGAAGTTAATCAAATGCTTGATGTGAATGAACATATGGAACATAATGAACATATTGAAAGGAAACTCCCAATTACACTGGAGGAGGGTTTGGGGCTACATTAGTGATATGTGTTAGTGGTCATAGAAAACTAAGCAAATAACACAAGATAAACAGAAAACCAAGACAACTGAAATTAAGGGATCACCAGAAAGAAAAAAAAAAAAGTCCAGGAAGTAAAAAGTAATAGCAGCTTACCACATAGCTCCTTTGTGAATAGAAAACATAATTTTAATAACGTGAATAGTCACTATAAATCTAGCCAAAATTATGGATAGGTGGAGAAATGCGGTATGCAGGGGTTTGGCAGTAGTGGGAACAGAGGAAACAGAGCTAAATCTTCATCTCACCTGGTGAGAAAACTGGAAAAAACAAAACCAAAAAACCAGAAATGCATGAATACAATTTAGAGATGTGGACATACACATCAAAGCATCAGCTACAGGATTTGAAAAGTGGTCACCTTTGGGAAAGAGAACCTGGCAGAAGGAGCTGAGGATTGCTATTTTATCTTATTCACCCTGTAAAACGAGTTGATTCTTCCCACTGTAACACTGATAAAATTAAAATTAAAAAAATGTTTTTAAAAGAAAGCAATATTACTGAGTGAAGAATCCTATTCTACTTTTCTGGAAATACTTAGATTCAGATTAATGAGATTGTTTATAAAACATTACGAGCTCTTTAGAAGAAAAAAGCCTTATTTAATAGATTTCTTTATATCGGTCCTCAGCCCGTATTAGCATTTCCATTTATCCCCAATGTAATTATATTAACATTACATTAGCATATGACTGCCTTTTCCAGAACTCTAATTAAGATTTTAAATAAGATGTATACCGGTGGGAATCTCTCATTCACCCACGTTAAACACCTTTCCTATTTGATTATAATTCCACTTACTAATTCGTTCTGGCTTTTGTCTTCTAAACAATTTTTGATTTTTATGACCCGAATGCAATTTGAACTGGTCCAGCAAATGGTTTACAAGGCCCAGGTGTAAGATAAATTGGCAAACTGAATAGAAAAGAAGACAGCCATTGGGTAGCGATCAAGGTTACCCCAGCTGATCTGTTTATTAAAAGGACCGTGCTATGAATTTTTTTTCCAATTCATTCTAAGTATTTTTTAGGCACCTACTCTACACTGAGCATTATGCCAATAATAACGGCCAACATTTGTTAGTCCTCACCATGTGCTAGGTTCTAATTGCTTTACCTACTCCGCATCATTTAATTACTGCAGGAACCCTATGAAGTAAATACCATTATTATCCCAAATTTGCAGGCAAGGAAAATGAGACATGGAGAGATGAAGTGTTTCCTGAATTCCTTAGGGAATGGCTGAGCAGGGACTCAAACCCAGAATCCACACTCCCAATCAGTGCTGCATATCCTCTCCCATGGAGGAGACCAAAAACCAAAGAAGAAAGACAAAGAAATTAACCACGGAGCAGTTTACTGTGGTCTAGAAAATTCTCTTACTATACTTAATTATCACAACAATGTGAAGAATGATTATTACTTCCTTCTATTTGTGAGATTGATTAGGAAACGTGCTCAGAATCACAGAGATAAGCTTCAGCCCTTAAGAAACTTATTTCTACTGGGGGTTAAACACACAAACACAAAAGGAATTGGCACAACCACAAGATGATGTCAAATGTGTGCGAGGAATGAAAGTATAGAAAGAGCTCCACGGAAGGAGCATTTAACCCAAGGGAGATGCTGGTGAGGTATCCTAGTGAAGGCTTGATGTGTCGATTTGGGGCAGACACAGGAGGAGTGAAGAGCATTGTCCCTGATTTTTGTTCTTTGCTGTAGTTGCAATTTTCCTCTTTTTTGTAAATGTTTATTTTTTTTACAATATATTGGCTTTCGTGTTGACAGAAGTCATTTCCAGATTGCCCTCTTTTTAGAGGAGTTTCAAAGCAAGAACAAATCCCTATGTTTAGGAATGGTATGAATGGGTGAAAGAACAGAATATGGGAACTCAAGAGGAGGGAGACTGTTCTCTGCAGGTTAGAGAAGGCGAAGGAGGGGAGATACTGGGAGGTAAAGAGATGAAAGGAAGCTAAGTGTAGTTTAGGAAGGAGACTGATTTTCCCTGAGGCGAGTCTGTTTTGAGATAGGACCTGGATTCAAGCCTTCGGGGGCCAGACCACTGACCAGTATGCTCTTGGAGAGGCTTTCATAAATAAGATGCTGCCACTTGCCTTTTTTTCTTTTTCTTTCTTTTTTTTTTTTTAAAGAATGTCAGAGGTGTAGGTGAGAATAAGAAGAAAAGTCTCTTAGCCAAGACCTGTGCCAGTCCCCTCAGATAAGTGGCACGTTGTCTCAATCCAGGGAAGTCTTGCTACTGCTTAGCATTTGGGACAGAGCCAGTGGTGACGCTCAGCAAATATGGGTTCCATCTACTTGCGAATAATTGCCTCTACATCTTGTGACATCTTCCATGGACTCTGCAATGAAAATCAATTATAATCCCTTTTGGTGGGAGAAACTAAATTAGAAAGAAAAATGATTGGAAACAGAAGGCAGCTTGCTGCTTGTGAGGCCAGATTTGTCCAACATGTGATTCAGAAGCCGTGGAGAAGTTTTTCCTGGCTGTCCTCCCAATCAACAACCTTTAGCTTGCTTAAAAGCCAAAATCCGTGACTCAAAAGAGCGTGCTAGGAAGAAATTTTTGACAGATAAAATTAGCTATTCCTGGCAACATCAAATAACATATATACATACACTCACGTACCTTTTTTCGAAATGAAGCTCAAAATATACCAAGATCTAACTCAATCTACTCCCTAGGCTCCAAAACTCAATTATAATAGCTAACGTTTATCAAGGGCTTACTATGTGCCAGGCATTGCGTTTAATTCTCACATCAACATTATGAGTTAGGTACTATTCTCATATACACTTATTTTAAAGGTGAGGAAATTGAACCAAAGGGAAGCTAAGTAACTGCCCACAGGTAGAAAATGACAGAGCCATTTTCAGTCTGGACGACTGCAACTTCAGACAGTCTGACTCCAAGGCGCTCCTGATAAAGTCTTTGCCTTCCAGGAGGTTATAGCCTAGTAGTGGGTTCAGACAAGCACCCTTCAGTGTGGTAAGTGCATGCATATTAAGAGTGCTAAGGGGCGCCTGGCTGGCTCAGTCGGTCGAACAAGCGACTCGTGATCTCAGGGTCATGAGTTCAAGCCCCACACTGGGCGTGGAGCCTACTTTAAAAAAAAAAAAAAGTGCTAAGACCTATGTAGGAAGAACATCAACCCTGGCCTTTGGCTATTAGGGAAGACTCCAGGGAGGACTCCATGAAAGGGGCACCTAAAGCAAGACAGAAGCTAGGGATGGTGAAAAGGGTCCCAAACAGAGGAAGAAGCAAGCCTCCAAGGCAGAAAGAGCTCACTCGGTACCATGGGTGCATAAAAGAAGAGGGTGATAGAGAGCCATTTTGAGAAATTTTAAGCTAAGGACAAACCTGACCAGATATGCATTTCTAAAACTGTTACTGGCTGGTTTGAAGAATATCTTGTGAGTAGAACAAGAAGAGAAGCAGGGAGAACTATTAGGGTGCCCTTGGGGTAATCCTGGCCTAAACCCAGGCAGTAGCGGTAGAGATGGAGAGAACCAGAGGAACTGGAGAGTTATTTAAAAAGTAGACTTGACAGCAGAATGACATCAAAGGCATCAAAGAAGACCGCATCAGGAGGTGTCCTACGTTTCTGCCTTAGGCAGCTGAATGGATGGGATGCCAGTCACAAAGATGGGAAATTCAGGAGGAGCAGCAGATGAAAAAATGGGGTTGAAAGAAGATCATTATTTCCATTTTGACCACGTTGAGGTACTCATGCAACATACAAGTTCATAGGGGGATCATTCTTTATGAAAGAATAATTCACGTGAGTCCTTTTAATCACCCAGTTGCCCTAATATATTTTTCCCGTAATATATTTTTAAAAGCTTGAGTCACAAAATTTTTAATAGAACTTTTTCATCTAGTAATCCACAACTATTAAGACATATATATATGTATATATATATACAATTTATCTTATCACTAGGGAATTTCAAACATCATATTAGTTCTTTTTAAATGATTGACAAACTACCATATGGCTATTATTTAAAAAAAATGATATAGTACAAAATAGCATACAACAAAAATAAGTCTCTTTATTAGTATGAACTTACGTTAAGCTTAATAGAGATACAGATGGTTACATATAGAAGTACTATAGGTATGTTTATATACATATTTTATAATATGTAAAATGTTACCTAATATTATTTCATAATACACACATGTATTTCTTTGTTCTATCAGCAATGCCATCCTAGCAGCAATGAGCCCACCGACTGCCCACATCGTGGTTTCTAATACTGTTTCCCAATAAAAGAAACCGGGTGGGCTTCCTTAGAGAAATGGCAGATTCAAGGACTGATACAGGAAATATACAAGATAAGCCTGGAGGGGCTCCTGGCTGGCTCAGTCAATAGAGTATGTGACTCTTGATCTAGGGGTTGTGAGTTCAAGCCCCACGTTGGGTGTAAAGATTACTTAAAAAAAAAAAAAAAAAAGATAAGCCTCGAGCATCTTGCAGTGCCAGAAAGTAAGGAAGTGCTCCAAAAACCAAAATGAAAACCACCCTACGTTGATGGGGACATGTCAAAGGGGCATGGGAGCCAAATGAAAGAGCTTTCAAGGCCAAACCTGGAGTAATTTGATGAACAAAATAAAGTAGTATTAGATTCTAATACAAAGGATAAAAGAGTCATGATTCCATACGGACATAAATAAATAATTGAATAAATGAATAAATGGAGGGGGCTGACACAAATCTCTGTTACAGAAGAACTCTAAGTAATCTATGTAGATACTCCACCCTCACGGAGATGGAGGTTAACTCCCCTCTCTTAAGTGTGGGCTGCATATAGTGACTTCTTTTCAAAGAATACGGTTATAGAAAAGGGGGTAGGGTAGGAGAGAGTCACTTTACAGTGGAGAAACCTAACAGGTGATCAAGCTCATTACCCTATCAACAATGATAAGTCATATTGAAACTGTGTATCCTTGATATGATAAGATAAAAATGTCTCTTGCCCTGTATGGTTTTCCTCCCC
The DNA here is from genome assembly GCF_964656455.1 of Halichoerus grypus. Taxonomy (NCBI): domain Eukaryota; kingdom Metazoa; phylum Chordata; class Mammalia; order Carnivora; family Phocidae; genus Halichoerus; species Halichoerus grypus. The sequence continues at coordinate 17,986,233 of NC_135723.1, read as the reverse complement.
CCAGAAGCATAACACCAGTCTAAGTATGAGAAAAACCGGATAAATGCCAGCTCAGAAGTAGCCTACAAAATACTTAGCCAGTACTCCTCAAAACTGTCAAGGTCATCAAAAACAAAGGAAGTCTGAGAAACTGTCACAGCCAAGAGGAGCCTAAGGAAATAAGAAGACTAAACGTAATGTGGAACAGAAAACTAACGTTTGGTAAAAACCAAGGAAATCTGAACAAACTGTTGACTTTAGTTAATAATAATGTATCAATATTAATTTTTTCATTGTGGCAAAAATACTATACAAATTTAAGTTGCTAATAGGAAAAACTGGCTATAGGGTACATGGGAACTCTCCATACTATCCCCTCAATTTTTCTGTGAATCAAAAACTATTCTAAAAATAAAATGTATTTTTTAAAAAAGTCTCTTGCTTCCATCAGAACCTTGTTTCTGATGGATCTTTTTAGAAATACTCTGTTTATATGCAGAGATACTGTCAATTCACCCCTCACTGTTCCTTCTCCACCTTTCTCTACTCTGCTCTGTGCCCTGAAGACTGACCTTATGAGCAATGAAAGAGCTGTCTGGCTTCTTCCAGTAGAATTTGGGCAATGGAGAAACAGAGGGGTGGGGAAGATCCAACCAGCAAAAGATGAGAGGTTAGGAAGGGGAGCAGCTTCTTCCTTGTTGGGCCCGGAGTTAGCCATGCTTCCATTCCTCTCTTAAGGGCTACAGCTCCTGCTGAGCAGCCCGGTCCAACCGCTCTGGGTTGTGGTAACAGCTCCCACCCCCTCTTCCCGCAGGCTAGAATTGCTACCAGCAGTCTTCTCAGACGGTAGACGGCTGACAGCTCCCCTCAGCTAGCCCTGAGGTGCTTCACCACTGCCTTGTTGGTTTTCCTTGATCTGCCCACACTTTTTATAAACAGTCCCCTTATTAACTCTCAGGGTCTTATCTCTTTCTTGCTAGGACTCTGATTAATATATACAAATGTATATTCCTTTCCTTTATACAGCTAGGAGCATGCTATACACACTTTTTTGTACCTTGCCCTTTTTTCATCTATGATGCATTTTGGGTTCCCTTCCATGTCCATATTTATCGATCAACTTTGTTAGTATCCCACAGTATCCTATTGTCTTTAAAATATTATATCAAAAGAGAGGAGTTAAAAGCTGAAACCTAGCATAGGGACCATGAATGAAGCCTGGGATGGGGGAAGAAGATAGGACTAGAAATTCCATGATATTGTGGTGAAGAGAACTGACATTGCCAAAGCCTGGAGAGGTGAAGAAGGGGGAAGTTAAGAAGGTGGGCTCTGGAGTCAAACTGCTTGGGTTCATATTCCAGTTCAGCCAAACTATATGACCTTGGGCAAATTACTTAACCTTTCTGTGTGTACTTTCTCATCTGTAAAATGGGAATAACAATATCCACCTCAAGGTAATCCTTACGCTCAAAAGCAGTTAAGTTTTCAAGTTAGCTTTCAAGTCATACCACACTGGGTAATATGGCTCATCCAGTGGAAATAATGCCATGAACTTCCATCCCGGTCTCTCATCCTGGTCCCAATCCTTTGATTCTTTCTCCTCAACCTCCCTCAGCTTCTTCCTTCTCTGCTCTTCACACCAATCTCTCTCTTTATGCATGATAGGCTTTCTTTCTCTTGATATTTAAGATTTGCTTTTAAATGAAGAATTCGTAGATTCTAGGATTAATTGTGTCGTTACTAATTTATAGTTCAATAGAGGTAGTATAAATAATTTTAAAAACCATTTTTTAATAAAGGAAAATAGCTGTCAGCCAGCCAAAAAAAAAAAAAAAAAGGAAGATAAACTGTCTCAGATAATATGCCATTGTTTTCTACCAAAAGCAGTTAGAGTTGTTGTCTGGATCAATGTCTGCTCAGATCTAACACAAATTACCTTAACTACTAAGGAGAACTTACTGAGTGTAAGTCACCACCAGTCCCAAAAAAGTAAAGTTATTAAAGTTATTAATCGTACATGGGATAATTAGAAACAATTGAATAAATTCTAAATACTAAAAGTTTTTCCTATATATGTGTCATTTAAAAACATAGCTACCAAAAAACTTTATTCAGAAAATAGTTCTCTCGGGGCGCCTGGGTGGCTCAGTCAGTTAAGCGTCTACCTTCGGCTCAGGTCATGATCCCAGGGTCCTGGGATCGAGCCCCGCATCGGGCTCCCTGCTCGGCGGGGAGCCTGCTTCTCCCTCTCTCTCTGCTGCTCCCCCTGCTTGTGCTCTATCCCTCTCTCTCTCTCTCAAATAAATAATAAAATCTTAAAAAAAAAAAAATTAAAAAAAAAAAAAAAGAAAAGAAAATAGTTCTCCATGATGAATCACAGACCTGTACCCCTGAAACAAATAATACATTGTATGTTAAAAAAAAAAAAAAGTTCTCCAAAGAGTTCAAAGTACTGTATTTTATTTTATTTAAATTCAATTAATTAACATATAATGTATTATTAGTTTCAGAGTTGGAGTTCAGTGATTCATCAGTTGCTTATAACACCCAGTGCTCATTACATCATGTGCCCTCCTTAATGCCCATCACCCAGTTACTCCATCCCCCCCAGAGTTCAAGGTATTTTAGATTTTCTTTTCTCGCCACCTGAATTCAAGGGTCATCTGCATTTTACAGAAGAAAAGAGGTCTTTCATTCTCCTTTATGACCTCTCAAGGGCTTGGTGCTGGCCTTTTTATCTGTCTACCCCGCCCCCCTCCCAAAATGCCTAGGTGTAATTGCTACATACATATGTATGGAGGGCTCCCAGGTTGCTATCTCTAGATCTGACTTACCTGAATTTCAGCCACACTACCTTCCTTTTTCTCAAGCACAGCCTGCTCTTTCCTGACTCAGGGTTTTTGCATTTGCTATTCCCTTTTGCAGGAAGGCTGTCTCCTCATCTTTCAGATCTCTCTTCCAAAGACATACCCCGTTTAAGGCAGTCCTCCCACTCTCCTTGCCATACATTTTCCCCACCAGCAATTCCACGTGACATCGTTCTGTTTATTTCTCCCATAGATTTCATCACAACTAGAATATTATCTGATTTATTTCTTTGCTTGTAGTCATTGTCCCCCACGGGAGTATGATTTCTTCGGGGGCAGGAACTTTTTCAAACCTGCTCGTTGCTGTATCCCTAACACTTAAGACGGGGTCTGACACAAGGGGTTCAATAAAAATTCACTGAATGAATAAATAAATGGATGGATGGATGAATGCGTGAATGGAATACCTAAATATCCAACTATGACAACAAGGCACATTCCTCAAGTTTCCCTTTTCTCTCTCCATTGCTAACTTTAAAACTTCATGCTAGTGAGAGACAAATTTCCAGACCACATGTCAAATTTGGATTCATATTAAAGAATCTGGTGCTTCCTCTACTATCTGAGACATTATTGAATTATATAAAAATACATTTTTATTGACACTGCAAATTGTTTTAAATTAGAATTCATGGCCACATAGTTTTAGAAAGAATTTTTTTTTTTAAAGATTTTATTTATTTATTTGACAGAGACAGTGAGAGAGGGAACACAAGCGGGGGAGCGGGAGAGGGAGAAGCAGGCTTCCCGCTGAGCAGGGAGCCCGATGCGGGGCTCGATCCCAGGACCCCGAGATCATGACCTGAGCTGAAGGCAGACGCTTAACGACTGAGCCACCCAGGTGCCCCAAGAATTCTTTTTTTTTAGTGATTTTTTTTAAAAGCATGGGTTCTCCGTTTTTTTAATTAGTTTCATTCTTACCTCACAATTTCTCAAGATTCCATCATTAAAGATCAACCAATCAGGGGCGTCTGAGTGGCTCAGATGGTTAAGCGTCTGCCTTCGGCTCAGGTCATGATCCCAGGGTCCTGGGATCGAGCCCCACATCGAGCCCCACATCGGGCTCCCTGCTCAGTGGGCAGCCTGCTTCTCCCTCTCCCTCTGCCTCTCCCCCTGTTCATGCTCTCTCTCTCTCTGTACCTCTGTGTCTCAAATGAATAAATAAAATCTTTTAAAATAAATAAATAAATAAATAAAGATCAACCAATCAATAATTTAACAAGTATTTCTTCAGTACCTGTTACATCATCATGATTTGCCAAGGTCTTGTCTGGAGACGCAAAAGAAGAATAGCATTATAATCTTACAGATAGGAAAAAAAAAAAAAAGACAAGCAGGAAATAATCAAAAAGCTTAACAGTGGTTATCTGGGTAATGAGATAGGAAGTGAATACTGTTTTATATTTTAATATATTTTTTAACTCATCTGCTTATAGGCATGTCTTATTTTTAAATACCATAAAAGACATATACAATATTATGTTATTTCTGTCTTCAAGCAGCATATCTTGTATCTAAGAGGGAAAAAAGTAACATACAGGAAGCAGAGAACTATTGAATACGAAATTGTATGGTTACTGAAAAGAAGCCCAATCAGTTGTTCAGAGGAGAGATGGGAAAAGGTGAGAGAAAGTTAAGGTTCTTTTTGTGTATACTTATGGCAGAAATTTAGCATCTATTGTCTTGAGAAAGTCAACAAGCAAAATGAAAATAAATGCTCAGGATTAGAGTTGATTTTCCCAGTGAAAATGACCACTTCCCCAGGCAGCTGATTTTTCAGAATTTCTACTGATCACCCACACCAGCTTGAGATGTGAACAGTGTTTCTGTTTGAAATGTGGACAATAGTGAGTTCCAAACACTGCCTCCAAACAGAAGCGACTCAATTCAGTTCTAGAGAAAAAAATAATAAATGAGCTACACACATGACAATTCAAATGTAGAAGATGATAAACATCAAAGTCTAGGTTGCTTTTGAAAACAGATTTTGGGGCATTACTTGCACATTTCCATTAGTTTGTAGTTCTTCTGATTGGAGAACTTTTAAGTTGTTTGAAAAGAAGAAAGTAAAAATTTACACCATAAATTTGCCCCCTAGACCAAAAAAGAATAAAAAACTGCAAAAAAAAAAAAAAAAGGTTAAAAAATGCCTCTAATTAAACTCTAGGATACCATCAATTGTAGGATGAGTCCTGATAAAAGGTGAAAAATATGCATTTTAGAATCAGTGAAATAGTGTATGTATTTTGCGACCACTTGATGAATGTCTGCTGCCCCCACAGATAAGAAACCAGTGTCCATGCCGATTTTGTTCATCATTATACCATAGCCGGCACTAATCAATTCTTAATAAATCCTTGAATGAACGAATGAGTGTGTAGATCGAATAGTGGAGTTTGTCTTACACTCCAAATACGTAAATGATAAATACAAAATGCATTTTAAATCAGCATTAATGGCTAAAGCAGTGCTGGAAAGTAACAACAACATTGTCTGACATTTATTTTGAAGTGACACATTATCTCTTTGGAAAGAAGTCCTTTTAGAAAGGATTAAATTCTGATAAATAAGAACCACCCATCTCTACGTGAACCAGGTGAAGCTTGATTTGTAAAGCCTAAGTGAGTAATTTGAGGTGTTTAATATAATAAGTAAATTGGACAGGGAGAGCAACCTGTTATCACATCCTACTCTTCTCTGTTTTTAAAAGACAGCCAGATTCAGACCTATGAGAAAAGCAAGTCTCTACTTTTATAGAAACCTGTAAGGGAGATGTCATTCTGTCCGTGCACCATTTCTTTCTTTCTTAGAAAAGGCTTTTAAAGGGTGCCTGGGTGGCTCAGTTGGTTGGGCCGCAGGCTCTTGATTTCGGCTCAGGTCAAGATCTTGAGGTCCTGGGATCAAGCCTCCCCTCCCCCTACCTCCACACTCAGTGGGGAGTCTCCTTGAGAATTCTCCCTCTGCCTCTTCCCTCCCCCCTCAAATAAATAAATACATCCCTTTGTAGACAACCTGCTTCTGTTTCAGGGTCAAAAGCCCTCAACACAAGGGTTTGTTAAAAAAAAAAAGGCAAAGAGAAGGAAAGAAAGAAAAGAAAAAGGTAAGAAAGAAAATGAAAAAAAAATCGTAAAGAAAGAAAAGGCATTTAACAGAAGAAAACAGTATCTTTAACCGGGTACATACAGCACTGTAATATTACAGTGTGATAATTATTAAACCAAATTCTTCTATAGAAATATGCAGTTCAAAGAATAATTCTATTCTCCAAAGGAAGTTACCCCCTTGCCTTCTAGTGTAAGTTGATAGTCTATTCTCCTCTGTCCTTCTGACACCTCTAACCCACTCCTTATTCTATTGATCTCTACCACCACCACCAAACCACCATTAAGTTCTGACACAAGTGGTCCACAGAGCTGACTGGCCCAGGTTACAAGTGTTCAAAATCGCAAGTAACAGGGAGCAGAAGTTCTAGAATGGGATGTGGGTTATATATGTATTTGCGTAGAGCCTCCACATTAACTCAACTAAGAATTGTGAATCATCTAGTTCTCATAAGTACAGTACAATACTGTAAATGTGTTTTCTCTTCCTTATGATTTTCTTAATAACATTTTCTTTTCTCTACCTTACTGTATTGTAAGAATACGGTGTATAATACATAAGTCATACAAAATATGTGTCAATTGACTGATCATGTTACAGGTAAGGTTTCCAATCAAGAATTCAACCAGTTGAATGACTATGGAACCAATTATATGAATTGACATGAAATCTTAGGCAGCCATTGGCAAAAGTTAGGAAAAATCCATGTGTACTCACCTGGAAGATATCAGTGACATAGACTTAATTAAAAAAAAAAAAGTTGTAGACCAATATGTAATTTAAGTTTTAGTTTTTAAAAGAAATATGTTGGGCTCTAAGTATATCTGTTTAGAAAACATGATAGAAGGTAAAGGTGGTTGAGGGAGGCATAGTACTGTCCTTCAAAAAGTTCTGGTCTAGTGAGAGAGAGAAGATTTGTATGAAAACAGAATTAGGATATTAAGGTAGATAGTGAAAGGCATCTTGAGAGAATCAGATAAGGGGCCAAGAGAATTCAGAAAAGGAACTGGATTAATTCTGACTGAGAGCATCAAGGAATGTTCCTGGAGAAGATAGTGTTTTAACTGGAGCTTGAAGTTATGTGTGAGGGTGTATAGAATGGAAACATTCAGAATCTACTTTAAGACAAATATTTGCCTCTATTTCAGTGTAGTTGAGTTACACATCCAATAATGTGTTACTTACAGAAAATGCCTATACACTATATACACACATATGTATGTATATATATGGAGAGAGATTCGTATGTTTAGTACATGTAGCAATTTAGAAATAGATGTACATTTTAAGTAACATACAGAACCTTAGAGGACTTTGAACCCCATCATAGGATGTTTAATAGCATCCCTGGCCTCCATCCACTAGATCTCAATAGCATACCTTCAGGCGTGACAACAAAAATGTCTCTAGACATTGCCAAATGCCCCCCCCCCAAGGGGCAAAATAGGCCTTAGTTAAGAACCACTGGTTTATACAGTTGACCCTTGAACAATGTGAGTGTTAGGGGTTCCAAACCCTGTGGAGTTGAAAGTCCTCCAATAACTTTTAACTTCCCACAAACTTAACTACTAATAGCCTACTCTTGATTGGAAACCTTACCTGTAACATGATCAGTCAATTGACACATATTTTGTATGACTTATGTATTATACACCGTATTCTTACAATACAGTAAGGTAGAGAAAAGAAAATGTTATTAAGAAAATCATAAGGAAGAGAAAACACATTTACAGTATTGTACTGTACTTATGAGAAAAATTCCACCTATAGGACGTCCTGTGCAGTTCCAAGCTGTGTTGTTCAAGGGTCAACTGTACAAGCTAAACCTCCCCTGTGAGTGGATAAGAATTCTCAGGTTCATGACCTGGATTTTTATTTTTGGGTCCCTTCTTCAATGGTTCTTAACTTTATTTAAAGTTTATTTATTTTATTTAAGTTATCTCTACACCCAACATGGGGCTTGAACTCAGCACCCCAAGATTAAGTAAGAGTTGCATGCTCTTTCCACTGAGTCAGCCAGGCACTCCTTAACCTTAAGAATCAAGTAAGTTTTTGAACATCTGTTGAGAGCTGTTGACTCATTCATTTATCGGGAAAATGCACATGCTCACACCATGTGGAATACAATTACAGGGAATTTACACTAGGGTTCTCCGCAGAGGAGTTTTGTTTCCTGGAGCTTAGAGAATTTTCATGGTCTGTATTTTCCAGCTAAACAACTGAAGGCTGGTGTCCAGAAGGTCCATAGTCTCTTTTGGAGTCTCTTCTGTATTTACTTCAGAACACTGATAATCGGGCGAGAATCTTCCTGTTTACCAAACTCTCCCCTCCTTCATCTTCACCTACATTAGTCAGTGAGATTCATCCCAGCAGGAGACGAACCCTGCTGAGGTAGGATAGATCCGACTGCCCCTCACTTCTTTCTAGTCTCCCTTCCTGTGGAGTCCAGCTGATTCCTTCCTTAATTGCCCAGCTGACCGAGAAGAAAGATAGAAAGAACCAAAGAGTCAGCAGGGTAAGAAAGCCAGCCCCCTGGACACTTGGTTTTGATTGTGAAATATAACACACACAGGCACACACAGAGAGAAAAGTGAATTCACAATGTATCTAAAATTTATGAATAAATTATGAACTCTCTATAACCACCACCCACTGAGTACTTCCGAAGAAACACTTTCTAGAAATACAGAGCGTTATTAAATACAAAACTGGCCACTGCTCCCTTCCTCCTCCCCCACCCGGAGCAGTATGAGAGCTGTGTCCTGACTGTGGAGCTTCTTCATTCACACAACCTGGGAGCCAAGGTCAGCGCTCCAAGCAGTCGTGTTTTTCACGCAGGGCGGGGCTCTGCTCTCCTGTAACAAGTTTCCCTCTCCCAGCCCCTGACCTCGCAGCCTGCGTTAGCAATCGCGAGGTGAGCGACGATCCCACTGGCCCTTACGTGACAACCAGTAAGAATCTCGGCCTTCCGGGTTCGGGAAAGGGAAAGAATGCGGGAGGAGTAGCATTTCTTTCCCAGTAGGATAGGTGGAGAAAGACCGCTGCCTCTGTATCCCTCTTTTCAACTAAGGTGTCTCTGTTGTTCCATAAATAAAACGTCTCACTGCCTTCTGCGAGCGCTATAAAGGCAGCGGAACGGCTGTCCCCGGGGGCATTCCGGGCGGGCCACCAGCCGAAACAGGTGAGCTGGCCGCTGAGGATGCAGCTTACTACCCCCAGCTCGGGCTGAACTCCCGGGAGGCATCGCTAGCCGCAGATGGGACTAGTGTGGGGACACGGAGCGGGCGGGCAGGGGGCAGTACAGCCTTCTTTTTGAGAAGCTGAGAGCGAGAAGGAGGCTAGCAAAACAGGCCCGGGCAAGAGGTCTGCTCCACCTGCCCAAAGTTCTGCCCCCGGGAGAACTGGGACCCGCTGCTGGAATTTGCCTGCAGTGCACGTAGCCTCGGGCCCCGGGTAACGTGGCCTGAGGTTTCCACGCCCGGCCCGGGGGCCAGTGCTTCTCTCCTGGTGCGCGCCTGGGGCTGTGCCCTGGGTCGGGTGCGAAGCGAGAGGAGCGCTCCCAGGGTCCCCTTCCGTCCCCGCACGCGCTCGGGCTCCAGCCGGGATTTGGGGAGATTTCAGGACGCGGACAGCGCCCTGGCTGCCCGCGGGTGGGGACTGGGTCGAGCTGCGGAAGACCCCAAGGCGGGCCTCACCCTCTTCAGAGTCCGGGAGCCCCGGGCAGCAGGTGCAGGCTACGGGACCCGAAGGTCCTCACGTGCCCCGGTGCAGCCGGGTGGTGCGCGCCCGGGGGCGGCGGCCTGGAGCGCCCGGGACGGCGGCGCGCGGACCAGGCGCTCCGGGATCGGCTGCAACAGGTGGGGCCAGGCGACAGCTAACGGGCGGTCGCCTCTTCCTGTCCCTTCCTCTTCGCCTCCTCTCCCTCCTTCCCCGCTCCATCTCCTCCCTCCTCGTCGTCCTCCGCCTCGCAGGTCATGGAAGCGCCCGGCGGCAGGTTGGAGCCGCCACCGCTCCCGGAGTACAGCTGCAGCTACGTGGTGTCGCGGCCGGTCTACAGCGAGCTCGCCTTCCAGCAGCAGTACGAGCTGCGCCTGCAGGAGCGCAAGACGCTGCGGGACAGCCTGGCCAAGGGCTGCAGGTAGCGGCCGCGGCGGGCTGGGCGCGGGCAGCAGTGGGGCCGGGCGTGTGGGCGCGCGGACCCGGCGTGGGATGGCGCGTCCCCCTGCCGGGTCGCCTGGGCTTCAACCATCCGCATTGCTGTCCTTCCTGGTCGCAGGGTGGCTCCATCATTCTCGGCCCGAATTGAGTTTAGCCCCGGAAACTCATCTTTGGGCAGAGTGTGTCCCGGGTGCCCCATCTCTCTTTTCTTCCTCTCTTCGGGACATCTGGAGTGCGCTTTGGGGTACAGCACATCCCTAGGGTCTCCTCGTGAAGGTCAGGCTGAGGAGAGTGGAGAAGAAAGGGGCTCGATTAAAAAGACAGGATGGGTAAACCCATCACCTGGCCAGTCCTTGAAAGCCCCAAGTTCATCTAGGCAGGATGCCACTCGGAGACACGGAATGAAGACTAGAACCCAGGAGAGTGTACTCCAAGGTCTTCCCTCTCTGGCAGTGGGACCCCCAGGGAGACCTGCATCACTCTCTAAACCCAAACGGGCCGCCTGTAATTAGATACCACAAAAAAGAACTAGAGAATTGTCAAGTGCTGCCAGATTTTCTTTCTTAAGAATCTTTTATTACAGAACGTAAGTATATACAAAAGTAAACGTAGTAGAATAATGAAGCCCCCTCCATGTTTTTACCCACCACCCAGCTTCAACAACCAAGCTCTATCTATCTCCACCCACTTGCCCCCATTCCACTATGGAAGCAAATCCTACATAGTGTATCTTTTTGTCTGTATATATTTCAGTATATTTCTCTAGGGACTCTTAAAAAAAATAACCACAGTCCCCTTATCACACCTAAAAAAATAATTCCTTAATATGAAAAACATCAAAATTTCCAAGTGTCTCATAAATATAATTTAAATAGTTCAGTTGAATGAGAAGTCGGATAATGTCCACCCACTCTTAACATTTTTTTCTTTTATCTATAGGATGCTGAATTAAAAAAATACTAAGTAGCAACGTACAACAAAGTGTACATTTATCATATTAAGAGTTTTGCATAAACTGGCTCCAAGCTTGTTGTGCCAAAATAAAGAGAGTGTGTTTATTTTTCTTTAAAGAAAAAGAAGTAGTAAAAGAAGGCGCCTGGGTTAGAAGTGTGAAAATTAATCTCCTTTTGGAGACTCCACATTGATCGTTCTGTGGCTGGTCTAGAAAATGGGTCCTTGTGTAGGGATATTTTCTCAGAGGATTACAAAGGTGGAAGAGGGGAGGGAACACTTAATCCTGTGTTTTCTAGTACAGCGCATTTAAAAGGGTAGATAGAGTTCTTGGCAAAAGCATGGTAAGCACTTGAGCATTAGTATTTGCCAGGCAATTCTTACTCTTTTTCTAAATGGTTATAAAGATCAGCAGAGCCCAGCTCAAAACTTTGTGCTTTGCAACTGGTTGTGACCGAGATGGTATTGGAAACCCAGTTTTCTTGCCTTTTGACAGTTGTTCAAGAAAGAGAGGCCTTGGTGTGCTGAAGACTCTCCTGCCCATCTTGGACTGGCTCCCCAAGTACCGAATCAAGGAATGGCTGCTTAGTGACATCATTTCGGGAGTTAGTACTGGGCTAGTGGGCACGCTGCAAGGTAAGGTGTTGGTGGATTGGCTCCCAAGTGATTGAGAGTCACCATCTCCAGCAGCAGTTCATAACTTCCTCCTGAGTCCCAGGAGTCTGTACCAAATGTTTGCTTACCCTTCAAGAGCTTCATCTTCCTCTAGAGCCCCTTAGTGGACAGATTTGCCTCTTTTTTCCTCTTCCTTAGAGTTCTTTGCTGGGAAACCCTGCTGCTTCTCGAGCTGCATGGCTTCAACTAGAGCTCTAGCATCTGAGCAGTGGCTCCCCAGCTTCTATTGACCACAACTCACAGTAAGAAATAGATGTTACATCATGATCTGCACATGCATATCTCAAGTTTTGTGAAATAATATTAACCCCCACTACAAGTGATATACTCAGATAGTTTCTATTCCATCCTCTTCTATTCTGCTTATATTTTTTAAATGATAATTGCAGTCCATTACATTATTTTGCATCCCACACATGGGTCTTGACCTGCAATTTGAAGGTGGCTTAAGGGAAAGTGAAGGAAGTGTTTTAGCCTGGAGTGTTGTCCATAAGCTTTTTTGTCTGTCCTCCTTCCTTTTTTTAATCCATCCCCTTATTTTAATCTCTGGCAAAATGTCTTAACAGCAGTGTTTTGTTTTGTTTTCCTTTGTTTTGTTTTAAACAGGCTTTATATTATATTTCCATTAGCATCTTAGAAATCTGTCGCATAGTTGGTGAATCGCAGTATGGGCATTCTCCTCTGTCCCCCATCCCCATTGTCTTGCTTCTGCTATCCCCCCAACTCTACAAACCCCTGGACCATGAAAACAGAAGTCTCACTTATTTATTATAACTTGATGGGGCATCTAATTATAGTGCCCCAGGCACTAGGGATGCTGACGTGAATGAGCGGTACCACCTGCCGTCAAGGATCTCATGGTCCCTGGGAAAGTGCATGATAACAATTCCACAAGGGCTGTGACAGGGGGAACAAGGCCTCGGAGGTGAGCTCGCACAGATGCTCACAACCCAGCCTTAGGGGACTGGGACTAGCTTCCTGGAGGCTGAGTTGTCAGATGGAGTTTCCGTGAAGGTTAAGTCTGAGACTGCCCAATGATGAGAAGTAGAGTCGGGTGGGGATGTGGGTAGAAAGATGGCTTGAAAATGAACTACTTCAGAAGTTAGTAACAGTTGTTGAGCAATGTCCAACCTTTGCCCATAGAGCTCTCAAGATTACTCAGAGCAAGCCAGGTAGATTTCCACAGAGGAGGGTATTCTGCGGCCTCAGTGTGGAGCGCCTGCCTGACCAACCACGGTTTCCACCACAAAGGTGGATGGGAGAGGAGGTAGGGCTGGGCAGTACATTAGTTTGATGATGCCACGTGCCCATTGGGGACTGTAAAAACTATAACGTAGCAACACTGTGTGACTCCTAGAGGACAGGAACCATCGAATTAATGGTGTTTAGCTAGTGCCTGGCATGGAGACTGGCACAAAATAGATGGCTTCATAAACACTGAGTGAAGAGGACTGAATTGCTTTTCTGCTGATGAATCATCTTTATAGGTAAAAAAATGGTATTTCAAGCTCTAGCTCCCAAATTTTCATAGACAAGTATCTTATAAGAATTAATCCTACTTTTAATTTTGTTTATTAAGTATCAGACACTATGCTTAAGGGCTTTGGCCAATTATCTTGTTTAATCCTCACAAAAATAATTATTAACTCCTTTTCAGTAGATGAGAAATCCATTAAATCTTTTTCTATCTCTATAAAGTTATCTTTGTAAAGTAAATTTCTGGGAGGTCAACCTGGTTCATTCATGCATTCATTCATCTTTCATTCACTTAATACTATTTATAAACCAATTCTGTATGCCAGGTGCTCAGCCATGAAGATTCAGTGGTTTATTGACAAGCACAGGTACTGACTTCACGGCGTTCCTTTCAAATGGTGGACGTTAATTTAATTAAAGTATTAATTAAATAAATAAAGAGATAAAGCAAAAAAATAATTACAGATTGTAATAGATTTAATCCATTGTGTTGGATTAAATACTCTGTACTAAGGATTACTTTGAGGAGGGAGTATTTATTTTAGATAGAATGGTCAAGGAAGGCCTTGCTGAAGGGATGAAATTTAGTCAGAGATCCAGAGGATGAGGAGACGCCATGGAAAGAGCAGAAGGGAGAGTGTTACTAGGCAAAGACCCAAGGCCAAAAGGAGTTCAGTGTGTTTCCAAGGGAGTTGCAAGAAGAATTCTAGTGTGGTGGGTGCAGTGTGTTTGGGGGGAGGGTGAACAGAACGAGATAAGATTGGGCAGGGCTGGGTTAGGATGAGGCAGTGAGGCACTTGCTCTCAGGAGGCTTCCTTAAATATTGTGCCTCAGGCACCTGACTTGCCTCACCCTCCTCCCAGCCCCGGAGGACAGTTGTGTCAGCTTAAACCAGCTCGAGCAGGAGACAGATCTGCACAGATCTGAAATGTATTTTGGAGCAACCATCACTGGTGTCTACTGATGGATTTAGCATGTCGATGAAAAATCCCAGATGGCTCCAAAGTTGTTGGCTTGAGCAACCGGGTAGATGGTTATGTTACTTATTAAAATGGCAAAGACGGGCTAAGGAGCAGGTTTGGGATGGAAAGTAAAGAGTTTCCTTTTGGACACGCTAAGTTTGAGATGTCTGTGAGACCTCTAAGTGGAAAGGCCAAATATGGAGTTGGAGCTATTACAAGTGTGCAGAACAGAGGAGAGGTCTGGGCTAGGCAGACATAGCAGGGAAGCATCCCTGTAGAGGCGATCTTTACAGGAGTGGGAATGCCTGAGACTACCCACGGAGAAAGGTCAGATGGAAGAGAAGATGGCTGGACCATTCAGAGGTCAGGAAGAGAAGAGGAGGGCCACAGAGAACTGTGAGAAGGCTCAGGAGGTTGGAGAGAAAGAGCAATTGGAGGGATGTGGGGTCAGAAGCCAAGAGAGGAGGTTGTTTTTAAAAGGATTGAGGGGCAGGGCACCTGGGTGGCTCAGGTCATGATCCCAGGGTCCTGGGATCGAGCCCCGCATCGGGCTCCCTGCTCAGTGGGGAGCCTGCTTGTGTTCCCTCTCTCGCTGTGTCTCTGACAAATAAATAAATAAAATCTTTAAAAAAAAAAAAAAAGGATTGAGAGGCGATAGTGTCATACTCTTCAGGGGAGAGTTTGAAGATGGAACACAGACAATGCTTTTAAGAACATTTGCTGTGTGGGGCGCCTGGGTGGCTCAGTCGGTTAATGTCTGACTCTTGGTTTCGGCTCGGGTCATGATCTCAGGGTGGTGGGATTGAGCCCCACATCAGGCTCTGTGCTCAGTGCAGAGTCTGCTTGAGATTCTCTCTCTTTCTGCCCCTCCCCCTGATTCCACGCATGCTCTCTCTCTCTCTCTTTCTCTAAAATAAATAAATAAATCTTTAAAAAAAAAAAAGGTTTTCTGTGAAGCAGAATAGAAAAATGGCTGTAACCAGAGAGAGGTAAGGGATAGAGGTAGAATGAGGGGGGATTTAGGTTTCTTTCAATAGAAGAGATACTAGAATATATCTGGGAACTGGTGGGAATGTCCTTGTAGAGAGAAAGGCGTCTATGGCCCCCGAGGTGGAGGAGAAACTGAAAGTGGCGAGAAGCGGGGGAACTGCAGCTGGGGCTCAAGGACAGAAGTAGGCGGGTTGCTTCTTAAAGACAGGAGGGATATCTCCTCCATTTTTAAAGGAAGAAAGAACAAATGGTACAAATACAGAGGGGTTTGAAATTATGGTGAAAAGCAAATTAGGAACATTTCTTATGGATTCTTTGTTTTAGGCGGAGTCTAAGATTCATCTCTGAACCGTGTCTGTGTGCAAAAGGGGGAGGGGCAGTTTGAGGAAAGTACGGGAGATCTGAGTCTTTTTCAGAGCAACTGCATGGAGTTGAACCACCAGGCAGTCCTGGGGACATCAAGGATAGGGATAAAGTGAATAAGTTAATCCTTTAGAAGCCCCACAAGAACAAAGAAATGTTGCAACAAGGATTCTGGAGTAGGTAAGCTGAAAGGCTGGGAGGCTATAGTTTGAGAGAGGGAGCTCAAAATTGACATTTCAGGGGCGGTCCATAGTCTCTAGTGGTGGCAAGATCCATGACCCATCTCTGGCTGGCGGGGCAGCTGAGGAGTGCGGGAAGAACTCACCAGAGAGTGCAGGCTCAAGTTACTGAGAAACCACTGGTTGCTAATGATAATGGGATCTTTTTGACTTTTGTTATTAAAAAAAAAAATGTTACCACCAGGCAGCAAAAGATCAATGCAGGCCTTTTAAGCTATCTTCATTCCCAACTGCAGGGAGACTGCTCTCCAGTGTCTACTTTTGCCTTCTAGAGGCTTTCAAATGTCTGTTAGCACCACCTTTATCAGCATATGCCACCGTCCTACACATGAAGGGTATCAGCACAGAAGTTCCGTGGCTTAAATCAGTGGCTTAGATTTCCTTACAAATTGTGTAATTTCAAAATTGTTGCACCAAAATCCTTTATAAATAGAGATGATTACAGTCTATTTGAGTAGCAGTTGTCCCTAAGTAGGACACTGTATGGAAACAGACAAAGTCCCCATTTTCTCAGGCCGGTAAAAACTGCACAGTTTAGGGAGGTGAAGTTTGAGAAGAACTTGGGAAAAGAACATAGAAAATAGGTTGTTTTTATTTTCTGCTCCTTCTTTGCTTGTCTTCCCTTTGGGGAGTCACCTTTCCACTCCAAGTTCTTGGGACGAGTGATTATTGCCATTTCTTGTTGTAAGTTATAGATTAAAACGATTGCATCAGTAATACAGATCATTCTAGAATGCAAATTCTGTAAGGGCAGACACTTTCTTTTGGCCACTTCCATATCCTCCAAAACCTAGAACAGTGCGGGCACATGGTAGGTACATAATCAACAGTTGTCAAATGAATGCCTGAATGCTTATTGTAGGAAACCAGAAAATACATATAAGGAACATGAAAAATACCTCCTCCACAAACTAGAAGTCTCCTTTGATCCTACCACCTAGACAACCCATTAATATTTTAGTAAATATCCTACTAGACACATAAATGCATATCTTTTTTTTTTTTAGATTTTATTTATTTATTTGTCAGAGAGAGCACAAGCAGGGGTAGTAACAGGTAGAGGGAGAAGTAGGTTCCCTGCTGAGCAAGGAGCCCGATGCAGGACTCGATCCCAGGACCGTGGGATCATGACCTGAGCCGAAAGTCAATGCTTAATGGACTGAGCCACCCAGGCATGCCCACATAAATGCATATCTATGTAAAAGAATAAAACGTCAGAATGATAAGCACTAAATTCAGGATAGTGGTTGCCTTCTGGGAGTGGAGGGTGGAAGGAAGACGTGATTGAGGAAAAGTACACAGAGTTGCAACTTTACTGGCAATTTATTTCTTAAGCTGGACGGTGAATACATGGGTCTGTTAGCACCACTAATTATATAGTCTTTGTATATGGAAATGACTTTGTATAATATTGAAAATCTTTACAGATTTTTTTGTACATGCAACATCTTTGTTTACTTTTATAAAAGTGAGAGTGTGCATACTACCACGATTTTTTATAAAAGATTTATTTGAAAGAGAGAGAGCATGAGTGGAGGGGGGAGGGGCAAAGGAAGGGGGAGTAGACTCCCTGCTGAGCAGGGAGCTCCGCATGGGGCTCCATCCCAGGACCCTGTGATCATGACCTGAGTTGAAGGCAGATGCTTAATGACTGAGCCACCCAGGCACCCCCTTACCATGATTTTTTTTTATTATTATGTTATGTTAATCACCATACATTACATCATTAGTTTCTGATGTAGTGTTCCATGATTCATTGTTTGTGTATAACACCCAGTGCTCCATGCAGAACGTGCCCTCTTTAATACCCATCACCACCTTACCATGATTTTGAATCCTGCTTTTCCTTACTTTTTCCTTTGTTCTTTACATATCTCCATGTTAGCAAATGTATTCCTATACATCACGTCCATTTCATTTTACAGAATTACAGTATGTAAAATATAATTCAGTTAACCACTTTTCTGTTTTGAGACATTCATTCAATAAATAATTCGGGGCACTTGTGAGCCAGCATATTTAGGTTGTTTTCTGCCCTTTTTAAAACTGCTATAAAATGTAATCCTTTGTTAAGAACCCAGTGATCAAAGGGCTTGATTTTTCTCTCACTGTGGGTGAAGTGTGAGGAGGCAATATGTAGTAAGATGTGCTGACTACCTAAGAAGTATTTAACCAGGGAAAAGAAGGCATCGTTACGGTCTTCCAACTCCCATGTACATGGAGAAGTTGAGATTTCTCCACACTGCGCCGTGTGGCCCCAGAGGCTGCTTGGGACAGACAGCCCCAGTGGACGAGCTGCGCTCCTTGAGGGAAGCCTAGTAGAGCTGTCTCACCTGCTGCCGTGGACAGTTGTCATAGTTTCCTTTGTTTGGATCTAACTTCTGTTCCCCAACAAGGAAGGGGGAATCACAGTGCAACAATGACTGTGTCCCTCCGGACACAGAGAAACACAGCATTCACACGAAACGTCTGTGTACACAACTGCTCTGAGCCTTTGGACTGAATTGATGAAGTTTTTAACCAACTGACTTGACTTTCTTTTTCCACTCGTCTAATCAGTGGATAATTGGATTACTGATCAATTCAATCAATTTATTTAAGCAGGTGGTGCGTGAGGATGAATCATTATCTCAGCTGATCCAGATCACGTTCTGCATCCTAGCATAACCCCGGACTATACGCAAAATAAGGAAGACCATGCAGGGCAAGCTGCAAACTGGGGATATCTATGAAAAGGCCTTTCTTTGCACAGTAGAAAGAATACCCTAACTTTTGTTTGTGAATTTAATCATTTTGGATGTACTTTCAGGCATGGCATACGCTCTGCTAGCTGCAGTCCCTGTTGGATATGGTCTCTACTCTGCTTTTTTCCCTATCCTGACATATTTTATCTTTGGAACATCAAGGCACATCTCAGTTGGTAATTATAAGCATATATTGCAATTGTATTTATTCACGTTTAATGTGTTTTAGCTATATATATATATATATAAGATGTTTCCATATCTTTCTTAATGTTTTCTGGGAAAATAGGCCTTCAGTGTTTTGCGAGATTATCCAATTCAATGATGCAATGGTTCTTCTTAGCTTTCAAAATACCATCTCTTTGGTATTAGGTTTATACTTCTCTCTCTTTTTTTTTTTTAATAAAAGAGGATAAAATTGAAAGATTGTCAAAATTACAGCCTACCTTCAAATTCTAGCATGTTTTCATTTTAAGAAATGTAATAAATTTGACTCCATATTTAGAAAGTGTTGTCTTCCAAAATACAAAATGACAAGGGAAAAAAATCTTCAAGAGGTCCTCAAACCTACTGTTTTACTAGACTAACTTATCTTAAAATTACTTAAATTTACTAAATTATGTTCATCAAATATATATTCATCATTTCATTAAAAACTGTACTCATTTTAAGTCACTAATATTGGAAGACTGGCAAAATTGTGCCAAAACTATTTAGAAACTAAGCTTGGCTTTCTTTCTTGGTATGACTCAAAATAGGCTTATTTTCTGCTGTTCCTAAAATTTGAATTCTCTTTTGCTGGAATGTTCTAGTAAATGAATGTTTTAATGCTATTTTGTGACTTTGACATTTATACTTGAGATAATTTTGCGCCTACATCCATCTGCTGGCTAGACATGTCTACCTGGACAATCCTCTTGAGACAAACAAAATCATCTCCAGCCCATATCCTCATCCTTAGCCGTATTATCCCCAGTATCTAGCATATTGCCTTGGCTATGGAAGGAGATCAGGAAGAAGCTATTGACTGAAAGCATTTTCTCACCTGGGAGAATCAATCAGTATCAAATGCTTGACAACGTGAAGAACATAGGAGCTGATTTTTTTCTCTTTGGTATTCTATACATTTAAACACTCCAGGTTACTGGATTTGGGTACTGAGCCCTCCCAACTGTTAAGGCCTTCCATGAACAAAAGATAGGCTCACCATCATGGATAAAAATATCAGGAGTGATTGGGAGAAAAGGAATACTTTTAAAACACAGAATCTTATAGACTGGCATATGATATGAAAAAATAATTTGTCTTGAAAAGAGAAAAAGAGAAACTACATACTCTCTTTGCTGTTTCTTTATCCTAATCTGGACCTTGTGATATTGATCAAGGTACTCAGCTCCACAGAGATCAGGGCATTGGATGCTCTAGGAAATGAACTTATATGGAAATAAGATAGAACAGGTAAGGATTCAGCTTGTTTGCCACCTCTGTCAGGAAACCCTTCCTAGCAACTCCCCACACCCCTGCCCCAATACGCGTGAAGACCTCGCAAAGACAAGTTAGACAACCTTCCTGTGAATTCACAAAGCATCCGGAGTGCTGTATTATAATTGCTACCTACATGTCTCTCTTGCTCATTTCTGGGTCACGAATGCCTTGAAATGTCTGCTTTGTAGCTTCCTTTGTGAACAAACAAGATTTTCCCAATCACAGCTAATAATTTCACACATCTTTCTAATCCTACATAGACATGTTGGACCTAAACATTTGTGATGAATAATTATTAATCGGTAGAGGCTTTTTTTCCCCCAGGGCCGTTCCCAGTGGTCAGTTTAATGGTGGGATCTGTTGTGCTGAGCATGGCCCCGGATGAACACTTTCACATATCCAGTGGTAATGGCACCGCCTTCAATGCCACCGTGATAGACTATGTGGCCAGAGATACGGCAAGAGTATTGATTGCGAGCACCCTTACTCTTTTGGTTGGAATCATACAGGTAATGGGATTACAAGTACAATATGGATCGGCATGATTTTTATTTGAAATAACTGCGTGTAAAGCATGTGGACTTCAAGATTCATTTAAACGCAAAACCGAGCAATTTATTGGACCCCCAAAGTTATTTTCTAAATTATATTGTTTTAGGTCAGA
The DNA here is from genome assembly GCF_964656455.1 of Halichoerus grypus. NCBI lineage: Eukaryota > Metazoa > Chordata > Mammalia > Carnivora > Phocidae > Halichoerus > Halichoerus grypus. The sequence goes on along the minus strand of NC_135723.1, from coordinate 17,965,578 downwards.
TGCTGAAATAGTCAGCAAGACCCCACTTATGAAGGCTCGAGTATCATCAAAGTCAGAGACAGAAAAAAAAATCAGAATAACATGTGTGATTCAAATGAGGATGAGGGAGGGAAGTGTGCAGAACCAACAAAGGAGAAAACAGTGTCCTGGTGAGCAGAGCCATGGGATCTGAAAGGCACAGAAATAAGCCACATGATTTTTGTTTTTCTTATTACATATCTAGAAATACTTCAAGGTTCAGATTACCACAGTTTCCAAATTTCAGAGTGATGGAGGGGCATTCCTACAAGTATTTTTGTGTTATTAGCAGGCTAACCAGAGTTTTAACCGGTATTAAGTTTAACTCGTTAATAGTTCAAGAGAGTTGGTCCTTCTCTCAGGCAAACGTTAACTTTTTCTTTCTTATACTAGTTGATATTTGGAGGTTTGCAGATTGGATTCATCGTGAGGTACTTGGCAGATCCTTTGGTTGGCGGATTCACAACAGCTGCGGCCTTCCAAGTGCTGGTCTCACAGCTGAAGATCGTTCTCAATGTTTCCACCAAAAACTATAATGGCGTTCTCTCCATTATCTACGTAAGTGTGGCTTCTTACCCCGGGCATGGCTCACTGAGAGAACTCTCCTCTTTTCCTCTTTAACCTGCGTCTGGAGAGTGTAAGTTCCTTCTCCATCCCCTACTTTGGGATGCCATGGAAAACATTCTTCTTTGAAAGCAAGCAATAGAATCAGGAGTAACGCCAAAGATGGCACATTTTACAAATCATTGTTCTCAGCTGGTCAAAAATGGTTTCAGAAGTGTCACTGCACTTAAAAATATTAATGATAACAAAGGGGTATAGTGAAGTGAAGTCTCGTCTGGGAGGCCACGGACCTGAGTTCTTATCTCAACTTGGCCTCTGATAAGTTGAGTGACCATAGACACACCATGGGGGATAGTGACTGAAAGCTTAGGTTTGGAGCTGAATGACCTGGAGTCATGTCCTCACTCTACTGCTTACTAGTTATATGAGCAAATCACCATGCCTCAGTTTCCTTCTCTGCCAAATAGAGTTGGTAATAGTATCTGTATTCATAGTTAGGTTAAATAAGGGTGTAAGAAAAGCACTTGGCCCAGAGGCTGGCACATAAGTACACAGAAAAAGTAGTTAGGCTGGAATTATTATCTCACATCTCAAGGCTTCTTTCTTTTTTTATTTGTAACATAAAATGACTGGAGATGTAGCTCTAAAGCCCTTTCTAACTGGGAGAGTTCGTAAAATGCATAATGTAAATGTCTCAGCAATTATAGATGAAAAGGAACATTAGATTCGGAGATGATTCAACATGCAAAAGAGATGCAAAAGAAGGATGTAGATCACACTAATTAGATTTGAAAAAGTTCTTGGATCTAAATATATGTTCTATATAAAGCATGCTATTGATGCTTGAGAATGATAATGATAGTAACGTGATGTCATCTTAGCTTGGGGAGAATGAAACTATGCAAAAATAATGTGCTAGCCTTAGGAATGGAGTTTAAGTCCTTTAGTGACCCACAGATTAGCTTTTAAGACAACATAAGGCCATGCATCCATATGTAAAAGTTAGCGAGGTGGTCAGGAATTTGCTCGGTTTCACGACAGTGCCGTAATCCCACATTGCCCTATCCATTCAGCAAATACTGCCCAGTGCCTGTGGCCACCTACCGTGCTGAGCAGTGGGAACAGGTAGAGGAGGCAGTCTAACAGTGATCAGTCAGGGGCTTTGAATTTCAATAGAGCTGACTTGGAATCTGGGTCCCACTACCCACTACCTACGTGATTTGGGGCATGTCCTATTTAACGTCTCTACCCCTCAGTGTCCTTCATTGTCAAATGGGAATAATAACAGTAGCTGCCTCTTAGAATTGTGAGGATTAAAAAGGAAAATCCGTATAAAGCACCTAGTACACTATCTGGCTCAGAGTTAAGAGCTTAGTTAATTTATTATTGTTATTGTTATTTTCATTACTAAGGTGAATAGACCTCATGGAGCTTACTGTTCACTTCCCAAGGAGCCAGCCAATTAATGCAGGCTGTTTTTTGATTCAGAAATATTTTTGTCATTGTTGCTTTTTTTCGTACCGAGTGCTTGGTTCATTTTGAAACCTTCTGACTGCCTTTCTTGGACAGGGCCTCTCACCTTTGCTGTCCTTGGCACGTTTGGCTTTTTCTTGCTTTCCTACTTTTCCTGTCAACCGTTCATTCATTTATTCCTTCATTGTCATTCATACAATTCATCTATTCAACAGGTATTTATTGACTGCCTCCAATGGGCTAGGAACTATTTACTCCCCATACAAATCCACTGACCCCTGAATCCACCAAGAGACCCCTTACTGAATGTATTCACCTCTTCGTGAACATTGCTTGACTTGCATCCACACAGATCACAAGAGGCTTAGGCCAATGGTTAACCTGGTTCCCTGGCCATTGGGGGACCTCTACAGATGATAATAGTTCTTCTGCTCTCCTAGGACTATGTTGGGTTTTTTTTAAGCTTTTATTTTAACTCCAGTATAGTTAAGATACGGTGTTATATTAGTTTCAGGTGGACAGTACCGTGATTCGGTACTTCTGTGTATCACCCAGTGCTCATCACAAGCGCATTCCTTTGTCTCCTCACCTATTTCCCCCAACCCCCACCATTCGCCTCCCTTCTGGTAACCATCAGTTTGTTCTCTATAGTTAAGAGTCTGTTTCTTGTTTGCCTCTTTCTTTTTTCTTTTGCTCTTTTTTTTGTTTGTTTCTTAAATTGCACATATTTGTGAAATCATATGGTTTTTGTCTTTTTCTGACTGACTTATTTCACTTAGCATAATACCCTCTAGCTCCATCTACGTTGTTGCAGATGGCAAGATTTCATTCTTTTTTTAAAAGATTTTATTTATTTATTTGACAGAGAGAGAGAGAGACAGCTAGAGAGGGAACTCAAGCAGGGGGAGTGGGAGAGGGAGAAGCAGGCTTCCCGCAGAGCAGGGAGCCTGATGTGGGGCTCAATCCCAGGACCCTGGGATCATGACCTGAGCCGAAGGCAGACACTTAACAACTGAGCCACCCAGGTGCCCCAAGATTTCATTCTTTTTGATGGATGCATAATATTCCATTGTATATATATACCACATCTTCTTTATCCATTCATCTGTCAATGGACATTTGGGCTCTTTCCGTATTTTGGCTATTGTGGAATTGCTGTAATGAACATTGGGGTGCATGTGTCCCTTCAAATCACTATGTTTGTATCCTTTGGATAAATACCTAGTAGTGCCATTGCTGGGTTGTAGGGTGACTCTATTTTTAACTTTTTGAGGAAACTCCCACACTGTTTTCCAGAGTGACTGTACCAGTTGAAATCTGGAACTGTGGTACCTCCAGTTTTGTTTTCTTTTTTCAAGTTTGCTTTGGCTATTCAGGGTCTTTTGTGGTTCCATACAAATTTTAGGATTGTTTGTTCCAGTTCTGTTCTGGAACAAAATGCTATTGATATTTTGATAGGGATTGCATTAAATGTGTGGACTGCTTTGCGTAGTACAGACATTTTAACAATATTTGTTCTTCTAATCCATGAGCATAGAATGTCTTTCCATTTCTTCGTGTCTTTCCTAGGACTATGTTTAAGACAAAACTTGCTGCAAATGATCCCACTTTCAAACAGGGACAAAAGTAACCAAGAAATACTAGAGCAAGGTCAAAAAAAGTTTTGAAACCAAACACAATTGTTATGTGACTGTTGAACATTATTCTTGAAATCTTAGGTTAAAATGTGTCATAGAATTTTATGAGAAATTCCTCCAGAGCAGTCAGGTTAGATGAAGATATCTCAGTCTTCCCTGTGTCATCATGACTCTAAGCTTGCTCTTCAGAAAATTAAGGATCAGCAGGTTTGGAAAGGATTGCATAAGGGTTGAATGAATCCCTCAGTACTTGAACAGAGAATTTTGTTTATGACATAACCAGATGCAATCATTCGTGAAAGAATCCTTCAACAAATGCAGAGTAGTAGTGGATTCCTCCAGGAAAAATTGGAAGATTGTTGTAAGATACTTTCCCTGGCATGTAGCAGTTTAACATCTCTTTTGTTGTAAGGTTGTACTTTGGATTGTTTCCCTCCCCCAACTCCTCCCAAAAAAGAAAACAATACAAAGAATTGGAGGAGGAAATATGAGGACAGTAAGAAAAACTAAAACTTTAACTAACAAATGCCAGAGCCACTGAGGATAGGTTGCAGAAGGGGGAATGACAGGGTGTTGTTGGCAGAATTCAGAATTCAGAATAATACTCCTCATGCCACCATGTAGCTGCTCAATTACGTAAGTAAATCACATAGCGCATTTAAGGGTGATTATGTTTTCCTATCATTCACTTTGAATGGCTTGTCTCAATAGGCAAAGCAAGACTTTCTGCTTGCTTACCGAAATTATGCCACCTCCTCATTTCTTCCTCTAACGAGGAGGAAGACCACACTGAAAAGTTCTGCCCAGATGATGAGAGTTTTGAAAGCCACTGTTAGACTTGATCAGACACTCTTTTGAATCTGTTTCAGTATGTAAAAATTAAACTATACTAATAAGGAAAGTAACACTTTTAGGGTTGATCTACGTATGGGCAAAAATTGTTTCTGGTAAGAGGAAATGCCTGACTGCAAGGGGTGATTATAAAGGGTTTTCTCTATTTATAAAGATGGATTAAAATAAATTTGGCGCCAGAAGTTAGCTGATAAGTTTCCTCAAATGTAACAGCAGGTATATATTTGTTTCTTATGGCTTCGTACCCCCAGGTAATGCTAGGCAAAGAAGGAAGAAATTATCTTAATGAAATGGTCCTAAACTTCTCCAAGCATGGTAGGAAATAGAGTAAAATATTTCCCATCACTGAAATGGTCATTATTATGATTTAGGTTGAAATATGGATTCATATGTGTATCCACATTTTAAACATATTTTAGTAAGTATTTTAATAGTAAACTAAATTAGAATTAGTTTTCAGTGCTTTCTTAGAGCCTTGTTTCTATTATCTTTGAGTACAATCTGACTACTTCAGTTTTATTTCTACATAGACTAAATTTTTTATTGTAGAACTTTTCACAGGAGATACCTCAGTATATAAGCAACTAATATATTTATATGCTTGTTTAATGCAATTGTGTAATATAAACTGATTTTGTTTTTTGCAACCCATATTACATTTTTAATATACCAGAGATGCTTTTTATTCAAAGATTTAAGTGACTCTCATAGATTAACCAACTGAGCCACCCAGGCGCCCAAGTGACTCTCATAGATTAAATGGGAATCCTGGAGTGATCATTTTTGTAAGGTGAAAATGTTTTTATGATTGGGATAGTTATCTGATTGTTTATTTTCAAGTTTGGATTTTTCCCTCTTGAGTTGAAAGTAACCTTTTACTGTATAGACAATTAAGTGAAATATTGTATCCAGCCTGTGAATTAATGAGGCTCGTCATCAGAAAATTGATGATGGGAAGGACCGGACAGCAATACCATCATGACTCTGAGGCATGTAGGACTGTTTGCGCCTATGGCAGATGCCCTAAATTCTTGAGTTATTGTGCCCACTTGTGGTCCTCCTCCATTTTCTCTCTCTCTCTCTTTTTTAGAAGATTGTTTATTTTAGAGAGAGAGAGAAAGGGAGGGGGAGAGAGAGAGAGAGAGCACGTGAGTGTGTGAGCAGGGGAGGGGCAGAGGGAGAATCCCAAGCAGACTCCCCAGAGTGGGGAGCCCCATGTGGGGCTCAATCCCATGACCCTGAAATCATGACCTGGGCTGAAATCAAGAGCCAGATGTGTAACTGACTGAGCCACCCAGGCGTCCCCATTTTCTCTTTTTCAACCTGCTATCATTTGCTTCATCTCTTGTTATCAGTGTAACTGCTTCTAGCAATTTTGACTGACTCCCGGAAGGCAAAGTAAATTTGTTGGTATTGGGTTTAAAGCAAGAGCAAAAATACTCTAGAGTCCAAGAGGCTTCCTGTAAGTCAAATGCTTGAACTCTAGTTCAAGCATTTGGTGGATGTCTTCTGCTAGCATGAAAACTTCTCCTGTCGTTCCCTTACTCTTGAACATTTCCAGAAAGTTGGAGTTGCTGGCAAAATGACTGCTAGACCACCTCAGGTTCTTTATACACAACTGTTATTGGATTGTCATTGTAATTACTTTAAATATAGCTTGTCTATAAAATTAAGATACATGTTTTAAACAATAAGATGCTCCATCCCTTTATTTTCATATAAAAATATATCTATAAAAGGACTCATTAAAAAAAAAGGTAATCTTCACTGAGAGATTATTACCTTCTTAAATCATGCCTTCTACAGGACCGAAGCTGCTGGAACAAAGGTATTAGTGTTCTTCGCTGGGATTCTCCCTTGCTAATTAATCTCCCTTGATTCCCAGAAACCTCCTATTTACAAAACAAGATGAGTTTATTCTTGAGTTGGCTTGTCTGCCCACTTGGAAAGAGTGGCTTTTATTTAAGCCATCTCAGTTCAAGTTTGAACTAAGTACCAAATTAATTTCCAAAAATTTATATTTGAACTATGTTATCAGTTCAGTAGTTTTTCTTTGGCATGAAGAATGGATCAGTCCCTATGTATCTACATGTGAAGTTTTTAGGTATTTTTATTACCACCCGTATCATTCAGGTTGGGGATGAGTTTTACCTAAAATACTGGCTAACTGAGACTTTTTGGTTTATCAGTTTTTAATCTCAATAATACCACATCAACATTGTGAAATTGGGTCACTTAATAGTCCCTGTAAAACCACTTTAAGATATAAACTTTTAAAGCTTTTCTGCAAGTAAAATTCAGTATGTAATGATATTTTTTCTTTTAAAACATCTCATTTTTATTGTAAAAAATGGAGATAAACAAAAAAAGTAGAAATCACCCATGGTTTTACCACTCCAATTAGCCATCATTAATAACTTGGTATGTATATTGCCAAGACTGGATGTTTTTAATGGTCTCTGTATTAGCCAACAGTTTTTTATGATTTTACATGAAATTTTTAAGTGCTGTTTGATGATGCTGTCATGATTTTTCACATGGGGAGAATATACAATTATTTTCTTTTTACAGACTCTGATTGAGATTTTTCAGAATATTGGCAACACCAATCTTGCTGATTTCATTGCTGGATTACTCACCATCATCATCTGTATGGCAGTTAAGGAAGTGAATGATCGATTTAAGCACAAAATTCCAGTCCCTATTCCTATAGAAGTAATTGTGGTAAGTAAAACGTGTAATTAGAAAATTTAGCATTAATGAGTTTGACAAGAAAGAAGTTGCAATATATGTGGAATATTACTCAGCCATAAAAAAGAATGAAATCTTGCCATTTACAACAATGTGGATAGAGCTACAGAGTATCATGCTTAGCGAAATAAGTCAGTCAGAGAAAGAGAGATACCAAATGATTTCACTCATATATGGAATTTAAGAAACCAAACAAATGAACAAAGAAAAAAAGAGACAAACAAAAAACCCCAGATTCTTAACTACAGAGAACAAACTGGTGGTTGCCAGAGGGGAGGTGGGTGGGGGGATGGGGGAAAGAGATAAAGGGGAATAAGAGCACTCTTATCTTGATAAGCACTGAATAATGTATAGAAAAGTCGAATCATTTTACCATACACCTGAAACTAATACAACACTGTGTGTTAATTGTACTTGGATTAAAAAAAGAGAAAGAAACCAACAGGGTGACCTTCCTAAGGAGGAGATAAAAAAAGGGGGGGAGGCAGGGAGTTGTTAAAACATGGAGTTTTTTATTTTTTAAACCTCTTTTGTTTTATTTCAGACAATTATTGCTACTGCCATTTCATATGGAGCCAACCTGGAAAAAAATTACAATGCTGGCATTGTGAAATCCATCCCAAGGGGGTGAGTGTGGAGTTCTTCTTAGGCAATACGAATATATTAAGTCAGTATTTTCTATTTAAAGGAACCTTCTATTACAAGCTTCATTTCATTTGTGTTCCTTGAATAGTCGTCTCTGTGTATGATCTTAAAGAAGCACCCATTTGTGCAAACTATCAGATAAACTGTGTGTATAGATAAAGTTCAAGCCATTTGTTGAAAAGCAGCTCCTATATGCTCTGTTTTTTTCTTCATTTCCTTAAAATGTGGCAGGACATGTACAGTTAACCACCAGACTCCTGACTTAAACTCATATGTATAATTACAATATAATACAAATAGAATCATGGTTAGTAACATTTATCACACTGAGAACAATCTGCTTAAGGAATAAGGGACATCTGGCCTAAATTCTCCACCAATGAGTTTAATCAATCTTAGATAATAATTATGTCATTGATTCTTATGAATAAAATACATCATCTTAAGGGAGATTTTGTATATGTTTGGTAGTTTGGTGAATTAGAAGAGTGGAGAGCTGAGTTCCTTCGTCCACTTCTGTCACCACCTAGATGGGGTGATGGTGGAGTGGGGGTGGGGGTCTCCTATAAAACAAAGTAAATTCTTAATTTGGGCTTGTTCTGAAATGCCAATGAGATCTCTCATAAAATGCACCGAATGGACCAAGCGCACTACGCTGTAATTTTATCACACAGCATTAAAAAGGAAACCCAGATGTTTACTAGATTGGTAACATTAACTTCCAGCAGTTATGACCAGATTTACCGTTAGATAGCCAACAGGTACTAGTGCCAGAGGATGTCACTGTCATCATGTTTGTTACCACTGCTTTTGAAGTGACGTGCTTTGCACTTGTACTTGAGAGTGTGGCACAGGGGGAACGGGAAGGGGAGGTCAGCAGAATCACAGAGGTTTTCTCCCAGTTGCCTTCTGAAGGCCACTTTTCCCTTATGGTCGGAGTGGTGGTGCATTTGCCAAATGTTCAGGGCCAACCTGAAGTGAAGAGACGCACTTGGCATCATGTTTATCACGCCTGACTGTCTGTTATGGGTCCTCTGGCCCTTCAGGGACCCACCGCTCCCCACCCTTATCTTTTCAGAAATGTGTCCTTCACCCTCACTCCCCTTCATAGTGTTATCTCATGATAAGGCCAGACGTGGGAGGGTTGGCTGTAGCCAAACGGGGCCACTGAAGAAGGGCAGGAGGTCGACTCAGAGGTTGTTAGAAGGTGTCCAACCTGGGCCCCAAGTGAGTGACTTGGGGCAAAAAATCAGCACTGCTAGGTTCCAGCAAGGTAATTCAAATGGATGGCAGGTGTGCAGCAGACTTAGGGTCTCCCTACATTTACTGAGTACCTACTATGTGTGTAGGTACTAATTACTACTCTTATCATACTTCCTTGACTCCTTCCAATAACCCTATGAGAAGAGTATATAGTCCCCATTTGACAGCCAAAGAAACTGGGACTTGGTAAGTTTAAATAATATGCCCAAAGTCAGTAAGTCAGTTACTTACCAAGCAATGGAGCCAGCATTCAGGTCCTTTGACTTCAAGTCTCTGTGCTTTACACTTTGTGATCCTGGGGAATCAATGACCTGGTAGAAGGACCTGGAATTGGAGAAGTAGGCAAGCAGGCAGGCAGGCACTGGGCATCAGGTCGCAATCAAAGCTGAACTCTTTGCAGGACTGGAAAGGTATCTGGACAGACCGAACTACCTGAAGTAGGGCTGAATGGGTCTCGGGAGTGAGTCACAAGACTGTTATATATATATATATATATATATTTTTTTTTTTTTTTAAAGGTTTTATTTATTTGTCAGAGAGAGAGAGCACAAGCAGGGGGAGCGGCAGGCAGAGGGAGAAGCAGGCTCTCTACTGAGCAGGGAGCCCGATGCGGGACTCGATCCCAGGACCCCGGGATCATGACCTGAGCTGAAGGACAGACACTTAACTGACTGAGCCACCCAGGTGTCCCCACAAACCCAGTTTTAAGAAGTGGGGTCTAAGCTCACGTCCGTACAAGCAGAGATGTGATACTAATCCTGTGAGTCAGGATGGGATGTGGGAGAAAAGGAGTCTGGAAAATAACCTCACCTGTGGGGCGAAAAAGGCCCCTGGGGCAGAGAGCCAGACAGATCTTGTTATGCAGGAAATCAACATTCATGCCTGGGCCCTACTAAATGACCTTGAGCAAGTCACTTCACTTTTCTGGACCTCAGTTCCCTTATCAACAAAAGGAGAGAGGTAGATTCAACCATTTCTAGGATATTAGATTAGCATATTAATTTGGATGATATCAGGATACTAGCTAGCTCTAAATTTCTATGGTTTTCTGTAATAATCTCATTTCTGCTGTAGCACTTCCCTCTAATTAGAGGGGAAAAATGTAGTTTCCTATTAAAGGAAACTCAGACATAAGTGAGGTAGGTGAGAGATTCTTTCGGTGGGGTTTTTGTTTGTTTTGGAGGTTTTTTGGCTAGGGACCTCTGGATATACACTCTATGGATAGTCATCAAGATACAGGTACATGAAAGCCATTCCCCCAGTTTTCATATCTGGGGACAACTGAATGATTATAAACATGTAGGTTTCCTTCCTTCCTTCCTTCTTTCCTTCCTCCTTCCTTCCTTCTTTCCTTCCTCCTTCCTTCCTTCCTCTTTTTCTCTCTTTCTTTCCTTTTTAAGTGGGCTTTTCCGCCCAACATGGGGCTTAAACTCACAACCCTGAGATCAAGCATCATATGCTCTACTGACTGAACCAGCCAGGTGCCCCTAGGCTTATTTCTTTACATGGTTTGTAGAATAGCTCTGGTATCTCAAACAGTAGTCGTTTGACCCCACAGTCACTGGGAAGTCTTAGTCATTGTGATTCTGGAACATTCTGATAATTACATAAATGTAATCTTTTCCGGACTCAAGATTTTAAATATCATGGCTCTTAAGATATGGATTTTCTACTTAGCTCTTTTAGCATCTTCTATCGCTTGTCTCTTTCATAGACCTGACCTCTCTTCATACAAGGCAAATCTCATTTTATGGCCAGACTATCTTTTAAATTCAGAGACCTTTAAGATAAAATTGTGTGAGGAGAAACACTAACGTGTGAAATGGCATGGCATGGGATTATATATTACAGAATCCATAATGACAGGCTTATTCATGTCAGGGGTCTAGATAAGGCAGCGTTCGTAGGCTCTCGAAGAGCAGACAAAGAGGTCAGCCCATGAGATAGCACCAACTTTGAATTAAAAACTGTAAAAGCAATGCTACCACTTACTTGTCTCGATGTGCTTTTCCCCTCGGGATCAAGCACTTTCATGCCTGGCTTGGGGTTGGGTGGGTATAGCCTTTGGCGGGGTAGGAACAGAGAATTGTGGTCAAATCCTCACTGCCCTTTTCTCATTCAAAAACTCACTAGGTTTTTGCCCCCCATACTCCCACCTGTGAGCCTGTTTTCTGAGATGCTGGCTGCCTCATTTTCCATCGCCGTGGTGGCTTACGCTATTGCAGTGTCTGTGGGAAAGGTTTACGCCATCAAGTATGATTACACCATCGATGGGAACCAGGTATAGTCACCCTTGCGCTGACCTGCTTTTGTAGGGCTGCAAAGAAGAAAAAGGCATGAGCAGGATAGATTTTGTTGTCTGCTCAGGAAGGGATCGGTTGCTTCCACAGCCCTCGTTGAGCTGGTTTCCCTCTTATGCGTGCTGATTTGAAATTACTTTGAAATATGCAGGCTGCATCTCTTTTCTTTCTGAAGTAAGCCGAGTTTTAAGAGTTAATTCAGTCAGGTCATAAATAACATTCAATGCTCACGTATTAGGTCAGCATGAGAATTCTTCATGCAGTCCAGTGTCTCCTGATATATTTTATGTAATGGGAGCTATGATTTGGCAAAACCACGCACCAAACACCATCGATGATGGTTGTGACTGCTTTAAATTGAGGCGGTTCACTGCAGTAAATACATGCAGGGCCGTTTTTTGTTTTTGGGTTTGTTTTTTTTTTTTTTTTTTGCGGGCATATGCTACATTGCCAGGTTGCTTCTTTTAAATTGCTCACAAATGTGCAAGTGTCTGGGGCTACCAGACAGGGTGGGCTTGGGAGTTTGCTTTCTTCCTCTGCTTCCTTAAACACTGGGCGAGGGTCTTGCCAAGTGATTCTATTTGTAGCATCCCTGTCCCCCGGTCTCTGCCTTAGGAATTCATTGCCTTTGGGATCAGCAACATCTTCTCGGGATTCTTCTCTTGTTTTGTTGCCACCACTGCCCTGTCCCGCACGGCTGTCCAGGAAAGCACTGGGGGAAAGACCCAGGTAAGGCACAGCAGTGTGGGGGGGGGGTCTGTCTCCTGCGGGGGATGGGCCAGGGGAGCGGCGCTCAGAAAGGCTTGCACAAGAACCGAGCAAGGCAATTAGCCTTTGAGCACCTAGGCTTATGCCTCCTGAGAGGATCCGACCCAGGGCTCCTCCATCTCCTCGATCCATCTCCTCACCAGAAACCTCTTAACCAACATTCACGGTTGCCCAGTGCCCAGATTCTCAAAGGTATCTCTTTGTGTCAGGGCTCAGTTGGCAGGTGGCTACACTCGACCTGCGTTTCCAGGGACAATAAGAACTGACAAGGAATCAGTGGTGAAGAATGCTGATTTTTATCAATTTGTTATCTGGGGATAGAGAAGGCCGAGCGTGAGCACTTCAGGGCATTAGTGAGGTATTGTATTTTCAGGAGAATCAAAAGTGTCTGTGTACGTTCCCTTCCCAAGGATCAGGAACTTCCTCCGGAGGCCTTCATCCCATAGAACAAGTTTGCCAGCCAAGGATAGTTTGGTCATAACATTTGGCCTTCTTCTTGAGGACGATTTTTGTTCCTGAAGTTCCGAACGTGGGTTTAATCTTGCCTTTTCACTGTGGTTCTAAGTTGTTGCGTTCACAAAGTGACCCAGAATCCGGCATCCCAGTTCGTCTCTGAATCACCCCACCTTCGACTGGCCAGAAAGCTCAGACGCCGTTCTCAAAGGCTACCTTTCTAGCCACAACAGGTGGGATCAGATTTGCCAAAACAGGTGGATGGGGGCAAGGCACAGGCTCAGGAACTGTGTTTCTGTCGTGCCTGGGGACAGGCGGCTCCCTCCCCACACAGAGCTATTGTTTCAGAGTAGAAAGGGCATTGAGGCTATAAAGGAGGTCGTCCTTGAATCCAAAGTAAGCACTACAACACACACACAGTCGGCAGATAGGGCTTTAGTAAGGCAGAGACTTAAGTGTACAAGAGATTAATTGAGAAAACTAGTGACTCCCTGCAGTGGCTTGTCCAGGGGGAGCTTTAATTGTCCCCAGGGTGCACGTGATGCTCCTCTCCCATTTATAATGGATCTCTGTGTGGGGGGATTGGAAGAATGGGCCTCTTCCAATTTCTTGGCTCCTGTTGAACAACATTTAATTTTAATTTTCAGAATTATTCTTTTTAAAATTGAACTTCCTTTTTGGGGGTGGGGGGGCAGGCCTTTCTAGCTCTGAGGGAGCAGGGAAGACAATACAGCCTGTCCCAGGAGGCTGAGCCAGGGGTCTGTGGTCCAGGGGGAGAGGTCAGAGGTGATTTCCAGAGCTGCCCCCGTGTTCTGATGGTGGCTGTCAGCATGAGAGTTTCCGCTGCGTTCATCGGAGATGGGGCATTGACAGACTCTCCAGGGCACGGGGCTGGATGCGGGTGCAGGTGGGTCCCCGACTGGTGATGTCCACTCTCCTGCTGTGGCCTCCAGGCTCAAAGGAGGCACGGGCCAGCCGCCCCAGGAAGAATGCCCGTGTAAAGCGATTCCTTTGAGGGGATAATGGTGTTCTGGTAAGCTAATACCCACCGCCACACACAGGCATGTATTATATTTAGGAATGAAGGGTGCCAGGATTTCAGTAGTGAAGAATGAAGCAAGTACAGAAGTGGCTTGATATTTAATTACTGAAATGTATACTAAGTTCTGGGGTTAAAAGTCTAAGTGCCTGGACTGAAATCCAGGGACTCATGACCACAGAAACCGGCAGGTCTTCCCTTGTTGTGTGGCTTCTCGTGTTTTCTCTTCTGTTGGGGCCTCAGTCTCAGCATCTGTAAAATGGGAATGTTAATTGTATCCACCTCAAAGGGATGTTGTGAGGATTGAATAAAAACGTCTGTAAAGCCCTGGCTCATACTCGTAAATGCTGATTGTTCCTGAGGAGCCGTGTAGTCCCGGGGTACAGATGTCGTAAATGCTGATTGTTCCTGAGGAGCCTCGTAGTCCCGGGGTACAGATGTCGTAAATGCTGATTGTTCCTGAGGAGCCGTGTAGTCCCGGGGTACAGATGTCGTAAATGCTGATTGTTCCTGAGGAGCCGTGTAGTCCCGGGGTACAGATGTCGTAAATGCTGATTGTTCCTGAGGAGCCGTGTAGTCCCGGGGTACAGATGTCGTAAATGCTGATTGTTCCTGAGGAGCCTCGTAGTCCCGGGGTACAGATGTCGTAAATGCTGATTGTTCCTGAGGAGCCGTGTAGTCCTGGGGTACAGATGTCGTAAATGCTGATTGTTCCTGAGGAGCCGTGTAGTCCCGGGGTACAGATGTCGTAAATGCTGATTGTTCCTGAGGAGCCGTGTAGTCCCGGGGTACAGATGTCGTAAATGCTGATTGTTCCTGAGGAGCCTCGTAGTCCCGGGGTACAGATGTCGTAAATGCTGATTGTTCCTGAGGAGCCGTGTAGTCCCGGGGTACAGATGTCGTAAATGCTGATTGTTCCTGAGGAGCCGTGTAGTCCCGGGGTACAGATGTCGTAAATGCTGATTGTTCCTGAGGAGCCGTGTAGTCCTGGGGTACAGATGTCGTAAATGCTGATTGTTCCTGAGGAGCCTCGTAGTCCCGGGGTACAGATGTCGTAAATGCTGATTGTTCCTGAGGAGCCGTGTAGTCCTGGGGTACAGATGTCGTAAATGCTGATTGTTCCTGAGGAGCCTCGTAGTCCCGGGGTACAGATGTCGTAAATGCTGATTGTTCCTGAGGAGCCGTGTAGTCCCGGGGTACAGATGTCGTAAATGCTGATTGTTCCTGAGGAGCCTCGTAGTCCCGGGGTACAGATGTCG